>NC_053152.1:27647546-28321873 GCF_016808335.1 Panicum virgatum | reverse complement strand
TTAGTGCTTGGTTGGCCACTCTCCATAAGGACCGGTTCATAGAGCGACAACCTGGGACAATAGCGCTACCACAAGACTGGAATGGGACGGTCTTGGCTTACTAATTAGGTCTTTTTGGTTTGGAGTAACTTACCTGCGGGGCTAAGGGTGGTAAGCTTCAATGGTCCCTGCTCCTCCGGCTTGGTCTGTGCTTGTACCCCCGTGAGGTGGGCCCCATCATCGCTGATCTAAGCTTCAATGGTCCCTGCTCCTCCGGCTTGGTCTGTGCTTGTACCCCCCGAGGTGGGCCCCATCATCGCCGATCCAACTCTTAGCGGTTACACCTTACCAACGTGATCCTTTGTAATGGCCTCGTAGTGAGTTTGCTAGTCATCCCACCTAAGGAAGTGTGATGAACAACTAGCGTAGCTCACGACTTGTGGGTAAAGATGTGCAACCTCTGCAGAGTGTAAAACTGGTATACTAGCCGTGCTCACGGTCATGAGCGGCCCAGATCCTCCTTTTGATTAGTGGGGTTATCTTCCTTTGGTTAGGAGGGTTTCCCCGGGTGGTTGGTTTGGTTTGGTTCTCAGTAGTATCACAATTAATTCTGATTAATTACTATGTAACTGGGGTATGGTAATTCATCAACTTGTAGTAAATAGCTTTAATAAAATTTTGCCAAGATTAAAAGCTAATGCAGTTGAGTCAGCCAACCTTAGAGCCTCATAGTTGGTGTTATACTTGTTGAGTACAAGTTGTGTACTCACTCCTGCCTACTCTACTCTTTTTCCTCTTGGGGATACTCTACTACTGCTCAGTTCCTGCCGACGCGAGGGAGTTCACCCAGAGCTACCAGGAGTACGAGGACTTCTAGGCGTTCGTCTCCCAGTCGACGTCCCTGTGGTGCCCAACTTCCGAGAGGCTTCGTTTATGTTTTACGCTTCCGCTGTATCAGACATTTTGTCATTAATGGGTAGAACAACTACGACTTCGCGAGGAGATCAAGGTGCACAACCACAGGAACGCGAAATGAAGGATCCAGCATAAGAATTTTTGGATTCGGAAAAGAAAGAGATCGAAACAAAACCCGCTACAAAGAAAGTGTGGCGGAAGAAAGTTTCATCGTGAGGAACTCCATCTGGCGACAACAACAAGACCAAAAGCATCAAGAGTCCAGCTTCGGACTCCAAACCTGAGCTCTCACCATGAGAACTGCTTTTCGGCTTGGCGATACAGGTAATTAAGGTATGCCAAACTCTTCCTACCCAAAACTCCACAAATCAGCCTTAGAATAGGAAGAAGTTGGTCAAATTTCAACAATAGTGAGGATCATACAACTTGAGCGATTGAGAGTACCTTCGGGGAACCTTAACCATACTTGTGCAAAACATGCAAATATTCCGAGAATGAACTTGAACAGGGAAACAAGAAAATATTCCGGTGAAGGTTGTTCAGTCCTCCAACCGCTCAAGACGAGGGATGAAATGCGAATAAGCCCCATCAACCAGAGCATATGGTGTGAGCCAGCTTACTCGACGTACAAATGGGTAGAGTAATATGCTATGCGCAGGGTACCTATAGGGGGTAGACATTGATGCAACTCCTTATCCACTAAGCCTCAGTGTTAAGCTTTGCTCGAGGATGAGCAAAGGTTTAAGCTTGGGGGTGTTGATGGCCATTATTTCCCGTTCTGACAGTCAACTTCTCGAGAATAAAATGAGGTTTTGCACTATGTTCCATGCATGTTTTATTTAATTCTAATAAGTTCCACAAGTTTTGGATGAGTTGTGCTTGCAGGAGATCACAGCCCAAAAATGGACAGAAACGGAGAAAATCCAGGCCGCCCGGCCTCGACCGTGCCGACCGACCCGACACCTCGACATACATGGGTACATCCTTGTTACAGGAGCAACATGACATGTTCACAATGCCCCTAAACTAGGGATTGAAACCTGATTCAGTCGGTGGACTTGGAAGGCTTGTGCAAGTACAAAAAGACCCACAAGTCAATGCCCAGATGAGCAAACGTCGGTGATACCCAACCTTGGAGCAGTCTCAGGTCTTGATTCACAACGTCGGTGAAGTGGAGGGCCAACGAGCTCTAGAGGCAGGCCACCCGGCCTCCCCTAGGACACCCGGCCTCCCTCAGGCCACCCGGCCTAAGAAAATGGAATATGGACCGAGTACCAGAAGTACCAACCTCCAAAAGCAATCAGGACTGTCGCTCGGTTCCTTTGACTTTATTAATATAAGTAATCTTATTTATTTACTCCGAGTCAGCTTTACTTTCCGTAAGTCGTTTATCTTTTCGAGTATTAGTACTTGTTTGCGGAAGTAATTACCTCTAGTTCAGTTTAAGTTATCTCTCTCATTTGTCGGAGCTTGTCTTACGGGTTTTCTCGCCCAGACTAGTGAGCTCAAGTTAGTTCGCAAGGTGAGGGGGCTTTCTCTTGAAGGCCTCAAGAGAAATTCTAGTACCGAGTGCAGACGTGGTGTCTGACTTAGTACTAGCTAGAAATTGTGTTTCACCCCACAATACCACAGTGGTATCGGCAAGTGATGATAGCCTTGTCCGATCTTCGTAGTCCACCATGTTTGGTTGTTTTCGTAGCATTAGTTGCGACTATCATTGGACTCCCTTCACATCCCAATCTGAGTCCTTCTCTGAGGCTGCCGAAGTAAGCTCCAGGTTCTCATCATCAAGGAAGAAGCTTAGGTCTATTCTAGTGAGGCTAGCTTAATAGTTTAGAAGAGTATCAGGTGTCCTTTCTCGCTCGTTATCCTCCTAGCTGCTACCTCCCTAAGGTATAGAGTCTCCTATGTCAAACGGTCATTGCCTGGCCGTTTATCCTATCGATTTATCTGGCTTACCCCTGCTGAATTAGTCGGTCGATATAATCAGTCAAGGTTGTCATTACGATTTACGATATACTTTACCATAGTGCTTCCCTGAGGATTTTCACGATACCCCAGAATACTCCATGGTGAAGTGCTACACCGATGATTTTGTGCTACACCAGCATAGATCAAAGCGAACAACGGACAAGCGACACCTATGAACCTGAGCTACACCAACTACAAAACTCTGGAACATCTTGGTGATGGAATGATTACGAAAGGTGACTTGAACTCCACACACTTGTTTTTGTTGCGAAGCAATGCAAACTCAAAGTGTGGGGGAGGTACATGAGTATCCCAAGTAAGTTCTTTTCTTAATTCTTGTCATGGTTTGGCAACAGTGTTCGCTCTTCTAGGAGTTCCCCGAGGATCACCAAGTCTCATGGTGAGAGTAAAATTTAGTTCGAATAAACTTTAGGGCTCCCTAGTTTTTAAGACTGGCAGAGCCATTGTTTCATTTCCACCATTTTGTTTGAATATAGCACTAGGTACAAGCATAAGTGTGAGGGGAGATCTCTCAATATTATGATTACCATACACATTCGAGATCTCCCACATGGGTATCGCACAACATCATATGTGCTAACATGACACAGGACAAGGCAAGGACACCGGAATCAGCCGGCTACCTAGTGGTTTGGCTGAATCACCACTACCTTGATCCCCATCTTCTTCAAGAGCGATAGTATGTGCATCCTTTACCTCTCAATTCTCCCTGATTCATGATTTTGAATGAATTTAATTCTGAACCACGAAAATTAAACTAAAAAATGGAATGGATTAGTGTGTTCCCCATGCTCCACATGTTTTCTATGGTTGGCTTGCATATCTTTTATTCCATGCTTATTTTCTTGATGCTTGTGAACAAAAATATTTAGGAAAGCATGCTCATCTAAGTAGTTGATGTTTGAGATATGGTTTGATGAGATGATCTTCACTCTTAATGCTCAAATGCTTGGGAAATTTATTTAAAAATTTGGAAAACCCTTTGCAAAGCTCCTGTTTGATATGCCAAAGTCCTACCAAAGCCATATGATGATATATCATGAAAACCCTTTAGACATATGCTACTTGTTTTTGCATTGAGCTTTGTCAAATTGTTGTGACCCTTAAGAGAATTCTTTTCATGCTTTCATGATCAAGATTCACGTGAAGACCACATACCCCCTTGCTATGCTTCTAAAAGAAGTTAGCACTGCACCATCCATCCATCCCACAAAATGCTCCACAATATGTGTTGGTCTCACTCTCTAGTTTTAATTACAAAAAAAAGATATGGTCTATCTCCAAGAAAAGAGAGAGGAAAGATGGCATGCCAAAGAAGCATGACCCACAATGAGTGAGAGAGAAAAGATGGTGTGCCAAAGAAGCACGACCCAAAAAAAACTAGGCACATGAAGGTTGTAACACCCTAATTTAAATTTCAGCAATTTATAATAAATTTAATTGGCTTTATTTAATTTTCTAAGGTTTATTGTGTTAGACTTGCATTTAATCTAATTTTGTTCCTTAAGTAATTAAAATTTTATCATAAGTTTAATTTTTGGTGTTGCATTCATGCTGGTGCATAGTTCTAATTCATGCAGGAGCACCACGAGCCGACCCGCGGAGTCCAGGCGCCCGGAGAACCGCTGCAGAACCCCCTCCGCAAGCTCTGCCCCCGCTCCGCCGCCGGTCAGCGACGCCATCGTCTTCGCCCGGCCATCTTCTTCGATCCAAAGCTCGGTAAGCACCCATAGCACTTCCACTATCCGTTGCGCTCGTTACTTTGGCCAGTAGCACCCTCTAGGAGCCCGGGCGGTGCTCGTCGGCGAGCTCCACCACCGCCGAGTCACCCCCTTCCCTGCGCGCACCACCACACCCTTCGCGGACCCTCACAACCCCCGCAGGTGGTTTACCCGTTTGATGCTGATCCTCCGCAGCCAAATCCCAGGCCAAAACGAGCCCAGGAACGCCAGATAGGCCAACCCCGGCGACCCCCCCGCCGCGGAGCAGAGCTCCGGCGACCTACCGCCGCCACTCCCGTGCGCAAGGCTTCTCAACCGTCCGATCCGAGACACGCGGCCCAGATTAGATCTAGGACCGAGCCGCCCTGAACCATCGGATTTAGATCCGACGATCCCGATCTAAAGATACCGGTTCGTCTTGCACGTTTTGCTAAAGAGCCCCTCGGATTTCTTGAAATTAACCCGCGATCCATTTGTATGCAAAACTAATTACAGTTAGGCCCCGGTTTTTACCAAAACACCCCTGACCTTCCTAGATTTAGTGCCCGCAGTCCAGAGCCTTTGGTTTTGCACGTTAGCCCCTGCATCTAGCCGTTAATTACATTTTAGTCCTCAGTTTAGCCCAGAAACCCCCTGGAACTCCAGTTTTCTTACAAATAGGTCCCTGGAACTTGTTTTTGGCCTAGATTTTGCGTTTTAGCTCCGTTTTAGGCGTTCTTTATGTCCACGCGATCGGTGTAACACATAGAATAGTTTTAGACTAGTTTAGTGTGCTATTTTTATGTATTGATGTACTGTTTCTTAGCTTTTTTCATTGTTTCCATGTATGCTTATTATTGTGCATTGTTTTGGCCATGTGTTCGTGAGTAGACGTTGATCCATCTGAGGAGCCCATTACCAGTACCCGGAGCAGCCGTCTTCCGACCAGTTTGAGCGGCAGCAGGAGCAGTACGAGGAAGGCAAGTATAACATGAACACCACCTATCACCTTTAATTACAAATTCATACTGCATTTTAATATTGTATGCCTATAAGGATTTCCTAGCCACTTTATATCCTTTATATATATCATTTGGGTTGCATTTTGGTTAGTTGTGCTAGGTGCCGCGCTATAACACACTTGGTCCTTTTTAATTAATATGATTAATGGTTTACGCAACTTAATTCTGGGAGTGGCCCTCTGTGCTTCGTGCTTGGGCAGCTCACGTTTCGTTAAAATATGTTTTGTTAGAAACATGGTTTAGGGGGCCAGCACAGTGCTTAGTGCTTGGTTGGCCACTCTCCATAAGGACCGGTTCATAGAGCGACAACCTGGGACAACAGCGCCACCACAAGACTAGAATGGGACGGTCTTGGCGTAATAATTAGGTCTTTTTGGTTTGGAGTAACTTACCTGCGGGGCAGGGGCGGTAAGCTTCTATGGCCCTCGTGCTGAGTGGCCTCGTCTGGGCTTCGTGTCTTGACGCCCACTAGACCTGCTCCATAGTCGCCGATCCACCCTCGCGGTTATTCCCTACCAACGAGATTCTTTGTAAAGGCCTCGTAGTGAGTTTGCTAGTCATCTCACCTAAGGAAGTGTGATGACCAACTAGCGTAGCTCACGACTTGTGGGTAAAGATGTGCAACCTCTGCAGAGTGTAAAACTGGTATACTAGCCGTGCTCACGGTTATGAGCGGCCCAGATCCTCCTTTTGATTAGTGGGGTTGTCTCCTTCCGATGAGGGAGGTGCCTCTTGGGGTTACCTTGGTGGTTTCGGTTTGGTTCTCAGTAGTAACATGATTAATTTTGATTAATTACTATGTAACTGGGTTTATGGTAATTCATCAACTGGTAGTAAATAGCTTTAATAAAATTTTGCCAACACTTAAAAGCTAATGCGGTTGAGTCAGCCAACCTTAGAGCCTCATAGTTTGTGTTATACTTGTTGAGTACAAGTTGTGTACTCACCCTTGCCTCTTCTCTACTTTTTCCTCCTGGATACTCTACTGCTGCTCAGTTCCTGCCGACGCGAGGGAGTTCGCTCAGCGCTACCAGGACTACGAGGACTTCTAGGCGTTTCGTTTCCCAGTCGACGTCCCTATGGCGCCCTGCTCAGCTTCGGAGAGTTTTTATCGTATTTTGTACTTCGCTTCCGCTGTATCAGATATTTTTGTCATTATTGTAATAAATAACATTCGTACTCGCTTTATTATATCTTTTTACGTGATATGTGCTGTGATATACTGTTCATTCTATTGTATATACGTGTGACTTGATCCTGGCACGTATATAATTGCTCGGTTTATGTCCTTTTATAAACCGGGTGTTACAGAGTGGTATCAGAGCCATATCGACTGTAGGACGAAGCCTAGATTGAACTGGTCGAGTTTTAGAACTTTTTCTCTCCAATCCTTGTCTGCTGAAACTATTTTACTATTATACACCTTGAATTCTATGACTTTTACCCGTCTTGCCTTGATTTCTCTATCTAAAGAATAGTTTTCGTAGATTTTGGCCTGAATCAGTCATCTGACCCATAAGTATCAGCTAGGTGATCCTTTTATAATAATACAATAGCACGTTCTGCGACGCGTTGTGTTAGTCGAGTCGTATGTTAAACTCGGCTAAGTCGTGAAAATTGTCTGCTTGTTATTATGCTACATGTTTGATTTGGATTTTTGGTTGATTGCATAGCTTAGTAGTTTAAATTTGTTTAAAGAAAAACACTCTTATGTTAAAGTTAACTAATTAATAAAATGAGTTAGATCGTTGGGGGTAAAACTGTCCACTCTATCCTGTCTACCTTATCATGCCTAAGTCTTTCTTGCAGAAATATCCATCTGAATTTATTTCTGCAATATTCTTACTCATGAAATCTTTTGTCCAAAATCAGATGGTGAACACCAGGCGTGGTTCTGACCAGCAGGGGCAGAACAATCAGGGGCAGAACAACTAGGGTACTGGGATCCTGATGCCTCCGCCTCTGACCCCGGAGCAGTACTTTCAGCTCCAGATGTAGATGATGGCTACCCTGAACAACACTGTTCAGGCACTTCAGCAGGCTCACACTCAGGCTCCACCTCCTCCACCGCCGCAGCCTCGCGACAGGCGTGCTGAGTTCCTGAGGGGTCACCCGCCGATGTTCTCTCACACGTCCGACCATCTTCAGGCTGACGACTGGCTCCGTGCAGTGGAACGCCAGCTAGACATCGCCCAGTGCGATGATCGGGAGCGAGTCTTGTACGCAACAGGACAGCTGCGAGGGGCAGCTTTGGACTGGTGGGAGTCCTACCCAGTTCAGGACCGCGAGGCTCTCACCTGGCTCTTGTTCCGGGAGCGGTTCCACAGCCACAACGTCCCCGCGGGCGTTATGAAGATGAAGGAGAAGGAGTTCCTTGCACTGAAGCAGGTACTTTCAGAAATAATCATTCAGCATTTTCTTTTGAGCTAATACCCCCTTGTTCTATCTTTCTGAATCATGAATTAATCCTTCGCTATATATATCTATCTTTTTCACTTCAGGGGACTATGACGGTCATGAAGTATCGTGATCGTTTTCTGCAGCTTGCTCGCTACGCCCCTGCCGATGTTGCGGATGACCGCAAGAAGCAGGAGCACTTCATGGAGGGCCTTGAGGACTACCTTCAGTACGCGCTGCTCAACCTCCGCTTCGACGACTTCAACCATCTGGTTGACAGCGCGCTCAACACTGAGCGCAAGCACCTGGAGATGGAGGACAAGAAGAGGAAGATTGTCCCCGTTGCTTTCGGTAGCAACACTCGTCCTCGCCTCCAGCCGCCCCAGCAGTACCAGCAGCAGCAGTACCGGCCTCCCCAGCAGTACCAGCAGAGGCCGCAGCAGTACCCGCCTCGACAGCAGCAGCAGGCAGGTCAGGGCCTGAGGTTACCGGCACCTCCGGCTCGTGCTGCTCCACCAGCTCCGCCAGCACCTCAGGTTCCACGGCAGGCAGCTCCTCCTGCCGGACAGCAGGTTCCAGCGACTCCTCGCGTGTGCTATCACTGCGGCCATCCGGGGCAGTACGCCAACACTTGCCCCCGGAAGGCGCAGGCGGGACAGCAGGGGCGCCCAGCTCAGCCCAGGGCGCCAGCACAGGGTCGGGTGAACCACGTGACGGCCGAGTCAGCGGCCGAGGCTCCTAACGTGGTTATTAGTACGTTCATGGTCAACTCTCACCCCGCTACAGTGCTTTTCGATACCGGTGCTACTCATTCTTTCATTTCCAAGTCATTTGCCGAGAAGCATGGTATACCAGTTTCTTGTATGAGGACAGCTATGGTAGTTACCTCACCTGGGGGCCAGATACACACATGTTCTATATGCTCCAGAATTAATATTGTCATAAAGGGGGCAGAGTTCCGCTCTGGTTTGATCGTCATTGATTCCTCGGGGATAGATGTGATTTTGGGCATGGAGACCCTTACCAGATGGGGAGTCCGTATTGATTGTGCTCAGCGGACAGTTCACTTGTCGGCATCTGATGGCCAAGAGGTGACAGTTAGTGCTTCAGAGCCCTCGGGATTTCTTCATCAGATGGAGGCTAGACCCACGGACGGTATTCGCGTGGTGTCTGAATTCTCGGATGTCTTTCCGGATGATCTGCCAGGTATGCCGCCTGAACACGACATCGAGTTTTCTATTGATCTCTTGCCTGGCACTGCTCCTATTGCAAAGCGGCCCTACCGCATGGCACCTATAGAGCATGAGGAAGTCAAGAAGACTATTGATGAGTTGCTAGCCAAGGGCTATATCTGTCGCAGCTTCTCTCCTTGGGCTTTTCCATTGTTGCTGGTAGATAAGAAGGATGGCTCGAAGAGAATGTGTGTTGATTATCAGGAGCTGAATGTAGTTACTATCAAGAACAAGCATCCACTGCCCCGTATTGAGGATCTCTTCGATCTGCTTCGAGATGCTCGTATATTCTCGAAGATTGATCTTCGTTCGGGTTATTTTCAGCTGAGGATCCGTCCTGGGGATATTCCGAAGACGGCATTCACATGCAAGTACGGGCCATATGAGTACACGGTCATGTCCTTCGGCTTGACTAATGCCCCGGCTTTCTTCATGCACTTGATGAACATGGTTTTCATGGATTATCTGGATGTCTTCGTGGTGATCTTCATTGATGATATTCTGATCTTCTCCAAGACAGAGGAAGAGCATGAAGAGCATCTGAGACTCGTGTTGCAGAGATTGAGAGAGCATCAGCTGTATGCCAAGTTCAGCAAGTGCGAGTTCTAGATTGACGAGGTTCCATTCCTCAGTCATATTATCTCTCAGGGAGGCATTGCTGTTGATACGAGCAAGGTGAAGGATGTGCTCGAGTGGGAGACACCGCAGACAGTGAAGGAAGTCCGGTCATTCTTGGGCTTAGCAGGATATTATCGGAGGTTCATTGAGAATTTCTCCAAGATCGCGAAGCCTTTGACTTCCTTGCTAGAGAAGAATGTGGCATTCATATGGACTGATGAGCGTTAGAAGGCCTTTGATGAGCTGAAGAAGAGGTTGACTATGGCACCAGTCCTTACTCTGCCAGACCAGAGCAAGAGGTTCACGGTGTACTGTGATGCTTCGAAGGATGGTCTTGGTTGTGTTCTGATGCAGGAGGGCAGAGTGATTGCTTATGCTTCACGGCAGTTACGTCGGCATGAGCTGAATTATCCCACTCATGATCTTGAGTTAGCCGCAGTTGTGCATGCTCTGAAGATTTGGAGGCATTACTTGTATGGGCAGCAGTGTGATATCTACACTGATCAAAAGAGCCTCAAGTACATTTTCACGCAGAATGAGCTGAACATGCGGCAGAGAAGATGGTTAGAGTTGGTCAAGGACTATGACCTGGAGATTCACTATCATCCGGCTAAGGCCAATGTTGTAGCAGATGCTTTGAGCAGGAGAAGCTATGTCAACATGGCCGTGGCTTTCCAGATACCTCCAGAGTTATGCGAGGAGTTTGAGTAGTTGAGTCTGGGTTTCTTGCATCATACTTCGAGTGCAGCATTCGAGGCAGTACCCACTCTAGAGGCAGAGATCAGGCAGCATCAGAAAGAAGATGAGAAGCTGCAGGAGATCCGTGAGTTGCTCAAGAAGGGCAAGGCTCCTCATTTCAGAGAGGATGATCAGGGTACCTTGTGGTACAAGAACCGGATCTGTGTGCCAGATGTGAAGGATCTCCGAAAGTTGATTCTAAGTGAGGCCCATGATACAGCTTATTCTATTCATCCGGGCAGCACGAAGATGTATTATGATCTGAAGGAACGTTTCTGGTGGTATGGGATGAAGCGTTCAGTGGCAGAGTACGTGGATATTTGTGACACTTGTCAGCGTGTCAAGGCTGAGCATCAGAGGCCAGCAGGTCTGTTACAGCCTTTGAAGATTCTAGAGTGGAAATGGGAGGAAATCACTATGGACTTCATTATTGGATTGCCTCGTACTCAGAAAGGGTACAACTCTATATGGGTAGTAGTGGATCGATTGACGAAGGTTGCCCACTTCATTCCAGTGAACACTACTTACTCCGGTGCTAGACTTGCAGAGTTGTACATCTCTCGGATTGTCTATTTGCATGGTGTGCCCAAGAAGATCATATCTGACAGAGGATCTCAATTCACTTCACGGTTCTGGGAGCAGCTCCATGATTCATTGGATACGAAGCTGCATTTCAGTACGGCTTATCACCCTCAGACAGATGGGAAGACAGAGAGAACCAACCAAGTGTTAGAGGATATGCTGAGAGCTTGTGCCATTCAGTACGGTACTAGTTGGGATAAGTGCCTGTCTTATGCTGAGTTCTCATATAACAACAGCTATCAGGCCAGTCTGAAGAAGTCCCCCTTCGAGGCATTGTATGGCAGAAAGTGCAGGACTCCTCTCTATTGGGATCAGATTGGTGAGAAGCAGCTCTTTGGCCCTGAGATCATAGATGATGCAGAGCAGATGGTTTAGGCTGTGCGAGAAAATCTGAAGATTTCACAGAGCCGGCAAAAGAGCTATGCAGATGGCAAACGGAGAGACATGACTTTCAGTGTTGGTGATCATGTATACCTGAAGGTGTCTCCGATGAGAGGAATCCGCAGGTTTAATGTCAAGGGGAAGTTAGCACCTCGGTATGTTGGTCCATTCAAGGTGCTAGAAAGGAAGGGCGAAGTTGCTTATCGCCTGGAGTTGACCAACAGCCTCTCAGGAGTTCACGATGTCTTCCATATATCTCAGCTGAAGAGGTGTCTGCGAGTACCCGAGGAGCAGGCACCACTAGATGGAGTAGATGTGCAGGAAGATCTGACTTATACTGAGCATCCGGTGAAGATTCTGGAGACATCAGAGAGGGTTACTCGGAACAAGCGCATCAAGATGTGCAGAGTTCAGTGGAGTCACCACAGTGAAGCTGAGGCTACATGGGAGCGAGAAGATGAGCTAAAGAAGACATATCCAGATCTCTTTGCTAGCCAGCCCAGCTAAATCTCAGGGATGAGATTTCTTTAAGGGGGTAGGGTCTGTAACATCCTAATTTAAATTTCAGTAATTTATAATAAATTTAATTGGCTTTATTTAATTTTCTAAGATTTATTGTGTTAGACTTGCATTAAATCTAATTTTGTTCCCTAAGTAATTAAAATTTTATCATAAGTTTAATTTTTGGTGTTGCATTCATGCTGGTGCATAGTTCTAATTGAGTGTGGTTTGAATTCAAATTGGTATTTGAATTCAAATGTGTTTGTTTGTTTTAGAAATAGAAAAGAAGAGAGAAATAGGAAAACCAAACAAAGCTAACAGCCCCACCAAACCCAACCCGGCTTAGATTCCCGGCTGTAACACTCTAATTTAAATTTCCGCTTTTAAATAATGAATTTAATTGGCTTTATTTAATTTTCTAGAATTTATATAAAGTAATTAAAATTTATTTTAGGGCTAACATGTTTGTGCATTCATGCTGGTGCATAATTTTATTTGATTGAGTGTGGGTTGAATTCAAATTCAAATTTGAATTCAAATAGATTTAGTTTGGTTTGAATTAGAAATAGAAAAGGAAAGGAAATAGAAGAATAGCAGAACCAAACCCAGCCCATCAGCTAACCCAACCCGGCGGCCTCCTTCTGCACGCAGCCCACTTCTCCGTTTAAGCCCAGCTGTCAGCGTCTTTCCTCCACAGACAGCGCCGCTCCGCGCCCTCCTTTTCCTTTCCGACGCTGACGAACCGGCCCCACGCGCCCAGCCTTGCTTTGCGCGCTCACGCCCCCGTGCTCACACGCACCCCTTACTCTACCCAGCGCCGCCGCCAGGAGGCCATCACCCCTGCGTGCCCCTCCTCGCCTCCTCATTCCCCGGTGCGCTCCCACCGCCCATGGTCTGGCCTCGAACAGATCGATGCCGCAGAAGCCGAGTAGAAAAGCTATCATCGTCAACTGCTTCAGAAATCCCCGACGACCCCCCTGCGTGGCATGCCTTGCCTCTCTGTGCGGCCGTGGCGCCGTGCCCCTGCAGGCATGGCCCTCGCGAGGCCAACGAAGTACCTCGCCGCCACCGCAGTACATTTTCCTTCTCCATGCTGCCCTACGTACCTGACTAACATTGATCCTCCTGACTAACATTGATCCTCCGTAGCCTCACGGGCACATAGGAAGGCTCATCCTTTTGTTGCCGTCATTGGTTCAACCTGCTAGTACTGCATCAATTAATTTATCACGTCATGCTAGGATGTGTTGGAGCCCAGAACAGCTGCTGCACCCCTCGCTTCACTCTCTCGCTCATACTCGCCAGCGACCCGAGGAGGAAGATGAACAACACGATATCGGCGACGAACGCCCGGGGCGACGAACGCCCTGTATGTTGGCCTTTTCATTCAACACAAATCGGCACCTTACAATGGAGGACATACATGGCTATTTATCATCCGTGCACACACCTTGGAGCCACGGCCTCCATGCATGCGCTCGCCACGATCCATGCACCACGGCCGCCACGACTCCGCGCGTCGCGCGCTTGACCCGGCCGCATCCTACACGAACGGCTCCACGTTCCCAGCCTCCATCATCTCCTATCTTCACGCCTAAGCCCCTAGACTCGATCAACACGATTCGCTAATCACCTACGACCTGGTCAGCCACACTGGCTCCTTGCATGGCAATCATGCACGATCACACAACATGCAAACATGCAGCACAACTCACACACGACCACACAACATGCAAACATGCAGCACAACTCACACAGCCATGTCTAGCTCACTGCTAACAGGATGCAGCGCCATCCCTCCCCAATCCTGCTCGTGTGATGCACCATGGGCCGTGCGCCCAGGTCTCCACGCTGGGCCCCAGCCCATCTCCCAGCCAACTCATATCTTTTCTCCTGGGCCAAGCCCAACCCGGCAGCAGCAACACCTCGACGTACTCATCGATCCGAAGTACGGACGCCCTCGCTGCTGCAACGGACTCCGAAATTGACGGCCATGTTCCGCTCGACCGTGTGCGCTGATGACGGGGGCAGCTGCGATATTCCCGTGCCCCTCTCGCTCTATAAACCGACGCACCGCCAGTCGCCCTTCCCATCTACTCGAACTCCCTCCCATCGCCTGAGTCATCGCAGCCCTTCCTCTCGGTCCAGGAAGTTGCCGTCGCCGCCACTTCCTGTCCATCGGCGCGACGCCGCTATGGCACCGTCTCATCTATCTCGCACCCTCTTTCTTGTCACAGGACCGCCAGAAGGAACCGCGATCAGCCCGCGCCGTCGCAGCTCTACCCAGTGCCCTAGGTGAGATCCCCGTGCCTAGAGCTTTCCGTTTTGCCGCTTCCGGGCATTTTCCGTGGAGCCTAGATCGATCTAGGGTTGTAGTAGAGAGCTCTGGACACACGTTCATGGAGTCTGCGTTCTAATATGTTCTGGTCCTGTTCGTTGCCATCAAGAGGTAGAAGAAGGCCTGTGAACCCTTGGATCTAAGATCTACGGTCCATATTAGATATGATGCATACCCCTTCGTGTGGACCCGGTTCACCGTAGACCACAATTCTTTCTTCTCTGGTCCATGGATCCTATAGACTGAGTTCACAGTATAGTACACAACATATCTCCACGTGAAGGCTGCTGTATAGATGCACTTTTGCAATTCAGACCTTGTCCTTAATTGATATTGCGGCACAACTTTTTTGTGTCATGCTAATATTGCCTTCTAGCTCCCGAATACCTTGTTAATCACTGTTTTGACCCTAAACCTTGTATGTAAGACACCCCAGAACATGTTCTGATGCAAGTTTTCTGGTTACTATTCACGCTACAGTACGCCCATTACAGTTTAATCCCTGTGATTTGCGCAGTATTTCAGATAAACCCTTGTATCTTATAATGCTTATATCTTTTTATTTATAGCTCCGTTTTTATTGGTTCTTGCGTCCACGCGATCGTTGTAACGCGTAGAATAGTTCTAGCTTAGTTTTGTTTGCTGTTCTTATGTAATGTTGTACTGTTTCTTAGTGTTTTCCCTTGTTTGCATGTATGTATATGATTGTGGACTTGTTTTGGCGTTGCGATCGTGAGTAGACGTTGAGCTACCGGAGAAGCATCAGTATCAGTCCCAAGAGCCATCTTCAGAGCAATTTGAGCAGTAGGAGAACTTTTGAGGAAGGCAAGTGTAACATGAACAACCTATCACTTTTAAATACACTTTCATACTGCATTTTAATACTGTATGCCTATAAGGACTTTCCTAGCCACTTTATATTCTTTATATGTATCCTTTGGGTTGCATTTTTTGTTAGTTGTGCTAAGTGCCGCACTATAACACATCTTGGTCCTTCTTAATTAATTTGATTAATGGTATATGCAACTTAATTCTGAGAGTGGCCCTCTGTGTGGCTTGAGTGGCTCACATCTCGTTAAAATTGGTTTTTGTTAGAAACATGGTTTAGGGGGCCAGCACGGTGCTTATTGCTTGGTTGGCCACTCTCCATAAGGACCGGTTCATAGAGCGACAACCTGGGACAACAGCGCTACCACAAGACTGGAATGGGACGATCTTGGCTTACTAATTAGGTCATTTTGGTTCGGGAGTAACTTACCGACGGGGCATGGGGGGTGGAGCTTCAATGGTGGCTAGGCTACGAGGCTTGGTGTGCGTACCCCTCGAGGTGGCTACCATCGTTGCGGAGCCTGATTCCTTAGCGGATACACCTTACCAACGTGTCCTTTGTAACGGCCTCGTAGTGAGTCGCTAGTCATCTCACCTAAGGAAGTGTGATGAACAACTAGCGTAGCTCACGACTTGTGGGTAAAGATGTGCAACCTCTGCAGAGTGTAAAACTGGTATACTAGCCATTCTCACGGTCATGAGCGGCCCAGATCCTCCTTTTGATTAGTGGGGTTAGCTCCTTCCGACGAGGGGGTGCCTCTCGGGGTTTCGATATGGTTGTAGTTTGGTTCTCAGTAGTAACATGATTAATTCTGATTAATTACTATGTAACTGGGTTAATGGTGATTCATCAACTCGTAGTAAATAGCTTTAATAAAATTTTGCCAACACTTAAAAGCTAATGCAGTTGAGTCAGCCAACCTTAGAGCCTCATAGTTTGTGTTATACTTGTTGAGTACAAGTTGTGTACTCACTCTTGCCTCTTCTCTACTTTTTCCTCTTGGCTACGCTACTGCTGCTCAGTTCCTGCTGACACGAGGGAGTTCACTCAGCGCTACCAGGACTACGAGGACTTCTAGGTGTTCGTCTCCCAGTCGACGTCCCTGTGGCGCCCTCCTCAGCTTCGGAGAGTTTTTTTTCGTATTTGTACTTCGCTTCCGCTGTATCAGACATTTTGTCATTAATGTAATAAATAACATTCGTATTCACTCTATTATGTCTCATTCGTGATATGTGCTGTGATATACTGTTCATTCTGTTGTATATACGTGTGACTTGATCCTGACACATATATGATTGCTTGGTTTATGTCCATTTGTAAACCGGGTGTTACAGAGTGGTATCAGAGCCGTATCGACTGTAGGACGAAAGCCTAGATAGAACTGGTCGAGTTTTAGGACTTCTTCTCTCCAATCCTTGTCTGCTGAAACTATTTTTCTATTATAGCCCTTGAATTCTATGACTTTTACCCATCTTGCCTTGATTTCTCTCTCTATAGAATAGTTTTCGTAGATTTTGGCTTGAATCAGTCATCTGACCACCATGAGTATCAGCTAGGTGACCCTTTATAATAATACGATAGCACGTTCTGCAAAGCGTTGTGTTAGTCGAGTCGTGTGTTAAACTCGGCTAAGTTATGAACTTTTGAATGCTTGTTATTATGCAAATGTGTGATTTGGATTTTTGGTTGATTGCATAGTTTAGTTGTTAAATTTGTTTAATGAAAAACATTCCTAAGTTAAAGTTGATTAATTAATAAAACTGAGTTAAATCGTTGATGGTAAAACCATCCACTCTAACCTCTCTACCTTATCATGCCCTGGGTTTCTGTCTTGTTGAGAAGAAGGATAGCGCGAAGAGAAGGTGATATCCAGAGATTCACCGACGAGGACGTCGGTTTCTGTAAGGGGGTAGGGATGTGACACCCCGGCCTACAGATAGCACTGGAGAATTTGAAAATCTTTTAGATGAGGCGGAAGAGTTATTCTATAGTTCTCCTTTTCGGGTTTAAGTGATACCTATCTGGAGTTAGCAGCAGTGATGCATGGGCAGTGTTGTCTAAATAAGATAGAACTTTGAATAGTGAGGTTTTTCTCTCTTCCTTGACCTTACCAATCTGTGTTTCCTCTTTGCCCCAGCTCAGATGTCGGCAGAACAAAAAGGCCTTGGAGACCGTGCAATGGGTGATAGTGTTCATGCAACAGTTTCCGTGAAGCAGCCGATAATGGTACAAGATCAGTTCTCGCAAACAACATACCAACCGAAGAATGGTGAGGAAGCTTGCCCGTGTTGCCAATTCTATGGCGTTCCTTGTCGTCAAGTTCGTGCGACTGAAGATGAAGCCACAACTAGAAGGAACCAGAGGTTGTTCTCCAGTACAAAGAGAAAGATGTCTCATCAAGAGCAGCTAGCAGAGGATTCCCTTTTCCTTGACTCTCCATCGGTCGAAGAGCTACAGACCATCCAGAAGAGAAAGGATCCTAAGTGCTCTAGAGATACACAGGTCGAGAATCAAGCTCTCCATGATTATGTGGATGGGTTGACTATCACTATGAATGTGATTCAGCCACGCGGTCTCAAGGAGTCCAAAGAGCAAGCAGCAGAAACGATGCAAGATGTGATGCTAAGTTCACATGGAGGTCAACCAAGTAGCGCCATTCACCACCACCGCATGTGCTACCAATGCGGGCAAAAAGGTCATTATGCCAAAAGTTGTCCACAGAAGCGCCTTTCACCGGCTCCACGACAGGCAGGACAGCAGGGGCGCCCAGCCCAACCCAGGGCGCCACGACAGGGGAAGGTGAACCATGTGACGGCCGAGTCAGCGGCCGAGTCTCCGAACGTGGTTATTGGTACGTCCATGGTCAACTCATATCCAGCTACGGTGCTGTTCGATACTGGTGCTACGCATTCCTTCATTGCACAGTCTTTCGTCGAGCATCTTGGTATTCGTACTAACACTTTAAAGAAGTGCATGTTTGTATCTTCACCTGGAGGACAATTGAGGTCTCATATCTCCTGCCCCAGAGTCAGTGTTTCCATAGGGAGGGTAAGGTTTAGTGCAAATCTGATGGTGATAGACACCAAGGGTATTGATGTGATTCTGGGAATGGATACTCTTACCAAGTGGGGAGTCAAAATTGATTGTGCTCAGCGGTCAGTTCACTTGTTATCATCTAATGGCCAAGAGGTGACAGTCAGTGCTATAGAGCCTTCTGGTTTTCTTCATCAGATGGAGGCTAGACCCACGGATGGTATTCGCGTGGTGTCTGAATTCCCGGATGTCTTTTCGGAGGACTCGCCAGAAGAAGGAAGAGGAGTTGATGAAGACCTATCCTGATCTCTTTGCTAGCCAGCCCAGAATCTCGGGACGAGATTCCTGTAAGGGGTAGGATTTGTAACACTCTAATTTAAATTTCCGCTTTTAAATAATGAATTTAATTGGATTTATTTAATTTTCTAGAATTTATATAAAGTAATTAAAATTTATTTTAGGGCTAACATGTTTGTGCATTCATGCTGGTGCATAATTTTATTTGATTGAGTGTGGGTTGAATTCAAATTCAAATTTGAATTCAAATAGATTTAGTTTGGTTTGAATTAGAAATAGAAAAGGAAAGGAAATAGAAGAATAGCAGAACCAAACCCAGCCCATCAGCTAACCCAACCCGGCGGCCTCCTTCTGCACGCAGCCCACTTCTCCGTTTTAGCCCAGCTGTCAGCGTCTTTCCTCCACAGACAGCGCCGCTCCGCGCCCTCCTTTTCCTTTCCGACGCTGACGAACCGGCCCCACGCGCCCAGCCTTGCTTTGCGCGCTCACGCCCCCGTGCTCGCACGCACCCCTTACTCTACCCAGCGCCGCCGCCAGGAGGCCATCGCCCCTGCGTGCCCCTTCTCGCCTCCTCATCCCTGGTGCGCTCCCACCGCCCATGGTCCAGCCTCGAACAGATCGATGCCGCAGAAGCCGAGTAGAAAAGCTATCATCGTCAACTGCTTCAGAAATCCCCGACGACCCCCCTGCGTGGCGTGCCTTGCCTCTCCGTGTGGCTGTGGCGCCATGCCCCTGCAGGCATGGCCCTCGCGAGGCCAACGAAGTACCTCGCCGCCACCGCAGTACATTTTCCTTCTCCATGCTGCCCTACGTACCTGACTAACATTGATCCTCCTGACTAACATTGATCCTCCGTAGCCTCACGGGCACATAGGAAGGCTCATCCTTTTGTTGCCGTCATTGGTTCAACCTGCTAGTACTGCATCAATTAATTTATCACGTCATGCTAGGATGTGTTGGAGCCCAGAACAGCTGCTGCACCCCTCGCTTCACTCTCTCGCTCATACTCGACAGTGACCCGAGGAGGAAGATGAACAGCACGATATCGGCGACGAACGCCACGGGCGACGAACGCCCTGTATGTTGGCCTTTTCATTCAACACAAATTGGCACCTTACAATGGAGGACGTACATGGCTATTTATCATCCGTGCACACACCTTGGAGCCACGGCCTCCATGCATGCGCTCGCCACGATCCATGCACCACGGCCGCCACGACTCCGCGCGTCGCGCGCTTGACCCGGCCGCATCCTGCACGAACGGCTCCACGTTCCCAGCCTCCATCATCTCCTATCTTCACGCCTAAGCCCCTAGACTCGATCAACACGATTCGCTAATCACCTACGACGTGGTCAGCCTCACCGGCTCCTTGCATGGCGATCATGCACGATCACACAACATGCAAACATGCAGCACAATTCACACACGATCACACAACATGCAAACATGCAGCACAACTCACACAGCCATGTCTAGCTCACTACTAACAGGATGCAGCGCCATCCCTCCCCAATCCTGCTCGTGTGATGCACCATGGGCCGTCAGCAAGATTAACCGCTTCTATATGCAATGCAAGATGAGGAGTTACAACATGATAACAGATTTCTTTCCTTCACGATAAAGTTGTATTCCAACAAAATAACTTAGAGATGATCTTTGTGAGATTAATTACTAGGCAGTCATTTATGGAGTAGTACTTATTATTATGTTTCTTCATAATGAGTTTAGGGGTTGATTTTCATTTTTAACATTAAAGCATAGTATGGTTTCACAATTTTATAACAGCAATTCTACTCATAATTTATTGGTGAAAAATTAATGTAGGACAGAACTTGTAATCATGCATATACTGAGTAAATTTCAGCATCTAACCATGGAGCATTAATTCATGATAATTCATGCAAACAGATTACTCTAAATACTTCACCAATTTTCACAGAAAGATTGGCATGGGTTCTGGTGCTACAAAATTTACAGAAGCACCTATATAGTATCTACTTAGTACTGTAAAATTTGCAAATTTTATTTCCTTAAGTATCAGAGGTGACAAAATGAACAAATCTTGCAAGCTATTAACTAGGATTAATTCTACAGAGATTTTTACTAGGGATATGGTTCTCAAATTTTTACCAGAGCCTATTCATGAGCTACACATGTTTTAAAAAAATTCTCAGGCCTTATATTTGTCATAAGAATTAATGAGGTATTTAACTCGAGGTTCAAGATGATCAATACTACAAGTGAAAACTTTATCCTGGTAAAAACATACCAGAACTAAGAACATGTCCAAAAATCATGATCAAATATGGTATAGTTTACTCATAACAAAAATAACAAACTTAGCCATGACATACAAAGCATGATTTTTAACTGAAGCAATACTCAGTAGCTATAGCTCAAACTTTACAGCCATGATTATAGAACCAAGATGAGACTACAGAAATAAATATAGATTTTTCTGAGCAAAACAACTATATAAGATGAATTAAGTTGATTAAACAAGTATTAATCATTGTATATAGCAAATGAACTCTAACAGTTCTGAAATTTATGGATTAACATGTTTTTAGTTGCACATGCATGTAGGAAAAATTTCAGAGCAAGTTCATGTATATGTTTTCCAGCATTAAATCATGAATGGCGATATTTTAGCCATGAGCCTAACATTCCATCAGAAACAACATACCCAAAAATCATGGTCATTTGTTGAGTAGAACTTCCTGAACATGCATGGGTTGGTTTTCTTATTCTTTTTCATAGAGTAAATTTGGTAGGGTTTCTGCAGATTTGGTTGTTACAAAACTTGTAGATCTTGTTACAAAGATTCCAGATCAATTAAGTTTGCATTTTTACAATTTTTCTGTGATTTATTATGTATTTTAGAAGTTCACTGCTTAACCTTGGAAAACATGCAAACACACCCTCGAACGAAAAAAAAGAAATTACAACCGGGTCCTTCGCCGGCCTTCTCCGCCGTTGCATCTTGCCGGTGGTGTTCTGCTAGGCAGGGCTTACCGGGGCTGCAATGGGGAGACACGTGAGAGAGAGGAGTTCGAGAACCACCTACCCAGGTCGACGTTCGGGTGAATAGTGGCCGGAATCGAGCTCGTCGGCGTCGATGGCGGCGGTGGTGTTCGGATCGTCGACAGTGTAGACGAAGGAGGGCTCGGGGTAGAGGAACATCATGCGCACAAGCACCGCGAGAGCATGAGGAAGCTCCTGGGGTAGCTGTCGTGCTCAGACTCACTCGGATTTGGTCGGTCCGCGGTGAGCCCTGAGCTCGCCGGCGGCGGCGCGGAAGGGGAACGGCGACTGGGATGGGTTTTGGTGGGATTTCGCGCGTGTGTGAGCTTCACTGGAGTGTTGCAAGGCTGCTGGGGCGGTTGGATGGGGCAATGTGGGTCTTGTGTGGCCTGCCCGCGTGAGCTAGATCTCGCCGGCCATGGCGGACTGCGGAGGAAGGGGAAGGAGAGAGGGGTCGCGCGACGGCAGGGTCTCTAGTCCTACTTATAGGCTGGAGGGCTCCTGGGCGAGGCTAATGGTGCCTGGGGGAGGTCGGTCTGGCTTGGGATGGCTCGATGGTGAGGTGGCGGAGGGAGCAGCGGCGGCTTGCATGGCGAGGCGGTGTGGCGGCTCTGGGAGGCGTCGGGGACGCGTGCCTACGCGAGGAGGGGCCAAGGGGCAAGCCAGGTGGCCTTGGAGGGCTCCCTCGGGTCCACTTGGCCGCGGACGCGCCGTGGATGAGGTCCACTGGCAGCGTACGGTGAGCGGCGGCGAAATAGAGAGGGGAGAGGGAAATAGGGACTCGTTTGCAAAATTCAAAAGTTCAGGGACCTCTCGGTAAACTAAAATTTTCTATACTTTCCGGGGATCAAATAAAAAAGTGTTGAATACCAAATTTGCATAACTTTTGAAGATCTACAACTTTTGTTTTATGCAAATTTTCATTTGAAACTCACAGTTTGAACTATTTTTTGAATTTCCAAACTTGCACAAAAGGGCTTTGATTTTATTCAGCTTTTGGATGGTTTTTGGCTGAAAGTTCAATTGAGCACATGTCATTTAAAGTACCTCTTATGAGCCAACTTAATTTTTGTGCACACTTTTGAATTGGATTTGAGTAGATTTTCACCCCTCTTTCTTTCTCCTTTTAATTTCTTTTGTGTAGTTTGACTTTTATTTGACCTTTCCTTTTTGAATTAATTTCGCACATTCTTCTTTTAAGTTTTATTTGGGTACAACAATCTGTATTTAAGTGTACAGACACCAGAGGTGTCACAACCTACCCCCCTTAAAAAGAATCTCGATCTGTGATTGGATGATTGAATTGAGATAGATAAATAGGATACCTGAGGTGAAGCTAAGAAAACCCGGATAATGTCGATTGAGATAATCTTCCGTCTCCCAAGTGGCCTCTTCTTCAGTGTGGTGTGACCACTGAATTTTATACATTTTTACCACTTTTCAACGGGTACCTCTCTCTTTTTGATCCAGAATTCTGAGTGGATATTCAGTATAAGAGAGGTTGGGTTCCACTAATAATTCTTGTTGATCGATGATTTCAGTAGGAACTCGAATACATTTCTTGAGTTGAGATATGTGGAAAACATCATGGATGGCTGCGAGTCATGAAGGAAGTCGTAGTCGATAAGCCATAGGTCCACATTCTTCAATGATTTCATATGGCCCGACATAGCGAGGTGCTAGCTTGCCTTTGACTCCGAAGCGTTGAACGCCCCGAGTTGGTGAAACTCGTAAATAAACGTGATCACCAACACTGAAATTCAAAGGTTCCCTCCACTTGTCAAAGTAACTCTTTTGTCGGGATTGGGCTGCTTGGAGATTCGCTTGTATGACATTTACTTTCTCCTCAGCCTCGACCACTAGTTCAGGTCCGAATATTTTACGCTCTCCGGTCTGGGACCAACTCAAAGGAGTTCGACATCGTCGACCATATAAGGCTTCAAATGGTGCCATTTTCAAACAGGCCTGATAGCTGTTGTTATAAGAAAACTCAGCTAAAGCCAAGCATTTGTCCCAATTTTTGTCATAATGAATGACACATGCTCGAAGCATGTCTTCCAGAATTTGATTTACCCTTTCGATTTGCCCGTCAGTTTGTGGATGGTAAGATGAGCTTCGAATTAATTTGGTTCTGAGAGCCTCTTGTAGTTGCTCCCAAAACCTTGCTACAAACTGAGTACCACAGTCCGAGATAATGGTTTTCGGTACCCCATGTAGGCAGACAATTCGATCGATATAAATTTCAGCATACTTCTTGGCTCGATATTCAGTATGCACTGGAATAAAATGAGCGGTCTTTGTGAGCCTATCAACAATAACCCAGATGGAATCATGGTGTTGAGAGGTGTTGGGTAAGCCCACAATGAAATCCATGCTGATATCTTCCCATTTCCAGGATGGAATTGGCAGAGGTTGGAGAGTTCCAGCAACCTTCAAATGGCTAGCTGTCACTCTCTGACATGTGTCACACTCTGCAACATATTTAGCAATTTCTCTCTTCATTCGAGTCCACCAAAAATTTTGCCTGAGATCTTGGTACATTTTGGTGCTACCCAGATGAATGGAAAACTTAGAGAGATGTGCTTCATCCAAAATTTGTTTCTGCAGCTCATGATTTTTAGGAACGACTAGGCGATCCTCGAACAACAAAATTCCTTTATGGTCCACATGGAAACACTTGTATTTATTTTCTCCCTCTAGCACTTTCTGTTTGATAATTCCAACACTCTTATCATGCAGTTGTGCCATGATGACTTGGTCATGAAGTGTCGGTTCCACAGAAATGTGAGTCAGTGAACCTTGAGGAATGATTTCCAAATTCAGCATTTGCATTTCAGCACACAATGATTGGTTGTACGTCTCTGCTGAAAGGCAGTTGCAGTGAACCTTGCGACTAAGCGCATCAGCGACGACATTGGCCTTGCCTGGATGATAGTGAACCTCCAGGTCATAATCTTTGATTAATTCCAGCCATCTTTGTTGCCTCATATTCAGTTCACTTTGAGTGAAGATATATTTGAGACTCTTATGGTCAGTGTAAATGTTGCAATGAGTGCCCATAAGATAATGCCTCCAAATCTTGAGAGCATGAATGACTGCTGCTTGCTCAAGATCATGAGTGGGATAATTGAGTTCATGCAGTCGAAGAGCTCGGGAAGCATATGCAATAACTCGATTCTCTTGCATTAGAACACAACCAAGACCAGTACCCGATGCATCACAATAAACATCGTAGGACTTGCTAATGTCTGGTTGAGCCAAGACTGGTGCAGTGGTAAGATGTGCTCTCAGTGTATGAAATGCTTCATCGCACTTCGCATCCCACTTAAATCTAACATCCTTCTTCAGCAGTTCCGTCATTGGTTTTGCTATTCTGGAGAAGTCCGGAATAAACATGCGGTAATATCCCGCCAATCCGAGGAAACTGCGAATCTGATGAACAGAAGTAGGAGGCTTCCAGTCCATCACCTCTTGAACTTTACTGGGGTCAACTGAAATACCTTCACTGGATATGGTGTGACCCAAAAATTTGATTGTGTTCAGCCAAAATTCACATTTAGATAATTTTGCATTTAGCTGATGATCGCGGAGGCGTTGGAGAACAATGCGCAAGTGTTCCTCATGCTCCTCCTCATTTTTGGAATAGATCAAGATGTCGTCGATGAAAACCATGACGAACTTATCAAGTTCTGGCATGAATACCGAGTTCATAAGGTACATGAAGTAAGCGGGAGCATTGGTGAGACCAAAGGACATAACCAAATACTCATAAAGACCATATCTGGTTGAGCAGGCTGTCTTGGGAATATCACAAGTTCTGATTTTTATTTGATGATATCCCGAACGAAGATCAATCTTAGAGAAGATCTTTGCTCCAGTTAACTGATCAAACAGTACATCAATGCGGGGAAGTGGATATTTATTTTTAATGGTTACCGCATTGAGAGGCCGGTAATCAACACACAACCTTAGACTGTCATCTTTCTTCTTTACGAATAATGCGGGACAGCCCCAAGGTGAAGCACTTGGGCGGATAAAACCTTTGTCCAGTAGTTCTTGCAATTGGATTTTCAGCTCCGCCAACTCTTTAGGTGGCATTCGGTACGGCCTTTTTGAGATAGGTGCAATACCATGCTGTAGTTCAATGACAAATTCGATATCCCGGTCCGGTGGCATACCCGATAAATCATCCAGAAAAACATCTGCATATTCACGGACTATGAGAATATCTTCGAGGCGAATATCTTTCATGGCATAGGCACACGAATTGACATGCTCCGGATGAGACAGATATAAAACCGAGTGGCCATGGGTGGGTGAATCAATTTCAACTGCTCAGGAAGAGATATCTAACAGTACCCCATGTCTCTTCATCCAATCCAATCCCAGAATAATATCCATCCCTTCTAGTGACAATAAGATTAAAGTAGTAGGAATAGTTTTACTACCCATCTTAAGTGGTGCATTATTAACGATTTGGTTTGATGCGACTTTACCACCCGGAGTAGATATCATGAATGACCCTTTAGTGTGACACAAATCCAACCCAACCCTTGCTCCAAATTTAGAACTAATGAAGCTATGGGATGCACCAGAAACGAATAAGATAACTATGGGGTGATGGTTTATAGAGAATGTACCCGACATAATCGGTGCTCCTTCGGGAAGTTCAGCAAGGTTGGTGAAGTAAAGTCGGCCCTGCCTGACTTGAACAGTTTGCTTCTTGCCCTTATTCTGATCATTTCTGCGACAAGCCTGCCCCTGATTTTGTCCTGCGGGCACATTTTGGCGAAGTGATTCGGGCTCCTGCACTTGAAGCAACGGTTGTTGTTGTCGGGGCGAGCAGGTTGCTAAAAATTTGGCCTAGGGCCGGTCGGCTGCTGCTGCTGCGGTGGAGCATAGCGATTTTGCTACTGCTGCTGCTGCTGACGCTGAGGAGGTCGAATGACCCATCACCCTGGCTGAGGGGCCTTAAGAGAGGGTGCAGCTGGAGTATTCTGTACAATGCGATACCTCAGTGCAGAAGCACTCAAGGGTCCAGTAGGTGCCTTGCGCTTCTTTTCAGTGCAGTGTGCAGAAATAAGATCCTCCTGTGTGATAGCCAAATTCACCAAATCATTGAAAGAGTCCGCACGGACAAGATTCAGCCTTTCTTGTAACATGGTACTAAGGCCTCAACGAAAGCGTTCACGCTTCTTAGCATCGGTATTGGCATGATGTCCAGCATATTGGCACAGATGATTGAAAGCCTGTGCATACTGTAACACATTCCGAGTGCCTTGAGTTAATACCAAGAACTCATTGAGCTTACAGTCAAGAAGTCCAGCTGGAATATGATGAGCCCGATTGAGTTAATGCCAAGAACTCATTGAGTTAATGCCAAGAACTCATTGAGCTTATGGTCAAGAAGTCCGTATGCAGAACTCATTCCAATTCACCACATGATCCCACCACATACGAGCTGATCCGCGAAGCTGCTGCGCGGCTTAGCGAGTCTTGTTCGCCTCAGACAAGGAGTAGTCAATAGAGAAAACTTGGACTCGATTGTGCGAATGCAAGCGTCTGCGTCCAGAGGCTCATCCACTTTAGTGAATAGCGGAGGTTTAGTACTGAGGAAATCTTGGTAGCTTGCTTCCTGCGCTTGATGAGCATGATGCCCACCCCGCGGTTGCTGCTGAGCTTGAACCAACTGCCGCAATATTTCAGTTTGGGCAGCAAGAAGTTCGGCAATACCCACTGGTGGAGGAGGTGGAGGTGGATCGCCATTCCCTCTGGCCCCAAAACCACTAGGGGTGCCTCGAGTTGATCCAACCATCTGAAATGTGAGTAATTTTTGCATTAAGCTCATCATTATCACAATTTCAAATGGAACGTACAACTCAAGATAATATGGAAGTGATAGGAATTGCTTAAATCATGTTGTGCAGAAAAACCGGTAATACGAAAAAGCGCATAACTGGAGTTCTTTACATGATATAAACTTGACGTTTTGACAGGAGATATATAATTTCATGAGCTACAACTTTAGTAGTCATCACAAAGTCAGATTCCCAGAGTAGGTTAGTCGAAAAATTCATTTACTCCTCTGGTTTTCTGCTTTTACAGTAAACAGAGCTTCTGTAATTTGCGATTATCTCCTACTATACAAGCCCGTTTGAGCTGAAATTTTGTGAGCAGTTCCATGATGAAATTTGGAACAACTTTGGTATTCAACTCAGGAGCTAATTCGGAAAGGTAATGAGGATAAAAATTCGAACTAGCTTCTGCATTCAACTTTTCACAGATTACCGATATCTCACATGAGTAGCATTAAGGGTTCATTACATCCACCACCTTCCCTTTTCTACTTGGGTCTCCCTAACATCAGTACTAGGAGTTACTCAACTCTAAGTTAGCCTAGTAGACATGATCCAAAAGTAGGCTACACTAAGAGGAGTCTACAAAAGTTAAGAAAACAACGTCTCGGTCTACATATTGACCGATGCCTCACTCGCCACGGGAGTGTGAACCTCAACCGGTGCAGGCTGCGGCGCCTGGTCCTCAAAGTCCATCTCTGAGACACCCTGAATCTCCTGAGGCTCCTCCTCCTCACCATCCACCTGCATCGAGCCGGTTGGTGCGGGCTGATCGACCTGCATCTGGTGGAGCTGAGCCTGAGCGTCGTCCAAGTCAAGCTGAAGGTCGTGAAACTGGTCCTCTGGGAAATTGATCGTAGCGTCACGATCCGTCACCGTGTCCTGAAGCTCGTGGATCTGGCCTGGAGCTGTGTGATAAGAGCAGCCCTGCTCTCGAGCTCGGCACTAACCTCCTGAAGCTGCTCGTCCCTCAGCTGGACAGTCAGGTGTAAGGCCTGAGCCTGGTCCACCAACTGAGCGACGGTGTAACTCTGAAAAGTGTGGAGTATGTAGAGACCATCTAAGAAAAACGCTGTTGTCCAGAGTGCCCCAACTGGTTCGAGGGTCGCGACTGCGTCCACGTGAGCCATCCGGTCTAGCCAAAGCGGGTCTGCCGGGTCGTGTGCAGGGAACAACCCGTACGCGGTCAGAACCACCTCCAATGGGTGCAAGGAGCAGAACGTGGTCAGCGCCCAAATGGCGGTAAGCTCCCAAGTGTCAAGCAGATGGCGACCGACCATCTGAGTCATGATCGGCTCCCACCCGTTAAGCGGGTGCTGCGAGATCACCATCGTCACACTGCAGTGGTGAACTCCGTCCTCCACAAAGTCATGGCCATCATAGATCGGTGGCTGGGGGCAACCGGCTGCACTCAAAAGCTCCCAAAGACAGCGAGGAAGTCCATCCCAGTGCAAGCAAGCGGAGTGCATGTGCCCCTACTCGTCAACAACCAGCAGCTCGTCCATCTGTCCCAACAAAAGACCGATGGATCAGCTGATGGTAAACAAAGAATAGCTGATTTTGGACAGTGAAATAAATTGATCGAAACAATAGATAATTTACTCTGAAAATTCTTAAAAATTTACAGAAGATCCCTATGATAATAAGGAACATTTCATCTAGTCATCACTAAGATCAATTCGGACTACAACCGGGTGATATGCTCATATTTTCAGAGTGACGTCAACCAGGAAATCTGTGTGTCCATAGAGGATGTAATTTGACCATAACTACCAAACAAGTTGACTAAGATAATTCACATTTTTATGGTAAGTTCAGAATTAAGTTATCTACAACTTTCATGTTGAACGATTTTTCATTTGAACAACTTAAGAAGGTCAAAAAATTCAGTTTGTACAGACTGCTCAGAGTTGACAGTTTTACAAAGGGTTGATTTAAATTCAAAAACACCAAGCTAAGAGGCTTCAAAAATTCTCAAATTTTTACAGGAGTTTGATGACTTAGGGAGAATAATTTCATCTTACTATACCAAGTCGATTTCAGCAATTTATCAGAGGTTTAAAATTTGAGGAAAACAATTTCACTGAATTTGCAGACTATCTAGATGTTCCTTAGGATAGGGTTTTAGCCGATTTGATTACGATTTCTTCCAAGGAATTCTTTGCTAATGATTTGAGGATGAATGCAGAACCTATCCGTCCTCACCAAGAAAAATAATTGCCAAGTAGCCTTGGTCTTACGCAATTGACTTTGGTGGCATACATATTACGTCTCTCGCTATATAACTACTCGATATAGCTAGATAGCCTAAGATTCGTTTTCGAGTTAGCATACCTGCAGAAAATCGACAGTATATAAAATGAACCTTTCGTGCCAACACTCACGAAAGCGTTCCCATTCATTACCGATCACTATAGAACCGGCATCCATACAATTCCCGCCATATGGGCAACGTTAAGCATATGTTACCTAAATAACGTATTGACTGTGTACTGTCTTTGACAGGGAATTGAATTCCAACTTCGAACCATTACTCCCCATATAATCAACCAAAGTTGGTATATAGGCAGCAGCTCAAGTAGGCCACTGCTTGAGCTCCAGCGTTCGGCTCGCATCACCGACGGGACGGTCAGACTCCCTCAGCTGACTGAGTAAGCATACCTCCGCGGTGACGATGTAGTTGCTGAATTTAAATTCTGAATTTAAATACTGAAAGGTAATGTGCTGGAAGTTAGCCATACAATATAAGCCGCCTGATTATACCCATAAGATCCCCTAGGGCTTTACGTTCTAGACTTGTCCTTGGAGATCCTAGACTTTTCAAAAAAATTAGTAGTTTTGAAGTCAAGTTTTAGTTTGTTGTTTTGAAAACAGGGGTTGCCATCTCTGGTAGGCTGTCGGCGAGCTCTGATGCCAGCTGTGGCAAAACCACCCAAACTAACTGGGCCCGGGTGCACTGATCTTAGTTGCTAGGCAACTCTGACCCAAATCGGCACGCACCGGTAGTTCCTCGAGTGAAGCCTCGATAAAAGCCACGCTCTTCCAGGATCGCACAGACAACACTCACACGAAGGTGAGCCCAGAGATTACAACACAGAACATTTCATACATCTCAGAGTTTGCAGCGGAAAGTAAATTTATTACAAAACCATGTTCAGAATAGTAAAGTACTACAGAGTTCTAGACTACTCAAATTATTCAAGTCTCATTGTTCAGCGGAAACAGTAAAAGGCGACTAGCAAAAAGAAATGACACATCGATAAAGCCCGTACAAAAGCATCACTCCGCGGGAGGGTGGTGAGCACCTGCTGAAGGACCATCCCACTCAATAGACCAGCCCGGAGTACAGGACCAAGTAAGACTCGCAAACAAATCCTCAAAGTTAGTACCTGAAAACAGTGCCACAAACAAGGCTGAGTATACTAATACTTAGCAAGACTTACCTATCACCAGATATAACATAGTCCGATAACTAGACATGCAAGGCTTTTTGGTTTGTGGGGTTTGTTTTGCCAAAAATGCCACTAAGTGTTGATCCTTACTTTCAGATTTTACTTAGCTATATTCTAGTTGGATTAACCATTCTAAGTTTGCAACTATCTCTACTCAAGCATGGTAGAGCAACCATTTAATCATACAGAAGTATTATCATTATTTGTTCCACTTGTTACTCTGTGTGACCGAAATTAGTAAGCAATCTCATGCCGTGAGAGGCGGACGATTCTGAATCGAATTTCAATCTGGTCAGGGGAACCTAGACCACACGCATGGGGATCGACTTCGCTCCTGCCCATGCTACTGTTCCCCTTTCTTTCCAGCCTATGGATCCGGCACACCCCCCCCCGACTACAGAGTCCGACCACTCTGCACCCGTATGTCCGGACAAAAATAAAACCTACCAAGGGGGTGCGAGATCGTTCCACTCACTGGTCCAATCAGGTACTTAAGCTTACCGATTACCATATTTCTCGGTATGTGGCTAGTACTTTCAAACACTTAACGAAATGAGCCACACACTGCGACCTTAGCCAATCAGCGGGGTATCACAACTACACAACCCCGTCCGTTGTCCTTATATTTCAACAGGAATTTGAAGTCAGTAAATTCCTATAACTCGCGAGAGGTAGGAAACCCCTCGACTTCTACCGTTCCTAATTAGTGGGACGACTAGTTGATAAAAAGACCCGGATGTCAAACATAGGTACCTAGGGATCATGCATCTAAGGTTTTCGATCAACGCATAGAAAACTTAAATGCAGGAAATAACATTATTACAACACATTATGAATAGTTAGATGAATAATAATTCTGAAAATAATGGGATTATGCACCGGAGCTTGCTTTCTTGGGCACTGTCAGGCAGAGAAACCTCTGGGGTTTTGCCAAGGTCTTCAGCTAAGTTAGTGCAGTTCAAATTAACCTCCTGATCAACATGAGAGTCCGCGGGCACCAGTTCGTATTCACCGTCAGTAAGATTAACCGCTTCTATATGCAATGCAAGATGAGGAGTTACAACATGATGACAGATTTCTTTCCGTCACGATAAAGTTGTAGTCCAACAAAATAACTTAGAGGTGATCTTTGTGAGATTAATTACTGGGCAGTCATTTATGGAGTAGTACTTATTATTATGTTTCTTCATAACGAGTGTAGGGGTTGATTTTCATTTTTAACATTAAAGCATAGCATGGTTTCACAATTTTATAACAGCAATTCTACTCATAAGTTATTGGTGAAAAATTAATGTAGGACAGAACTTGTAATCATGCATATACTGAGTAAATTTCAGCATCTAACCATGGAGCATTAATTCATGCAAACAGATTACTCTAAATACTTCACCAATTTGCACAGAAAGATTGGCATGGTTCTGGTGCTACAAAATTTACAGAAGCACCATTTCAGTATCTACTCAGTACTGTAAAATTTGCAGATTTTATTTCCTTAAGTATCAGAGGTGACAAAATGAACAAATCTAGCAAGCTATTAAATAAGATTAATTCTACAGAGAGTTTTACTAGGGTATGGTTCTCAAATTTTTACCAGAGCCTAGGCATGAGCTACATATGTTTCAGAAAAATTGTTAGGCAGTATATTTATAATAATAATTAATGAGGCATTTAATTCTATATAAGATGGCTTATTAATTCGAGGTTCAAGATGATCAGTACTGCAAGTAAAAACTTTATCCTAGTAAGAACATACCAGAACTAAGATCATGTCCAAAAAATATGATCAAATATGGTATAGTTTACTCATAGAAAAAATAACAACCTTAGCCATGACATACCAAGCATGATTTTTAACTGAAGCAATACTCAGTAACTATAGCTCAAACTTTACAGGCATCATTGCAGAATCAAGATGAGACTTCAGAAATAAATATAGATTTGTCTGAGCATAACAACTATATAAGATGAATTAAGTTGATTAAATAAGTATTAATCATGGTATATAGAAAATGAACTCTAACAGTACTAAAATTTATGGATTAACATGTTTTCAGTTGTACATACATGTAGGAAAAATTTCAGAGAAATTTCATGTATATGTTTTCCAGCATTAAATCATGAAAGTCATCAACAGATTTGAGAATCTTGATTGTTCTACAAGATAACAATTTTAGTTGGGTGCCATATTTTTTACCATGATTTAACATTCCGTCAGAAACAACATACCCAAAAATCATGGTCATTTGTTGAGTAGAACTTCCTGAACATGCATGGGTTGGTTTTCTTATTCTTTTTCATAGAGTAAATTTGGTAGGGTTTCTGCAGATTTGGTTGTTACAAAACTTGTAGATCTTGTTACCAAGATTTTAGATCAGTTGAGTTTGCATTTTTACGATTTTGCTGTGATTTATTATGTATTTTATAAGTTCACTGCTTAACCCTGGAAAACTTGCAAACACACCCTCGAACGAAAAAAAGAAATTACAACCGGGTCGTTCGCCGGCCTTCTCCGCCGTTGCATCTTGCCGGTGGTGTTCTGCTAGGCAGGTCTTACCGGGGCTGCAACGGGGAGGCGCGTGAGACAGTGGAGTTCGAGAACCACCTACCCAGGTCGACGTTCGGGTGAATAGTGGCCGGAATCTAGCTCATCGGCGTCGATGGTGGCGGTGGTGTTCGGGTTGTCGGTGGTGTAGACGAAGGAGGGCTCGGGGTAGAGGAACATCACGTGCACGAGCACTGCGAGAGCATGAGGAAGCTCCTGGGGTAGCTGTCGTGCTCGGACTCCCTCGGATTTGGCTGGTCTGCGGTGAGCCCTAATGTAACACCCGGTTTACAAAAGGACATAAACCGAGCAATCATATACGTGCCAGGATCAAGTCACACGTATATACAACAGAATGAACAGTATATCACAGCACATATCACGTAAAAAGATATAATAAAGCGAGTACGAATGTTATTTATTACAATAATGATGTTTGATACAGAGTATGCGGAAGCGTAAAACATATACGTAAACTCTCGATGAAGCTAGGCGCCACAGGGACGTCGACTGGGAGACGAACGCCTAGAAGTCCTCGTACTCCTGGTAGCTCTGGGTGAACTCCCTCGCATCGGCAGGAACTGAGCAGCAGTAGAGTATCCCCAAGAGGAAAAAGAGTAGAGTAGGCAAGAGTGAGTACACAACTTGTACTCAACAAGTATAACACAAACTATGAGGCTCTAAGGTTGGCTGACTTAACTGCTTTAGCTTTTAATCTTGGCAAAATTTTATTAAAGCTATTACTACAAGTTGATGAGTTACCATACCCCAGTTACATAGTAATTAATCAGAATTAATTATGATACTACTGAGAACCAAACCGAAACCCCCAAGGTAACCCCAAATCAAAAGGAGGATCTGGGCCGCTCATGACCGTGAGCACGGCTAGTATACCAGTTTTACACTCTGCAGAGGTTGCACATCTTTACCCACAAGTCATGAGCTACGCTAGTTGTTCATCACACTTTCGTAGGTGAGATGGCTAGCAAACTCACTACGAGGCCGTTACAAAGAATCTCGCTGGTAAGGAGTAACCGCGAGGGTGGATCGGCGACGATGGGTCCCACCTCATGGGGGTACAAGACACGGAGCACAAACCAAGCCGGAGGAGTAGGGACCATTGAAGCTTACCTCCCCTGCCCTGTAGGTAATTTACTCCAAACCAAAAAGACCTAATTAGTAAGCCAAGACCATCCCATTCCAGTCTTGTGGTTGTGCGGTTGTCCTAGGTTGTCGCTCTAATGACGTACGGTCCTTATGGAGAGTAGCTAGCACATAACACAGTGCGAGCCCCCTAAACCAAGTTTCTAGAAAAACCAATTTTTTAACGAGACGTGAGCCACTCAAATGGGTCACTCCCAGAATTAAATTGCATATACCATTAATCAAATTAATTAAAAATGCAGTATAAAAATGTATTTAAAAGTGATGGGTGTTGTTCATGTTATACTTGCCTTCCTCAAACTGTTCCTGCTGCTCAAACTGCTCAAAGGAAGGTGGCTGCTCCGGGTACTGGTACTCCTCCGAAGGATCAACATCTACTCACGATCGCAATGCCAAAACAAGTCCAGCACATACACATACATGCAAACAAAAGCAAACACTAAGAAATAGTACAACAATACATAAAAAACAGCAAACAAAACTGAGCTAGAACTGTTCTACGCATTACAACGATCGCGTGGACCTAAAGAACACCTAAAACGGAGCTAGAACGCGAAAACTAGGCTTAAAACAGGGTCTAGGGGCTAGAAGGCAATATTACCATGACACAGAAAGGTTGTGCCGCAATATCAACTAAGGACAGGGTCTGAATTGCAAAAGTGCATCTATACAGCAGCCTTCACGTGGAGATATGGTTGTGTACTATACTGTAAACTCGGTCTATAGGATCCATAGACCAGCGAGCTATAACTGCAGTCTACGGTGAACCAAGAACACACGAAGGGGTATGCATCACATCTAATATGGACCGTAGATCTTAGATCCAAGGGCTCCCATGCCTTCTTCTACCTCTGGATGACAACGAACAGGACCAGAACATGATGAACGTAGACTCCATGAACGTGTGTCCAGAGCTCTCTACTACAACCCTAGATCGATCTAGGCTCCACGGAAAACGTCCGAAAGCGGCAAAACAGAAAGCTCTCGGCACGGGGATCTCACCTAGGGCACTGGGGAGAGCTGCGACGGTGCGGGATGATCTCGAGATGTGGAGAGCTCGAACTGGGAACTTCCTGGAATGGCGACAATGAGCGATGTCGAGCGGCGGCGGTTCCTTCTGGTGGTCCTGTGACGAGAAAGAGGGTGCGAGATGGATGAGACGGTGCCGTAGCAGCGTCGCGGCGAAGGACAGGAAGTGGTGGCAGTGACGGCAACTTGTTGGAACCGAGAGGAAGGGCTGCGATGACTCAGGCGATGGGAGGAAGTTCGAGTAGATGGGAAGGACAACTGGCAGTGCCTCGGTTTATAGAGCGAGAGGGGCAAGGGAATATTGCAGCTGCTCCCGTCATCAGCGCACACGATCGAGCGGAACATGACCATCAATTTCGGAGTCCATTGCTGCAGCAAGGGCGTCCGTACTCGGATCGATGAGTACGTCGAGGTGTTGCTGCTGCCGGGTTGGGCTTGGCCCAGGAGAAAAGATATGAGTTGGCTGGGAGATGGACTGGGGTCGAGCGTGGAGACCTGGGCGCATGGCCCATGGTGCATCACACGAGCAGGATTGGGGAGGGATGGCGCTGCATCCTGGCATGACGTGATAGATTAGTTGATGCAGTACTAGCAGGTTGAACCAATGACGGCAACAAAAGGATGAGCCTTCCTATGTGCCCTTGAGGCTACGGAGGATCAATGTTAGTCAGGTACGTAGGGGAGCATGGAGAAGGAAAACATACTGCGGTGGCGGCGAGGTACTTCGTTGGCCTCGCGAGGGCCATGACTGCAGGGGCACGACGCCACGGCCACACGGAGAGGCAAAGCATGCCACATAGGGGGGGTCGTCGGGGATTTCTGAAGCAGCTGATGAAGATAGCTTTTCTGCTCGGCTTCTGTGGCATCGATCTGTTCGAGGCTGAACCATGGGCGGTGGGAGCGCACCGGGGAATGAGGAGGCGAGGAGGGGCACGCAGGGGCGATGGCCTCCTGGCGGCGGCGCTGGGTAGGGTAAGGGGTGTGTGTGAGCACGGGGGCGTGAGCGCGCAATGCAAGGCTGGGCGCTTGACCCTTTTTGCACGCGTGGCAGGGACCTTGTGTAGGCCTGGGCTGGCGGAGCAAACAGCAGGCAGCTTACCGGGCTGGGACTCGAACTCGGCCTTGAGTCCAGGTTGGTCACGGGAAAAAAAATAGATGTGGGTTTGGGTTGGGTTGGCTGCAAGACTGTTTTCTTCTTCCTTTCTTTTTCAAACCACACTCAAACTATTTGAATTCAAATTCAATTTGAATTCAAGCCACACTCAAATAAATAAGATTATGCACCAGCATGAATGCACAACATGTTGACCTAATAATTTTTATTTTCTTGTGAAAAATTAAATTAAATGCAAGCTAGGCAAATTAAATCCTAGAAAATTAAATAAACCAATTAAATTTATTATAAAATGTTGGAATTTAAATTAGGGTGTTACAAATCCTACCCCCTTACAGGAATCTCGTCCCGAGATTCTGGGCTGGCTAGCAAAGAGATCTGGATAAGTCTTCATCGGCTCGTCTTCTCGGTGTGGTCACTCCATTGCATTTTGCACGTCTTGATCTTCTTGTCCCAAGTAACTCTCTCAGACGTCTCCAAAATCTCCTGCACATCCAACCCTTCCAACGGTGCTTATTCTTCTGGCACTCTCAAGCACTTCTTCAACTCAGATCTACATAACTCTTCTGCCTCGTCTGAGAGATTCTCAAATTCTCCTGTACTATCCGTCGACCCGGGTGTCACATCTCGGTGTAGGTCAGATCTCCTGCACATCCAACCCTTCCAATGGTGCTTATTCTTCTGGAACTCTCAAGCACTTCTTCAACTCAGATCTACATAACTCTTCTGCCTGGTCTGAGAGATTCTCAAATTCTCCTGTACTATCCGTAGGCCGGGGTGTCACACCTGAGCTCGCTGACGCCGGCGCGGAATGGGAACGGCGACTGGGATGGGTTTTGGTGGGATTTCGCGCGTGTGTGAGCTTCACTGGAGTGTTGCGTGGCTGCTGGGGTGGTTGGATGGGGCAATGTGGGTCTGGGGTGGCCTGCCCGTGCGAGCTAGATCTCGCCGGCCATGGCGGACGGCGGAGGAAGGGGAAGGAGAGAGGGGTCGCGCGACGGCGGGGTCTCTAGTCCTATTTATAGGCTGGAGGGTTCCTAGGGAAGGCTAATGGTGCCTAGGGGAGGTCGGTCTGGCCCGGGATGGCTCGTCGGCAAGGTGGCGGCTGGAGCAGCGAAGGCTTGCATGGCGGGGCGGCGTGGCGGCTCGGGGAGGCATCGGGGACGCGTGCCTGCGCGAGGAGGGGCCAAGGGGCAAGCCAGGTGGCCTTGGAGGGCTCCCTCGGGTCCACTTGGCCGTGGACGCGCCGTGGACGAGGTCCATCGGCGGTGTACGGCGAGCGACGGTGAAACAGAGAGGGGAGAGGGAAGCAGGGACTCATTTGCAAAATTCAAAAGTTTAGAGATGTCTCGGTAAACTAAAATTTTATATACTTTCCGGGGCTCAAATGAAAAAGTGTTGAATACCAAATTTGCATAACTTTTCAAGATCTACAACATTTGTTTTATGCAAATTTTCATTTGAAACTGACAGTTTGAACTATTTTTGAATTTCCAAACTTGCACAAAAGGGCTTTGATTTTATTCAGCTTTTGGATGGTTTTTGGCTGAAAGGTCAATTGAGCACATGTCATTTAAAATACCTCTTATGAGCCAACTTAATTTTTGTGGACACTTTTGAATTGGATTTGAGTAGTTTTTCACCCCTCCTTCTTTCTCCTTTTAATTTCTTTTGCGTAGTTTGACTTTTATTTGACCTTTCCTTTTTGAATTAATTTCCCACATTCTTCTTTTAAGTTTTATTTGGGTATAGCAATCTGTATTTAAGTGTATAGACACCAGAGGTGTCACACGAAGTCCCTTTGAAGAAGGGGGATTAATCTGACCAATGAAATCCAAGCCCCAACCTCTGAACGGCCATGACTTAATTATAAGATGCAATAACGCAGCGAGCACCAACTGAACATTATCAAACCACTGACATTCTTCACACCCCTTGTAATTTCTGAAACAATCTGCCATCATGGTTGGCCAATAAAAACCGGCTCTCCTAAGTAACCACTTCATTTTAGGAGCTGATTGATGTGTACCACAGATGCCTTCAAGAACTTCTCCCATAGCAACACAGGCCTAATCAGAATCTAAGCACTTGAGAAGCACATCTTCGGCGGTCCGACGGTAAAGCTCATCGTCGATCAAAATATATTTAAACACCAAACGCCGAATATTCCTTTCTGCACCATGATTAGGGTCCTTCAAATATGTCACAATAGGCACCCTCCAATCAGCAACCTCGGCCTTCTCTTTGTAATCAGAAGAATCGGCCGACTTGCTATTTTCAGCAGTCTGACCGGTCAGACCGGTCTTTGGACCGGTCAGATCGGACGGAGCATCCGATCTGATCGGTTCATGCAGAACCAGCAACTCGGCTATTGATCGCATCGGCTTTCTCATGTTAAAATATTTTTTGGTAACATTGTAGCCAGATGCTTGCTGAGCCAGAGCATTTGCCTTCTTATTACTATCTCTTGGAATATGTCGGATTACAAATTCATCAAAGCAAGAGATAATATCAAGGCATCTATCAAGATATGCATTTAAAGATCCGTTATAGCATTGGCATACCTTGGATACTTGCTGCACCACCAGAAATGAATCACCATAAGCTTCCACATGTTTAACGCCGGTTGATTCCAAGAATTCCAAGCCAAATAGTAGTGCTTCGCATTCAACTTGGTTATTCGTGCGCTCTTCTTCCAACCAGTTTGAGAACTCAAAAATAGTACCACTCGGAGAGATCAGAACGGCACCAATTCCTTGACCATCATCACAAGCCGATCCATCAAAGAACAACTTCCATGGTGTGCAAGTAACATAGCCGACTTCCAAATCATGCTCATTATTAATCCGATGTTCAACAATGAAATCCGCTACAATTTGGCCTCTAACAGCTCTTAAAGACTCATAGGCCAAATCATATTCAACAAGTGCATAAGCCCACTTTCCGATTCTTCCACTCAAAATCGACTTTTGTAGCATATGCTTAATAACATCGGCTTGACAAGTAACTATGCCAGTACTTGATAAAAGATAATGCCTCAACTTGGTACAAGCATAATATAATGATAAGCACAATTTCTCAATAAATATATACCTCGTTTCCGCATCAATAAGCCGTCGGCCAACATATGTGATAATATACTCCTTTCCTTTGGTTCTTGAATCAAAACAGCACCAATAACCTTGTCTTCCGCAGCCACATAAAGCCTAAAAGGAATACCTCTCTTAGGCGCCTTGAGAATCGGTGGTGAAGACAAATATTTCTCGATCTTCTCAAAAGCCTCTTGCTGTTCTGCCCCTCAAGTAAATTCAGCTTCATCTTTCAGCTGAAGAATAGGAGTAAAAGCATCTATCTTCCCGGACAAATTAGATATAAATATTCTTAAGAAATTCACTTTGCCCAGAAACTTTTGCAAGTATTTCTTGCAAGCAGGAGCCTCCACTTTCTTCATGGCTTCAATTCTTTTAGGATCAATCCCTATGCCTCATGAATAATGAAGCCCAAGAACTTCCCAGCTGATACACCAAAAGCACACTTGAGCGGGTTCATCTTCAATCCATACTGACGCATCCTCTCAAGAGCAAGTCTTAAATCAGCCAAATGATGACTCAAGCCGGCCGATTTAATCACAATATCATCAATATAGACCTCCAATATAATACCAAGTAAATCATGAAAGATCAAATTCATAGCTCTTTGATAAGTAGCACCAGCATTCTTTAATTCAAAAGTCATAACAACCCACTCAAACAAACCAACGAAACCAGGACATCTAAATGCCATTTTAAACGTATCTTCTTCGGACTTAAATATTTGATTGTAACCTGCATTAGCATCAAGAAAACTGATAACCTGATATCCAGAAGCTTCATTGATCAACATATCGACAATAGGCATAGGATATTCATCTTTAGGAGTAGCTTTATTAAGATCTCTAAAATCAATGCACACTCTAATCTTGCCCGAATCTTTCTTTTGAACGGGCAAAATATTAGAGATCCACTCCGCATAACGACAAGACCGAATAAATCCAGCATCTAACAAGCGATTAAATTCTTCTTTTATTCGGTCATACATAACGGGATTAAAATGCCTAGAAGGTTGTTTATAAGGTCCAAAACCGGCCTTAATCGGCAGCCGATGCTCAACCAAATCATGACTCAAACCAGGCATCTCAGAGTATTCCCATGCAAAACAATCGACATAATCTTTTAATAACTTTATTAAATCAGCTTTACAATCATTCGATAAATTTGCATTTACAAAAGTTGGCCTAGGAATAGAACCATCTCCAATGTCTACCTTTTCTAAAGGATCAGCCGACGTAAAACCTTGGCCTAACTTCTCAAAATCACCGAAGTCCTCAATGGCCTCGCACATATCGTTCGCCTTGTTCCGATAGTGCTCGATGCGCTGCTGTAACCAGTCTGCGCTGGACCGGTCCGACCGGTCAGATGCACCGGTATGACCGGTCGGCCGGTCTGACCAGTCAGAAGCTGTGGTCTGACCGTCGTCTCTATGTTGTTGCCCTGCTGCATCATAAAAGTAAATGTAGCCGATTCTCTATTGGCTTTAGAATAGCAAACACGAAACCCTCCTTGGTGCAACTGATCAAGTTGTAATCGGTCAAGTCTAGGCCCGATAAATACTTGATGTGATCATGCGCACCAATGAGCTCGGAATCGGCAGCACCAATGAAAGAAGAGGTATCACCATGCACAACCTCAACTTCATCGCCGATCCACTGAATGAGAAACTGATGCAAGGAAGATGGTACACATTGATTGGCATGAATCCAATCACATCCAAGTATAAGGTTGAAGTTACCTTGCACCTCGGAGACGAAGAACACTGTTGCAACCGTCTTGCTTCCAACGGTCAACTCCATTGAAGCAACCCCCTTGGCACCAATGGGATCACCTCCTCCAACGCCGCTGACCGTCATGTTCATCTTGATTAATTCTTCGTCCGTCCCGCCGAGCTTCTTGTAAAGCGAATAGGGCATTAAGTTCACAATTGCCCCACTATCCACGAGCATATGAGAAACTGGCTTCCCGTTGATATGCCCCCTCAAGTAGAGAGCCTTCAAGTGATTATCTGAATCCTTGGGCTTCTAAAAAATAGCTTCGCGTGGCCCAAAATCTAGATGACCAGCTTCCTCCTCCGGAATCGCCCGGTAGTCATCAGAAAAATGCACAACATTGATCTCCATGTTTGTGCATTCCGGAGAAGCTTCATTGTCCACCAACTCTTCGTCTTCTAGTGCTGAAGGAGCTAATGGAACCTCTGATGAGCCAGGAGCCGAAGTGGGAACAATCTCTTTGGCTTTTTGCTCTGGCTCAGACCGGACCAGTCAGACCGGTTGCTCAGAGTGGTCAGACCGATCGGTGACACCGGTCAGACCGATCGACTGGGGCGGTTTGACCGGTCCCGTTGGCTGGTCAGCTGACTTGACCTGCCACACCTTGCCTTGAGGGATCCTTGGCCTGTACTTCTCGAATTGTTCATCCCTCAACTTCTCTGCCTCTTTTTCCTTCTGTTCTTGGTGGCGAAGACGCTGCAACCTCCTCTTCTGAGTATGTGTCAACCTCGGTGGGCACCACCTAGGCTGAAAGTACCTCTCTTTGTCTTGGTCCTTGAGGTTGCTGCGGCTGGCCTCATGATCATTGGCCAATACAAGCTTCTGAGAAAGATTGACCGGTTTCTCAACGATTACCGGTCCTTTTTGTGCATCTCGAATTTTGTCTTTCCCGTCTTCAACTTGCACAACTTTGACTGAAGCCTTCTCAGAATGAACTTGCATTGGCTCTGGTTCATCCTTCTTTTCCTTGATGCGGTATTGTTGGCGCATAGGACGAACTTGGGCCGGTCTCTACTGAGACCGGTCTAACCGGTCGGGGTAGACCAGTCTGACCAGTCCGGGGTTTTGCCCCTGACCAGATTGGTTCTGCCCCAGTCGGTCGTGAACCGGTTGCTTCAAGCTATCAAACACAGGTCCTCTAGAGCTTTCCTCCCCTTGGAAGTGTGGTGGATACGGCATCGGATATCAATGCATCCAAAATCCCCCGTTCTCCCATGCGGGGAACTGAGAATCCAAGGCTGGTGGAGCCCATGGCATAGTTGCATACGTCGGCTGCATCTATTGAAGAGGGAACATAGTAACCACATCACCCCTGCGCTTGCTTGACTCTCCCCTTGGAGATGAAGGTGCGCCTTGACGCGGAGGTGACCTCGATCTCTTTTTTAGCGGCCGATCCTTTCGAACGGCCTTTGAGTACTTGTTCAGCAGCTGGCCAAAGGTAGGCTTCTGATTTGCAAGCTTGCCCTGCACCTTTGGCTGATTAGTCTTCCATGTACCCACTTCCAGATGTTTAGGCTTGAACATCTGGGGCTGACTGCCAGGGCGGTCTGACCGGCCGCCAGGACCGGTCCGACCGGTCTCGGCTGAGCAGCAGATCGGTCACCTGAAGAAGAACCCTCTTGCCCCCCGAGTGTTCGAGGCTTAAGTATGATCCTCATGTTCTTCTTCCCATTAGGAGCCTTCTCCTGAATCACCTCCCTGGCCAGAATCTTGTTATCAACAGTCAATGGCCTATCGTCACCAATGATCACATTCTTGCCCTTTGCTCCTTCGGCTTGATCCGGCCGAATCAGCACCTTTGCATTGTTCAGATCAATGGTGTGAACTAGGAATGGAGCTATGTCAATCTTCATCTCCGGAAAGGCCAATCATCCTTCATTTATGACCGATTGTACCTGTCGACGAAACACATTATAATCATTAGTTGCATGAGATGAAGAATTATGAAATTTGCAATAAGCACACCACTTTAGCTCCTCAAGCGGCAGTATAACATGAGTAATCTTTAAATGCCCAAGTCGTAATAATTCATCAAAAAAACGATCGCACTTGGACACATCAAAAGTAAATTTCATCTCCTCTTGCCGATTCCTTTGAGTCGGCTTGAGAGATGTGCAAGTAGATGTTTTGGCCGAGGTGGGCCAAACAAACTCAGTAGCATATACCTCTTTATCCTCATCGTCCGATGAATCAGAATCATATTCAACAATATGTGTGTTTGAACGATCGGACTTGTAGGTATCTTTTTCTTTTTTAAACTTTGCCTCTTGGCCTAAGGCTCTTACCTGAAGCTGATTTATAGAATAAAAACTCGAACCATTAAGCTTTCCTCTAAAACTAGAGCATAAATCCGCAAGAGGCAAATCGACCAAATCCTTTTCAGAAAGTGACAACTTAAAGCATCGGTTTTTTTAAAAAATCAGCCCCGTGTGCGCACACATGCCAGCTCGTCTGCGCACACACGCCCTCTTCTCCAGTTCAAAATATTTCTCCATAATTGCAATAACAAAATCAATTACAATCATTGAAAAACAGTCACAAAATCAATCACAAGCACAGAAGAATCCGGTCCATATACATTTTTGGAAAATAAAGTAAAAGATTCACAAGCACAAGTACAGAAGAATCCCGGTCCATATACATATTTGGAAAATCAATCACAAAATCAATCACAGCACAAAATCATTCACAAGTACAGAAGAATCCCGGGGCCTGGCCAAGGTCGTGCTACGCCAGCCACAGCCCGCTCGCCGGACCAAGTCGCACCGCTCGCCGGGGCGTGGCCGCGCCGCTCGCTGGGACCTTGACGCGCCGCTCGCTGGGGCCAGACCGCACCGCTCGCCAGGGCCATGCCGAGTCACCGAGCCGCCGCTCGCGGGGCCTGGCCTCGCCGCACACACCGGACACCGGACCTGGCCACGCCGCCCACGCCGGAGCCGCCGCCGCTTGGAGTTGCATGCCGCGGGCTCGAGCAGCCGCCGCTCACCAGGCCCACTCCGGCTAGCCGCGCTACCCCTGGCACTGCAACTCCTGCTGGCTGCTCAGCCCTCGCTGCCCCTCGCTGCTGGCTCTGTCCCTCCGGCTCCTCCATTCCTGGCCGGCCTCGTTCTTAGATCTCATCCACAAGCTAGAGAATGGAAAGAGAGGGGGAGGGAGAGAAGAGGGAATAACGAAGAGGGGATGGTCTTGGTCCAGGAAAGATCGAGAAGATATAAGCAGTAGATCGAGAGACGCGGTGAAAAAAATATCTCACTACCCATTCTATCCCGGTGCTCAGCTTCAACCGGGACTAATGCAACTCTTTTGGTCCCGGTTGGAGCTACCCACGGGGACTAATTCCATTAGTCCCGGTGGGTGGCTCCGACCGGGATCAAAGATAAGTTCCAACCGGGATTAAATGTTACTGTCTTCATAGCTAGTTGGGCAGCTGTTTGATCCGGGACTAAAGCTATTATTGGTCCCGGGTCCAACACTAGTCGGGACAAATGTGAAAGACCAAAGACCAGTTCTGTAGTAGTGTGTATAGCCATGAAAAGGATGGTGAGGAGGCAGAGGCATGTTCATTGCGGCATTCCGCGACATGCTCCAAGTCATCCTCCCTAACACACTGTTCCTGCGCATGGCTTCCACGGGTCGCAGCGCAAAGGTTAGACTTCGGCAATTATACAAATGATTATCTGGGTTAGGTAATCGAATTTTATTAGTATAGCCGGGATAGAAAAATATGAGAGATCCATCCCTAGCATATTTCAGAGTATGCCAAAAAAAACAAATAGTTTTCATCGATGAAAGAGCGGGGCGTCTCTATGTAAGAAAACTTTGCCCAATTTAACACACCCAAACTTTGAGCAATTCTGGTAATAAGAGAAGTCTATTGCACGGGTCCAACCAAACGAAAAATTTCGAGCCATTGGCGAACCATAAATTTGATAGCAGAAAATTTGATCTTGTTCACCATGGCTTAAAGAACACGAAGTTCATCCACACGAACAATCCGAACATCCTCCCTAGGAAAGCACGTAATAGCAACCCATTTATGCGTCGGACGCAAGGTCCGGTTTTGGATATCATTGCAGCATGCTCCCCTAGAGGATTCAGTTCCCGTGATAGATTCAAGAAAATTTTCTTTCTAAAACCCACTCAAAGCACGACTAACATCAACTGAGCAGCGTTGGTGAAAACCCAAAAGAGTGCTGAAATCTTTCCAGGTAAAAGAGTATTCTTGATGAAAGAACCGGAACGTAACACCCTCTTTTGTTTCCACAAGAGTGCAGAGAAATTGGATGGTTAAATCCTGGGATCCCAACTCGAAAACATCGACAAAAGAAGTCCAACCCACAGCTTTCCAAATTCAAGCAAAATCAACATTCATACCTGTCTTTTTGAGCAGTTCATCGTCAAAACCACGGGTGTGGTTGAAGACTCTATTTTTCAGCAAGTTGTAGGCTTGATTCTCGCGGTTCCCTTGGATGACGAGGTGGGAATCATCGGGCGCCCCTCCTTGTGATGCCTGAGGAGATTGCCATTCTAGCACCTGGGATTCCACCTCCTGTTCATGGGTCCCCATCGGTGCATCGTCGTGGCTCGAAAGAGGGGTATTCCATTTGTGAACGTTCGTTCGTTCACGAGAACGACTCGAACCTCCCACCTTCTTGAGTGCATCGAGGATCTTCTTTCTGAGCCTCTTCATACCTGAAAACAAGAAAGCACAAAAACACACAACAAATCAAAATGTTTATGTTAGCATTAGCAGATAAGGGTTAGTCATTCGAGAAGTTAGTAGTCCTTGCGGGGCTTAGTTGCTTCTCACAAAAATCGTCCTTGTGGGAGATAACACACCACAAAATCATTCTTGTGGGTGAGTCCGCACCACAAAATCGTTCTTGCGGGGTAGTAGTACCACCACAAACACGTTCTTGCAGCAAGGTTGAAAGGAAACACGAACACGAAAGGAAGGGGGAAATGCAGAATTTTTTTTTCTTTTTCTTATGAACTTGAAGCAAGAACAAGAGCAAACTGCATGGAGGGAGATAGAACAGGAGGGCACTCAAGTGCAGCTCGGTTTGGGGCAGCTTGAGGAAGCCCTGTTCCTTGGATTTTATAGAGGGGAGGAGACCCATAGTCTTCCGACCATGGTGGTCGGTCGGGGTCCCCATGGCCCCGAATTTTCTGAATTTTGGCTGAGCACATGAATGCCTGCCCAAGGTCCCAAAAGTGATTGAATGCATGCAGTGGTAGGCCAGTGCAGGCCTAGGAGTGGCCCCAAATGAATTTGGACATGCAAATCATCAAAAGTTCATGCATGCACTAGGTTCCAAAACAAGTTGGCTGCCATTTTCTCCCCAAAATGCCCTTAGGTTGCTTGTTCAAATTCATATTTTATAAGGGATGCAAATGCAAAAGTTGAGGAATCAAATATGTCAAGGGTTTCAATGCAAAAAGATGCAAAAGTCATGCAAAAATTCGAATTGAAAACCCCTGAAATGCAAGCATGCAATGGTTGGAAATAAATATGGGATAACTACCGGTTTACCTGTCGGCAAGAGTTCAAAATTTTAAGTCCTTTGAACAAGACATTTTTCCTCAATGAATTTTTAGTTTTCAAAACTTCATACAAGACAAGATGAAGATTTGCCATGTAATTTTATTGGTCATCATGTGTTTAACAAATTACATGTGATTTTCATATGGCACGTATTTATCATTATCACATGCCATATGTTTCATTATAGTGAATCATGGTTGTTTATTAAATTTTAAAATGTGGTAAAAACAAACCATGGCAAACATGCATTTTTATCATATTTGTTTATCATGTTCCATATATTTTTAGCATGTGCCATGTGTGTTTATCGAAAACCATATATTTTTAGCATGTACCTTGTGTGTTTATCGTATCACTAGGGGGAGCCGGCTGGATACTTACCTTGATATGATGTTCCTGGTCTTTGGGGACATCACTGCTTCTCTTTCATTAATATTCCGAAAAGATCGTAGATTGTTTATTATCCCGAACTAGAGACCCTGATATTTGGAGAGGAATGCTCAACTCACCACTGGATTGCATCATAATATGGCTGGCCCCTTTGATGGGTATAATCTTCCCTTGCCATTGGTGATCAGGCAATAACAAAAAAAACCCATTTTCGAGGAGAATCCTTGGCCTTGTTTATTGAAGGTCAATGATGCAATCAAGACCGATCCAATTGCCGAGAGTTGAACTCTTTTTGAAGTTAATGACCCTCGATCATGCTTTCTTGAGTCAACTCGGATTTCATCATGGAGTTTCTGGTGAATTGAATCTAGTTGAACACTACCCTGGTCTCACTTAGAATAGAGAAAACATCATGGTTGTCCTGATCAGACGTTGGATATTAACCATAGAAAATTTTCCTTAATATTAATAATTCTTTAACCTGTGCCTTCCTCGACAACAGCGCCAAAAATGCTTGTTGGTATTTCTTAATGTTAACTGTAGAAGCATAATTAAAATACATGTCCTAGTAACGGCACTAAGAAATGCTAAACATATCTTAGAACAATTACTAAGGAACAAGAGTATATTGAATCATGAACTATTTCGCAAGCGCACAGAATATACCAGTGTAGCATTTTACCCAGTGAGTATACCAGGAATAAAATACCTGCCTGAGTACTCACCCTAAAGGAGTAGTCGGAGATGCTATCCAACAAGTTCAAGGGCTCGAGTATAGCATCTTCCCGTGCGCCTGGCGGAGAAGGGTCATGGAGATGCTTCCGGGAGGGGTGGTGGGCAGGGGTACACCGTCCCAGGGAGAGCTATGCTGCTAGAGTACTCACCATAAGGGAGTAGTCAGAGATGCTTCCCAACAAGTTCAAGGGCTCGAGGATAGCATCTTTCCGTGCGCCTGCAGGAGTAGGGTCACAGAGATGCTTCCAGGGGGGACACCGTCACAGGGAGAGCGATGCTTCCCGAGTACTCACTCTAAGGGAGTAGTCAGAGATGCTTCCCAACGAGTTCAAGGGCTCGAGGATAGCATCTTCCCATGCGCCTGTAGGAGCAGGGTCACGGAGATGCTTCTTGGGGGGAGTTATGCTCTGTAGAGTAAGTAGGAGTTCGGGAAGTTGATGTATATGATGATAACTGTATTTATTGAATCTGATGGCTTATAAAAGACTCCATTGGCGAAACTCTTTACCTAGACACCATTTGCACATGAGTGCCTACCGAAAACTATGTAAAAGTAGATATGGTACTGTTGCTGCAGACGATTCTCCTTCTTCAGCATTAGAAAGTGGCGTCCAGATTGCGCGGTGGGTTCGGTGGCAACTGGGGTGCGCCCAACGCATAGCGTAGATTATGGCATTCGTATGCCGAGTGCTTGTCGCTCGGGTGCCAAGAGCAGCATTTATGGAGGGATCGCTTGAAGTGTTCCTGGGCGAGGGCGACTTTCTTGCCCTGCTGGGTAGAGGGGTTGACCTCGAGGTGACGACTTCTTAGTCGTAGGCCCTGATGTTCGGCCTCTTGCACGCCTATCTTTGGTGGTCGTTGATGATGCAGTAATCGGAGGTGGGGGAGTAGGCCTCTGCCTCCTCGCGTTCTTGTCGCTTAGAGATGATGACGATTCTGGCGTCTCGCCCGATGTTGATGATGTTGCGAAGGTCATTGTTGGAGTAGTCATGGGGCTCTTCCACATCTTCTTGTAGTCGATCAAGTAGTCGCTGGCATCGTTCGACGCGCTTCTGGTTGCGGGCTCTGCTGCGCGCTGTCTCATCCTCACTGTCCTCATCCTCCAGTTTCACAGTGACCGTGACTGCTGGGGGAGGGGGAGGGGTGAGGGAGGGTTTCTGAACTCCGGGGTCTTTGCTTGGGTGGTGGCTGGGTCGTCCAGCATGTCTTCATTAGAGAGGTACTGCTTGTAGTCGTCGGAGTTGTAGTCGTCGAGGTTGACTCGCTCCATCGAGTCGTCTTCGTCTTCAATCTCCAGAAGGCGTACCATGTTGCTCTCTCTAGATGGATCTTTGGTACTTTTTTCTTCTTGGGGAGAGGGGAGCACCGGTCCTTCTTGGTATGGTAGCTCCTCTTCGCTATCGGTCCAATTTGGGTTTGGTTTTATAGTCGGGGGAGGACTAATGGGCTTGCCTCCTTCATTAGGTTTCCCTTGATCGAAGAGAAATATAAATGTTTTCACCAAGACAAGAATGGACTTCTATGGTTTGAATCTTGCATAGTGGTTCCAAAGGATCATGAGCACTGAAAACAAATTCTTGATGAGGCACATCTTCCAAAATTCTTGTTTCACCCCGGAAGTAGCAAGATGTATCAAGACCTGAAACAAAACTTCTGGTGGACTAGAATGAAAAGGAAAATTGCTAAATATGTTTCAGAATGTGACACTTGTCAGAGGAAAAGTAGCCTATAAGCATGGACTTTATTGCTGGCTTACCAAACACCTCTCAAAAGCATGATTCAATTTGGGTTATTTTTGATAGACTCACAAAGATGGCCCACTTCATTACAGTGCACACCACCTATAACGCCAAGAGATAGCTGAGATTTATCTCGATCTCATTGTTTTCTTGCATGGTGTACCAAAGAAAATTATCTCCAATCATGGTGCCCAATTTGTTGCACGCTTTTGGGAACAGTTGCAAGCATCCCTTGGCACTAAACTAATCCAATGTTCAGTATACCATCCTCAAACTGATTTACAAACCGAAAGAATAAACCAAATCCTAGAAGACATGTTGACAGCTTGTGTCATACACTATGACAAGAGTTGGGAAAAATGCCTAGCTGTAGCGAAGTTCTCGTACAACAACAGCTATCAGGCGAGCTTGAAATGACACCATTCGAAGCCTTGTATGGCCGAAGGTGTCGGACCCCTTTGAGCTGGTCAGAAGTCGGAGAACGAGTGGTGTTCGGACCCGATCTTGTAACGAAGGCAGAAGAAAAAGTGAGGGTAATTCAAGCAAATCTGAAAGCGGCACAATCTAGGCAAAAGATCTATTTTGACAAAAGAAAAAAGCCCTTGCAATTCAAAGTTGGTGATCACGTCTACCTTCGGGTTTCACCAACTAAGGGTCACAACGGTTTGGACAAAAGGAAAATTAGCTCCCCGGTATGTTGGTCCCAATGAAATCACCAAAACTTGTGAACCTGTGGCCTATAGAGTGTGACTTCCTCTACAACTATCCTCCATACACGACATATTTCATATTTCTCAGCTTAAGAAGTGTGTTCGAGTTCCCACAGAAATTGTCGAAGAACAAGACATACACATAGAACCAGACCTTTCTTATATGGAACATCCAGTCTAGATTCTTGACCCAAAGGAAAGGGTAACAAGAAGAAAAGAGGTTAAAATGTATAAAATTCAGTGGAATCGGCACACTAAAGAAAAAGCCACATGGGAAACTGAAATCTACCTCAATCAAAACATCCCCGGTTTTCTATCTTATTTCCAAGATACATGCGCCTTCCACACTTAGCTTATTTACTCAAATCTCGGGTCGAGAATCTTTTTAAGGGGTAGGCTGTGACACCTAGGTATTTGAGGGCCAACCAAAGACTCACAAACATAGCATCATGCATCATTAACCACAAAATTGAACTAAATGCATGTGTATGTGTGTATGTGTCTGTATATATGTACATTGATAAGCAATTTTAAATAACTCACAAACCAAAATAGATGCGCATATGAAATTGAATAGGCACATCACCCTTGCCATAATAAACAAATGTCTAGTTGAATCCTAGGAGAGAAAATGAAATTTTGCACATGAAATGATGTGTTGTTTGAATCCTGATTTTCAGGGGTTTAAAATGAAATTTTAAACTGCTACTCAAATGAACTTTTGCCCAAAATCAAAGTTGTAGACTTTTAAATTGTGAAAAACTTTCTTGTTAATGGATTTTGAATTTGCTACTCAGAAATGTAAGAGGAATTTGAATCCAAACTCGAATAGGGGCAATTATGCACAGTCGTCAAGAATTCAAATTTAACTTTTAAACTAAACCTTAAATGAAGTTTTGCATAAAACAAAAGTTGTAGGGAATCAAATTTTGAACAACTTTTATTTTTGGAGATTTTCAAGTACTTATGCAAATTTTTGAGAACATTCACGGTCAAATCCGTTGACTCTCTCTCTCTCTCTCTTCTCTCTCCCTCCCCAATTCTCTGACCGCCGAGCAGAGCTAAACGGCCACGTCGCCGCCGATTCCTGACGGTTGCACCACGCCAAGGGGCAAGGCCCCGACCAACTGCGTCGCGACCCTTCCCCGTCCTGTTGGCAACGCCACACGCTCACCATCGCGCTGCGTTGCCGGCCACCACCGGCGCGCCGAGCCGCCATTCACCCTGCGCCCCTCCCCTGACCAGCTCCACCCACTCTTTACTTTGCAGCGAGGCTCCCCCTCCCCTCTATACTCTCCTCTTGTCCCCAGAGCCCCAAGCCGAGCTCCCCTATCCCGAAACTCTACCACCGCCCTGTTGACGGTCCATAAGTCAGAAATAAAACCGTCAACTCCTGCATCTTTTCATGTCTCTCGAACACGAAAAGTAGTAATAGGACTTTTTTCTAATCATTTCCACGAGTTTTGGTGATTCTTGGATTGCAGGCACCCATACACGGAATAAGGTAAAAACAGACAAAAGACCCAACACAATTGCATAGAATATCCAACCCTCCGTCACACTTACAAAGAGGGACCACAAAATAGAGCAAACCGACAAATGAAACCCCGGCACCGACATACACAAGAGAGGGCCCACTTACCAGTCACCCAGCAAAAGATGGTGGCCAGAGGCGATGCTGTGGGGCCCGCCAAACCCCTGGTTCTACCGAACCCAGACAGGCACCCGTCCAGGTTCACTTTGGCCAGTGATTCTCTCTGATCCATCCAAAGGCTGTGGAGCAAGTTTCCATATTAGAAGATGGCGGGAACCGACCTTTGAAGCTATAAAAGGAGCCTCCACACACCCTCTCAAGCATTCACAATTTTCATTCATTCCACAAGGAGAAGGAGTAGTAGTAGGACTCCACTTGTATCATTAGAGTAGAGGAAGTGTGCGAGGTGGAGGATCGGAGAAGAGCCGGACGTGTCGGCCTCTCTTCATCTTGTACTTCGACGGGTACGAACCACTTGAGTAAGTATCCGGAGTTCATCTTCTGTTAAGTTCTAGGTTTAGTATTCTTAAGTCCATCATTTGTTTACGGGTTCTTTGTCCGTTCTCATAACGGTTGCTCTGGTAGAGGCCCCCGGATAAAGACGGGTAACCCTGCGCAACGCTAGAGTAAGTAGTCGAAGGCTTATGCGTGGTGCTTAGGTCCTAGATTGCCTTTGTTTGCCTCGTTCTCCACAGTACTGTGGGGTAGACCGCAGGTGGTGACAGCCATGTCGGTCCGCTACAAAGCTGCTTCGTGGTTAGTGCACTCCCCCCTATCCGAGTATGGCATAGAGCCACAAGTCGGAGGTCCCTAACAGTACCTGGGTCAGACCGGTGCCCGAAGTAAACAAGTGACGAGCCTAAGTCTACCTTGCCTTGACCCTTAACCTTAGAAAAACCACACTACCCCAAAGCTCTCCTACCTCTTGTTCTCCTGGTTCTAGCTAGCCAGAAGATTGTTAAACCTCCGTTCCCTATGAAATCTCGATACCCTGAATACCCTCCGGGTGAAGTGCTACAACGGTATCTTCCGTGTGCTTGCGGATTATTCTATGAACGTTAAGAAATAACAACAAGCATTTCTGGCGCCGTTGTCGGGGAACGGTTGCTGTAGTTATCTTCGAACCTAGTTTGCCCGTGTATCTTCTCTTTTACCCTTTTCTTTTCTTTTATCCTTTTATTTTATCATGGAAAACCTTTCTATCCAAAACCTTTCTGCTCCCAAGGGCGAGTTCGTAGAGCCACCACAATTGTCAAAGCCAGTCATAGCTTCTAGCTTCGAGCTCCACCCTGGCTTCATAGCCATGGTTCGAGAACAAACCTTCTCGGGATATGATAATGAAAATCCCTATCACCACCTACGAGAGTTCGAGCAGTTGTGCGCATGTCTATCAATCGCAGGCATGGCACAAGAAACACTTCGGTGGAAGTTGTTTCCCTTCTCTCTCAATGAGAGGGCGAGGCAATGGTATGCCCATGACGTAGGAAAGGTAAACGGAGAATGGAAAGAACTACGAGATAGATTCTGTCACGCGTTCTTCCCCATATCTCGCATCACTTTCCTACGGAAAGAAATCCTCGACTTTCATCAGGATGAGAAGGAATCCTTAGGTGTAGCCTGGGCTAGGTTTTCACAGCTTACGCATGCCAGCCCAGACTTGTCTAGCCCTGACCACGTGTTGCTTCAACACTTCAGGTTAGGGCTTAGCAAGGAATCTGCCCTACAGTTTGACATCTCTGCCGGAGGTTCGTTCACCCATAAAACAACAGCTGAAGGAGAAGCTCTCCTAGATCGTATCTGTTGACGGTCACTAACGACCCATTTTGACCATCAAGTATCATGCAAAAGTTGAGCATCAGAAGGAATAAATGCTAGGATAGGTTTATTCATTAATGAATTCAACAGATGGTGCTTGAGAATGTCTGTAGGTGATTTGGAGCCAATTTCGCAGGGTGCAAGCACACTTTGGCCCGACTGAAAATCACAGAAAATATCCGAGCGCAGAATCAGGCTCAAATGGATCAAGTGTAGCCCAAGAACCAAAGCAAATTCAGCTAAAACAGGCCGTGCTACAACCTTTGGACAAGAGGAAGCCCAGACAAGCCCAATCCCCAGCAGTTGGGGGCGGTTGGAGCCGTGGGCAGGCCGGCCGACCTCCTGGTCGGCCGGCCTGGAACATGGGCCCCACTGCCTCAACTTTGCCACGTGGTACTTCCTCACTGGTTCCCAAAGTCGGTTCTGCAAGGAAGAGCTGCATTCCCGGAGTGGCTCCCTCCTATAAATACAAGGGGAGGGGGTAAGGAATGGAACACACACACATCTCACCCTTTCTCCCTTGGAGCTTGAGGCCTTCATCCTAGATGCTTAGGTAGACTAGGAGGTGTAGAAGAAGAGGAGGAGAGTGAGGAGGAGTCGGGGGAAGTGTCGAGTTTGTCAGCATTCTTCTCCGCTTGTACCTCGACGGATGCTTATTCGGTTGTAAGTGTTCGAGACTTTCTTTGTTTGTTTATTTGGAATTAGAGTTTAGATCGCAAGTTATCATATCTGCCTTATATTAGTTGATGTGTATGCTAGCGAGTAGCATTTGATCTTAGCTTAAGACCGCGGATAGAAAGGGTAGTCTTGGCCAGGGCTAAGGTTAGTAGGGAAAGGCGTAGACGTGGTGTCTAGGCTGGACTATACCACTCAGTTGTCTAATAGTCCCATGGTTTGTAGAGGTAGCCGGCAGGTGGTGACATCCCTGTTCGAGCCTTCTAGTAATCCTCCACGTTCAGATATTGGATAGAGCATCATTTAGGAGCTATCGGCTTGTATAAGCCGGTCGACACCTTTAGTTCGAAGTATAACGGCGACGTGATCTCTTCTTCTAGGCGTAGATTCTAGATATAGAAAGTCCTCTCTTCTGTCTTCTCCACACCGGCATGTGTGTCCTTGGATGAACTTGAACCTATAGATAGTGTATTCACATTCCTTAGTGGATACGATACCCTAGAATACTCTTGGGTGAAAGCTATAGAGGTATCCGTGCGCTTGTGGATTTTATTCGTGATGTTGCAAAATACCAACAAGCTTTCTGGCGCCGTTGCCGGGGAACGGTAGCTACATTATCTACGGACTCAGTCGTCCTCATATCTTCTTTTTTTCTTTTTCTTTTTCTTTCTTCTACCTTTACCCCTGCTACCCATGGAGCAGCCATCCCTTTCATGGCTCTCTAACCCCAAGGGTGAGTCCTGGAAGCCATCATCCTCATCGAATCTATTTCTTACGGCAAGCGGTGAACCCCATCCTACCTTCAAAGCCATGGTTCGAACTCAACTCTTTTTTGGAACAATTAGTGAAGATCCTGGCGATCATTTGAGAGTGTTCGAGGGACTGTGTTCAAGCTTGGTAATCCCAGGCATGACATAGGAGGCCGTGCGGTGGAAGTTATTTCCTTTCTCTCTCACAGAGAGGGCGGAGCAATGGTACACCCGCACGATAGGAAGTATGAGCAGTGATTGGGAGGAGCTTCGAGATGACTTTTGTTACTCATTCTCCCTCACTGAACGCATAGACTCCCTACCGACCGACATCCTCGATTTTGAGCAATTAGAGGAGGAGTCCATAGGTGCAGCTTGGGCTAGATTCTTACGCCTTTTGGCGTCTAGCTCAGACTTATCTCTACCCGACGATATATCATTGAACATCTTCTGCTCGGGTCTAGACATGGAATCTGCCCTCAAACTCGACATCACCGCCGGAGGTTCGTTTGCTCAGATAATTCCAACGGAAGGAAGAGAGATCTAAGATTTTCTCTTAGCAAACTCATCCTTCCCTACCAACTACAACGAACCCATCCAACAAGAGTGCGAGTCACGCCAAGAGGAGCTTCCAGTAGCTGAATCTAGCCCTTCAACTTCTACATCCGTAGATTCAGCCATAGGACTCACACCCGACACAGGAACATTGGGGGAAGAAGAAATTCAACCTCCAAAGTTCTGTATTAGATTCGAGGAAGAACCTTTACGAAACATCCAAAACACCTAGAATCATCTTAGGCACGAGGAGCCTATGAAATCTATGTGTCTTTATGAGACCCTTGATATAATTTCCTGCCATGCACCTGCAATTGAGTGGTCAAAGGAGGCAAAGTGTGCTTCCGAAGCAATTCAGATTAGCCCAACCTCTGCAACCATCACTTGTTCTATGAAAGGAAATATCGTAGAAGCCCTTCATGACCCTACTGCTAAGGTTTGCATTATACCCGAGTACCTTTTCGATACTCTTGTGGGTAACAAGCCTTTAACCCCGACTGACAAATACTTTAAAAGTCCATCCGGACTGTTCATTGAATGTCGGGGGATTGCAAGGGACGTGCCTTTCACAGTAGACAAAATAGAGGTGCATTTGGATTTCTACATCTATGATATCCTCGATTTCGATCTTCTCCTAGGCGACTCGCTAGAAAAACTTTTAGCATCTCATGGTAGCCTAGATGAAATGCTAAGGGAAAAGGCTTCTGCCACTACTACCCCTTGTTTAGAAAATTCCATGGCAAAGCATTTCCTTGAGTAGAACTTGCTCGAGGAGATGGTGCATACATCTCCATTCGTATCATTCGACCCCGTCCTCTTGGAAGATGTAGAATCTTCTGAAGAGTACGACTCGAAAGATAGCCTTCACTTTTGTGAAGATGAACGTTCATCGTCCCCCTCGATCGAGTGTGAGCCTCTTCCCGCTGGCCCTGAATACGTTGTTCTCGGTCTTTATCGAGATACAACTACGAGATTCCACGATAAATCTCTTGAGATGGAGAAATCATTGGCCAAGGAATTTTGTGAGGCGCCGACTCTGGAGTCCAACGAAAAGGATTTCTCACATGAGCATGGGAACTTCACTCTGGACATAGCACATAAACCATGCTCATTCAATGCAACTCCAGAATCAGGCATGCTTAGTGCACCATGCACACACGAGGACTACAACCACCTTATGGCCCTCTTCTGCAAAATCTTCAGAAGGTTGGTTGTAGATGTATATGTTTATCGTAAACATTGCAGATTTCGTGGGTGCACCGTGGCACTAACCTTGTAGCTAGCTTCAACAATCGATGGTGAAACAATGACCCATCACCAATGGTGGCTACAAGAGTTATCATGGTCGAGCTTATGACCAGAAACAAAGCACTGCCGGGAGATAGCCCGGACTATCATTTATTTATTTATTTACTTCTTTATTTCCCTTTCAATAAAAAGCAAGGGCATGTTCTAGGATGTATTTGTCCTTCGGGTATTTTCGGTCACTAACCTTTCTAGGGGAAGATCAAGAAGAATGATGGATAAACAACACTATGAACATGAGAGCTATACCGACTACAACACCTCGATATGTCTTGATGGAGGAACAACTACTGAAGAAGACTTGAACTCCATACACTTGAAGTTTTGCAAACTCCAAGTATGGGGGAGGTATGTGAGTACCCCAAAGCACGTTTTTTTTCTCAATTCATATTTTGTCTTGGAATTGGTGTATGTCCTCGCATCTTGCTCTAAAAAAATGAAAAAAAAGAGAGGAGTTGCCATGGTGACAATATTATCTCCATCAACAAAACGCCATGGTAAGTACTCTCAATGTCCTGCTTTTGACATTAAACAAAGCCCTGCCGGGAGGTCGCCCGAGGATCACCAGGTATGTGCTCATGCCTATCTCTCTTTGAATAAAGCTTAAGCATGCTTCGTGCTCCCTTTATCTGTCCTCGTACGCTCTAGTTTGAATGTGTGTCATGAAACACATTCATATGCCTTTTAAATCAAGCATGGTGTTTGGGTTAAAATGTCCTCTTCAGTCAAACTAGACTTTGTATCAAGTTTGATTGATGTTCTGGAGTTGATACTTGTATAGATATTGGTTGCATATGTGGACTAACCCCTGCAGGAAAATCAAATCCAATTGGGTGAGCCATCGAGCTGAATTCAAATGGAAAGGTAAGAGAAGGTTTTGGATTAATGTTGCACAACATACTCATGTTAATGCAATCTTGATCCAGCCTTGCTTGAGTAAGTATCTTGGTGAGATTAAATTTTAGTTTCAATAAATTTTAAGAGCTCCCTGGTTCTTAAAACCGGTAGAGCTATTAGTTTGTTTCCATATTTTTGTTTTTGAATAAGCACTAGGTACAAGAACAAGTGTGGGGGAGATCTCTTGGAACATTCATGCATATACACTCGAGATCTCCCACAACACGTGCACAACACCAAACGAACCAGAATGCAAAAGGCCAAGACAAATCAGAGCTTGGTATTGGGCAGTGGAACCTCAGGTTTGGCTGACTAGTACTAGCTCTGATCATCGTCATCGCGATGGTTTGTGCACTCTTCCCCTCATACTCTCCTCAACCAATGAGTTTAAATGAAATCTTTGATTAATCATTAAAATTAAACTCAAGGTATCCTCTAGTTCTTGTGCTTCTCTATGATTGGCTTGCATACCTTTTATTCTTTGCTAAGCCTGAGCTTGTGAATCATATCTTAGGGAACCCATAACTGTTAAGTTGTTGACCAGTGAGATATGGTTTGATGGAAGAATCCTTGCTTTCGCTGCTTTTATGTCTGGGAAATTTTTATCAAAGAGGAAAACCTCCATAGCTTTACAACTCCACGTGTTTGTCCTACCAAAGCCATATGTTGATCTTCATGACACAATTCTTTACACATATGTGCCTTGTTGTTACATTGAGCTTCATCAAACTTTGTGACCCTAGTGAGATGTATTTTCATACTTGTTTGATCAAGATCATGTGTACTCCACCAGCTAAACTTCTACACTGGAAGTTAGCTATGCCATACCATCCACCCGCAAAATAAACTCCATGTTTAAAGATCCCTCTCCCTAGTATCCCTCAAATGAGGCATGGGCTATATAAAAAAAAGAGAAAAGATGGCATGCCCAAGAAGCATGACCCAAAAAAAAACTAGGGGCACATGAAGGTCCAAGAAAAGAAAAAGAGAATATATATATATATAGCCATGCCCTCATGTTATCCAAATAAAAGGGATAGAGATCCCTAGAAGGAGTATTCCATTTCCACCATCCACCTTCCACATATGTGTGATTTGTCATCTCCATGGATCCATTGTTTGATTTTGCAATATATGTGACTCAAGTGCATGCTTCTATTTTCCTTACCATGAGCTCCACATATGCTATCCTTAGAAGTAGGGTGAAAAGAAGCCATGCCTTGGTGAGGATACATACACACTGAGTGACATAAGAGATCCTATGGAGAAGTAAAGCTGTGGTTGGTCCTTGCAAAAATATTTTCAAAACCCCAGTCATATAGCAGGAAAGTGGAGGAGACTGAAGTCAATACCGTTCCGCTCTTCAACTTCCCAAACAGTTCATAGTAGACACATCAAAATTCACAGGTAAGGGTGAAGTTTAGAATAATCTGTATGCAGGTACCATGTCATATGAAGTCGGGTCCGCCTTAGTTCTTGGCTTTACTCAAGGACGAGCAAAGAACTAAGTGTGGGGGATCTTGTTGACGGTCACTAATGACCCATTTTGACCGTCAACTATCATGCAAAAGTCGAGCATCCGAAGGAATAAATGCTAGGATAGGTTTATTTATTAATGAATTCCATAGATGGTGCTTGAGAATTTGTGTAACACCCTAATTTAAATTTCAGCAATTAATAATAAATTTAATTGGCTTTATTTAATTTTCTAAGGTTTATTTTGCTAGACTTGCATCTAATCTCAATTTTTGTTCTATAAGTAATTAAAATTTTATCATAGGTTTAAATTTTGGTGTTGCATTCATGCTGGTGCATAGTTTTAATTATTTGAGTGTGGTTTGAATTCAAATTTGTATTTGAATTCAAACTTTGTTTGAATTAGAAATAGAAAGGGAATAGGAAATAGAAAGAAAAACCCAAATCGCCCAACCCAACCCGGCCGGCCCAGTTAGCCCTCCCCCTCAGCCCAGCGCCAACAGCCCAGAGATCCGCGCCCTCCTTTCCTCCGCGTCCGGCCCACCACCTCCCTTCCCTCTCCCTCAGCCCGCAGGCCAGCCCAGCGAGCCAGCGGCCCGTTCCCCCGCTTCCCCGCTGCAGCCCGCGTCGCCCTCGCCCTCTCCTCTCTCTGACCGTCTGGGCCCGCGCGTCAGAGCCGCCCCCTTCCTCCCGTAGCGCCCACCCGCGTTGAGTTCGCCGGGAATATCGCGGCGGTTTCCCTGGGCACGCACGCCTAGGTTCCCCGCCGCCCTATAAGTAGCGCCCCGTGACCCCCCTACTTCCCATCTCCCCCAGCGCCGCCACCTTCAAACCCTAGTTAGCCACGCCCGTGCCGCCCCGCCGCGTAGAGTTGCCTGCGCCACCGCGGTTCCGCCGCTCCACCGCAGCACCGCCCGCCAGGATCCCACCCCTGATCCGTCTCGCCATCCTGCACCGCTCCGTGCCGCCGGATCGAAGGCCCAGCCCAAGCTGCGCCGGATTTTCCTTCCACGACCTGCCGCCGGTGAGTACCTACGCCATCGAAATCCCCCGCCTCCACTGGTACTCTGGCCGCCCTGAACCCCGTAGCTCCTTCACAGCTTCACCATGCGCCGAATCGAGGTGACTAGGAGCCGGAGATCACCACATCGACCTGCCCGCGACCACCACGCCGAGTTTCCGCCGCCGGTCCGCGCCGTCGCGCCCTCTGCACGACTTCCTCGGCAACCTTGCACCCCGGTGAGCACCAGTAGCCATCCCTCTATCCTTTGCGCACGTTGTTTTGGCCCGTAGCACGCATTAGGAGTCCGGGCGTTGCGCGCCGGCGATATCCGCCACCCCAGTGTCGCCGCCGCCGCCGCGCATGGCGCCCCGCACCTTAATCCCGTCCCCTGTGTGGCCAGGTGGACTACGCATGCCATGGCGATGCTCCTAGGCCGAAGCCGCGTCGAAATCGAGCACGGGAACCCCAGAATCGGAGCACTCCGGCGATCTCCCGCCGCGGAGCAGAGTCGCCGGCGCGTTCCGCCGCTGTAACACCCGGTTTATAAAAGAACATAAACCGAGCAATCATATACGTGCCAGGATCAAGTCACACATATATACAACAGAATGAACAGTATATCACAGCACATATCACGTAAAAGACATAATGAAGCGAATACGAATGTTATTTATTACATTAATGACAAAATGTCTGATACAGCGGAAGCGAAGTACAAAATACGGTAAAAGCTCTCCGAAGCTGAGCAGGGCGCCACAGGGACGTCGACTGGGAGACGAACGCCTAGAAGTCCTCATAGTCCTGGTAGCGCTGAGCGAACTCCCTCGTGTCGGCAGGAACTGAGCAGCAGTAGCGTAGCCAAGAGGAAAAAGTAGAGAAGAGGCAAGAGTGAGTACACAACTTGTACTCAACAAGTATAACACAAACTATGAGGCTCTAGGCTGGCTGACTGACTGCATTAGCTTTAAGTCTTGGCAAAATTTTATTAAAGCTATTTACTACAAGTTGATGAATTACCATTTACCCAGTTACATAGTAATTAATCAAATTTAATTAAGAACTACTGAGAACCAAACCGAAACCAAGCCACCAAGGTAACCCCGAGAGGCACCCCCTCGTCGGAAGGGGCTAACCCCACTAATCAAAAGGAGGATCTGGGCCGCTCATAACCGTGAGCACGGCTAGTATACCAGTTTTACACTCTGCAGAGGTTGCACATCCTTACCCACAAGTCGTGAGCTACGCTAGAGGTTCATCACACTTCCTTAGGTGAGATGACTAGCGACTCACTACGAGGCCTTTACAAAGAATCTCGTTGGTAGGGAGTAACCGCGAGGGTGGATCGGCGACTATGGAGCAGGTCTAGTGGGCGTCAAGACACGAAGCACAGACGAGGCCACTCAGCACGAGGGCCATAGAAGCTTACCGCCCCTGCCCCGCAGGTAAGTTACTCCAAACCAAAAAGATCTAATTATTACGCCAAGTCTATCCCATTCTAGCCTTGTGGTAGCGCTGTTGTCCCAGGTTGTCGCTCTATGAACTGGTCCTTATGGAGAGTGGCCAACCAAGCACTAAGCACCGTGCTGGCCCCCTAAACCATATTTCTACAAAAACCATATTTTAACGAGACGTGAGCCACCCAAGCACGAAGCACAGAGGGCCACTCACAGAATTAAGTTCAAGTAAACCATTAATCAAATTAATGCGCAAAAATAAGCATACAAGCAAACACTAACAAAAACTAAGAAACAATACATCAATACATAAAAACAGCACATTAAACTAGTCTAAAACTATTCTACGCGTTACAACAATCGCGTGGATATAAAGAACGCTAAAATCGGAGCTAAAACGCATAAACTAGGCTTAAAACAAGTTCTAGGGGCTTATCTGCGAGAAACACTAAGTTCCGGGGGGTTTTCTACAAAAACCGAGGGCTAAAACGTAATTAAACCTTAGTCCTGGGGTCTAACTCGCAAAATTACCAAGCTAGGACGGCGGGTTCTATTCTGAGAAAAGCCAGGGGGTTATCTGCTAAAAACTGGGCCCAACTGTAATTATTTTTGAACTATCCAGGATGGCGGGTTGATTTCAAAGAAGGGGAGGGACTCTTTAGCAAGATGGCCACAACGAACCGGTATCTACAGATCTCGGCGGTAGGTTTCAGATCTAGCGGTTCAGATCTATTCGGACTACGATCTAATCTGGGCCCTAGGTTTCAGATCGGACGGCGCAAGGCAGATGGGCGCGCGGGGCGGCGGCGGGACGTCGCCGGCGACGAATCCCGCGGCGGGAGATCGCCGGAGAGAGCGAAACTGGGGCTACGGTGCTCGGTTTGGACTGCGGTTTGGCCGTGGAGGTTCACCAGGGAACGCGTGATCCACTGGGGCGGCTATCTGGGTCCGGGGGGCGGTTTTGCGGGGTTCGCCATGGCGCCGGGTGGCGCTAGCTCGCCGGCGAGCGGCTTCCAGAGCTTCCAGGGGCTACTGACCACCGATTCTAGCGCCCAAAGGTCCATGGAGGGTTGTGGGTTCTCACCGGGGCTTCTGGTGGCCGGAGACGTGACGCAGCGGGGTCGGCAGCGAGGTCCGACGGCGATGGCGTGGTGGAGCTCGTGGACCGGTCGCTGGGGGGGTCCTCCGGGCTCCGGATCTCCACGGGTCGCCGCGGGGTGGTGCTGCGGAGGCATCACGGGGGTCAGGGAGGTGCGAGGCTCACCGGCGGCGAGAAATCGATCGGGCGGGGGAAACTCACCGGAGAGAGGTCCGGCGATATCCCGGCGCAGCACGGGGCTAGGGCCGAGGCAAAGAGTTCGGGGAGATCCCTGGGACTCGGGCGGAGCTAGTGCACGGCTCCGGTGGGGCTTGGGCACTACGGAGCGTCGTAGCCACGTGGAGCAGGGGAGCGGCGCGGGGCGGAGTGGCGCAGGCGAGCTAGGGTTACGGCGGCCGCGGCTGAGCGAGATGGTAGGCGCAGCGGGCCGCAGGGGCTATTTGTAAGGCGGCGGGGAGATCTGGGCGTGCGCCCCCGCGGTTGGGAGGCCGGCGTGATCGGGGCCGGGGATCTCGGCTTCGGTTGCGCGAGGAAGACGAAACTGGCGGGCGGGGTCCATGGTTCAGCGGCAGCGGGCGCTTGCGGAGGTTGCGGAGGCAGGCGCCGACAGGCGGGCCCGGGGGGCTCAGCGAGAGCGACGCGCGCGCGGTGAGCTGGGCCGCGGTGTTGGGAGTGAGTGGGCCGCGGGCCGCTGGCTGCGGGGTGCGGAGGGTGAGCGGGCTAGGGGGAAAGAGAGCTTGGGCTGCCTTCGGTTGGGCCGACTGGGAGGGGAGAGCGGGCTAGGCCCGGTTGCTGAGTTTTGGGCTGGGTTAGTTTGAGTTGGGTTTGGATTTTGGGTTCCTTTCCTTTTCCATTTCTTTTTCCTTTCCTCTCAACTCAAAACTATCTGAATTCAAATGAATTTGAATTCAAACTCCTATACAAACAAACAAAACAAAACCATGCACCAGCATGAATGCAACATCAGAATTTAAACCTATGGTAAAATTTTAATTACTTATAGAACAAAATTTAGATTAAATGCAAGTCTAACACAATAAACCTTAGAAAATTAAATAAAGCCAATTAAATTTATTATAAAATGCTGAAATTTAAATTAGGGTGTTACAGACCCTACCCCCTTAAAGAAATCTCGTCCCCGAGATTTAGCTGGGCTGGCTAGCAAAGAGATCTGGATATGTCTTCCTCAGCTCATCTTCTCTCTCCCATATAGCCTCAGCTTCACTGTGGTGACTCCACTGAACTCTGCACATCTTGATGCGCTTGTTCCGAGTAACCCTTTCTGATGTCTCCAGAATCTTTACCGGATGCTCAGTATAAGTCAGATCTTCCTGCACATCTACACCATCCAGAGGTGCCTGCTCCTCGGGTACTCGCAGACACCTCTTCAGCTGGGATATATGGAAGACATCGTGAACTCCTGAGAGGCTGAGAGGTAACTCCAGGCGATAAGCAACTTCGTCTTTCCGCTCTAGCACCTTGAATAGCCCCACATACCGAGGTGCTAACTTCCCTTTGACATTGAATCTGCGGATTCCTCTCATCGGCGACACCTTCAGATACACATAATCACCGACACTGAAAGTCAGGTCTCTCCGTTTGCCATCTGCATAGCTCTTCTGTCTGCTCTGTGCAATCCTCAGATTTTCCCGCACAGCCTGAACCTTTTGCTCTGCATCATCTATGATCTCAGGGCCAAAGAGCTGCTTCTCACCAATCTGATCCCAATAGAGAGGAGTCCTGCACTTTCTGCCATACAATGCCTCGAAGGGGGACTTATTCAGACTGGCCTGATAGCTGTTGTTATATGAGAACTCAGCATAAGACAGGCACTTATCCCAACTAGTACCGTACTGAATGGCACAAGCTCTCAGCATATCCTCCAACACTTGGTTGGTCCTCTCCGTCTGCCCATCCGTCTGAGGGTGATAAGCCGTACTGAATTGCAGCTTCGTATCCAATGAGTCATGGAGCTGCTCCCAGAATCGAGAAGTGAACTGAGACCCTCTGTCAGATATGATCTTCTTGGGCACACCATGCAAGCAGACAATCCGAGAGATGTACAACTCTGCAAGTCTAGCACCGGAGTAAGTAGTGTTCACTGGAATGAAGTGAGCAACTTTCGTCAATCGATCCACTACTACCCAAATGTAGTTGTACCCTTTCTGAGTACGAGGCAATCCAACAATGAAGTCCATAGTGATTTCCTCCAATTTCCACTCTGGAATCTTCAAAGGCTGCAATAGACCTGCTGGCCTCTAATGCTCAGCCTTGACACGCTGACAGGTGTCACAAATAGCCACGTACTCTGCCACTGAACGCTTCATTCCATACCACCAGAAACGTTCCTTCAGATCATAGTACATCTTCGTGCTGCCCGGATGAATAGAGTATGCTGTATCATGGGCCTCACTAAGAATCAACTTCCGGAGTTCATTCACATCGGGCACACAGATCCGGTTCTTGTACCACAAGGTACCCTGATCATCCTCTCTGAAATGAGGAGCCTTTCCCTTCTTGAGCAACTCACGAATCTCCTGCAGCTTCTCATCATCTTTCTGATGCTGCCTGATCTCTGACTCTAGAGTCGGTACTGCCTCAAACGCTGCACTGGAAGTATGATGCAAGAAGCCCAGACTCAACTGCTCGAACTCCTCGCATAACTCTGGAGGCATCTGGAAAGCCACGGCCATGTTGACATAGCTTCTCCTGCTCAAAGCATCTGCTACAACATTGGCCTTGCCCGGATGATAGTGAATCTCCAGATCATAGTCCTTGACCAACTCTAGCCATCTTCTCTACCCCATGTTCAGCTCATTCTGCGTGAAAATGTACTTGAGGCTCTTGTGATCAGTGTAGATATCACACCGCTGTCCATACAAGTAATGCCTCCAAATCTTCAGAGCATGCACAACTGCGGCTAACTCAAGATCATGAGTAGGATAATTTAGCTCATGCCGACGTAACTGCCGTGAAGCATAAGCGATCACTCTGCCCTCCTGCATCAGAACACACCCAAGACCATCCTTCGAAGCATCACAATATACTGTGAACCTCTTCGTCTGGTCTGGCAGAGTCAGGACTGGCGCCGCAGTCAACCTCTTCTTCAGCTCATCAAAGGCCCTCTGACGCTCATCAGTCCACACGAAAGCCACATTCTTCTCTAGCAAAGAAGTCAAAGGCTTCGCGATCTTGGAGAAATTCTCAATGAACCTCCGATAATATCCAGCTAAGCCCAAGAATGACCTGACTTCCTTCACCGTCTGCGGTGTCTCCCACTCTAGCACATCCTTCACCTTGCTCGGATCAACAGCAATGCCTCCTTGAGAGATAACATGACCGAGGAATGGAACCTCATCAATCCAGAACTCGCACTTGCTAAACTTGGCATACAGCTGATGCTCTCTCAATCTCTGCAGTACGAGTCTCAGATGCTCCTCATGCTCTTCTTCTGTCTTGGAGAAAATTAGAATATCATCAATGAAAATCACCACAAAGACATCCAGATAGTCCATGAAAACCATGTTCATCAGATGCATGAAGAAAGCCGGGGCATTAGTCAAGCCGAAGGACATGACCGTATACTCATATAGCCCATACTTGCAAGTGAATGCCGTCTTCGGAATATCCCCAGGACGGATCCTCAGCTGAAAATAACCCGAACGAAGATCAATCTTCGAGAATATACGAGCACCTCGAAGCAGATCGAAGAGATCCTCAATACGGGGCAGTGGATGCTTGTTCTTGATAGTAACTGCATTCAGCTCCCGATAATCCACACACATCCTCTTCGAGCCATCCTTCTTATCTACCAGCAATAATGGAAAAGCCCAAGGAGAGAAGCTGCGATGGATATAGCCCTTGGCTAGCAACTCATCAATAGTTTTCTTGACTTCTTCATGCTCTATAGGTGCCATACGGTAGGGCCGCTTTGCAATAAGAGCTGTGCCAGGCAAGAGATCAATACAAAACTTAATGGCGCGTTCAGGTGGCATACCTAGCAGATCATCCGGAAAGACATCCGGGAATTCAGACACCACACGAATACCGTCCGTGGGTCTAGCCACCATCTGATGAAGAAATCCCGAAGGCTCTACTGCACTGATAACAACCTCTTGGCCACTGGAAGCTGATAGCAAGACTGTCCTCTGAGCACAATCTATCCGGACTCCCCACTTGGCCAGAGTCTCCATTCCCAGAATGACATCAATGCCCTTGGTGTCTAGCACCATCAGATCAGTGCAGAACTCTACTCCCCTCAAGGAGACACTGACTCTCGGGCAGTAAGTGTGAGACCTCAACTGTCCTCCCGGTGAAGATACTAACAGGCACCTCTTTAATGTGCTAGTATGAATACCATGATGCTCGACAAAAGACTGAGTAATGAAGGAATGCGTAGCACCAGTATCGAAAAGCACTGTAGCAGGATATGAATTAACCATGAACGTACCAATAACCATGTTGGGAGCCTCGGCCGCTGACTCGGCCGTCACGTGGTTCACTCTGCCCTGAAGTGACAAAGACAGATAGATATCGAAAGATTAACTCAAGATTCATAAGGATAGAACAAGGGACATTAGTTCAAAAGAAACTGCTGAATGATTATATTTAAGATTACCTGCTTCAGTGCAAGGAACTCCTTCTGCTTCATCTTCATAACGCCCGCGGGGACGTTGTGGCTGCGGAAGCGCTCCCGGAACTGGAGCCAAGTGAGAGACTCTCGGTCATGAACTGGGTGGGACTCCCACCAGTCCAAAGCTGCCCCTCGCAGCTGTCCTGCTGCGTACAAGATGCGCTCACGATCATCGCACTGGGCGATGTCCAGCTGACGCTCCACTGCACGGAGCCAGTCGTCAGCCTGAAGAGGGTCGGACGTGTGAGAAAACGTCGGCGGGTGACCCCTCAGGAACTCAGCACGCCTGTCGCGAGGCTGTGGTGGTGCAGGAGGCGGAGGCTGAGTGTGGGCCTGCAGAAGAGCCTGAACAGTGTTGTTCAGGGTGGCCATCATCTACATCTGGAGCTGGAAGTACTGCTCCGGAGTCAAAGGCGGAGGCATCGGGATCCCGGTCCCCTGGGTGTTCTGACCCTGGTTGTTCTGCCCCTGCTGGTCAGAACCACACCTGGTGTTCACCATCTGATTTTGGACAAAAGATTTCACGAGTAAGGATATTGCAGGAATAAATTCAGATGGATATGATAACTCTTTGCGGAAAAAGACTCAAACATGATAAAGTAGACAGGATAGAGTGGACTGTTTTACCCCCAACGATCTAACTCATTTTATTAATTAGTTAACTTTAGCATGAGAGTAATTTTCTTTAAACAAATTTAAACTGCTAGGCCATGCAATCATTCAAAAATCCAAATCAGACATGTAGCATAATGACAAGCAGACAATTTTCACGACTTAGCCGAGTTTAACATACGACTCGACTAACACAACGCGTCGCAGAACGTGTTATCGTATTATTATAAAAGGGTCACCTAGCTAATACTCATGGTGGTCAGATGACTGATTCAGGCCAGAATCTACGAAAACTATTCTTCAGAGAGAGAAATCAAGGCAAGACGAGTAAAAGAAATAGAATTCAAGGGGTATAATAGTAAAATAGTTTCAGCAGGCAAGGATTGGAGAGAAGAAGTCCTAAAACTCAACCAGTTCTATCTAGGCTTCGTCCTACAGTCGACCTAGCTCTGATACCACTCTGTAACACCCGATTTATAAAAGAACATAAACCGAGCAATCATATACGTGCCAGGATCAAGTCACACGTATATACAACAGAATGAACAGTATATCATAGCACATATCACGAATAAGTCATAATAAAACAAATACGAATGTTATTTATTACATTAATGACAAAATGTCTGATACAGCGGAAGCGAAGTACAAATACGAATAAAAGCTCTCCGAAGCTGAGCAGGGCGCCACAGGGACGTCGACTGGGAGACGAACACCTAGAAGTCCTCATAGTCCTGGTAGCGCTGAGCGAACTCCCTCGTGTCGGCAGGAACTGAGCAGCAGTAGAGTAGCCAAGAGGAAAAAGTAGAGAAGAGGCAAGAGTGAGTACACAACTTGTACTCAACAAGTATAACACAAACTATGAGGCTCTAGGCTGGCTGACTGACTGCATTAGCTTTAAGTCTTGGCAAAATTTTATTAAAGCTATTTACTACGAGTTGATGAATTACCATTTACCCAGTTACATAGTAATTAATCAAATTTAATTAAGAACTACTGAGAACCAAACCGAAACCAAGCCACCAAGGTAACCCCGAGAGGCACCCCCTCGTCGGAAGGGGCTAACCCCACTAATCAAAAGGAGGATCTGGGCCGCTCATAACCGTGAGCATGGCTAGTATACCAGTTTTACACTCTGCAGAGGTTGCACATCTTTACCCACAAGTCGTGAGCTACGCTAGAGGTTCATCACACTTCCTTAGGTGAGATGACTAGCGACTCACTACGAGGCCTTTACAAAGAATCTCGTTGGTAGGGAGTAACCGCGAGGGTGGATCGGCGACTATGGAGCAGGTCTAGTGGGCGTCAAGACACGATGCACAGACGAGGCCACTCAGCACGAGGGCCATAGAAGCTTACCGCCCCTGCCCCGCAGGTAAGTTACTCCAAACCAAAAAGATCTAATTATTACGCCAAGTCTATCCCATTCTAGCCTTGTGGTAGCGCTGTTGTCCCAGGTTGTCGCTCTATGAACCGGTCCTTATGGAGAGTGGCCAACCAAGCACTAAGCACCGTGCTGGCCCCCTAAACCATGTTTCTACAAAAACCATATTTTAACGAGACGTGAGCCACCCAAGCACGAAGCACAAAGGGCCACTCTCAGGATTAAGTTCAAGTAAACCATTAATCAAATTAATTAAAAAGGACCAGAGTGTCTTATATCTCAGCAACCTAGCACAACTAACCAAAATGCAACCCCAAGGGATATAAAGGATATAAAGTGGCTAGGAAAATCCTTATAGGTATACGGTATTAAAATGCAGTATGAAATTGTATTTAAAGTGATGGGTGGTGTTCATGTTATACTTGCCTTCCTCGTACTGCTCCTGCTGCTGCTCAAAGTGCTCGGAAGACGGCTGCTCCGGGTACTGGTACTGGGGCTCCTCCGGTAGCTCGACGTCTACTCACGAACACATGGCCAAAACAATGCGCAAAAATAAGCATACAAGCAAACACTAACAAAAACTAAGAAACAATACATCAATACATAAAAACAGCACATTAAACTAGTCTAAAACTATTCTACGCGTTACAACGATCGCGTGGATATAAAGAACGCTAAAATCGGAGCTAAAACGCATAAACTAGGCTTAAAACAAGTTCTAGGGGCTTATTTGCGAGAAACACTAAGTTCCAGGGGGTTTTCTGCAAAAACCGAGGGCTAAAACGTAATTAAACCTTAGTCCTGGGGTCTAACTCGCAAAATTACCAAGCTAGGACGGCGGGTTCTATTCTGAGAAAAGCCAGGGGGTTATCTGCTAAAAACTGGGCCCAACTGTAATTATTTTTGAACTATCCAGGATGGCGGGTTGATTTCAAAGAAGGGGAGGGACTCTTTAGCAAGATGGCCACAGTGAACCGGTATCTACAGATCTCGGCCGTAGGATTTTGATCTAGCGGTTCAGATCTATTCGGACTACGATCTAATCTGGGCCCCAGGTTTCAGATCGGACGGCGCAGGGCAGATGGGCGCGCGGGGCGGCGGCGGGACGTCGCCGGCGACGAATCCCGCGGCGAGAGATCGCCGGAGAGAGCGAAACTGGGGCTACGGTGCTCGGTTTGGACTGCGGTTTGGCCGTGGAGGTTCACCAGGGAACGCGTGATCCACTAGAGCGGCTATCTAGGTCCGGGGGGCGGTTTTGCGGGGTTCGCCATGGCGCCGGGCGGCGCTAGCTCGCCGGCGAGCGGCTTCCAGAGCTTCCAGGGGCTACTGACCACCGATTCTAGCGCCCAAATGTCCATGGAGGGTTGTGGGTTCTCACCGGGGCTTCTGGTGGCCGGAGACGTGACGCAGCGGGGTCGGTGGCGAGGTTCGACGGCGATGGCGTGGTGGAGCTCGTGGACCGGTCGCTGGGGGGGTCCTCCGGGCTCCGGATCTCCACGGGTCGCCGCGGGGTGGTGCTGCGGAGGCATCACGGGTGTCAGGGAGGTGCGAGGCTCACCGGCGGCGAGAAATCGATCGGGCGGGGGAAACTCACCGGAGAGAGGTCCGGCGAAATCCCGGCGCAGCACGGGGCTAGGGCCAAAGCAAAGAGTTCGGGGAGATCCCTGGGACTCGGGCGGAGCTAGTGCACGGCTCCGGTGGGGCTTGGGCGCTGCGGAGCGTCGTGGCCACGCGGAGCAGGGGAGCGGCGCAGGGCGGAGCGGCGCAGGCGAGCTAGGGTTACGGCGGCCGCGGCTGAGCGAGATGGTAGGCGCAGCGGGCCGCAGGGGCTATTTGTAAGGCGGCGGGGAGATCTGGGCGTGCGCGCCCGCGGTTGGGAGGCCGGCGTGATCGGGGCCGGGGATCTCGGCTTCGGTTGCGCGAGGAAGACGAAACTGGCGGGCGGGGTCCACGGTTCAGCGGCAGCGGGCGCTTGCGGAGGCTGCGGAGGCAGGCGCCGACAGGCGGGCCCGGGGGGCTCAGTGAGAGCGACGCGCGCGCGGTGAGCTGGGCCGCGGCGTTGGGAGTGAGTGGGCCCCAGGCCGCTGGCTGCGGGGTGCGGAGGGCGAGCGGGCTGGGGGGAAAGAGAGCTTGGGCTGCCTTCGGTTGGGCCGACCGGGAGGGGAGAGCGGGCTAGGCCCGGTTGCTGAGTTTTGGGCTGGGTTAGTTTGAGTTGGGTTTGGATTTTGGGTTCCTTTCCTTTTCCATTTCTTTTTCATTTCCTCTCAATTCAAAACTATTTGAATTCAAATGAATTTGAATTCAAACTCCTATACAAACAAACAAAACAAAACCATGCACCAGCATGAATGCAACATCAGAATTTAAACCTATGGTAAAATTTTAATTACTTATAGAATAAAATTTAGATTAAATGCAAGTCTAACACAATAAACCTTAGAAAATTAAATAAAGCCAATTAAATTTATTATAAAATGCTGAAATTTAAATTAGGGTGTTACAGCCGCCGCCGCCGCCCGCGAAGCAGCCCAGCCATTCGATCCGCAGCCTACGGCCTAGATTAGATCTAGAGCCCAGCTAATTCGAGCCGCCAGATCGAGATCCAACGATCCACATCGATGGATACCGGTTCGCCTGTCCTTTTTGCATAAGAGCCCCTTCCTTTTGTTAATATCAACCCGCGGTCCCGCTGTATAGAAAACTAATTACGGTTTGGCCCTGTTTTATTCACTTAAGCCCCTGAGCTTTTTAAATATCAAACCCGCCGTCCAGCACTCATTCTTTTACGCGTTAGACCCTAGGTTTATCCTTTAATTACGTTTAGGCCCTCGATTTTTGCAGAAAACCCCCTGAAACTTAGTTTTTCTCGCAGATAAGCCCCTAGAACTTGTTTTTGGCCTAGATTATGCGTTTTAGCTCCGTTTTAGGCGTTCTTTATGTCCACGCGATCGTTGTAACGCGTAGAACAGTTTAGGCTTAGTTTTTCTTGCTGTTTTTATGTATTGATGTACTGTTTCTTAGTTTTTGTTAGTGTTTGCTTGTATGCTTATTATTGTGCTTTGTTTTGGCCATGTGTTCGTGAGTAGACGTTGATCCATCTGAGGAGCCCCAGTACCAGTACCTGGAGCAGCCGTCTTCCGAGCACTTTGAGCAGTAGCAGGAGCAGTACGAGGAAGGCAAGTATAACATGAACAACCTATCACTTTTAAATACAATTTCATACTGCATTTAATTCTGTATGCCTATAAGGACTGTCCTATCCACTTTATATCCTTTATATATCCCTTTGGGTTGCATTTGGTTAGTTGTGCTAGGTTGCTGCGCTATAACACACTTTGGTCCTTTTTAATTAATTTGATTAATGGTTTACTTGAACTTAATTCTGAGAGTGGCCCTCTGTGCTTCGTGCTTGGGTGGCTCACGTCTCGTTAAAATATGGTTTTTGTAGAAACATGGTTTAGGGGGCCAGCACGGTGCTTAGTGCTTGGTTGGCCACTCTCCATAAGGACCGGTTCATAGAGCGACAACCTGGGACAACAGCGCTACCACAAGGCTAGAATGGGATAGACTTGGCGTAATAATTAGGTCTTTTTGGTTTGGAGTAACTTACCTGCGGTGCAGGGGTGGTAAGCTTCTATGGCCCTCGTGCTGAGTGGCCTCGTCTGTGCTTAGTGTCTTGACGCCCACTAGACCTGCTCCATAGTCGCCGATCCACCCTCGCGGTTACTCCCTACCAACTGAGATTCTTTGTAAAGGCCTCGTAGTGAGTCGCTAGTCATCTCACCTAAGGAAGTGTGATGAACAACTGGCGTAGCTCACGACTTGTGGGTAAAGATGTGCAACCTCTGCAGAGTGTAAAACTGGTATACTAGCCGTGCTCACGGTCATGAGCGGCCCAGATCCTCCTTTTGATTAGTGGGGTTGTCTCCTTCTGACGAGGGAGGTGCCCCTCGGGGTTACCTTGGTGGCTTAGTTTCGGTTTGGTTCTCAGTAGTTCTTAATTAAATTTGATTAATTACTATGTAACTGGGTTTATGGTAATTCATCAACTTGTAGTAAATAGCTTTAATAAAATTTTGCCAAGACTTAAAAGCTAATGCAGTTGAGTCAGCCAACCTTAGAGCCTCATAGTTTGTGTTATACTTGTTGAGTACAAGTTGTGTACTCACTCTTGCCTCTTCTCTACTTTTTCCTATTGGCTACGCTACTGCTGCTCAGTTCCTGCCGACACGAGGGAGTTCGCTCAGCGCTACCAGGACTATGAGGACTTCTAGGTGTTCGTCTCCCAGTCGACGTCCCTGTGGCGCCCTGCTTCCGAGAGCTTCTCGTATATGTTTTTACGCTTCCGCTTACTCTGTATCAGACATTTTTGTCATTAATGTAATAAATAATATTCGTATTTCGATTTATTATGACTTATTCGTGATATGTGCTGTGATATACTGTTCATTCTGTTGTATATACGTGTGACTTGATCCTGGCACGTATATGATTGCTCGGTTTATGTTCTTTTATAAACCGGGTGTTACAGAGTGGTATCAGAGCCATATCGACTGTAGGACGAAGCCTAGATAGAACTGGTCGAGTTGTAGGACTTCTTCTCTCCAATCCTTGCCTGCTGAAACTATTTTACTATTATACCCCTTGAATTCTATGACTTTTACTCGTCTTACCTTGATTTCTCTCTCTAAAGAATAGTTTTCGTAGATTTGGCCTGAATCAGTCATCCGACCACCATGATTATTAGTTAGGTGACCCTTTTATAATAATACGATAGCACGTTCTGCGACGCGTTGTGTTAGTCCAGTCGTATGTTAAACTCGGCTAAGTTGTGAAAATTGTCTGCTTGTTATTATGCTACATGTTTGATTTGGATTTTTGAATGATTGCATAGCTTAGCAGTTTAAATTTGTTTAAAGAAAATTACTCTCATGTTAAAGTTAACTAATTAATAAAATGAATTAGATCGTTGTGGGTAAAACAGTCCACTCTATCCTGTCTACTTTATCATGGCTGAGTCTTTTTCCGCAAAGAGTTATCATATCCATCTGAATTTATTCCTGCAATATCCTTACTCGTGAACTCTTTTGTCCAAAAATCAGATGGTGAACACCAGGCGTGGTTCTGACCAGCAGGGGCAGAACAACCAGGGTCAGAACACCCAGGGGACCGGGATCCCGATGCCTCCGCCTTTGACTCTGGAGCAGTACTTCCAGCTCCAGATGCAGATGATGGCCACCCTGAGCAACACTGTTCAGGCACTTCAGCTTGCTCACACTCAGCCTCCGCCTCCTCCACCGCCGCAGCCTCGTGACAGGCGTGCTGAGTTCCTGAGGGGTCACCCACCGACGTTTTCTCACACGTCCGACCCTCTTCAGGCTGACGACTGGCTCCGTGCAGTGGAGCGTCAGCTGGACATCGCCCAGTGCGATGATCGTGAGCGCGTCTTGTACGCAGCAGGACAGCTGCGAGGGGCAGCTTTGGACTGGTGGGAGTCCCACCCAGTTCAGGACCGCGAGGTCCTCACCTGGCTCCAGTTCAGGGAGAGCTTCCGCAGCCACAACGTCCCCGCGGGCATTATGAAGATGAAGCAGAAGGAGTTCCTTGCACTGAAGCAGGTAATCTTAAATATAATCATTCAGCAGTTTCTTTTGAGCTAATGCCCCTTGTTCTATCCTTATGAATCTTGAGTTAATCTTTCGATATCTGTCTGTCTTTTTCACTTCAGGGGACTATGTCGGTCACGGAGTATCGTGATCGCTTTCTTCAGCTGGCTCGCTACGCCCCTGCCGATGTTGCGGATGACCGCAAGAAGCAGGAGCACTTCATGGAGGGCCTTGAGGACTACCTCCAGTACGCGCTGCTCAACCTCCGCTTCGACGACTTCAACCATCTGGTTGACAGCGCGCTCAACACGGAGCGCAAGTACTTGGAGATGGAGGACAAGAAGAGGAAGATTGTCCCCGTTGCTTCCGGCAGCAACACCCGTCCTCGCCTCCAGCCGCCCCAGCAGTACCAGCAGCAGTAGTTCCGGCCTCCCCAGCAGTACCAGCAGAGGCCGCAGCAGTACCCGCCTCGACAGCAGCAGGCAGGTCAGGGCCCGAGGTTACTGGCACCTCCGGCTCGTACTGCTCTACCAGCTCCGCCAGCACCTCAGGCTCCACATCCGGCAGCTCCTACCGGACAGCAGGCTTCGACACTTGCACGCGTCTGCTATCACTGCGGCCAGCCGGGGCACTACGCCAACACTTGCCCCCGGAAGGCGCAGGCGGGATAGCAGGGGCGCCCAGCTCGGCCCAGGGCGCCTGACAGGGTCGGGTGAACCACGTGGCGGCCGAGTCAGCGGCCGAGGCTCCTAACGTGGTTATTGGTATGTTCATGGTCAACTCTCACCCCGCTACAGTGCTTTTCGATACCGGTGCTACTCATTCTTTCATTTCCAAGTCATTTGCCGAGCAGCATGGTATACCGGTTTCTTGTATGAGGACAGCTATGGTAGTTACCTCACCTGGGGGTCAGATACGTACATGTTCTATATGCTCCAGAGTTAGTATTGTCATAAAGGGGGTAGAATTCCGCACTGGCTTGATAGTTATTGACTCAACGGGGATAGATGTGATTTTGGGCATGGAGACCCTTACCAGATGGGGAGTCCGTATTGATTGTGCTCAGCGGACAGTTCACTTGTCAGCATCTGATGGCCAAGAGGTGACAGTCAGTGCTTCGGAGCCTTCTGAATTTCTTCATCAGATGGAGGCTAGACCCACGGATGGTATTCGCGTGGTGTCTGAATTCCCGGATGTCTTTCCGGATGATCTGCCAGGTATGCCGCTTGAACGCGCCATTGAGTTTTGTATTGATCTCTTGCCTGGCACAGCTCCTATTGCAAAGCGGCCCTACCGTATGGCACCTATAGAGCATGAAGAAGTCAAGAAGACTATTGATGAGTTGCTAGCCAAGGGCTATATCCGTCGCAGCTTCTCTCCTTGTGCTTTTCCATTATTGCTAGTAGATAAGAAGGATGGCTCGAAGAGGATGTGTGTGGATTATCGGGAGCTGAATGCAGTCACTATCAAGAACAAGCATCCACTGCCCCGTATTGAGGATCTCTTTGATTTGCTTCGAGGTGCTCGTATATTCTCGAAGATTGATCTTCGTTCGGGTTATTTTCAGCTGAGGATCCGTCCTGGGGATATTCCGAAGACGACATTCACTTGCAAGTACGGGCTATATGAGTACACGGTCATGTCCTTCGGCTTGACTAATGCCCCGGCCTTCTTCATGCACTTGATGAACATGGTTTTCATGGATTATCTGGATGTCTTCGTGGTGATCTTCATTGATGATATTATGATATTCTCCAAGACAGAGGAAGAGCATGAAGAGCATCTGAGGCTCGTGTTGCAGAGATTGAGAGAGCATCAGTTGTATGCCAAGTTCAGTAAGTGCGAGTTCTGGATTGACGAGGTTCCATTCCTCGGTCATGTTATCTCTCAGGGAGGCATTGCTGTTGATCCGAGCAAGGTGAAGGATGTACTCGAGTGGGAAACACCGCAGACAGTAAAGGAAGTCAGGTCTTTCTTGGGCTTAGCTGGATATTATCGGAGGTTCATTGAGAATTTCTCCAAGATCGCGAAGCCTTTGACTTCCTTGCTGGAGAAAAATGTGGCTTTCGTGTGGACTTATGAGCGTCAGAGGGCTTTTGTTGAGCTGAAGAAAAGGTTGACTACTGCGCCAGTCCTGACTCTACCAGACCAGACGAAGAGGTTCACGGTGTATTGTGATGCTTCGAAGGATTGTCTTGGGTGTGTTCTGATGCAGGAGGGCAGAGTGATTGCTTATGCTTCACGGCAGTTACGTCGGCATGAGCTGAACTATACCACTCATGATCTTGAGTTAGCCGTAGTTGTGCATGCTCTGAAGATTTGGAGGCATTACTTGTATGGACAGTGGTGTGATATCTACACTGATCACAAGAGCCTCAAGTACATTTTCACGCAGAATGAGCTGAACATGCGGCAGAGAAGATGGTTAGAGTTGGTCAAGGATTATGACCTGGAGATTCACTATCATCCGGGCAAGGCCAATGTTGTACCAGATGCTTTGAGTAGGAGAAGCTATGTCAACATGGCCGTGGCTTTCCAGATGCCTGCAGAGTTATGCGAGGAGTTCGAGCAGTTGAGTCTGGGCTTCTTGCATCATACTTCCAGTGCAGCGTTTGAGGCAGTACCGACTCTAGAGTCAGAGATCAGGCAGCATCAGAAAGATGACGAGAAGCTGCAGGAGATTCGTGAGTTGCTCAAGAAGGGCAAGGCTCCTCATTTCAGAGAGGATGATCAGGGTACTTTGTGGTACAAGAACCAGATCTGCGTGCCTGATGTGCATGATCTCCGGAAGTTGATTCTGAGTGAGGCCCATGATACAACATACTCTATTCATCCGGGCAGCACAAAGATGTACTATGATCTGAAGGAACATTTCTGGTGGTATGGGATGAAGCGTTCAGTGGCAGAGTACGTGGCTATTTGTGACACCTGTCAGCGTGTCAAGGCTGAGCATCAGAGGCCAGCAGGTCTATTACAGCCTTTGAAGATTCCAGAGTGGAAATGGGAGGAGATCACGATGGACTTCATTGTTGGATTGCCTCATACTCAGAAGGGGTACAACTCCATTTGGGTAGTAGTGGATCGTCTGACGAAGGTTGCTCACTTCATTCCAGTGAACACTACTTACTCCGGTGCTAGACTTGCAGAGTTGTACATCTCTCGGATTGTCTGTTTGCATGGTGTGCCCAAGAAGATCATATCCGACAGAGGGTCTCAGTTCACTTCTCGATTCTGGGAGCAGCTCCATGATTCACTGGATACGAAGCTGCGTTTCAGTACGGCTTATCACCCTCAGACAGATGGGCAGACAGAGAGAACCAACCAAGTGTTGGGGGATATGCTGAGAGCTTGTGCCATTCAGTACGGTACTAGTTGGGATAAGTGCCTGTCTTATGCTGAGTTCTCATATAACAACAGCTATCAGGCCTAGTCTAAAGAAGTCCCCCTAGTTAGCCACGCCCGCGCTGCCCCGCCGCGCAGAGTTGCCTGCGCCGCCGCGGTTCCGCCGCTCCACCGAAGCACCGCCCGCCAGGATCCCACCCCTGATCCGTCTCGCCGTCCCGCACCGCTCCGTGCCGCCGGATCGAAGGCCCAGCCCGAGCTGCGCCGGATTTTCCTTCCACGACCCGCCGCCGGTGAGCACCTACGCCATCGAAATCCCCCACCTCCACTGGTACTCTGGCCGCCCTGAACCCCGTAGCTCCTTCACAGCTTCACCACGCGAAGAATCGAGGTGAACAGGAGCCGGAGATCACCACATCGACCTGCCCGCGACCACCACGCCGAGTTTCCGCCGCCGGTCCGCGCCGTCGCGCCCTCTGCACGACTTCCTCGGCAACCTTGCACCCCAGTGAGCATCAGTAGCCATCCCTCTATCCTTTGCGCACGTTGTTTTGGCCCGTAGCACGCATTAGGAGTCCGGGCGTTGCGCGCCGGCGACATCCGCCACCCCAGTGTCGCCGCCGCCGCCGCGCATGGCGCCCCGCGCCTTAATCCCGTCCCCTGTGTGGCCAGGTGGATTACGCATGCCATGGCGATGCTCCTAGGCCGAAGCCGCGTCGAAATCGAGCATGGGAACCCCAAAATCGCAGCACTCCGGCGATCTCCCGCCGCGGAGCAGAGTCGCCGGCGCGTTCCGCCGCCGCCGCCGCCCGCGAAGCAGCCCAGCCGTTCGATCCTCAGCCTACGACCTAGATTAGATCTAGAGCCCAGCTAATTCGAGCCGCCAGATCGAGATCCAACGATCCACATCGATGGATACTGGTTCGCTTGTCCTTTTTGCATAAGAGCCCCTTCCTTTTGTTAATATCAACCCGCGGTCCCGCTGTATAGAAAACTAATTACGGTTTGGCCCTGTTTTATTCACTTAAGCCCCTGAGCTTTTCAAATATCAAACCCACCGTCCAGCACTCATTCTTTTATGCGTTAGACCCTAGGTTTATCCTTTAATTATGTTTAGGCCCTCGATTTTTGCAGAAAACCCCCTGAAACTTAGTTTTTCTCGCAGATAAGCCCCTAGAACTTGTTTTTGGCCTAGATTATGCGTTTTAGCTCCGTTTTAGGCGTTCTTTATGTCCACGCGATCGTTGTAATGCGTAGAACAGTTTAGGCTTAGTTTTTCTTGCTGTTTTTATGTATTGATGTACTGTTTCTTAGTTTTTGTTAGTGTTTGCTTGTATGCTTATTATTGTGCTTTATTTTGGCCATGTGTTCGTGAGTAGACGTTGATCCATCTGAGGAGCCCCAGTACCAGTACCCGGAGCAGCCGTCTTCCGAGCACTTTGAGCAGCAGCAGGAGCAGTACGAGGAAGGCAAGTATAACATGAACAACCTATCACTTTTAAATACAATTTCATACTGCATTTAATTATGTATGCCTATAAGGACTGTCCTAGCCACTTTATATCCTTTATATATCCCTTTGGGTTGCATTTGGTTAGTTGTGCTAGGTTGCTGCGCTATAACACACTTTGGTCCTTTTTAATTAATTTGATTAATGGTTTACTTGAACTTAATTCTGAGAGTGGCCCTCTGTGCTTCGTGCTTGGGTGGCTCACGTCTCGTTAAAATATGGTTTTTGTAGAAACATGGTTTAGGGGGCCAGCACGGTGCTTAGTGCTTGGTTGGCCACTCTCCATAAGGACCGGTTCATAGAGCGACAACCTGGGACAACAGCGCTACCACAAGGCTAGAATGGGATAGACTTGGCGTAATAATTAGGTCTTTTTGGTTTGGAGTAACTTACCTGCGGGGCAGGGGCGGTAAGCTTCTATGGCCCTCGTGCTGAGTGGCCTCGTCTGTGCTTCGTGTCTTGACGCCCACTAGACCTGCTCCATAGTCGCCGATCCACCCTCGCGGTTACTCCCTACCAACGAGATTCTTTGTAAAGGCCTCGTAGTGAGTCGCTAGTCATCTCACCTAAGGAAGTGTGATGAACAACTGGCGTAGCTCACGACTTGTGGGTAAAGATATGCAACCTCTGCAGAGTGTAAAACTGGTATACTAGCCGTGCTCACGGTCATGAGCGGCCCAGATCCTCCTTTTGATTAGTGGGGTTGTCTCCTTCCGACGAGGGAGGTGCCTCTCGGGGTTACCTTGGTGGCTTGGTTTTGGTTTGGTTCTCAGTAGTTCTTAATTAAATTTGATTAATTACTATGTAACTAGGTTTATGGTAAGTCATCAACTTGTAGTAAATAGCTTTAATAAAATTTTGCCAAGACTTAAAAGCTAATGCAGTTGAGTCAGCTAACCTTAGAGCCTCATAGTTTGTGTTATACTTGTTGAGTACAAGTTGTGTACTCACTCTTGCCTCTTCTCTACTTTTTCCTCTTGGCTACGCTACTGCTGCTCAGTTCCTGCCGACACGAGGGAGTTCGCTCAACGCTACCAGGACTACGAGGACTTCTAGGCATTCGTCTCCCAGTCGACGTCCCTGTGGCGCCCTGCTTCCGAGAGCTTCTCGTATATGTTTTTATGCTTCCGCTTACTCTGTATCAGACATTTTTGTCATTAATGTAATAAATAATATTCATATTTTGATTTATTATGACTTATTCGTGATATGTGCTGTGATATACTGTTCATTCTGTTGTATATACGTGTGACTTGATCCTGGCACGTATATGATTGCTCGGTTTATGTTCTTTTATAAACCGGGTGTTACAATGTGTGCAGGTGATTTTGAGCCAATTTCGCAGGGTGCAAGCACACTTTGGCCCAACAGAAAATCACCAAAAATATCCGAGCGCAGAATCTGGCTCAAATGGATCAAGTGTAACCCAAGAACCAAAGCAAATCCAGTTAAGACAGGCCGTGCCACAACTTTTGGACAAGAGGAAACCCAGACAAGCCCAACCCCCAGCAGTTGGGGGCAGTTGGAGCCGTGGGCAAGCCGGCCGACCTCCTGGTCGGCCAACCTAGCCCATGGGCCCCACCGCCTCAACTTTGCCATGTGGTGCTTCCTCACTGGCTCCCAAAGTCGGTTCTGCAAGGAAGAGATGCATTCCCGGGGTGGCTCCCTCCTATAAATGCAAGGGGAGGGGGTAAGGAATGGAACACACACACATCTCACCCTCTCAACTCACCCTTTCTCCCTTGGAGCTTGAGGCCTTCATCCTAGATGCTTAGGTAGAGTAGGAGGTGTAGAAGGAGAGGAGGAGAGTGAGGAGGAGTCGGGGGAAGTGCCAGGTTTGTCGGCACTCTTCTCCGCTTGTACCTCGACGGATACTTATTCGGTTGTAAGTGTTCGAGACTTTCTTTGTTTGTTTATTTGGAATTAGAGTTTAGATCGCAAGTTATCATATCTGTCTTATATTAGTTGATGTGTATGCTAGCGAGTAGCATTTGATCTTAGCTTAAGACCCCAGATAGAAAAGGGTAGTCTTGGCCAGGGCTAAGGTTAGTAGGGAAAGGCGTAGACGTGGTGTCTAGGCTGGACTATACCACTCAGTTGTCTGATAGTCCCACAGTTTGTAGCCGACAGGTGGTGACAGCCCTGTTCGAGCCTTCTAGTAATCCTCCACGTTCGGATATTGGATAGAGCATCTTTTAGGAGCTATCGGCTTGTATAAGCCGGTCGACAACTTTAGCTCGAAGTATAATGGCGACGTGATCTCTTCTTCTAGGCACAGATTCTAGATATAGAAAGTCCTCTCTTCTATCTTCTCCACACCGGCGTGTGTGTCCTTGGATGAACCTAAACCTGTAGATAGCGTACTTACGTTCCTCAGTGGATATGATACCCTGGAATACTCTTGGGTGAAAGCTACAGCGGTATCCGTGCGCTTGCGGATTTTATTTGTGACGTTGCAAAATACCAACAGTATCCTAGAGAACACATCCTTCACAAAAACCCTTCCGGCAGTGGAATCCTCAAGGCATGTGGATGTTCTGTTGGTAGATTCTACAAATCCACCACCAAATCCCATAGAACCAACCACCGAATCTTCTCCCGAACTAGAAACAATGGAGGAAGAAGAAATTCAACCTTCTGAGTTTCCCTTCAACATCGAGGAGGATGTTTTTCAAAACTATGGAAACACCTCGATGTATCCCCGAAAAAGGAGACCTCCAGTTCCCAGGGACCCAGTAACCCCTCCGGATAACGCTTCCTTACAAGAAGTAGCTACGGGGGTGACAGCTGTCATGAACAGTGAATGGGTACATGAAGGGGAAATGTCACTCGAAGCAATTCGAATTCAAACCCCCTTATATACCCTTTCGTGTTTCAACCAAAGAACTGCTGTCTCAGCTCATTACAGCCCCACGGTCGGAGCTAATATTATGTCAGCATCCTTCACGCTTAACCACCTAAGCGACAACCCATTGCTCCCAACCTCGAGATCCCTCTGGAGTGGACCTCGCTCCACCATAGAAGGGATCAGAATCTTGCATGACATACCTATTTGGTATGATAAGACTGAGCTTGCCCTAGACTTTCATATTTTCGAAGTCCAAAACTTCGATATTCTGATCGGGCAACCCGTCGAGAAGATGTTCCAAAACATTTCCCCTTTAGGAACACTCGACGTAACTCTTGGGGGTAAGGACATTAGCTTGCTAATCCTTCGGTCAAAAGATTCCATGACCGAACCTACGCCCCAAGAAGAAACAGTTGACGAGGTAGAGGCTGTACTTCTAATAGAAACTCATGAATCCTCATTAGAACAAGATGTCGATCTCTTTACTGAAGAAGAAGATGATCAGGATGAAACCTTTGAGTTACCTACTCATGAACAACCTCCTCGTCAACCCATAGAACTGAAGCCTCTTCCTTCTGGACTCCGCTATGCTTTTTGAAATGATAACTCTAAAACTCCCGTCATCATTAGCGACAAGCTATCTGACGAGGAAACAACAAAGTTAATTGCTGTTTTGGAAAAGCATAGGGCCTGTTTTCGGCTATTCACTCCAAGACCTTAAGGGAATCATCCCTGCCCTTTGCACGCATCATATCCTGATAGATCCTACAAAAGCACCTTCTTGGGAGCCTCAGCGTAGGCTCAACAATACGATGCGAGAGGTTGTCAAGAAAGAAGTCCTGAAACTCCTGCATTCTGGGATAATCTATCCCGTGCCACACAGCGAGTGGGTTAGCCCAGTTCAGGTAGTGCCAAAGAAGGGAGGCATGACGGTCGTTGAAAATAACAAAAACAAACTAATCCCCCAACAAACCGTCATGGGATGGAGGATGTGCATAGATTACCAAAAACTCAACGCAGCCACAAAGAAGGATCACTTTCCGCTTCCATTCATTGACGAAATGTTAGAATGGCTAGCTAAGCACTCCTTCTTCTGTTTTCTCGATGGGTATTCAGGATATCATCAAATCCCCATCCATCCCGACGACCAGAGTAAGACCACATTTACATGCCCCTACGGAACCTATGCTTATCGTAGGATGTCGTTTGGGCTATGTAACGCTCCTGCATCATTCCAAAGATGCATGATGTCTATCTTTTCTGACATGATCGAGGAGATCATGGAAGTTTTCATGGATGATTTCTCCGTCTATGGAAAAACTTTCGATCATTGTCTTGAAAATTTAGACAAGGTCTTACAAAGATGCCAAGAGAAGGACCTGGTTCTCAATTGGAAAAAATGCCATTTTATGGTCCGTGAAGGCATAGTCCTCGGACACCTAGTGTCCGAAAGAGGAATAGAGGTGGATAAAGCCAAGATTGAGGTCATAGAACAGCTTCCACCTCCGGTGAACATTAAGGGCATTCGTAGCTTCCTAGGTCACGCGGGTTTCTACAGAAGATTCATCAAAGACTTTGCTACCACAGAGAAGGAGCTCTTGGCAGTTGTCTTTGCTATAGATAAGCTTAGGTCTTATCTAGTTGGAGCAAAGGTTATTGTTTATACTGATCATGCAGCTTTAAAATACTTGCTCACCAAGAAAGATGCTAAACCACATTTAATAAGATGGATTCTCTTACTCCAAGAATTTGACCTTGAAATAAAACATAAAAAGGGAGTAGATAATACTGTTGCAGATCATCTATCACGTATGCAGGTCACTAACTCGCAGGAACCTCCGATAAACGATTTTCTATGAGATGACATGCTTCTTAAGGTGACGGACTCTACCCCATGGTACGCAAATATTGTGAACTTTATGGTTGCAGAATATGTGCCACTAGGGGAGAACAAGAAAAAGCTTATCTACAAGAGCCGTCGACATCTCTGGGACGATCCATACCTATACAGGGTATGCACAGATGGTCTGCTGAGACGATGTGTACCCGCATCAGAAGCCATACAAATCATCGAGAAATGCCACACTACAGCATATGGAGGCCACTATGGAGCATTCAGAACTCAAGCAAAAATCTAGCAAAGTGGTTTCTTCTGGCCAACAATGTATGAAGACACCAGAGAATTCATTCGAAGGTGTCGAAGATGCCAGATGCATGGTGGCATAACAACTCGCAATGCAATGCCCCTCACAAACAATCTCCAAGTCGAACTATTCGACATTTGGAGCATTGACTTCATGGGACCATTCCCGAAGTCCCAGGATTGCGAGTACATCTTAGTAGCAGTGGAGTACGTATCCAAATGGGTGGAAGCACTACCATGCAGAGCCGCCGACGCCAAACACGCCCGAAAGATGTTCCATGAAGTCGTCTTCCCCCAATTTGGAACTCCAAGAATGGTCATAAGTGACAAAGGGTCACAGTTCATTGACAAAACCTTCCAAAACTACCTGAGGGAGTTAGGCGGCAAGCACAACATAGCCACCCCATACCACCCACAAACGAACGGCCAGGCAGAAACTTCCAACAAACAAATCAAAAATATTCTACAGAAGACCGTCAACGAGATGGGGAAGGGATGGAAAAGTAAGTTGTCTGATGCAGTATGAGCATACAGGACAGCATACAAAACCCCCATCGGAATGTCCCCATTCCAACTCGTCTACGGCAAAATATGCCATCTGCCAGTGGAACTAGAACACAGAGCCCACTGGGCCATCCGGCAATGGAACATGGATTTGAAGCAAGCCATAAAGAATTGACAGATCCAACTAGCAGAGTTGGAAGAGTGGAGAGAAAAGGCTTACCACAGTGCCAAGATTTACAAGGACAGAACAAAAACATGGCATGACAAGAGGATCAAGCCGAAGGAATTCAAACCTAGAGATAAGGTATTATTGTTTAATTCCAGGGTTAAGCTCTTCGGCGAAGGCAAGCTCCGAAGCAAGTGGAAAGGGCCATATACCGTCATCAACGCATCATCACATGGAGCCGTCACACTTCAAGACGACGAAGGTAAGTTATTTAAGGTAAATGGCCAGCGTTTAAAAATATTTCATATGCCATATAACTTCAGTGAAGAGTTTGATATTATAAATTTAGTGGAATTTGACACATTTCAAACTCCTCGGCCCAAAAATAAAACCCAAAACCACTTCTATGGGGGCCACCTTGTGCCCCCCCGACCTATGAGAGAGAAATGAGAGCCAGAGGGACCCAAGTGGGGCCGACTGAACCCCTGGGTTGGCCGACCCCACCTGGCAGAGACAGCCCTCCAATTTTTGTATTCAAACTCCCTCGAACGGCTATTCCTCATTTCCATACGTGTCGGGCTGCAGAAAGGAAATTTTCTCCTAATTTTGCCTTTAAAATGATCCTCTCCTCCACCTTTCTTCCTCACCTCCATCTTGATCTTCTTGTCCTCCTCCTCTCCACAATTTTGAGCATTCTCCATGGCCGCCAAGGCGATCATCCCATTCAACGAAGCCTTGTCCACATTCGCCCTCGAGGGAGAGCCCTCGCCGGCGAATCTCGCGCTAGCAGCCATGGAAGTCGACCAGGAGGCCAAGCACATCGCCAAGACACCATTGGCGATCATCCCCGCACCATCATCGAAGGAGGCACCGAGGGGCGCTAAAGGGGGGTCGGCCGAACCCTTGGTTCGGCCGAACCACCATGGTAGCCCCTCGGCCTCCCATTCGTCGCCACGCACCATCAGGAAGATCTCCGCCAAGAAGGGCAGTTGCCCGGGTTCAAGAGGTTCTGCACGTCCGACAACGGGGATGCTCGCACCGAAGGACGTCTCCAGGCGCCTCTTCGCCGATCCGCTTCCACGGATGGCACTAGAGGAGGGTCAGGAACACGTGTATTCACTGTATACAAAGAGTGCTGATGTCATTGGCCACAACTATGTAACCACGCCCACACGCACAACCACGACACCCTCGCCTCCACAACGTTTCCATGTTGTAGGCATCCGTACCCCAGGCGGTGGGTACGACAAGGGGTTGATGCCCGGACTCTCTCCTAAGGATAAAGGAGAACCCGATTCATTGGCATCCTCCCCTAAGGGTGCTAAATGTGTCAAGAGGCACATCCCCCCTCCTCCGATCACACGTCCCGGTGGGCAGTTTGAGAGCAATGATGAGCAAGGTCCTCAAGGGGCCTAAGGTCGCCTAGCTCTTCTGCACAGTGATCAAACTACGCGATGGGCACAAGGAGCTTAGCGACCATGTGGCGGAGCTCACCTAGAGCTCAAGTTCGTCAAGGACGACTATGATATGCTCCGCCGCAGTCTAGACGTTAAGATAGAATGCCTGGAGAAGTGTGTTGAGAAGGGCAACCATTAGATTGCACATCACCCTTCACAGTTATCCTTGGGCACATTACCGCACTTTACTTCTCAGTATTTATTTTCAAATATTTCCCTTCTTTTGTAATGTGCCCCCATATTTATAATTGAATAAAAGGTCAACTCCCCGGTTTTCAAACCAGCAGAGTTCTGTTTTGTTTCCATATGTTCTTAAATGAGATCGCAGGCAAAAATCCAGTGTGGGGGAGCAGCACGTACCTAACACAGCAAACAACACCGAGACGGACCACACACAAAAAAGGACAGGACCAGAAGGGCCGCCCTTGGGCCGGCCGAGCCCAAGGAGAGCCCATCTCGGCCCTGCAATCTCCTGGAACTCGGTTTGTATCCCTACTTCTGTTTTACTTGTGTTCCAATAAAAATCCTGCACAAAAATCCTTTAAAAAATAAAAATTAAAAAGAACCATGCACTCCATGCACTTCACGACAAAATTTGCATACTCTTTATTCCTTGTCTTTACCTCATTCTTGTGAACCAATTCATGATAGGGACCCCATGCTAATCTAGTAATTGACTTTTGCAATATGGTTAAAATGAATGGAACCTAGTTCTCCCTTGCAAAGTACTTGGAATTTCTTTTAAAAATAAAAATTTAATAGCATGGCTCCTCATTTGTTTATAAAATTCCTACCCAAGGCCTTATATTGTTCAAAATTGAAAACCCTCTACTTATGCAACTTGTTATCTCTTTGAGCTTTGTCAAATTGTTGTGACCCTTTATGAGATACATTTCATATTTCCATAATCAAGATCACGTACACTCCACATATATTTACTAACTTCTGCATCGGAAGTTGCACAAGAACATTTCGCCCATTCCATTCCGTAAAATATAAACTCCATGTTATTCATGGCTATTCTCTCCAAGTTGCAAAGACATGGGCTGCTAAAAAAAATTTTTGGACACATGAAGGTCTAAGGTATTCAAAAAAAAGAGAAAGAGAAAGAAAAAAAAGGATTTGGACACATGAAGGTCCAATGTGTTTCAAAAGAAAGTTAGCCCATGTCCAAAGAAATAAGAGAGAAATAGCTCATGAAAGGTGTTCATATACCATCCACAAAAATTCCACACACTTGCACATATTGATCAAGGTTTATGACTTGTTTTTCCTAAGGATCCGGTCTTTGACTTAGCAACACAAGAGGAACAAGTATGCCCTCAACTTTTCCCTACCCTGAGCTCCACATAAGCCTTTCTAGAGGTAGGAGAAAAAGAAGGCATGATCTACCTTGGTGAGGAATCAAAAAAAAAAAGCAAAAAGAGAGATCCGAGAGTTTACCGCCAAGCCTGCTCAGGGATACCCTTAGCAGTAAGGTTTGTAGGTAGGGATCAACTGATCCAGAACTCAATGGTGCAAGGAACACAAAGATTTAGACAGGTTCGGGCCGCGAGTTGCGTAATACCCTACATCCTGTGTGGTGGTTTGTATTGCCTTAGGTGTTGATTCTTTGGAGGGGGTCCCTGCCCGCCCTTATATATCTGGGGGGACAGGGTTATATGGAAAGTCTTAGTCGAGTATAGTTGGAGTCCTACTACAGCATGATCGGGTAGTTTCCTTAGTACTGCGGCTAGTTCTACGCCTATCCGGGTAGTTATAAGAGAGGTAAGTTACATCCATGAGTTGTCCCTTACTATAGAACATTCTATGCCTATAAGCAGTCCCGCTGCCCCGGGTCTGACAAGCCCCCAAGCTCTTCGTAGCTGAGTCCTGCAGGCATCGAGTACTTGATTGGGTGTCTTCGAGTACTTCAAGTAGTCAGAACTTCTTTAGGGTCTTCCTTTAGATACATCGAGTAGTCCTTCAAGTACTTCTGGTTGCTTCGATGCTGTGAGGTGCTCAAGCCCCGAAATCTTGATCATATATGGTGCGCGAAGTACTCGCGTTCCATATGGAGTAGCCCCCGAGCCTTAGGTTGAATCGCAGAATCAGGCTGAGGGTCACTTCGATCTTTTTGCTTATTATTCTTCAAGAAATTTGAAAAATAAATCTCTGAGACACTTATCCCGCAGCCCCCGAGTCTTGAATTTAAATCTCTCAATTTAGATTTAAGAGTCAGAGAGAACTCGTGGCAGAATAAGTGATAAAAAAACCTCCCTGAAAAAGAAAGAATCCGTTGATCTTCCTGATATTCACGAAATTGCCATCAGAGACCATATAAACCCGTTTAGTCATTTCTAGGGTTTTAAACCTTTTAACTCCTGGCCGCCATCAAATTTAGATTCACAGTTGCCCACTGCCTGTGCCATCCATAGCCCCTCTCGTAGCCCCCGAGCCTCAACTCGTGACATTGAGATGGCTCCCAAGAAAGATAAATCCAAGGTTGAAGATGAAGCAGTTGCCAATCTTTCAACGGGATGGCGCAAAAGTAAAATGTCTGAATCAGCGGTGCAAGATCTGGAGAATATGGGGCTCCTCCAAACTCAGGGCGTAGTCCAATGGCGTGCAGGGAAGGAGAAGATTACCCTATAGAAGGTACCCTTGAAATCGTTGTGTTCCGTGATTTCGTGGAATGTGGCCTTGCACTTCCCGTGTTGGAATTTTTCTATGCACTTCTGCAATTCTGGGGAATTCAATTGCATCATCTTACTTGTAACACCCTAGTTTAATTTTCAGCATTTTATAATAAATTCAATGGGCTTTATTTAATTTTCTAAGGTTTATTGTGTTAGTATTGCATTTAATCTAATTTTGTTCCTCAAGTAATTAAAAATTTCATCATAGGTTTACTTTTAATGTTGCATTCATGCTGAAGCATTTCTTTACTTGTTTGAGTGTTAGAGTTGAATTCAAATTAAATTTTGAATTCAAATAGTTTTGGTTGAGTTAGTTTGAATAGGAAAAGAAATAGAAGAAAAAGGAAAAGAAGCCCAAAACCCCATCACAGTTGGCCCACCAACTCCCCTCTAAACCCAGCCCAACTCCCCTCTCCCTCACTCTCTCCTCGCGACCCAACCCAGCAACTCAAGCCCGACCAGGCCCACCCTTCCCTCCGGCCCAGCCACCCGCGCGCGCGCTCAGCAGCCCAGCGCCCTCCCTCGCAAGGCCAGCAGCGCGCGGCCCACTCAGCTCCGCCCCACGCCCGCTCGCGCTCACCCCGTCGCCGACAAGCTGGGCCCGCACGGCAGAACCTCTTTCAACCTCGTGCAACAACCGCGCCATCTACTCCGTGATCCCCGGCGAACCTCCCATCTGCGGCACGCCTCCCCAAGATCACCGAGACGCCCTACAAATAGCGCCCCACGCCTCTGAAACCCCATCCCATCCCGCTAGCGCCGCCACCCAAACCCTAGCTGCCGTCTCCGCGCTACCCGGCCTCGCCGCGGCTCTGCTCCGCCGCGGACCAGTCGCTCCGCTGCACCGCGAGCCACCGCGAGCCCCGCGTTGGCCCCGCCATGACTCCAGAGAACTTTTCGTGCACTTTTGCCTCCCCATCCGCCACGAGTAGCGCCGGAATCGCGCCGGAACCACCTCAGGTGAGCTCGTTACGCCGTCGCGATTGCTTGCCGCTGGTGCCGCTCCGCTCACGCTGACCACTCCACCGGCTTCGTAGGAGCACGACGCGTCGACCCGCACCGATCAGGCGCCCGGAGGCCCCTTCCTCGACCCCAGCCACGAGCTCCGCCCCGACTTCGCCGCCGGTTCTCACCGACGTCCACCCTGTGCCGCCCCTTCGGCCACTCCGCGCCCTTGGTAAGGTTCGGCCCGACTCCCTGATGTTGTTGCACCCTAGTTCGTGCCCAGTAGACCACCAGGACCACCGGGCGGCCGCGCTTCGGCGAGCGCCGCCACGGAAGGCCGAGTCGTAGCAGCACGCCCCGCCCCGAGCCCTCTCGTGCCCCGCTCAGTCCAGAGGTAGACTACGCATGGCGCGTAGACCCATCTAGACCCAAACCCCGGTCAGTTTAGCCTCCAGAATGCCGGATTGGGAGGAGTCCGGCGATGCGTCGCCGCGGAGCTCTGCTCCGGCGACCTCCCGCCGCCGCCCCGAGCTTCCCTCACCCTGAGCCGTCCGATCCAGAACCCGTGGCCAGGATTAGATCACCCCCCGGTTAGATCCAAACCACTCGATCCAGATCCGACGGCCGAAAATCAAACGTACCCCTTCGGCCTGTACCTTTTGCTTAAGAGCCCCCCAATTATCACTGAATTAACCCGCAGTCCGGGTTAGTTCAAAAGAAATTCCAACCAGGCCCTGTTTTATTCACTTAGGCCCCTGGCTTTTCTCAGAATAGAGCCCGCAGTCCTGAGCTGTCAGTTTTGCACGCTAGCCCTTAGATTTAACGGTTAATTACATTTAGGCCCTCGGTTTTTGCAGAAAACCCCCTGGAACTTAGTTTTTCTCGCAGATAAGCCCCTAGAACTTGTTTTTAGCCTAGAATATGCGTTTTAGCTCCGTTTTAGGCGTTCTTTATGTCCACGCGATCATTGTAACGCGTAGAATAGTTTTAGCTTAGTTTTTTCTTGTTGTTTTTATGTATTGATGTACTGTTTCTTAGTTTTTATTAGTGTTTGCTTGTATGCTTATTATTGTGCATTGTTTTGGCCATGTGTTCGTGAGTAGACGCTGATCCATCTGAGGAGCCCCAGTACCAGTACCCGGAGCAGCCGTCTTCCGACCCGTTTGAGCAGCAGCAGGAGCAGTACGAGGAAGGCAAGTATAACATGAACAACCTATCATCTTTAAATACAATTTCATACTGCATTTTAATACTGTATGCCCATAAGGACTTTCCTAGCCACTTTATATCCTTTATATATACCTTTGGGTTGCATTTTTTTGGTTAGTTGTGCTAGGTGCCGCGCTATAACACACTCTGGTCCTTTTTAATTAATTTGATTAATGGTATATGCAACTTAATTCTGAGAGTGGCCCTCTGTGTGGCTTGAGTGGCTCACATCTCGTTAAAATTGGTTTTTGTTAGAAACATGGTTTAGGGGGCTAGCACGGTGCTTACTGCCTGGTTGGCCACTCTCCATAAGGACCGGTTCATAGAGCGACAACCTGGGACAGCAGCGCTACCACAAGACTGGAATGGGACGGTCTTGGCTTACTAATTAGGCCATTTTGGTTCGGGAGTAACTTACCGACGGGGCAAGAGGGGAGTCGAGCCTCAATGGTGCCCAGGCTACGAGGCTTGGTGTGCGCACCCCTCGAGGTGGGTACCATCGTTGCATTGCCTAAATCCTTAGCAGTTACACCTTACCAACGTGTCCTTTGTAACGGCCTCGTAGTGAGTTGCTAGTCATCTCACCTAAGGAAGTGTGATGAACAACTAGCGTAGCTCACGACTTGTGGGTAAAGATGTGCAACCTCTGCAGAGTGTAAAACTGGTATACTAGCCGTGCTCACGGTCATGAGCGGCCCAGATCCTCCTTTTGATTAGTGGGGTTAGCTCCTTCCGACGAGGGGGTGCCTCTCGGGGTTACCTTGGTGGTTTTGGTTTGGTTCTCAGTAGTAACCTGATAATTTTGATTAATTACTATGTAACTGGGTTTATGGTAATTCATCAACTTGTAGTAAATAGCTTTAATAAAATTTTGCCAAGACTTAAAAGCTTATGCAGTTGAGTCAGCCAACCTTAGAGCCTCATAGTTTGTGTTATACTTGTTGAGTACAAGTTGTGTACTCACTCTTGCCTCTTCTCTACTCTTTTTCCTCTTGGATACGCTACTGCTGCTCAGTTCCTGCCGACGCGAAGGAGTTCACTTAGCGCTACCAGGACTACGAGGACTTCTAGGCGTTCGTCTCCCAGTCGACGTCCCTGTGGCGCCCTACTCAGCTTCGGAGAGTTTTATTCATATTTGTACTTCGCTTCCGCTGTATCAGACATTTTGTCATTAATGTAATAAATAACATTTGTATTTCGATTTATTATGACTTATTCGTGATATGTGCTGTGATATACTGTTCATTCTACTGTATATACGTGTGACTTGATCCTGGCACGTATATGATTGCTCGGTTTATGTTCTTTTATAAACCGGGTGTTACATTACTCCCCAATCCATTTTGCATCTTTCTATTTGTACTCATTTTTGCGAAGCATTCCTTGGTATTCTTCCCCATTTTCACCTTTTTCAATATTTCTTCATCCTTGTCCCCGTCCCAAATGCCACCAAACCTGCCATCGTCGGCGGATGTGAACTAATACTCCGCCCTGAAACTCGGGATGAGTACTTAGCGTATGATCCAGCGGGTAAAGGAATCGAGTGGAAGAAATTCTGGTTTCATGTCGGGAACTTTGAATCTCCACTTCCAGAAAGAGTTCTTGGTGCCCCCCAAGTCCAAGAAAACTGGTTGAGTAATGGACCTGGTGGCAAGCAAGTTGAGTGCATCCTCAGAGCCATTTCGAATTAGAAAAATCAAGGAATCACCGGTGATCATGTGGTCTTCTCCTTTGTAAGCCGTCGGGTCCAGCCTCTCCAGCTTCGGAAACATCCTGCCTTCAGATATGAAGGTACACAGGATCCCACAAGAATGTCGCCAGAACCAATGGCTCAGTCTAAAGTAGTCAGGAGATGCTGGAAAGTACTCGATAACTTCGACAAGTCTTTGAAGCTTCCAACACTCTTCTGGGCAAAGAACCCTCCCGAGAATGCATGGGTAAGTGTTTGGAAAACACAGCCGAGTACTTGTAGTTAAATTTTTTGATCTTCTGACGAATCCTTGCTTATTTCGCAGAAAAATTATAAGACATGGTATTGTATGCCTCCAACTTCAGTAGATGCTGCTGATGAAAGAAAAAAGCGAAAAGCAACTCCTGGAGCTTTGTTACAGAGAAAGATTCCTCATCTCGATGCTGGCCAGTAAGTGTCTAATACTCTTTAATTGCATCCTCTTTGCCTCAGCTTTCTGATTTGGAAGTTTGCTTGTCTAGGATTCAATATCTTTCAGCTCAGGAGAAAGATCAGATCCAAAACTTCCGTAATTGGATGGAGAGTAGTCCAGAGACCAGTACTCAATCCACTCCTGATTCTCCAATAATTGGGTTGATCGAGAATTCGGCTATTCTCTCCCCAAATGAGGGCATGCCTGATGCGTCAAAAGAGCCTACTTCTGAAGTACCCGCACCTACTCCTTCTACGGCTGTTGAAGGTATTTCAAACGCTGCTAGATCTGGCAGTTATAAAGCTGAAGGGTCGAAGAATCCCACTATTCGGCTAGTACCCTTTCAGTCAATGCCGCAATCTACCTAGGAAGAATTGGGTAAGGAGCTCTTTGATGATCCATTATAGTCTATGGAGAATATGAAGAAGCTTGTAGATTCTATGCAATGGTGTTTCAAATATACCACGGTAGACCTTCTTTTGCTGCTGCTTGCCTATGTCGAGTAGTTGATGATATCTGACCAATCTTGTCTTTACAGGATGTTGCCAATCGATATTTCATGATGTCTCATGCTTCATATAAGACCGTTGACAATCAGAAAATCTTGGAGCAGCAGAACATCCTGATTGCCAAACGACTAGATGAGTCCCTTGCTGCTCGGAACAAGCTATATGATGCAAACCAAAAGCATCATCTAGAACTTTGTGACATGAAGCGGTAGATCAAGGGTCATGAAGAAGAGAAATCAAAGCTCCAGGAGGATTAGTCAAAGCTTCAAGAATAGTTGCATATCGCTCAAGCTTGTGAGTATTTGATCTTTTGTCTTGATATTGCTTTGCCAATGATAATCATTGAGATATGCTTCTATCAGGTTCTCCATGTGATCATATTCGACTAGTAGCAGCAGCTCAAGTCATTGTGGATATGGTAGATTCCGAAGAGGGGTCGTCGAGTAGTAAGTCCTTGGTAGAACGTCTAGAAGAGGCTCCGAGAAAGGTCTTTGACGTCATGCCAGCTACCTCCAAGAATTATCTGACCCACATGATTGGAGTTGTCAAGTCTTACTTGCCTCAGTTGAATTTAGCTCCCATAGCTAAAAGAATAGCTCCCAATTGCTCTGATGAGAAATTCCAAGACTATTGTAAAGAATCAGAAGTAATCGCTGAGGAAATTCTAAAGAACTTGGCAGAGTAATCTGCTTGTAACAACTCTTGTACTCTTTGTAAGATCTTGTCTTTGTAGATATTACTTTCATCCTATTGGTGTGTCTTCAGAAGTATGATATGATACCATAGGATGAGTACAAACTACTCGATCAGTCGAATAGAATGTTCACATGGAGTAATCTCTATAGTTGATCAGTTAGGGTGAATCCCGTCGGATTACCTAGATAGCAAGACTGTAAAGATATCCATAAACTACTCGAGCAAGCGAGTTGTGCGTCCTAACCAAGGACTGGAGTAATTTCTAAGATGCATCTATTAGGATGAACCTCGTCGAGTTATCCAAGATGAAACCATCTTAAAAATATATAATACCTATTCGAGCTTGCGAATAGGGTGTCTACTTTGTAGACTAGAGTAACTACTAAGATTGACCGGTTAGGATGAACCCTATCGGGTTACACCAGAAGGACAAAATTTAGTAGTATCCATAACATACTCGAGCAAGCGAGTAGTTTTGCCTTTTATGCAAGGCTGGAGTTCCTTATAGTTGACCTGTTAGGATGAACTCCGTCGAGTTACCCAAGATGGACAACTAGTAAAGGTATCCATATACCTTCTCGAGCTAAGCGAGTAGGTTGTGCCCTTATATCGAGGACAAGGATGAGGCTTGTGTAGTTATTAGATGGAAAACTATGTAAGCTATCCTGAACAGGTGATGCTGTCAGATTGAAAACTGCCTTTAGTGTAGCCGATATGATGGTTAAAAAACCCTTGCTTTATTAAAGAGATCAACTGACATCACCATGTTGCTTGGATCAAGGATAGAATTTGCGCAAGTGCTCAATATTCCAGGAATTGGGTACCTCATTGCCATCTGCATCATTAATTCTGTATGATCCGGGTCTTGTAACCTTAGTTACGATGAAAGGACCCTCGCATCTGGAATTTAACTTGTGCAATCTCGTCTCATCTTGAATCCTTCGTAAAACAAGATCCCCAATGTTGAAAGATCTTTGCTGGACATTGCGATCATGATAGCGTCTGACTCCTTGAAGATATCTAGCCGACTGGGTTAAAGCATTGATTCTAGCTTCTTCGACTGAATCTAACTCAAGTTGTCGAGCTTCATCTGCTTCTCCTTCTTGATAAGCTTCTACTCTTGGAGATTTCCACATGATATATGCGGGTAGTATAGCCTCTGACTCATAGGTGAGAAAAAAAGGAGATTGTCCAGTTGCTTTACTAGGCTGTGTTCGCAGCCCCCAGACCACATGGGGTAGTTTTCAATCCACTTGCCACCTTTCTTGGTGTTAGCGTCATAGAGTCTTTTCTTCAAGCCATCGAGTACTAAGCCATTGATGCGCTCTACTTGACCATTTGCTCGAGGGTGAGCTACTGAAGCATATTTGACCTCAATGCAAGAGTTGTCGTAGAAATCCCAAAAAGATTGTGATGTGAAGTTAGAACCAAGATCCGTAATGATGGTGTGAGGAAATCCAAACCGATGTATAATATCGGAGATGAAGTCCACTTCTTTATCTGATGAGATCTTGACGATGGGCTTGTATTCGATCCACTTGGTGAACTTATCGACTGCTACTAGCACATGATTGAATCCTCCTGGAGCTACGGTTAATGGTCCGATCATGTCCAAACTCCAACAGGCAAACGGCCATGAAGGAGGGATTGTTATCAGATTGTGTGCTGGGACGTGGGTCTTTTTTCTGAAGAATTGACAGCCAGGGCATCATCTGACAAGGTCTTCTGCATCTGAAACAGCTGTTGGCCTGAAGAACCCTGACCTATAAGCCTTGCCGACTTGTGTCCGTGATGCGGCATGGTTGCAGCAAACCCCTTCGTGTATCTCCGTGAGGATGTCTTTGCTTTCTTCAAGGGTAACGCATTTCATGAGGATGCCAGAAGCAGAGCACTTGTATAGGTTGTCGCCGACAAGGACGAAACCCTTGCTACGCCTGATGATGCGGGCAGCTTCTGCGCTTTTAGGATCGACATGTGGTGGAAGCTTGAACTCCTTGATGAAGTCGATGAACTGGATCCGCCAATCTTCTTCGATCATTAGTACTTCTCTGACTGTGGCCAAGGCCTCCGTGTCAGTAGCTTGTTGGCTTTGTACCTTGACTGATGGATGATGAAGTTTATGAACAAAGACTCCAGGTGGAACAACTGCTCGAGTAGATCCGAGTTTGGACAGGACATCAGCTCTCACATTGTTGTCACGATCAATGTGGTGGATTTCCAATCCTAAGAACTTGTTTTTGAGCTTTCTGATTTCTTCGACATATGCATCCATTGTATCCTTGTTGATGTCCCATTCTTTATTTACTTTCTAGATGACGAGTAGAATCGCCGTAGACAAGTAGTCGCTTGATGCCGAGAGAAACTGCTAGTTGAAGACCATGTAGCAGTGCCTCATACTCAGCTTCATTATTGGAGACTTTGAACAAGATTTGGAACACATACTTCAATTGTTCTCCCTTGGGGGAGATGAATAGAACTCTCGCGCTGCCTCCGTCGAGCTTGAGTGAGCCATCAAAGTACATTACCCAATGCTCTGGAACGTTGTGAGGTGCTGGGATTTGATTTTCTCGCCATTCAGCTAGGAAGTCGACTAGTGCTTGTGACTTGATTGCTGTTCTTGGCTTGAAGTTAATTTCCGAGGCTCCCAGTTCAACTGCCCACTTTGAGATTCGTCCAGTGGCATCCCGATTGTGGAGTATGTCCCCCAATGGGAAGTCAGTTATTACTGAGATCCTGTACTCATCGAAGTAGTGTCGAAGCTTCCTGGAGGTGATTAGAATTCAATATAGAAGTTTCTGAATTGATGGATATCTAACCTTTGATTCAGAGAGTACTTCACTTATGAAGTAAACTGGTCTATGGACGCCGTAAGCGTGGCCTTCCTCCGGACGTTCGGCTACTATAGCCATACTGACTACATGAGTAGTCGCAGCGATGTAGAGGAGTAGTTCCTCGCCTGGTAGTGGAGCTGTAAGAATGGGCGGTGACTGGAGATGATGCTTGAGGTTCTCTAGTGCTTCTGTGGCTTCTGTAGTCCATTCCAATTTGTCTTGTCGCTTTAGAAGCTTGAAGAAGGGTAATCCCCATTCGCCAAGCCTGGACAAGAACTGGTTCAAAGCTGCCATGCAGCCTGTAAGCTTCTGGACGTCCTTTATAGTAGCTGGAGCGACCATGGCCATGATGGCATTGATCTTTTTTGGACGTCCTCGGTTGCTAACGATGAACCCGAGTAGTTTTCCATATGGTATGCCAAAGACACACTTGGTTGGGTTGAGTTTCCAATGGAATCTTCGGAGGCTGTTGAAGGTCTCTTCTAGGTCAGTGAAAATTGGTCCTGGGTCTTGGTTTTGATGACAACATCATCGACATAGGCTTCAACAATGCGATGTAGCTGATCAGCAAAGCACAGTTGTATCGCCCGCTGGTAGATTGCGCCAGCGTTCTTCAACCCGAAAGACATGGTCTTGTAGGCATATGCCCCGTAAGTGGTTATGAAGGCCGTCTTGATTTGGTCTTCTTCTTTTAGGGCGATCTAATGATACCCTGAGTAGCAGTCGAGGAAGGATAACAGGACGCATCCTGTTGTGGAGTAGATTACTTGATCAATGCATGGTAGCCCGAAAGGATCCTTTGGGCAATGCTTGTTTAGATCGGTGTAGTCGACGCACATCCTCCACTCGTTGTTGTTCTTTTTCTGGATAAGTACAGGGTTGGCTAACCACCGGGGTGCTAGACTTCTTTGATGAACCCTACTGTGAGTAGTTTCGCCAGCTCTTTCTTGATGGCTTCTCACTTGTCCGGTGAGAAACGCTGTAATTGTTGCTTCTTCGGTGTTGCTTTGGGTCGACTTTTAGGGCATGCTCGATCAACTCCTTGGGCACCCCTAGCATATCCGCTGGTTTCCATGCGAATACGTCTCGATTGGCCCTAAGGAAGTTGACGAGCTCGAGTTCCTATTTGTCGCCCAAACCTGCTCCAATGATGGCGGTTTTGGAGTCGTCTCCCTCTTGTAGCTGGATAGTCTTGGTGCCCACGTCACCAGTTGGCTTGACCGACAACTGGCTTTGGCTTCTTGGAAGGCATTGACTCCTTGAGAGAGAGTTCCTCAGCAGCAGCAAGTATTTCACTGACAGAGTTAGGAACCCGGATTGTAGCAGCATGATCTATAGCTTCCTTGTCGTATTCGAAGGATTTAAGGAGGTCTCAACGCAAGGAAAGTACTCCTGTGTTGCCTGACATCTTGAGGAGCAGGTACACATAATGTGGTACTACCATGAACTTGGCTAGCGCAGGTCTTCCCAGGATGGCATTGTAGGAAGATTCGAAGTCGGCTACTTCAAACTTGATGTACTCCGTCCGGAAGTTTTGTTCTGTGCCGAATGTGACTGGAAGGGTGACCGAGCCAATTGGTGTAGATGAATTTCAGGGAACAATGCCGTAGAATGGGGCTTTGTTCGGAGTTAGTAGGCTCATGTAGTTGAGACCCATCTTGGCCAGAGTACTCGCGAAGATTAGATTGAGCCCACTTCCGCCATCGATGAGTACTCGAGTGAACTTGGATCCTTGGACGACTGGGTCGAGTACTAGCAGGAACTTTCTGGGTTCAGAGAAGCTGGCCCATTGGTCTTCTCTGGAGAAGGCAATCGGGACCTCGCTGTATTTTAGTGGCCTCTGAATTGCTAGTTCCACTTAAAGGATTTCTCTGAGTAGGAGCTTCTCAGCCCGCTTGGAGAAGCTAGGATCTCCTCCAAATATGACGTTGACGACGTTTTGTGGTTGTTGGAACCCGTCAGGATCCTTCTTGTCGTCTTCATCATCCTTGTTCTGCTTTTTCTTAGGAGCATCTGTAGGTGATGACTGGAAGGATTTGCGCAAGATCGTGCACTCCCACATCAAGTGGTTGCTCTTGGGGTGGATTGGACACCTTTTGTTGTGAACGATCTTGTCGAACTGGTCCTGCGGCTTGTCGCCCTTCTTACCACGTGGGGTGCGGTCCATGGTGCCGACAGTGTCGTCAGGCTTGCGCTTACGCGCAGGATCCCGCTGGTTACTGGGCCCTCCACAGTCGTTGTGGCGCTTCCCATTGTTATCGTTGTTACAGCGTGGGAAGCGACTGCGTTCTTGCTCCTCTTCGTCCGCCCAGCGCTGTATCATGTCTCGTAGCTCCACTACAGTTTTGGGGCGATTACGCCCGAAGTCACGGTACAGAGACTGAACGGTGATGTTGCTCTAGAAGTAGTCGATCAAGTCATCGTCGGCGACATTGGGGATGGTGGCTCTTGTGTCGAAGAAGCGCTTGACGTAGGATCTAATCGATTCGCCTTAGTCCTGCTTGCACATGGACAGGGCGTGTCGAGTAACTACTCAATGTAGCGACCCTTGGAAGTTGTCGATGAAGGCCATCTTGAGATCATCCCACGAGTGTATGGACTCGCGCGCCAAACTGTGACACCCTAGGTGTCTGCACAGTAGAACTGCATTTATTCTATACATCATGTGCTTAAATTGCTTGAACAAGGGTCTTATTTTAAAAATATAAGGTTAATTGTGTAAATATGATTTGATGCATGGTCCTTCCTATAATTTAATTTGAATAGGATGGGCGAATGTTGCTTTTGTGGAGGGTTTCTTTGTAAAATTTAGTGTAATCATTACATGGCAGGAAGTTTTACTTTTCAGTCTAAAATTAAGGTGAATTCATTTTGGAAAAGACGAAAGTCCATTAAATTCAAAATCCTTTCTATGTTTTCAAAATAACTTTTCAACCTTTGGTCAAATCAATTTTTGCACAACATCAAAGTTGTAGATCTTGAAAAGTTGAACAACTTTCATGTTGGGCACTTTTTCATTTGAGCCCTAGTTTAGGAGTTATTTTTGTTTTACCGAAGGACCCCTAAACTTTTCTGAATTTGCAAACAGGTCTAGCCTATCGTCTTCCTCCTCTCTCTCTCTCTGTTTCCTCTGCCTCCGGCGCAGAGCGGCGCCGCCGCCGCTCAGGAAGGCCAGGAGGCCACCTCCTGCTACTCCACCGCCACACGCGGCACCCCCGCAACCCCCTGGCCCCACTCCAACCCGCCCTGGAGCCCTCCTCACCTCGCCACGCTGCCCCGACCGTCTCCGCGGCCGCCACATCGCCGCCGCCATGGCGAGCTCGGGGAAGAGCCCCGGCTCGCTTCATCTTGTGCGCTTCAGCACAAGGGGAACCCCGGCATCCCAATCCCCTCTTTCCCTCGCCAGTTCCCCGCCCCGAACCTCCAGAACGCCACCACCGCCCGCCCGAACACCGGCGAGCTTGAGCTCACCATCACCCCGCTCCTCCACGGCCGCTCCGCCCGCGCAGACCCCGCCCCCAGCTCCACCTCACTCTCACGCAGCTCACCGGCCTCCCCTCATCGCCTATCTTCCACCAGAGCCCCCTCGCCGTCGAGCTCCTCCGTACTGCCGCGCCGCCGCACGTCGACGAACCTCTTCCGGCCACCTCCTCCTCGACCCAACCCCACTAGCAGGTAGCGCTTGACGCCTTGAAGCTCCCCAACCCCTCCACCCTCGCCGCCGACGCCAAGAGCCGCCGGAATTGGCCGGTCAAGCCCCGCCTGACTTCTGACTCCGGCCAAGGGCCATTTTGCAAGTCTCTTTTTCTTTCTAGGGACCTATCTGCAAGTTTTCAGTTCTTTTCTTTTTGTTTCTAGGCTGAACTTTGGAAATTCCTAGTAAATGATAGAAAAATCCAAAAATTATGAAACCAGTGGCCATGGATTCTATGTTTAGAACTCTATCACTTTGTAAATGGACTTTGCCTTGTCACTGCAAATTTTTATGTGTACGTTAAATACTTTGTAAATGCTCTTTTATTTATAACTTGAGTTCCATAGCTATGCTGGGTGTGTCTTTTGGCAGAGATACTCTACTTGTCATGTGAGTTCTTGTGTCAAAATATGAACTCTAGTACATGCCTATATTAAAAGCTATGACTTAGGTTTGGTTATATGCTACTTATATTCATGATAATTATTTGAGTATGATTCTATTGCTTTGTGAAGCTCTAATTTTTATGCTAAGTCTCACTGCTTACATGTTAGCTATAGTAAAAAGTTGAGAGCTTAAAGCTCTGTTCATCTTAAGTTATAAATTTATGAGTTCATACATAGATTAAATCATATAAATAATTTCTATTCATGATAAATCATGCAAATATTTCTGAGTGTTTATTTTGAATAGCTCCGCTTGTCCATGAAGTTTGAGCACAAGTTCATCTCGATAACAAAAATAAAAAATGAATCTTGATATGTTGCTGTCTGTTTATTTATTTTCTCAGAATTAATTCTGTGCAGATAAAATCATGAAAATTTTACAGTAGCTGTGATAGCTCTATATCGATATCCTGTTAAATTTATAGCTTCTGATTTGCTCTAGTTTAGTCTGTAAAATTTAATCTTTTTCTAGGTGCTGTCTGAGTAAATGTTTTATTCTGAATAATTGGCTGCATGAAATGGTATGACATTTACAGGATAGATTGCTCTTTGTACTTTCTGTTTGAAGTATTTTTTCTGAATTTAAATACTGGTTGTGTACTGAGTTTCTTAATTCTTAGCAAACCATGATTTACATGCTATGTGAACCAACTAAAACTTACCTTGTGAAGATAGTCAAGTTGTCTTGTGAAGTTAATCATGTTGTTTTATGTAGTAAGAAATGTTAAATAACTACTCTATAAACAATTGCCCATATGCTAAGTTATGTTTGCTAGTTGTTAGACTGCAACTTTATCGCGAAGTGTGTATGATTGTAATACCGTTTCTTGCATCACATATAGATACGACTGTTCTAGCTGACGGGACGTACAGGCTGATTCCGGAGTCTGAAGGAGGTGATCAAGAAGCCTAGGTGAACGCCGCTACACTGACTGAAGACCCGGACCAAAGTCCGGAAGAGCCCAAGGTTGAATTAGCTAGTGACTACCGCGAAGGCAAGCCCCGGATTTAAGCCCAGTATTTCAAATTATGCAACTTATCGTTATTATTTACTTATGCATTTAAGTTATTGGAATTGATTGAAAACCCTAGTTGCATAATTCTAGGTTCCTATGCTAATAGGACCGGTAAAAGTCGAGTGATTAACTGTCACTCGCGAGCTTATAGGAGTTGATTATTTATTTCTTGCAATCACTATAAGGATCATGGGCGGATTTGTTGAAGTCCATCTGTGTTGATGAACTTGTTAAGGTCACAGTGTGTGGTAGCGGTGGTTAAGTGTTTGAACGTACTAGCCACATGCCGTAAATATGTTACACGGTAAGCCTAGTAGCTGATCGGCCCGGTGAGTGGATATACCTTTCACTCTCTCTTAGAGATAGGTTTTTATTTATGTTTATGTTGTGCAATACCACGGGTGCAGGGAGGAAGTTGGTGCCCTGTAGTCGGGGAGAGTGACCCTATCCACAAGCCGGAATGAAAGGTCAGCGGTTGTTTGGGAACGACCCGACAGTCTTCCAAACGTGTGTGTTAGGTTTACCTTGCAAGGTTGGAAATCCGATTCGAATCGTCCGTTTCTCACGGATATTGAGACTACTTGATCCCTTTAACACACAGAGTAATTAGAGTAATGTTATTACGATTAATCTTGATGTTTGACTAAAGTTCTACCATGGTTGATTAGAATAAGTTGCTTATATAGAATGGTTAATCAACTAGAATATTGATAGCTAAAATGTGAAATTAAGGACCTACTCTTTGTTGCTTTTCAGCAAAACGGAAAACCAGAGCCTTACAGAACCCTGCAAAGTCTAGTTAAGTGGACTAAGTATATCCGTTGATGGTTAAGTCTTGCTGAGTATTAGTATACTCAGCCTTGCTATTGAATCCTGTTTCAGGTATGAGTTTTGAGGACCAGACCGCTAGTCTGACTTGGCCCTGCTCTTTGCCCCCTGGATGGTCTGTGGAATGGGATCCGTCCCCGGCCGGCAATGACCCCGACGAGTGATCCCTTGCTTGGGCTAGCTTGTTATCCTTTTGCGACGTGTTGTAGCCATCGTGTTTTCTTTCTGCTGCTTTAACTCTGAACTTAAAACTTATGTCTTGTATAACGTTTTACTGAGTTTGGACCTATAATAATACTTTGAACATGATGTAATAACTAGTATGCCTGTGTTGTAAAATATATGGTAGAATATCTCTGGACTCGCCTTCATGCGGGGTATGCTTGTTCGATCCAAGATCCGGTGGTTGTATCGGGACGTTACCCGACAGACCAAGAATTGTTCCGTTTGAAGTGCGTTTGAGTCGGTGTTGCCTTTATGGTGATGGCCAGCGCACTTGAGCCGGAATAATTCAGGTGGTTCTGCCACAGCTAGTATCAGAGCTGCAAGTGTACACCAGAGGTGTTGGAACCTTAAAAATTGATTTCCGTATAAAATTGGACCAACAAAGTATTTATAAAATTATGTTGGTTTCGTTAAGGATTGTGCTTAGAATGTAAAGCCCTGAGGAAATTTATGGGAGTTACTAGGTGGTTATCTAACTTATGGTTTATTTATAACTTACTTCCAGCACTTTTCTTTCAGTACTTTACATTCTGTAACGACACACCTATGCGAAGGTAAGATGGTAAGAATCCTCAGTCAACTGAGAGAGCTTGACCTTCCCGTCGGTGATGCGAGCCGAACACTGCCCTCAAGCAGTGGCTTACTTGAGGTGCTGCCAAAATACCAACTATTAGTTGACTATATTGGGAGTAAAGTATACTCAGTCAGCTGAGGGAGTCTGACCTTCCCGTCGGTGATGCGAACCGAACGCTACGCTCAAGCAGTGGCCTACTTGAGCTGCTGCCAATATACCGACCATCGATCGATTATATTGGGAGTAAAAGTACCCCGTAAATACGTTGCCTCGGTAGCGTATGAGCACTATCCATGCAGAGTTGGACGCATGGATGCCGCTTCTATAGTGAGCGGTAATATATGGGAATGCTTTCATGAGTGCTGGCATGAAAGGTTCAATGCATATATATGTTGTGTCAATCTTCTGCAGGTACACTAACCACGATTCGATAAGTTAAGAACGGTTAGAATTTGTCAACTAGATATTATTGGGAGAGACGTATCTATGTTATGCCACCGTACTAACCACATAAGCCCAACAATAGTTGGCAATTGTTTATCTTGTAAGGGCGAATAGAACGTGCATGCATAGTTTGATGATGTTTGATTTGATTCCTAGGATTTGAATTTGTTACATGAATCTTTTTAAGGAATTTCTAGCGTGGATCATCATGAATATGTCTTAGTATGATTAAACAATAAATTGAGTTAAAACTTGATAGTATGAGCAAGTTTGTTGAAACACTTAGACTTTCTTGGATGTAAAAGATGGAATTGAGTCATTCCTTCATCCTTAGCCCCATCTTGATGTCATAATGATCTTTTCGTTCCATAGAATATCAATAGATGAACCAGTACCAATTGTGGTTTGTTTACTTCCAGAGTCTTGTGAAACCATATAATCTTTTGAATCAGAATCTCATTTTTCCGCAGTCTTCTTAAAAGCTTTATTTGAGAAGTCTTGAGATAATCATATAACTCACATTTGAATCTTTTTGATTCAGATGGCGGAGCTTCCGAGTATCTTCTGGGATGATGATGGATAAACTCATACTGATTGCCTGTACTGGGAGGGGTTTCCTAGGATTTTGTGGGATACGCTTTGTATTTTCCACTACTCAGAACCACCCCGGTACAAGGGACGACAGTTTTCTGAGGATGGAGTTCAGAAGTGCAGTGCCACCATGACCATTCCTTAGAACCCCACTTTGGCTTGGCCGCCTATTGAGATTGAGGTGGTTGGATATCGCCTTGTGGACACTTTTGAGGCAGCAGCCCTCAAAGTTATTACCACCTTCTGTGAGCACCATCCGAATGAAGTGGCCGCTTATCCTATTGGCTTGTTTCCGGCAGTGAATGCTAGTAACGCAGAGTGGCTCTTCAGGACCACCCAATTTGGGCACTTATCTGGAGATGTGGCTGATGAGACTATCCAGGCGGTGATTAGGTATATGAATGCCCAGTACCGCTATCAGGCCCTTCAGCAGAGGCACATGAATCAGGTGATGGACTTGGCCCAGACTTTTCAGCGAGGTCTTAGCCTGAGAGACACTTAGATTTAGGGGCTTAATGAGGCTGTTGCTGGGAGAGATAATGCCATTGCACAGTACGAGCTTCAGATTCTGGAGCATGGTACTGAAATAGTGCAGCGCAACACAGTGATTGCTTTTCTTCAGGAGCAGGTTCATGAGCTCCAAATGGAGCTGGGTGATGCTATAGAGCATATTGGTATGCTCCATGAGCAGCCAATGCCCCCAGCTGTCCTAGCCGAGCCTGCAGCAGAAGAAGAAGAAGACCCAGAGGAGATTGAGGCAGACTCAGAGATAGATTCCGAGCACACGTGGATCCGATGGTTGGTCATACCCGTGGATCGCCTGAAGGCTTGGGCCGTGAAACTGGCAGTGGATCTCCGCAGCCACCGCCACCACCGCCGAATCTGGCAAAGCTAATGGCCATGCAAACCGAATTGCTTCATCAGCTGGTGCAAGGGCAGCAGAATCCGCCACGTCAGCAGCAGCATAGAGGACGTGATGAGCAACCAGCGGGTTACCAGGAATTCTTTGGTACCCAACCCCCGCTGTTCAGCCGGACTAATGAACCATTGGACGCCGATGCTTGGCTCCATACTATTGAGTCCAAGTTTGCCTTGCTAACAGTACCTTGTGCTGATGCGAACAATGTTCAGTTCGCCGCCCAGCAGCTTTGTGGCACCGCTCTCATTTGGTGGGATTACTATTGTGCTATGCAGCCGGCTAGACATGTTATCTCTTGGGAGGAATTTCGGAATGCCTTTAGGACACATCATATCCCCGAGGGACTGATTGAGAGGAAGTTGAATGAATTCTTAGCTTTGAATCAAGGGACCCGCACTATTCTTCAGTATCCATAGGCCTTCAATCACCTGTGCCAGTATGCGGGCCATCATGCGGATACTTACGCCAAGAAGCGCGACCGTTTTTATCGTGGCCTCAACACCAAGCTCAAGGAATGCCTGAACCTTGTTCAGGCAAATACTGATAATGAGCTGGTCAACATGACCATTACTCAAGAAGATTGCATCGCCATGCACCGCGCCGAGAAGAAGCGAAAGGCAGCAACGGGACCCTCGAGTGCTTAGCCACCGAGGTATCGTCTGGTGCAGAATACTCCACCTAGACCTCCATAGAGAAATGCCCAAGTGGACAGATTTGTTTTTAGGCCGCCTCCGCAACAGGGAGGATTCAGACCTCCAGTCTTTCAGCAGCCGCAGTAGTTTGGCCCAAGGCCAAATACCCCACAATTCAATCGTGGGAATGGCAACAATCGATGCTTTAATTGCGGCAGTACTGACCATTTTGCCAATAATTGCCCGCAACCCAAGAAGTCTTATCTAGGGTAGAACTCCAATTAGAACAACAAGGGCAAGGGCAAGAAGCAAATGGTGCAAGTCCGACAGGGGCGAGTTAATTTCACTACTCTTGCAGAGCTTCCCGAAGGAGCACCAGTCATGTCGAGTACATTCTCTATTCACAATAAACCCGCAGTCATATTATTTGATTCTGGTGCAACTCATAGTTTTATAAGTGCCAAATTCTGGTACATATTTGATCTTGTTGAACTTAGAAGGCATGGATGTTATTTTGGGCATGGATTGGATGACTAGACATAAAGTACTATTAGATATCTCTTCCTGAGCTATTGAGATAGATTCACCTTATCAAGGAGCTACCATACTCTATCTGCCACAACGAGAGTGCTTCAACTCTTGTACCTATGCCATAAAAGAAATTAAAATTGAAGATATTCCTGTTGTGTGTGAGTATGTGGATGTATTTCCAGATGACTTTCCTGGAATGCCCCCTGGTAGAGATATCGAATTCGTTATCGAGCTTCAACCCGGTACCGCCCCTATTTCTAAGAGGCCGTACTATATGCCTCCAAATGAGTTGGCAGCATTGAAAATCCAACTTCAAGACATTCTTGACAAGGGTTTTATTCGCCCGAGTGCTTCACCATGGGGATGCCCAGCCCTGTTTGTGAAGAAGAAGGACAATAGTTTGAGGCTATGTGTTAACTATCGACCACTCAATACGGTCACTATTAAAAACAAGTATCCTCTTCCCCGCATTGATATCCTGTTTGATCAGTTAGCTGGAGCCAAGGTTTTCTCTAAGATCAATCTTTGTCCTGGCTACCATCAAATAAAGATCAAGCCCTGTGATATTCCGAAAACAACTTTCTCCACCAGATATGGACTCTATGAGTATCTGGTTATGTCTTTTGGTCTTACCAATGCCCCGGCATACTTAACGTACCTGATGAATTCAGTCTTTGTAACACCCTAATTTAAATTTCAGCATTTATTAATAAATTTAACTGGCTTTATTTAAATTTCTAAGGTTTATTGTGTTAGACTTGCATTTAATCTAAATTTTTGTTCTATAAGTAATTAAAATTTTATCATAGGTTTAATTGTTGCATTCATGCTGGTGCATTAATTTATTTGTTTGAGTGCTAGTTGTGAATTCAAAATTTAATTTGAATTCACCTAGTTGTGTGATAGTTTGGATTAGAAATAGAAATAGAAATAGAAAGAAACCCGAACCCTGTCAGCCCAGCAATACCCAAAGCCCGGCCCAAGAAAAACCCAAAACCCAAACTCAAACCCAATCCCATGGCCCACTTCTCTCACTCAACCCCAAACCCAACCAAGCCCAAAACCCAACCCTTCTTTTCTCCCCAGCCAGTCAGTGCCTAACCGCGGCCCACACCGGCCCGCCTAGTGCACCGGCCCATCCTTCCCCGCTCGGCCCAAAAACCTTCTCTCCTTCCCGCGGCCCATCCCGCTCACCCGGCCCAGCACCTTTCCCGCTAGGCCCAGCGCTAGGCCCAGCTCCCGCTGCCAGCACAGCACGCCCCCGCCTCAACGCGCGCGCGCCACCGGTCCAGCCCGTGCCCCAGACAACCCGCGTCACCCCGCGCGTCGCCCTCTCTCCCTGCGCACCCGGGCCCACCTGTCGGCGCTGCTCGCCCGCACCGCGCTCGCCTGCTCCGCCACTGACCAAGCGGCCCCACCCTTCAGTTCCACCTTCCTCACCGCGCAACAGCCGCGCCGCGTCCCCGTGATCTCCGGCGACCTTCCTATTCGGGCGCGCCCCCCCAGATCACCGGCGCCCCTTCTTAAACCAGCCCGCGGACCCCCCTGCACCTCATTCCACCCCGCCGCCACCCCAAAACCCCAGCCGTGCCGCCCGTGTTCCCGGAGCCGGAGCAGAGGACCTGCGCCGCCGCGGAGTCGCCGCTCCGCCGCACCAAGGACCATCCGAGGAAGCGCACCGGCTCCGCCTTGACCTCCTGAGTTTCCCCGGGCCCGCTGCATCCCACCCCGACCCCCGCGTCGACCTCATCCACGACCGCTGAACTCGGAGCTCCGCCACGAATCCGCCTCTACACCGCCGCTCTTCCTCCTCTGTGCCTCCTCAGACCTTCACGTCGTGGTAATGAACCCCCCCCCCCCCCCGTGCCTTCTTTTGTCCTCGGCATGTCCCTGTCCCGTGCGGGATTCCTCGCTGGAGTACCGCCGACCCGCCTCGCCGCCGAGTACCCCCCTACGCACCCTGCAGCACCCCGCAGAGTGCCCCCGTGGCATGCCCGTGCCACGTACAAGCTCCAGGGCCAAGCCGATGTCCAAAACGGCCACGGGAACGCCGGATTGGCCATCACCGGCGATCCCCCGCCGCGGGATTCGTCGCCGGCGATGTCCCGCCGCCGCCCGCGCACCCAAACCCCCTCCGTCCATCCGATCCGAAACCGACACCCCAGATTAGATCGTAGGTTGATTGAATCTGAACCACCAGATCTGAATCCTACGATCGAGATCCAAACGTAACGGTTCGCCCTGGTTCTTTTGTTAAAGAGCCCCTCGGTTTATTAGAAATCAACCCGTAGTCCATCTCTGGTGAAAAGTATTTCCAAGTATGCCCTTCCTTTTACGCTTTAGCCCCTGACTTTTCCAGTTTTCAAACCCGCAGTCCAAACCTTGAGTATTTGCACGCTAGACCTTAGATTTAACAGTTATTTACGTCTAGGCCCTCGGTTTTAGCAGAAAAGTCCCTGGAACCCCGTTTTTATTACAAATAAGCCCCTGAACCTTGTTTTTAGCCTAGATTATGCGTTTTAGCTCCGTTTTAGGCGTTCTTTATATCCACGCGATCATTGTAATGCGTAGAATAGTTTTAGACTAGTTTAGTGTGCTGTTTTTATGTATTAATGTACTGTTTCTTAGTTTTTATTAGTGTTTGCTTGTATGCTTATTATTGTGCATTGTTTTGGCCATGTGTTCGTGAGTAGACGTTGATCCATCTGAGGAGCCCCAGTACCAGTACCCGGAGCAGCCGTCTTCCGAGCACTTTGAGCAGCAGCAGGAGCAGTACGAGGAAGGCAAGTATGACATGAACAACCTATCATCTTTAAATACAATTTCATACTGCATTTAATTCTGTATGCCTATAAGGACTGTCCTAGCCACTTTATATCCTTTATATATCCTTGGGTTGCATTTTGGTTAGTTGTGCTAGGTTGCAGCGCTATAATGCACTCTGGTCCTTTTTAATTAATTTGATTAATGGTTTACTTGAATTTATTTCTGAGAGTGGCACTCTGTGTGGCTTGAGTGGCTCACTTCTCATTAAAATTGGTTTTGTTAGAAACATGGTTTAGGGGGCCAGCACGGTGCTTAGTGCTTGGTTGGCCACTCTCCATAAGGACCGGTTCATAGAGCGACAACCTGGGACAACAGTGCTACCACAAGAATGGAATGGGACGGTCTTGGCTTACTAATTAGGCCATTTTGGTTCGGGAGTAACTTACCGACGGGGCATGGGGGGTGGTGAGCTTCAATGGTGGCCAGGCTACGAGGCTGGTCTGTGTGTCTTGTACCCCCTCTAGGTGGTTACCATCGTTGCGGAGCCTGATTCCTTAGCGGTTACACCTTACCAACGTGTCCTTTGTAACGGCCTCGTAGTGAGTTTGCTAGTCATCTCACCTACGGAAGTGTGATGAACCCCTAGCGTAGCTCACGACTTGTGGGTAAAGATGTGCAACCTCTGCAGAGTGTAAAACTGGTATACTAGCCGTGCTCACGGTTATGAGCGGCCCAGATCCTCCTTTTGATTAGTGGGGTTGTCTCCTTCCGACGAGGGAGGTGCCTCTCGGGGTTACCTTGGTGGCTTGGTTTCGGTTTGGTTCCCAGTAGTATCATGTTTAAATTTGACTAATTACTATGTAACGGGGTTAATGGTAAATCATCAACTCATAGTAAATAGCTTTAATAAAATCTTGCCAACACTTAAAAGCTAATGCAGTCAGTCAGCCAACCTTAGAGCCTCATAGTTTGTGTTATACTTGTTGAGTACAAGTTGTGTACTCACTCTTGCCTCTTCTCTACTTTTTCCTATTGGCTACGCTACTGCTGCTCAGTTCCTGCCGACACGAGGGAGTTCGTCCAGCGCTACCAGGACTACGAGGACTTCTAGGCGTTCGTCTCCCAGTCGACGTCCCTGTGGCGCCCTGCTCGGCTTCGGAGAGTTTTTATCGTATTTGTACTTCGCTTCCGCTGTATCAGACATTTTTGTCATTAATGTAATAAATAATATTCGTATTTCGATTTATTATGTCTTATTCGTGATATGTGCTGTGATATACTGTTCATTCTGTTGTATATACGTGTGACGTGATCCTGGCACATATATGATTGCTCGGTTTATGTTCTTTTATAAACCGGGTGTTACAGAGTGGTATCAGAGCCATATCGACTGTAGGACGAAGCCTAGATAGAACTGGTCGAGTTTTAGGACTTCTTCTCTCCAATCCTTGTCTGCTGAAACTATTTTACTATTTTACCCCTTGACTTCTATGACTTTTACCCTTCTTGCCTTGATTTTTCTCTCTAAAGAATAGTTTTCGTAGATTTTGGCCTGAATCAGTCATCTAACCACCATGAGTAATAGCTAGGTGACCCTTTCATAATAATACAATAGCACGTTCTGCGACGCGTTGTGTTAGTCGAGTCGTATGATAAACTCGGCTAAGTTGTGAAAATTGCCTGCTTGTTATTATGCTACATGTTTGGTTTGGATTTTTGAATGATTGCATAGCTTAGTAGTTTAAATTTGTTTAAAGAAAACCACTCTTATATTAAAGTTAACTAACTAATAAAATGAGTTAGATCGTTGGGGGTAAAACAGTCCACTCTATCCTGTCTACTTTATCATGGCTGAGTCTTTTTCCGCAAAGAGTTATCATATCCATCTGAACTTATTCCTGCAATATCCTTACTCGTGAAATCTTTGTCCAAAATCAGATGGTGAACACCAGGCGTGGTTCTGACCAGCAGGGGCAGAACAACCAGGGTCAGAACACCCAGGGGACCGGGATCCCGATGCCGCCGCCTTTGACTCCGGAGCAGTACTTCCAGCTCCAGATGCAGATGATGGCTACCCTGAACAACACTGTTCAGGCTCTTCAGCAGGCTCACACTCAGCCTCCACCCCCTCCACCGCCGCAGCCTCGCGACAGGCGTGCCGAGTTCCTGAGGGGTCACCCGCCGACATTTTCACACACGTCCGACCCCCTTCAGGCTGACGACTGGCTCCGTGCAGTGGAGCGTCAGCTGGGCATCGCCCAGCGCGATGATCGTGAGCGCGTTTTGTACGCAGCAGGACAGCTGCGAGGGGCAGCTTTGGACTGGTGGGAGTCCCACCCAGTTCAGGACCGCGAGGCTCTTACTTGGCTCCAGTTCCGAGAGCGGTTCCGCAGCCACAACGTCCCCCACGGGCATTATGAAGATGAAGCAGAAGGAGTTCCTTGCACTGAAGCAGGGAACTATGTCGGTCACGGAGTATCGTGATCGCTTTCTTCAGCTGGCTCACTACGCCCCTGCCGATGTTGCGGATGACCGCAAGAAGCAGGAGCACTTCATGGAGGGTCTTGAGGACTACCTCCAGTATGCACTGCTCAACCTCTGCTTCGACGACTTCAACCATCTGGTTGACAGTGCGCTCAACACGGAGTGCAAGTACCTGGAGATGGAGGACAAGAAGAGGAAGATTGTCCCTGTTGTTTCCGGCAGCAACACTCGTCCTCGCCTCCTGCCGCCCCAGCAGAACCAGCAGCAGCAGTACCAGCCTCCCCAGCAGTACCAGCAGAGGCCGCAGCAGTACCCGCCTCGACAGCAGCAGGCAGGTCAGGGCCCGAGGTTACCGGCACCTCCGGCTCGTACTGCTCTACCTGCTCCGCCAGCACCTCAGGCTCCACGGCAGGCAGCTCCTCCTGCCGGACAGCAGGCTCCAGCACCTCCTCGTGTGTGCTATCACTGCGGCCAGCCGGGGCACTACGCCAACACTTGCCCCCGGAAGGCGCAGGCGGGACAGCAGGGGCGCCCAGCTCAGCCCAGGGCGCCAGCACAGGGCAGAGTGAACCACGTGACGGCCGAGTCAGCGGCCGAGGCTCCTAACGTGATTATTGGTACGTTCATGGTCAACTCTCATCCAGCTACAGTACTTTTCGATACTGGTGCTACTCATTCTTTCATCACCAAGTCATATGTTGAGGAGCATAGTTTCTTTACCACTGCATTAAGGAAGTGTCTGCTAGTCTCTTCACCGGGAGGGGAGTTGAGATCCCATATTGTTTGCCCCCGAGTAAGTGTAGCCATAAGTGGGCCAACGTTCAGTGCTGATCTGAGGGTGCTAGACACCAAGGGTATCGATGTGATTCTGGGAATGGATACTCTTGCCAAGTGGGGTGTCAGAATTGATTGTGCTCATCGGGCAGTTCACCTGACAGCATCTGATGGCCAAGAGGTGACAGTCAGTGCTTCAGAGCCTTCTGGATTTCTTCATCAGATGGAGGCTAGACCCACGGACGGTATTCGCGTGGTGTCTGAATTCCCGGATGTCTTTTCGGATGATCTGCCAGGTATGCCGCCTGAACGCGCCATTGAGTTTTGTATTGATCTCTTGCCTGGCACAGCTCCTATTGCAAAGCGGCCCTACCGTATGGCACCTATAGAGCATGAAGAGGTCAAGAAAACTATTGATGAGTTGCTAGCCAAGGGCTATATCCGTCGCAGCTTCTCTCCTTGGGCTTTCCCATTATTGCTGGTAGATAAGAAGGATGGCTCGAAGAGAATGTGTGTTGATTATCGGGAGCTGAATGCAGTCACAATCAAGAACAAGCATCCACTGCCCCGTATTGAGGATCTCTTCGATCTGCTTCAAGGTGCTCGTATATTCTCGAAGATTGATCTTCGCTCGGATTATTTTCAGCTGAGGATCCGTCCTGGGGATATTCCGAAGACGGCATTCACTTGCAAGTATGGGCTATATGAGTATACGGCCATGTCCTTCGGCTTGACTAATGCCCCGGCTTTCTTCATGCATCTGATGAACATGGTCTTCATGGATTATCTGGATGTCTTTGTGGTGATTTTCATTGATGATATTCTGATCTTCTCCAAGACAGAAGAAGAGCATGAGGAGCATCTGAAACTCGTATTGCAGAGATTGAGAGAGCATCAGCTGTATGCCAAGTTCAGCAAGTGCGAGTTCTGGATTGACGAGGTTCCATTCCTCGGTCATGTTATCTCTCAGGGAGGCATTGCTGTTGATCCAAGCAAGGTGAAGGATGTGCTCGAGTGGGAGACGCCGCAGATAGTAAAGGAAGTCAGGTCATTCTTGGGCCTAGCTAGATATTATCGGAGGTTCATTGAGAATTTCTCCAAGATCGCGAAGCCTTTGACTTCTTTGCTAGAGAAGAATGTGGCTTTCGTGTGGACTGATGAGCGTCAGATGGCCTTTGATGAGCTGAAGAAGAGGTTGACTACGGCGCCAGTCCTGACTCTGCCAGACCAGACGAAGAGGTTCACGGTATATTGTGATGCTTCGAAGGATGGTCTTGGGTGTGTTCTGATGCAGGAGGGCAGAGTGATTGCTTATGCTTCACGGCAGTTACGTCGGCATGAGCTGAATTATCCTACTCATGATCTTGAGTTAGCCGCAGTTGTGCATGCTCTGAAGATTTGGAGGCATTACTTGTATGGGCAGCGGTGTGATATCTACACTGATCACAAGAGCCTCAAGTACATTTTCACGCAGAATGAGCTGAACATGCGGCAGAGAAGATGGTTAGAGTTGGTCAAGGACTATGACCTGGAGATTCACTATCATCCGGGCAAGGCCAATGTTGTAGCAGATGCTTTGAGCAGGAGAAGCTATGTCAACATGGCCGTGGCTTTCCAGATGCTTCCAGAGTTATGCAAGGAGTTCGAGCAGTTGAGTCTGGGCTTCTTGCATCATACTTCGAGTGCAGCATTTGAGGCAGTACCGACTCTAGAGTCAGAGATCAGGCAGCATCAGAAAGATGATGAGAAGCTGCAGGAGATTCGTGAGTTGCTCAAGAAGGGCAAGGCTCCTCATTTCAGAGAGGATGATCAGGGTACCTTGTGGTACAAGAACTGGATCTGTGTGCCAGATGTGAAGGATCTCCGGAAGTTGATTCTGAGTGAGGCCCATGATACAGCATACTCTATTCATCCGGGCAGCACGAAGATGTATTATGATCTGAAGGAACATTTCTGGTGGTATGGGATGAAGCGTTCAGTGGCAGAGTATGTGGCTATTTGTGACACCTGTCAGCGTGTCAAGGCTGAGCATCAAAGGCCAGCAGGTCTGTTACAGCCTTTGAAGATTCCAGAGTGGAAATGGGAGGAGATCACTATGGACTTTATTGTTGGATTGCCTCGTACTCAGAAAGGGTACAACTCCATATGGGTAGTAGTGGATCGATTGACGAAAGTTGCTCACTTCATTCCAGTGAACACTACTTACTCTGGTGCTAGACTGGCAGAGTTGTACATCTCTCGGATTGTCTGCTTACATGGTGTGCCCAAGAAGATCATATCTGACAGAGGGTCTCAGTTTACTTCTCGGTTCTGGGAGCAGCTCCATGATTCGCTGGATACGAAGCTGCATTTCAGTATGGCTTACCACCCTCAGACAGATGGGCAGACGGAGAGAACCAACCAAGTGTTGGAGGATATGCTGAGAGCTTGTGCCATTCAGTACGGTACTAGTTGGGATAAGTGCCTGTCTTATGCTGAGTTCTCATATAACAACAGCTATCAGGCCAGTCTGAAGAAGTCTCCCTTTGAGGCATTGTATGGCAGAAAGTGCAGGACTCCTCTCTATTGGGATCAGATTGGTGAGAAGCAGCTCTTTGGCCCTGAGATCATAGATGATGCAGAGCAGATGGTTCAGGCTGTGCGAGAAAATCTGCGGATTGCACAGAGCAGACAGAAGAGCTATGCTGATGGCAAACGGAGAGATCTGACCTTCAGTGTCGGTGATTATGTGTACCTGAAGGTGTCTCCGATGAGAGGAATCCGCAGATTCAATGTCAAAGGGAAGTTAGCACCTCGGTATGTTGGTCCATTCAAGGTGCTAGAGAGGAAAGGCGAAGTTGCTTATCGCCTGGAGTTGCCCACCAACCTCTCGGGAGTTCATGATGTCTTCCATATATCTCAGCTGAAGAGGTGTCTGCGAGTACCCGAGGAGCAGGCACCACTGGATGGAGTGGATGTACAGGAAGATCTGACTTATACTGAGCATCCGGTGAAGATTCTGGAGACATCAGAGAGAGCTACTCGGAACAAGCGCATCAAAATGTGCAGAGTTCAGTGGAGTCATCACAGTGAAGCTGAGGCTACTTGGGAGCGAGAAGATGAGCTGATGAAGACATATCCAGATCTCTTTGCTAGCCAGCCCAGCTAAATCTCGGGGACGAGATTTCTTTAAGGGGGTAGGGTCTGTAACACCCTAATTTAAATTTCAGCATTTATTAATAAATTTAACTGGCTTTATTTAAATTTCTAAGGTTTATTGTGTTAGACTTGCATTTAATCTAAATTTTTGTTCTATAAGTAATTAAAATTTTATCATAGGTTTAATTGTTGCATTCATGCTGGTGCATTAATTTATTTGTTTGAGTGCTAGTTGTGAATTCAAAATTTAATTTGAATTCACCTAGTTGTGTGATAGTTTGGATTAGAAATAGAAATAGAAATAGAAAGAAACCCGAACCCTGTCAGCCCAACAATACCCAAAGCCCGGCCCAAGAAAAACCCAAAACCCAAACTCAAACCCAATCCCGTGGCCCATTTCTCTCACTCAACCCCAAACCCAACCAGGCCCAAAACCCAACCCTTCTTTTCTCCCCAGCCAGTCAGTGCCTAACCGCGGCCCACACCGGCCCGCCTAGCGCACCGGCCCATCCTTCCCCGCTCGGCCCAAAAACCTTCTCTCCTTCCCGCGGCCCGTCCCGCTCACCCGGCCCAGCACCTTTCCCGCGCGGCCCAGCGCTAGGCCCAGCTCCCGCTGCCAGCAGAGCACGCCGCCGCCTCAACGCGCGCGCGACATCGGTCCAGCCCGCGCCCCAGACAGCCCATGTCACCCCGCGCGTCGCCCTCTCTCCCTGCGCACCCGGGCCCACCTGTCGGCGCTGCTCGCCCGCACCGCGCTCGCCTGCTCCGCCACTGACCAAGCGGCCCCACCCTTCAGTTCCACCTTCCTCGCCGCGCAACAGCCGCGCCGCGTCCCCGTGATCTCCGGCGACCTTCCTATTCGGGCGCGCCCCCCAAGATCCCCGGCGCCCCGTCTTAAACCAGCCTGCGGACCCCCCTGCACCTCATTCCACCCCGCCGCCACCCCAAAACCCTAGCCGTGCCGCCCGTGTTCCCGGAGCCGGAGCAGAGGACCTGCGCCGCCGCGGAGTCGCCACTCCGCCGCATCAGGGACCATCCAAGGAAGCGCACCGGCTCCGCCTCGACCTCCGGAGTTTCCCTGGGCCCGCTGCATCCCACCCCGACCCCCGCGTCGACCTCGACCACGACCGCTGAACTCGGAGCTCCGCCACAAATCCGCCTCTACACCGCCGCTCTTCCTCCTCTGTGCCTCCTCAGACCTTCACGTCGTGGTAACGAACCCCCCCGTGCCTTCTTTTGTCCTCGGCATGTCCCTGTCCCGTGCGGGATTCCTCGCTGGAGTACCGCCGACCCGCCTCGCCGCTGAGCACCCACCTACGCACCCCGCAGCACCCCGCAGAGTGCCCCCGTGGCATGCCCGTGCCACGTACAAGCTCCAGGGCCAAGCCGTTGTCCAAAATGGCCACGGGAACGCCGGATTGGCCATCACCGGCGATCCCCCGCCGCGGGATTCGTCGCCGGCGGTGTCCCGCCGCCGCCCGCGCACCCAAACCCCCTCCGTCCATCCGATCCGAAACCGACGCCCCAGATTAGATCGTAGGTTGATTGAATCTGAACCGCCAGATCTGAATCCTACGATCGAGATCCAAATGTAACGGTTCGCCCTGATTCTTTTGTTAAAGAGCCCCTCGGTTTATTAGAAATCAACCCACAGTCCATCTCTGGTGAAAAGTATTTCCAAGTATGCCTTTCCTTTTACGCTTTAGCCCCTGACTTTTCCAGTTTTCAAACCCGCAGTCCAAACCTTGAGTATTTGCACGCTAGCCCTTAGATTTAATCGTTATTTATGTCTAGGCCCTCGGGTTTAGCAGAAAAGTCCCTGGAACCCCGTTTTTATTACAAATAAGCCCCTGAACCTTGTTTTTAGCCTAGATTCTGCGTTTTAGCTCCGTTTTAGGCGTTCTTTATATCCACGCGATCGTTGTAACGCGTAGAATAGTTTTAGACTAGTTTAGTGTGCTGTTTTTATGTATTGATGTACTGTTTCTTAGTTTTTATTAGTGTTTGCTTGTATGCTTATTATTGTGCATTGTTTTGGCCATGTGTTCGTGAGTAGACGTTGATCCATCTGAGGAGCCCCAGTACCAGTACCCGGAGCAGCTGTCTTCCGAGCACTTTGAGCAGCAGCAAGAGCAGTACGAGGAAGGCAAGTATAACATGAACAACCTATCATCTTTAAATACAATTTCATACTGCATTTAATTCTGTATGCCTATAAGGACTGTCCTAGCCACTTTATATCCTTTATATATCCTTGGGTTGCATTTTGGTTAGTTGTGCTAGGTTGCAGCGCTATAACACACTCTGGTCCTTTTTAATTAATTTGATTAATGGTTTACTTGAATTTATTTCTGAGAGTGGCACTCTGTGTGGCTTGAGTGGCTCACTTCTCGTTAAAATTGGTTTTGTTAGAAACATGGTTTAGGAGGCCAGCACGGTGCTTAGTGCTTGGTTGGCCACTCTCCATAAGGACCGGTTCATAGAGCGACAACATGGGACAACAGCGCTACCACAAGAATGGAATGGGACGGTCTTGGCTTACTAATTAGGCCATTTTGGTTCGGGAGTAACTTACCGACGGGGCATGGGGGGTGGCGAGCTTCAATGGTGGCCAGGCTACGAGGCTGGTCTGTGTGTCTTGTACCCCCTCGAGGTGGTTACCATCGTTGCGGAGCCTGATTCCTTAGCGGTTACACCTTACCAACGTGTCCTTTGTAACGGCCTCGTAGTGAGTTTGCTAGTCATCTCACCTACGGAAGTGTGATGAACCCCTAGCATAGCTCACGACTTGTGGGTAAAGATGTGCAACCTCTGCAGAGTGTAAAACTGGTATACTAGCCGTGCTCACGGTTATGAGCGGCCCAGATCCTCCTTTTGATTAGTGGGGTTGTCTCCTTCTGACGAGGGAGGTGCCTCTCGGGGTTACCTTGGTGGCTTGGTTTCGGTTTGGTTCCCAGTAGTATCATGTTTAAATTTGACTAATTACTATGTAACGGGGTTAATGGTAAATCATCAACTCATAGTAAATAGCTTTAATAAAATCTTGCCAACACTTAAAAGCTAATGCAGTCAGTCAGCCAACCTTAGAGCCTCATAGTTTGTGTTATACTTGTTGAGTACAAGTTGTGTACTCACTCTTGCCTCTTCTCTACTTTTTTCTATTGGCTACGCTACTGCTGCTCAGTTCCTGCCGACACGAGGGAGTTCGTCCAGCGCTACCAGGACTACGAGGACTTCTAGGCGTTCGTCTCCCAGTCGACGTCCCTGTGGCGCCCTGCTCGGCTTCGGAGAGTTTTTATCGTATTTGTACTTCGCTTCCGCTGTATCAGACATTTTTGTCATTAATGTAATAAATAACATTCGTATTTCGATTTATTATGTCTTATTCGTGATATGTGCTTTGATATACTATTCATTCTGTTGTATATACGTGTTACGTGATCCTGGCACGTATATGATTGCTCGGTTTATGTTCTTTTATAAACCGGGTGTTACAGTCTTCATGCCGGAGCTTGATAAATTCGTCGTGGTGTTCATCGACGACATTTTGATCTACTCCAAGAATGAAGAAGATCATGCTCAGCATTTACGCATCGTTCTTCAGCGATTACGAGATCATCACTTTTATGCCAAATTCTCTAAGTGTGAATTTTGGCTAGATAGTGTGAAATTTTTGGGCCATACTATCTCTAGTGAAGGTATATCTGTTGATCCAGCTAAAGTGCAAGAAGTGATGGATTGGAAACCTCCTACTTCAGTCCATCAGATTTGCAGTTTTCTTGGTTTAGCTGGGTACTATCGTCGATTCATTCCTAATTTCTCCAGAATAGCCAAGCCTATGATGGAGTTATTAAAGAAAGGAGTAAAATTTGTTTGGGATGGTAAATGTGAAGAAGCCTTTCAAACTCTCAAAGCGCGACTGACTACTGCTCCAGTGCTGGCTACACCAGACAGTACCAACCCTTTTGATGTCTATTGTGATGCTTCTGGTACGGGACTTGGTTGTGTACTTATGCAAGACAACCGGGTGATTGCTTATGCATCAAGAGCTCTCCGGAATCATGAGAAGAACTATCCAACACATGATCTGGAGTTAGCAGCTGTCATACATGCTCTTAAGCTCTGGAGACATCATCTTATGGGAACTCATTATAACATTTACACTAACCATAAGAGCCTCAAGTATATCTTCACCCAAGCTGATCTCAACATGAGACAGAGACGCTGGCTAGAATTGATAAAGAACTATGATCTAGAAGTGCACTATCATCCAGGAAAGGCTAATGTGGTTGCGAATGCACTCAGCCGCAAGTCACAATGCCATTGTCTATCTGTAGAGCCATTCAACAAAACTCTATGCCAGGAAATGATGAAACTAAACCTAGAAATGGTACCTCAAGGAAGTCTGAACCATATAGCTATCGAGCCTACACTTCATGATAGCATCATCATGGCACAATTACATGATGAAAGTATCAAAATCATCAAGGAAAAGCTATCTCAGGGAGAAGCAAAGTACAAGTGTTTCCGTGTGGATCATAAAGGAGTTTTGTGGTTTGAATTTCGTCTTATTGTACCCAAGAACCACCAGCTTAGAAAACAAATCCTTGATGAGGCACATGTATCGAAGTTTTCTATTCATCCCGGTAGTACCAAGATGTACCAGGATCTTAAATAGAATTTCTGGTGGACTCGAATGAAGAGAGAGATCGCTAAATATGTTTCTGAGTGTGATGTCTGTCAAAGAGTTAAGGCTAGTCACTTGAAAGTAGCTGGTACTCTCCAACCTTTACCTATTCCATCCTGGAAATTGGAGGACATCAGTATGGATTTTATCGTTGTCTTACCCAACACTTCTCAGAAGCATGATTCTATTTGGGTAATCATTGATAGACTCACCAAGACCGCTCATTTTATTCATATACATACAACTTATTCTGCCAAGAAATATGCAGAGATCTATCTCGACCAGATTGTCCGTCTGTATGGAGTTCCAAAAATGATCATTTCTGATCATGGGGCGCAGTTCATTGCACGTTTCTGGGAGCAATTGCAAGAATCCCTTGGAACCAAATTGATTCATAGTTCAGCCTATCATCCATAAACAGATGGGCAAACCGAACGAATCAATCAAATCCTTGAAGATATGTTGAGGGCATGTGCTATTCAATATGGCAAGAACTGGGATAAGTGCCTAGCACTGGTAGAGTTCTCATATAATAACAGTTATCAATCCAGCTTGCAAATGGCACCATTTGAAGCGTTATACGGTCATAGGTGTCGAACTCCTTTGAGTTGGTCACAAGCCGGAGAACGCAAAGTCTTTGGGCCTGATCTAGTCACTTAGGTAGAATAGAAAGTCAAAGTTATCCAGACTAATCTTAAAGCAGCCCAATCAAGACAGAAAAGTTATGCAGACAAAAGAAGAGAACCTTTACAGTTCAATGTAGGGGATTTCGTATATTTGCGAGTATCTCCTACTAGAGGTGTGCAACGCTTCGACATAAAAGGGAAATTGGCACCCCGATATGTTGGACCATTTGAAATCTTCGAAGCTTGTGGTCCAGTTGCCTACTGAATCTGTCTTCCTTCTCAGTTGGCCGCCATTCATGATGTCTTCCATATCTCTCAACTCAAGAAGTGCATCAAAATGCCCACTGAGATCATTAAACCACAAGATATCAAAATTGAACCCGATCTATCTTATGTTGAGTATCCAATTAGAGTTCTTGACACCAAAGAAAGAAGTACCAGAAGGGAGAAGGTTAAGATGTATAAAATCCAGTGGAATCACCATACTGAGGAAGAAGCCACTTGGGAGACTGAAACTTATCTCCAAATAAATTTTCCCGACTTTCTTAGAACCAATCTAGGTACCAAATCTTTCTGTCCTTATTCTTCCTATAATCTCGGGGCGAGATTCCTTTTAGGGGGGAAGGCTGTGACACCCTAGGTGTCTGCACAGTAGAACTGCATTTATTCTATGCATCATGTGCTTAAATTGCTTGAGCAAGGGTCTTATTTTAAAAATATAAGGTTAATTGTGTAAATATGATTTGATGCATGGTCCTTCCTATAATTTAATTGGAATAGGATGGGCGAATGTTGCATTTGTGGAGGGCTTCTTTGTAAAATTCAGTGTAATCATTACATGGCAGGAAATTTTACTTTTCAGTCTAAAATTAAGGTGAATTCGTTTTGGAAAAGACGAAAGTCCATTAAATTCAAAATTCTTTCGATGTTTTCAAAATAACTTTTCAACCTTTGGTCAAATCAATTTTTGCACATCATCAAAGTTGTAGATCTTGAAAAGTTGAACAACTTTCATGATGGGCACTTTTTCATTTGAGCCCTAGTTTAGGAGTTATTTTTGTTTTACAGTAGGACCCCTAAACTTTTTTGAATTTGCAAACAGGTCCAGCCTGTCGTCTTCCTCCCCTCTCTCTCTCTGTTTCCTCTGCTGCCGGCGTAGAGCAGCGCCGCCGCTGCTCAGGAAGGCCAGGAGGCCACCTCCTACTGCTCCACCGCCACACGCGGCACCCCCGCAACCCCCCGGGCCCCACTCCAACCCGGCTTGGAGCCCTCCTCACCTCGCCACGCTGCCCCGACCGTCTCCGCGGCCGCCACATCGCCGCCGCCATGGTGAGCTCGGGGAAGAGCCCCGGCTCCCTTCCTCTCGTGTGCTTCAGCACCAGGGGAACCCCCGCATCCCAATCCCCTTTTTCCCTCGCCAGTTCCCCGCCCCGAACCTCCAGAACGCCACCACCGCCCGCCCGAACGCCGGCGAGCTTGAGCTCACCGTCGCCCCGCTCCTCCACGGCCGCTCCGCCCGCGCAGACCCCACCCCCAGCTCCACCTCGCTCTCGTGCAGCTCACCGGCCTCCCCTCGTCGCCTATCTTCCACCAGAGCCCCCTCGCCGTCGAGCTCCACCGTACCGCCGCACCGCCGCACGTCGACGAACCTCTTCCGGCCGCCTCCTCCACGACCCAACCCCACTAACAGGTAGCGCTTGATGCCATGAAGCTCCCCACCCCTCCACCCTCGCCGCCGACGCCCAGAGCCGCCGGAATCGGCCGGTCAAGCCCCGCCTGACTTCTGACTCTGGCCAAGGGCCATTTTGCAAGCATCTTTTTCTTTCTAGGGACCTATCTGCAAGTTTTCAGTTCTTTTCTTTTTGTTTCTAGGCTGAACTTTGGAAATACCTAGTAAATGCTAGAAAAATCCAAAATTTATGAAACCAGTGGCCATGGATTCTATGTCTAGAACTCTATCACTTTGTAAAAGGACTTTGCCTTGTCACTGCAAATTTTTATGTGTATGTTAAATACTTTGTAAATGCTCTTTTATTTGTAACTTGAGTTCCATAGCTATGCTGGGTGTCTATTTTGGCAGAGATACTCTACTTGTCATGTGTGTTCTTGTGTCAAAATATGAACTCTAGTACATGCCTATATTAAAAGCTATGACTTAGGTTTGGTTATATGCTACTTATATTCATGATAATTATTTGAGCATGATTCTGTTGCTTTGTGAAGCTCTAATTTGTATGCTAGGTCTCACTGCTTACATGTTAGCTACAGTAAAAGGTTGAGAGCTTAAAGCTCTGTTCATCTTAAGTTATAAATTTATGAGTTCCTACATAGATTAAATCATATAAATAATTTATTTTCATGATAAATCATGTAAATATTTCTGAGTGTTTATTTTGAATATATCAGCTTGTCCATGAAGTTTGAGAACAAGTTCATGTCTATAACAAAAACTAAAAATGAATCTTTATATGTTGCTGTCTGTTTTTATTTATTTTCTCAGAATTAATTGTTTGCATATAAAATCATGAAAAATTTACAGTATCTATGCTAGCTCTATATCGATATCCTGCTAAATTTATAGCCTCTGATTTTTTCTAATTTAGTCTGTAGAATTTAATCTTTTTCTAGGTGCTGTCTGAGTAAATGTTTTATTCTGAATAATTGGCTGTATGAAATTGTATGAAATTTACAGGATAGATTGCTCTCTGTACTTTATATTTGAAGTAATTTTTTTGAATTTAAATACTGGTTGTGTACTGAGTTGCTTAATTCTTAGCAAACCATGATTTACATGCTATGTGAATCAACTAAAACTTACTTTGTGAAGATAGTCAAGTTGTCTTGTGAAGTTAATCATGTTGTTTTATGTAGTAAGAAATGTTAAATAACTACTCTATAAACAATTGCCCATTAACTACTCTATAAACAATTGCCCATATGCTAAGTTATGTTTGCTAGTTGTTAGACTGCAACTTTATCGCGAAGTGTGTATGATTGTAATACCGTTTCTTGCATCACATATAGATATGACTATTCTAGCTGACGGGATGTACGAGCTGATTCCGGAGTCCGAAGGAGGTGATCAAGAAGCCCAGGTGAATGCTGCTACACTGACTGAAGACCCGGACCAAAGTCCGGAAGAGCCCAAGGCTGAATTAGCAAGTGACTACCGCGAAGGCAAGCCCCGGACATAAACCCAATATTTCAAATTATGCAACTTATCATTATTATTTACTTGTGCATTTAAGTTATTGGAATTTATTGAAAACCCAAGTTGCATAATTCTAGGTTCCTACTGATTGAACACTAGATTTGAGTCCGAGTTAGATGCTATGCTAATAGGACTGGTAAAAGTCGAGTGATTGCCTGTCACTCGCGAGCTTATAGGAGTTGATTATTTATTTCCTGCAATCACTATAAGGATCATGGGCGGATTTGTTGAAGTCCATCTGTGTTGATGAACTTGTTAAGATCGCGGTGTGTGGTAGCGGTGGTTAAGTGTTTCAACGTACTAGCCACATGCCATAAATATGGTACGCGGTATGCCTAGTAGCTGATCGGCCCAGTGAGTGGATATACCGTTCACTCTCTCTTAGAGATAGGTTTTTATTTATGTTTATGTTGCGCAACACCACGGGTGCAGGGAGGAAGTTGGTGCTCTGTAGTCGGGGAGAGTGACCCTATCCACAAGCCAGAATGAAAGGTCAACAGTTGTTTGGGAACGACCCGATGGTGCTCCAAACGTGTGTGTTAGGTTTTTCTTGCAAGGTTGGAAATCTGATTCGAATCGTCCGTTTCACAAAGATATTGAGACTACTTGATCCCTTTGCCACACAGAGTAATAAGAGTAATGTTATTACGATTAATCTTGATGTTTGACTAAAGTTCTACCATGGTTGATTAGAATTAGTTGCTTACATAGAATGGTTAATCAACTAGAATATTGATAGCTAAAATGTGAAATTAGGGACCTACTCTTTGTTGCTTTTCAGCAAAAAGGAAAACCAGAGCCTTACAGAACCCTGCATAGTCTAGTTAAGTGGACTAAGTATATCCGTTGACGGTTAAGTCTTGCTGAGTATTAGTATACTCAGCCTTGCTGTTGAATCCTGTTTCAGGTATGAGTTTTGAGGACCAGACCGCTAGTCTGACTTGGCCCTGCTCTTTGCCCCCTGGCTGGTCCGTGGAATGGGATCCGTCCTTGGCCGGCAATGACCCCGACGAGTGATACCTTGCTTGGGCTAGCTTGGTATCCTTTTTGCGACGTGTTGTAGCCATCGTGTTTTCTTTCCACTGCTTTAACTCTGAGCTTAAAACTTATGTCTTGTATAATGTTTTACTGAGTTTGGACCTATAATAATACATCGAACATGAAGTAATAACTACTATGCCTGTGTTGTAAAATATATGGTTGAATATCTCTGGACTCACCTTTGTGCGGGGTATGCTTGTTTGATCCAAGATCCGGTGGCTGTATCGGGACGTTACCCGACAGACCAAGAATTGTTCCGTTTGAAGTGCGTTTGAGTCGGTGTTGTCTTTATGGTGATGGTCTGCGCACTTGAGCCGGAATAATTCAGGTGGTTCTGCCACACAAGCTTTCGAGCCATGTGAGGGGTGCGGACTCCAGGGCCATCGGGAAGTAGAGGACCTTAGTGTTGGTGTCTCCCTCTGCAACACTAACAGCGGTCGAGTATAAACATAACCATTGAGCAGGGTCTTGTTTACCATCATACTTTTGGATGTTCGTGGGCTTGAAATCCTTCGGGTACTCGATGTTGTCAAAAACTCTACTGAGGGCATGGAAGCGATTGGAGTTGTCTGCAAGTTGTGATCTGCATCTTGCGTTGATGATGTTCCGTGCATCCACTATAGAATCGGCTACTTCCTCCCTGTTGTGCCCACAGTTGTTGTTGTTGCAACTTGGCTGAGGCCCAGGGGCTTGGTTTGCTAGAGGTTGGCTACCCCTGGGTCAATGGATGCTTGTGACGTTTTTATCCTCCTGGTTTCTTTGATTCAGCTGTTGTTGATGGTGATGGCCTCCAAGAGTATGGCTTGCTTGAGGTATGACTGTTGCAGTGGCCCTCGACCGGGTGCCATGAAGTGAGGACAATGGGTTTTGTCTCTCGAGTTGTTCAACAGCGTTCTTGGCAAGGTGTATGACACGCTCCATCTCCGGGTTTTGAGGCAACTGCATGAGCCGCAGGGTTGCTTCTGTCATCGCGGCGATTGGGGTTCTGAAAACTGGATTCGCGACGTTGTTGAATTCGTTGTTGAGGTTGCACGAGGGAAGGCGAGCTCGTTTGGTAGCTTGAACCCTACGTTCCCCTTTATGTTGATTTCTTGCCCTGCGAGAAGTGCAAGTAGCTTCATCTTCATCTTGTGGAGCGTCTTGGGTCAGGTTGTCTAATGAAATCTGATCCAAGGCTTCGTTTGGATCATGCTGACTAGGAGCACCTTCGGGTTGTTGAATGATCACCAGAACCAAACGATCAGGGGAGAAGCTTTCTAGGTCTGATTCGTAATCAACTAGGGCAGTACCCTCGGACCCAGTTTCCCTCTCGGTTATGAGGGGAGTACCATGATGAAACGGAAGATCGTCAATGCTGGCAACTTCCCGAAGGTTATCGAGTAGTTCTGCGAGAGTATGACTTTGGCAGGACTCAAGTTGAATCTTTGCCAACGCATTGGTGATGAAATCCACGCTATCTTGAGATGACTCGGCTGGATCTGGGTATACGTCGAAAACGGGTGCCTCCAGGCTAGCGGTGACTGAGTAGTTCTCGATGCAGGGAAGGTGATCCAAGCTATTTTCGTAGATAGATCTGATCATCTGTTTGTAAGTAGGTGATGAGTTGTGCAACCCGAAGACGGGTTGAGCAAGAGGAGTCTCAATCCGAGTAGAATTCGACTTGAGATCGATCTGAGTCCGAGTGGAACTCGAGTTGTCTTCGAGTTTCATCTCGACCTCCATGGCGAAATCAGGAAGCAACATGACGCCGCGATCGGCTGATCCGACGAGCTTGCTGGAGCCTCCCAACGTGGATGCATTCAGTGTGGGGGGATCGGTTAGGTGGCTGTCGAAGCCGCCCGAACCGTTGGCAATGCAGACTCACAAACCAAAGACGAAGGTGGCGCCTTGAGGAGGCGCCATGGTGCTGAAAGCGAAAGTGGCCATCGAACTCGCTGATGAACTCGCCGAGTCCCCTAGCTGGCGCGCCAGCTGTCGGTGTTTACCGCCAAGCCTGCTCAGGGATACCCTTAGCAGTAAGGTTTGCAAGTAGGGATCGTCTGCTCCGGAACTCGATGGTGCAAGGAACATAGAGATTTAGACAGATTCGGGCCGCGAGTTGCGTAATACCCTACGTCCTGTGTGGTGGTTTGTATTGCCTTAGGTGTTGATTCTTTGGAGGGGGTCCCTGCCCGCCCTTATATATCCAGGGGGACAGGGTTACATGGAAAGTCTTAACCGTGTATAGTTGGAGTCCTACTAAAGCACGATCGGGTAGTTTCCTTAGTACTACGGCTTGTTCTATGCCTATCCGGGTAGTTACAAGAGAGGTAAGGTACATCCATGAGCTGTCCCTTACTCTAGAACATTATATGGCTATAAGCAGTCCCGCTGCCCAGGGTCTGACACAAGCTAAGGAGCTAAGCTAGGTTTTGATTTTGAAAAATCATAAAACCAAAGTATCTAAGCTCGGGAGACTAAGGAACCTGAAGTTTAAACCATTCCAAGTTTCAATTATCAAGATAATCATGGTAGACACTTAAAAAGTTCACAAGTCTAGGAGAAAACTTGGAATAACTTGTATGCAGGTTTCTTCAGAAGAGTTGCATCCACCTTAGTCATTCGCCTCTTTACTCGAGGACGAGCAAAGGCTAAGTGTGGGGGTGTTGTCGGTCGAAACCCACCGGCGAGCAGCGACGGGCAACACGAAGAGCCGGGAGGTTGCTGGTGCGCTGGCAGGCACTGCTCCCTCGTCGACGGCCCACAATTCCGTCACGCGCCCGGAGAATGTGTGAAAGCCAGGCGTGCCACCTGACCTATACCCGATCAGGAGGGTGCAGACGTGCTCCGAACAGTTTCCTGCATACAAAGACACGTGTAAACGTAAGTCCGAGCCGTGGTCGGCTCCCCGGGACGACTCTTGCATCGGCTTTAAAGAGCCGATCGAGTCCCGGTGTCAGATTGGATCTGTAACTATCCAGATGTCGATGAATAAAGTAAATAACTATGAAACTGCTTCAATTAAATCTAGCTAATCCAATCCATGATGGTAAAAGCTTCACTGCTAGATCAGAACATCCTACATGTGATTAGGCCTAATGAACGTAACAGACAACTGCACCAAAACCCAAAACAGAGGCCTAAGAACTAGCAAGAGCCGATTCCCGGAACAATCCCTGTAAAGGCTAAGATAAAACATCTACTACGCCACCGGATCATCCAATCCGTTTGCAAGGCCTAACCTAGCAGATATTACGCAAACTCTTAAGAAAAGAGCAAACCATAACAGATTAGATCTACTAAACACAAAAGAAGCAGGGTGTTGCCTCTGCACGACTAACTCTATGCGACAAGAACTAGCATAAGATTGAAACGTGACAGCACAGAGACAACGTGATATTCGTAGATGATAAGCAACGAAACATAATAGATCTACTAAAAGCCATGCTACGAACATCGGGATAACTAGTATTACTCGCCATAAAAAACGCTTCAGTACGAGTAATACCAAGGTAAAAGCAAGAACTACGCTGCCCTGATAGCAAAAAGCGATCAGGGCAGCATGGCACTTACTTGGATGAAACCCTAGGATTAGGGGTGGCGATACGCCGAGAGTTGTTGTTTGCGAGACGTGATGACGCTCTCCTTCATGAATAACAAAGGATACATATTTATAGTCCGGAGACTTGGGAAACAATCTAAACTAATCTTGTCCCGATTGGACTCTATCTCTAATCTTGAACTAAATCTAAGGATACATGGCCAATGTGGCCCATATGCTCACGCAGGAGCCGATTTACAAGCCTTCCTCACTTTCTGCTTTAAGCCCATCTTGCTTTCGGCCCATAAATTAATCCTGTTAATTTATGGCGATAACACATGCCCCCCTAGTTTTGGCAATGATAATTCCAAAACCAATCCATCGCTTCATCTTCCCGTTAATGTTCATTGATCACGCTGTAACCACCAAGGAAGACGCAACGTCTCTGCAACTGGCTCCTCGTAGAATGTGAAACTGCCGATCCGTCTTCCATCTTTTACTATTTAACTTCACTCCACATCGGCTCTTCTTCATAGCAAAACTCCTTCTTCCTCCCAAAGCCAGTAGCGCAGAAACCACCTCAATCCTCCAGCAGCCATGGCCGTCTCTTCTTCCTCCGGCTCCAACTCCTTCGGAGACTCTTCTTTTTCTTCCTCTTCCCCTTCTTCTTCCTCTTCCCTTTCCGCCTCCTCCATTGATCCTATTTCGGAGAGCCGAGAGCCGACCCCCGAGTGGGACCCAACAACAGCCTACGAGGCGCTGGCTCCTCTGCACTGGGATGCAGAGGAGTTCGACTTCGGGGTCGCCTCCGAGGAGGACGAGCCCGAAACTGAAGGAGAGGAAGACCTCCAGTTCCTATTCCAGGAGGAACTGGAGAGCGGCGAAGACGATGCCTTTTCCTGGGAAGGAGCCGACTCCTCCGAAGAGATCGACTCTTCCTCCAGTGACGACATGGCGGCGGGAGGAAACCCCCACCAATTCCTCAAGGCCCCCTCAGAGGGGGGCGAAGAAGGAAGCAGCAGCAGCGGCGACAGACGAAGCAGCAGCAGCGCCGATGACAGCGGCGACGGTAGCAGTGACGACGACGACGATGGAGACGCACCGTCACGAAGCCCGAAGTGTCGTAGGTGCTCAGACACCTACGACTGGTAGACGTAGGTAGTATTGTAGAGGTAGAATCACAAAGCCAAAGGATTGATTCCTTTGTAAAATTGGCTTTCCTTGTAATAAACTCTCGTTTAATGAAATCGAATTTCTTCAATTTTATGTGTCTTCATTTACCTTCCAAAAAGCCAATGGCAACGCATCAGGCTTCCATAAATATCCAAGAGCCGATGAAATTCAAACTAGAAGTAACCCGCACAAGAGTAGAATATCGCTTCCAGCTTAAACCGAACTCGACGCACCCTCAAATTCAAATGTAATTCGAAAACCAAGCTCTACAAATCCAAGCGAGAACTCTCCAAGCAGCCGAAATTCGAATCAGAGCCCATAGCAAGCAAACCCTAAGTCAACAAATCTATACCATGGCAGATTCTGCAACTCAGACGACAAGCTCTGCAACCGATGATACAGCAATCTGCGGCCTGAAGGTAATATTCGGCCTAATCCTTTAGTTTTTCTTCAGCTCACTAAGCTTCTGAAACTGAAACTCTGAAATATGACACCATACATATACTTCTGAATTTCTGAACTTCAGGTGTCAGACATCCTTCTGCCGCATCCCTCCAATCCAAAATCTTTCTGTCTTGGCCCACAAACCCATGAAACCCCCACAGATTTGATCTCTTGTGAAGCAAATAGGATCCCTTTTGTGAGTCAAAACATTGATTTGAACCTCTGGGCCGACTGCTTAAGAGCCTGGCCTAATCCACCTGAGAGCTGGATTACATGGTACAACAGAGTAGAAAAAGCTCACATGCCCTTGTGGCAGGATTTAAACATAGCCGATGCACTTAGTTTATCACTATCACCTCTTGACAAAGATGAAAATCTTCTGAAAACCATCGGCTATTTTTGGTCTGATGCTCTGAATTGTTTCCTCTTTGGTCATGGACCCATGACCCTACTCTGCTGGATGTTACCACGATCATTGGACTAGACATTAGCTCTCCCAATCCTGCTGCTCACAAAATGGCAGAAGTCCCCTTCAAACTTTCTTCCAAGGTTAACTGCACAAACTGGGGTACTTACATGAGTCAGCACATGAAAACAAAAGGTCCAGTGACTGAGAAGGAACACACAGCCTTCTTAAATCTTTGGCTAGAGCACTTCATCTTCTGTGGTCCTTCTTTAGCTCCAACTAAGAACTATCTCCCCTTGGCCTATCACCTGGCCCATGGTAATCACACCGGCCTAGGCAAACTCTTGGAGAAACATACAGATATCTCCATTTGATGACATCTAACTTTCTCAACCACAAGAAACTGAGAACTGGAGGCCCTGTAGTCGGGGAGAGTGACCCTATCCACAAGCCAGAATGAAAGGTCAACAGTTGTTTGGGAACGACCCGACGGTGCTCCAAACGTGTGTGTTTGGTTTTTCTTGCAAGGTTGGAAATCTGATTCGAATCGTCCGTTTCTCACGGATATTGAGACTACTTGATCCCTTTGCCACACAGAGTAATAAGAGTAATGTTATTACGATTAATCATGATGTTTGACTAAAGTTCTACCATGGTTGATTAGAATTAGTTGCTTACATAGAATGGTTAATCAACTAGAATATTGATAGCTAAAATGTGAAATTAGGGACCTACTCTTTGTTGCTTTTCAGCAAAAAGGAAAACCAGAGCCTTACAGAACCCTGCATAGTCTAGTTAAGTGGACTAAGTATATCCGTTGACGGTTAAGTCGGGCGAAGAAGGAAGCAGCAGCAGCGGCGACAGACGAAGCAGCAGCAGCGCCGATGACAGCGGCGACGGTAGCAGTGACGACGACGACGATGGAGACGCACCGTCACGAAGCCCGAAGTGTCGTAGGTGCTCAGACACCTACGACTGGTAGACGTAGGTAGTATTGTAGAGGTAGAATCACAAAGCCAAAGGATTGATTCCTTTGTAAAATTGGCTTTCCTTGTAATAAACTCTCGTTTAATGAAATCGAATTTCTTCAATTTTATGTGTCTTCATTTACCTTCCAAAAAGCCGATGGCAACGCATCAGGCTTCCATAAATATCCAAGAGCCGATGAAATTCAAACTAGAAGTAACCCGCACAAGAGTAGAATATCGCTTCCAGCTTAAACCGAACTCGAAGCACCCTCAAATTCGAATGTAATTCGAAAATCAAGCTCTACAAATCCAAGCGAGAACTCTCCAAGCAGCCGGAATTCGAATCAGAGCCCACAACAAGCAAACCCTAAGTCAACAGATCTGTACCATGGCAGATTCTGCAACTCGGACGACAAGCTCTGCAACCGATGATACAGCAATCTGCGGCCTGAAGGTAATATTCGGCCTAATCCTTTAGTTTTTCTTCAGCTCACTAAGCTTCTGAAACTGAAACTCTGAAATATGACACCATACATATACTTCTGAATTTCTGAACTTCAGGTGTCAGACATCCTTCTGCCGCATCCCTCCAATCCAAAATCTTTCTGTCTTGGCCCACAAACCCATGAAACCCCCACAGATTTGATCTCTTGTGAAGCAAATAGGATCCCTTTTGTGAGTCAAAACATTGATTTGAACCTCTGGGCCGACTGCTTAAGAGCCTGGCCTAATCCACCTGAGAGCTGGATTACATGGTACAACAGAGTAGCAAAAGCTCACAAGCCCTTGTGGCAGGATTTAAACATAGCCGATGCACTTAGTTTATCACTATCACCTCTTGACAAAGATGAAAATCTTCTGAAAATCATCGGCTATTTCTGGTCTGATGCTCTGAATTGTTTCCTCTTTGGTCATGGACCCATGACCCCTACTTTGCTGGATGTTACCATGATCACTGGACTAGACATTAGCTCTCCCAATCCTGCTGCTCATAAAATGGCAGAAGTCCCCTTCAAACTTTCTTCCAAGGTTAACTGCACAAACTGGGGTACTTACATGAGTCAGCACATGAAAACAAAAGGTCCAGTGACTGAGAAGGAACACACAGCCTTCTTAAATCTTTGGCTAGAGCACTTCATCTTCTGTGGTCCTTCTTTAGCTCCAACTAAGAACTATCTCCCCTTGGCCTATCACCTGGCCCATGGTAATCACACCGGCCTAGGCAAACTCTTTCTTGGAGAAACATACAGATATCTCCATTTGATGACATCTAACTTGCTCAACCACAAGAAACTGAGAACTGGAGGCCCTTGGTGGTTTATTCAGTTGTGGGCACAACTGTACTTCCAGCACCATATTCCCAACTTCCAAAGCCTGACCAAGAACTCCTTTCCTGATGAGAATGGCAAACCAATTAGATGTACTAGTTATGGCCAAGCTTTATTCAGTCTTCCTGGCAGTAAACTAAATTCAGCAGATGCAGCAAACTGGTTCAGAGTCTTCTACAAAGGACTAGATAATCCCCTATATTTCTCATTTACTGAATCTGAATCCTTCGAAAACCCAACTGCCTTTAGACTAGACAGTTTTGCCGATGACGACAGCACTCGGCATCTATATTCTTTGATGATTCGACCTAGCTTCCTCCCTGTTGGCATCAGCACTTCTAATAGAATTATCAAGCCAGACTATGAATCTTACCAGCCAGTCATAGCAGCTCGGCAATTTGGCCTGGGACAGGTCCCTCCCCACTTCCATATTCACCACTTGGTGGAGAGCAGAGCCGATCTGCCTGATGGTCTCACTAGCTCAAGATGCTACAACATGTTTGATGACCTCCACATTCCAATACCAGCCGATCTGTCCTTCACATTCTCATCAATCGGCTTCAGCACTTGGTGGAGAATGTGGAAAACACATATATTCAGGAAAGCTCTAGGTCCTCAACTGTAGCAAATCGATCCTGAATATGTAATCCCCGAAGAAGAGGTACTGAACTTATGCATTTTATTAGTCCCAAATTCTCTACTCCTTTCTCTTGGCTAAACCTGCTCATCCTGTCAGCAGCAACAAGATGGTCTAGAACCCATGACCAGCACTGGGGAGCCATTTCACTTCCTTCCAACTGCTCCTGATGTACTCTTCTGCAAAGGATCACCACCAATGAAGAAAGTGATAATGACTGTTCAGCCAGACTTACTTCAGTCGGCTTTCAAACGAAGACAAGCTTCTGCAGTAGTTGCCCCCCGAGTCTTGACCAAGAAAAGGAAGATGATCACAAGGCGAGTGATCAAGAAACCAGTACCAACTTCTCCGAGTCCATCAGAGTCCAACACCAACCAGGTAACTCATCATTCAAAACCTTCTTCTTTATTTCATACATATATGCTCTGGTTGACTGTAATTCTATTTCCAGGATGCAGCTGAAGAAATCCCCAGTGTAGAAACCCTGGATCAACATGAGACAGCTGCAACTCCTGATGCACTGATGGAGACAAACGAAGAACAAGCCGATGCAGCAGATGTTCTTGGCATCAACACCAGCTCTAACAGGACAGTTGCTCTTGAACCGTCCAACACCTCATCTTCAGAACAGGTAACATTCCAAAACCAATTCTGAACCAGCCTATAGCTTCATAAATGCAACTCGTTCTAACTACAGATATGTCCATAGAGCTTTGACATTTCAAGTTTGCTTTCCTTTGACCCCGCATCGATGGGTCTGACTGTCCCTGGAGCAGAAACACCTTCCTTACAGCAATCGACTAACTTGGCACATCAGCTTCAACTCATCAAAGACCTCCTATCTGCTCCGATCATTGCTCTAGTTGATGATTCCAGCAAGATAAAGAACATCTTCGAGTAAATAGAATCCCAACTCCCGGAGCCGTTGCAAATCAAACTCTGGTCAGCCAGCAACCTCCCATTCTTTCGGATAGAAGTCAGTAAAGCACAAGAAAGGATGAAAGCACGTTGCTCTCAAGCTTCTCTGAAAGCCGACATTACCCAATAGTGCAAGGCCCTCAACCAGAAGAAGGCAACTCTAGATATCAAAGCTGACGTGTATGCCAACATGAATCGACTCGACCTCCTGAAGAAAGAACTGACGGAACTCGAAGAAAAGGTCCGCACTACCAAAGAACTCATCCAGGCCGAGGAAGCTTCAATTGCAAACTCCAAACAAGAAACCCAGGAAATATCCAAGCAGATACAAGCAGAGTTTGCAGAGATCAGCACCTTGAGTCGACAGATAGTTACAAGCGATGACAAGGATGACGAAGCGATTGTAGCACGAGCAGACGCCGTCCGTACTGAAGCCATCCATGCCATAGAGGAATTCCTGAACTAGTAGATAGGCTCAAGAGAGAATTAGTACTGCCTGTTAACTTGAAATCCGTAACTGTTTTTAAAAACATCTTAAGTCGATGGTTACACATCGGCTGTTTGCTTCTTATATATATATTTCACTAGCCAACTCAAAGTGTTGGCCTGTCATGATTTTTTTTTACTGGCCAACTCAACGTGTTGGCCTTTCATGACTCTTTTTTTTTCTTCTTTTATTGCTGGCCAACTCAACGTGTTGGCCTCCTTTTTTTTTGCGCGGCCAACTCAACGTGTTGGCCTGTCATGGTATAGCCAGATGGATGTCATCGGCTCTTGTTAATCGCCTTCCCACATGCTCGGGAAATACTTCTTGAGATGTTGACCATTGACAGCAACAGGAAACTTGATGCCGTCCAATTCCTCAAGCATGTACGCATTCCCAGGCAAAACCTGATCAACCTTATACGGCCCATGCCAAGTTGGAGACCATTTACCAAACTTTTTGTCTTTACTTCCCAATGGCAATACCGCCTCCCAAACCAAATCTCCGACCTGGAAATCTTTAGACTTGACCTTCTTGTTGTATGCACGGGCAACTTTAGCCTTATTCTCCTTGATCTTTTCCAACGACCAAAGTCTTAGCTCTGTCAGGTCCTCCACATTATCGTTCATCAAGGCTGCATACTGTTCAGCAGATAGATCATTCTGAAACTCAACACGCCTTGATCCGGCCGTGATCTCCCATGGTAGCATAGCGTCCTGGCCGTAGACTAGATGGTACGGCGACGTCTTGGTGGTCCCATGACACGAAATACGATATGCCCACAAAGCTTCTGATAACACCTCATGCCAGCGCCTAGGATATTCATCGATCTTTCTCTTTATGAGCTTGATGAGGCTCAGGTTGGATGCTTCAGCCGGACCATTAGCTTGGGCATAATACAGAGATGATCTGATCAGCTTAATCCCCATGTCATCGGCAAACTTTCTGAATTCCTCTGATATAAAGACCGATCCACCATCGGTCGTAATAGTCTGAGGGATCCCAAATCTGTGGATGATGTGTTCTTTGACAAAGCTGATCACATCTTTTGACGCTACTGACCTCATGGGCACTGCCTCTACCCACTTTGTGAAATAATCTGTGGCAGCTAAGACCCATTGGTGACCCTTGCTAAACGACGGGTTGATCTGTCCAATCATGTCCATGCCCCAACCTCTGAATGGCCAGGGTTTGATGATAGGATTCATCACTGATGCTGACACTATCTGAATTTTGCCAAACCTCTGACATGCTTGACATCCCTTGTAATATTTGAAACAATCTTCAAGCATAGTGGGCCAGTAATAACCCGATCGCCTAATCAGCCATTTCATCTTATGAGCCGATTGGTGAGTACCGCAGGCTCCTTCATGAACCTCATGCAAGAGCCGATTTGACTCTGAAGGTCCCAGACATTTGAGCAGTAGTCCTTCCAAGATCCTGTAGAACATGTCATCCCCTATCAGAACGTACTTCATGGCCTTGAGTCTTATCCTTCTGGGTGCCCCCCGAGCCGAATCCTTCAAGTAATTGAAGATATCGGCTCTTCAGTCTCCGGGTTCTAGAAACTGAACCTCCACGTCGACTCCATCGGCTGCTTCCCTGTACCCGGAAGCCATCTGTGCCAAATCATTGGCTTCATTATTCAGAGTCCTGCGTATCCAGTGGAAATTGATGTACCTAAATTGTGACATCAACTCACGGCATTGCATCCATATTGGGAAAAGAGCCTCGCTCTCACATCTATATTCCTCCGTGAGCTGAGAAATCACCAACTTTGAATCCCCAAAAATTTCCACTGCTTCTGCCCCAGCTTCGATTAGCAATTCCATCCCTTTGCGAACGGCTTCATACTCCACCAAATTATTGGTGCATGGGGCAGTCATTCTGATGGAAAAGGAGTAAGTCGCCCCATGAGGCGACACCAGCAGAATTCCCACACCGCACCCATCATCACAAGCCGATCCGTCAAAGAACATAGCCCAAGCACGAATAAATAATGCAGCAATATCGGTGCTGATCCTGTCTGCAACAAGATCTGCCAGTGCTTGTCCTTTGACTGCTTTTGCAGGCTGATACCGGATATCGAACTCTGACAACGCAAACATCTATTTTCCAAGTCGGCCTTTCAGGACAGGAGCCGACAGCATGTGCTTTATGACATCCGATTTGCATATGACAATTGTTTCCGCCGAGAGCAAAATATGACGAAGCTTTGTACATGTAAAGTATAAACAAAGGCAAAGCTTCTCGATTTCAGGATACCTGGTCTCGGCGTCTAACATGCGTCTGCTAAGGTAGAAAACCACCCTCTCTTGGCCATCATGCTTCTGGACTAGCACCGAAGCAATGGAAGTGTCACCCACGGATAGGTACACGTAGAACGGCCTATCTTGCTGAGGAGGAACCAACACTGGAGGCTTTGACAAATATTCCTTGATTTCACCAAAAGCTTGTTGCTGTTCTGCCCCCCAGCGAAACTCATCATCGGATTTGATCTTCACTAAACCCATAAACGGCTCAATGCGTCCAGACATATTAGAAATAAATCGCCTGACAAAGTTAATTTTACCGATGAGTTTCTGTAACTCCTTCTTTGTAGTAGGTGGCTTCATCGTCTTCACAGCTTCTTGACTCTTTAGGCCGATCTAGATTCCCCGTTCATGCACCAGGAATCCCAGAAATTGACCGGCCGATACGCCGAAGGCACACTTCTTTGGGTTCATTTTGAGCCCAAACCTTCGAGTCCGTTCTAAAACTTGGCGCAGATCTTCTAGATGCCCCCCAGCCGATTTGGACTTGACCACAACATCATCAATGTAGATTTCTACCAATTTGCCGATGAGATCATGAAAAATATAATTCATGGCACGCTGGTACGTTGCACCGGCATTTTTCAGTCCAAAGGTCATAACCAAGTACTCGAACAAGCCGACTACGCCTGGTACTCTGAACGCAGTCTTGTTCACGTCTTCCGGGGCCATGAAGATCTGGTTGTAACCAGCATTGCCATCCATAAAGCTCATCATTTTGTGGCCAGCAGCTGCGTTGATCAGTGTTTCTGCAACAGGCATCAGATATTCGTCCTTTGGTGTCACTCTGTTGAGATCTCTAAAATCGACGCAAACACGCCATCGGCCATCCTTCTTTTGTACCGGTACTACGCTAGAGATCCATTCTGCATACCGGCACGGCCTGATGAACCTAGCATCCAGCATCTTCTCCACCTCTTTCTTAACTTCTTCTAGGACTTCGGCCTTCATCTAACGTGCTCGTTGCTGAAACGGCCGAAACCCTTTCTTGAGCGGGAGCCGATGCTCGACTATGCTTCTATCTAGTCCGGGCATCTCGGTGTAGTCCCATGCAAAGTAGTCTCGGTATTCCTTTAGTAACGCAATCATCTCCTCTCGCAAAGCCGGATCCAACTTCTTGCTGATAAATGTCGGCCGTGGCTTATCCCCAGGACCGATGTCAGCCTCTTCCAAGTCATCAGCTGACGTGAACCCGTATCCGAGTTTGCCGTCGTCTGAAAAATCAGCTGCGAATGCAAGCGAGTCTTCGTTATCCACAAGATCAGCGGCAAACACAGGGAGATGACAAGAAAAATTATTTGGCCAACCGCACGGGCTGGCCGCTTCCATAATTCCATCATCATTCGAAACCAAATAGTCGATGAGTAGCCAACTGCCAGAGCAGGCCATCGTGTGTACATGATGTAACAATTCCGAACCTAAACAAAATTTTTCTATTTTTTGGGGCCGATCGCTGGGACCGGCCTCTCTATTTCTATTACACCCCGTGGCATGCCAGGATGCATCTATTCTGTGAGGCCAGTGGATAAGACCAGCCTCAGTCCGTTTTTTGTTGCCTCGATCCGATCACAGTCTTCCAGGGCGATCCCTGAGATCGGCTCTTGTCCTTTCGCATCCCAGGCGTTCATATCTGCGAGCGAGACCTCGCTGGAATCGTCTGCAGGGACCACTTCTACTTCATTGCCATCCCATTGGACGAGGTACTGATGCATTGTGGAAGGGATACAACAGTTGGCATGAATCCAGTCCCTCCCAAGCAGCACTGTGTATGTACTCTTGCTGTTAACGATGAAGAACGAAGTCAGGATCGTCTTGCGGCCCACTATCAGTTCCACGTTAAGAACCCCCATCGCCTCTGATGGCTGTCCATTAAAGTCATTAAGCATCACATTGGTCTTGATTAGATCAGCAGAAGAACGACCCAATCGGCGCAGCACAGAGTATGGCATCAGGTTGACTGCGGCACCAGTGTCAACCAACATCCTGTTCACAGGCTTGCCATTGATGAAGCCCTTGAGATATAACCCCTTCAGGTGCTTGTAGCTCTTCTCCATGGGCTTCTCGAAAATGATTGGCCGTGGGCCGAGATCCAGCTGCGCGATAGCCAATTCCTCTGGTTGGGGTGCTCGAAACTATGACGGGAGTACGAATACCATGTTCACATCAGCCGATGGCTTGTCATCGGCTTTTGTCTGCTTGGGGCGCCACTCTTTTCTCGGAGGGCGCCTCTCCTCCCTTCACGGTCGCCTGACTTGTTCTGCGAGATCCGGACGCGCCTTCCTCAGCACGTCGAGGTACTTTGCTTCTGCCTCTTCCAGACTGCGCAAGCGCTGCACCCTGCGCTTCTGCGAGCGATTGAGCCCGTCAGGACACCACCGAGGGCGATGGTACCTGTCTTCTTCTTCTGGCTCAGAACCACCTCTGGGTGGGCGCCTCACATGGTCATCCTGACGTGTTCTGGGCCCCAAGCGCCGGAACACGGATGTCTCATCCTGCTGGCGTCCTTGAGGCCTGCACTCCAAGCAATCATCTATAGTAGGCAATCGGCTCATGCCGGAATTCCAACAATACCTGAAGAATGGGCAGTGCCAGTGGTCGCGTATAGCCTGGCGTCTCCCCAGTGTCCTTCCTGTGCGATGCTCGTACTCGTCCTCCTCCGATTCGTATCGGCGACGCAACTTGTACTGGTACTGGTACTTTTCCAGAAGCCGATTAGAAGCTGGAAGCTGATTGCAGATGTGACGCACCTGCTCTTCAGTCACATGCTGCTGTTCCAACTTGCGTTCATTTTGCGGCCGTTTGCCAGAAGCAGCCTCTCTCCTCTGCTTGTCATGGCGGCGGCGCATGGGTCCCACCATGTTGATCTGGAATGCCAGATCCTGGGCCTCGGATCTGAAGTCTGACAGCTCTACCACGTTAGCTTGTGGGAAGGGCTTTGTGTCCACCTTCATAGTGTGTTGAGCCAGGATTAATCGGCCTTGCTCGATAGCCGATTGGATCTGATGACGCAGCTGCTTGCATTCACCCGTGGCATGAGTAAACGAGTAGTGCCACTTGCAGTACAGCCTTCACTGCAGCTCTTGTGCCGTCGGTAGCTTGTGATTTTCTGGGAGCTTCAGCTGTTTTTCTTTGAGGAGCAGGTCGAATATCTGCTCTGCTTTGGTCACGTCGAAGTCGAAGCCCTTCACAAGCCCCTGCTGCTTGATCCACTTGCACAGGACAGGATTTGCCCCCCGAGTCCACTCTGCCACGGCCACTTCTTGCTCTTCACCAGAGTCATCATACTCTTCTGCTTGGGCCATGTTTACATGGCGCTTGAACTTGTCCTGGTACAACTCAGGATGATAATGCTCGTATGCCGTAAGCTTCTGTACCAGGTGCGCCAGAGATGTGAACTCCAACTGGAAAGCCGCATCCTTGATTGGCTTAGCAAGCCCGAGGACAGCCAGATCGACTGCCTCCTTCTCTGTGATGCACGACGAGTAGCATCGGTTCTTGACTTCTCTGAAGAGCTGTATATACACCGACACAGACTCTCCTCGCCTTTGCCTGACCTGGGCGAGGTCGGCAATTCCAGCTTCAGCAGCCTCCGAATGGTATTGGGTATGGAATTGATCTTCAAGCTGCCTCCAAGTCCGAATCGAATCCGGAGCCAGTGATGCATACCATCCAAAAGCTGGACCTGTAAGGGACTAGCCGAAGAACCAGACCCTCAGAGGATCTGATAGTGAGATCATCCCAACCTGCGTTAAGTATCGGCTCACATGCTCTATGGAGCTGGCTCCTTCTGACCCGTTGAACTTAGTGAACTCAGGAAGTCGATACTTGGGTGGCAACGGGATCAAGTCATAATCACTTGGGTACGGCTTGGAATAGCCGACCGCTTTCCTCTTGGGTAGGATACCAAACTGATCTCTCAGTATTGCACTGACCTGCTCCACACTAAGAACTCCTAGGGCCAATGGCTCAGCACTCGGCCCAGTAGCGTACTTTGCCAGCCATGCTTGTTTCTCTGCGTCTACTCCAGAAGCTCCTGGGCTGACCACCTGCATCGAGCGTGCTAGACTGACGCTGTCAGGGATGTAGGCGCACGTGTAACCGTGCGGGATCTCCTTGGGTGGCTCGGTGAGGAATTGGCCTTCTCCAGGATCGCCGCCGATCTTATAGACGACGTAGATCGGTGAATTTTGTGGTCTTGGGGCCGCAAACGAGAACGGCAGCACCGGTCTAGAATGCAATGTAGCTTCCTCTGTGTGACTCCCCAGGGTTGGCCCCGATGGAGAGTGCTGGTTCTTGATTATCTCCTGGATGACGCGGTGCGCCATACGCTCGAGCTCGTTCATCAGGCACTGAGAATGCCGATGAAGCGAATGGGCCACCATGTAGTTCATCTCCTGACACAAGGCCCTGGTGCGCTCCTCTGATGGTACAGACAGGTCCACGTTGTCGAGAGCGCCTTCAGGGGAGAATCCCTTCCATCTGATGCCATGGTTGCGGGTCCTCTCAAAAGAGCCGATGAGATCGTCTTCCAGCAGAGCTTTGATCTCGTCATACTTCTTCTTGTGTTCAGGGGAGAGCTCTTCATACGTGATGAGCTTAGGAGCGGGTTCTTGATCTTGAGCTCTGGTCATTGTTGTAGTGGACGTTGTTGCCGAGAAGGGTTGTCCCACCGAGCGTGCCAGAATGTGTTGTCGGTCGAAACCCACCGGTGAGCAGCGACGGGCAACACGAAGAGCCGGGAGGTTGCTGGTGCGCTGGCAGGCACTGCTCCCTCGTCGACGGCCCGCAATTCCGTCACGCGCCTGGAGAATGTGTGAAAGCCGGGCGTGCCACCTGACCTATACCCGATCAGGAGGGTGCAGACGTGCTCCGAACAATTTCCTGCATACAAAGACACGTGTAAACGTAAGTCCGAGCCGTGGTCGGCTCCCCGGGACGACTCTTGCATCGACTTTAAAGAGCCGATCGAGTCCCAGTATCAGATTGGATCTGTAACTATCCAGATGTCGATGAATAAAGTAAATAACTATGAAACTGCTTCAATTAAATCTAGCTAATCCAATCCATGATGGTAAAAGCTTCACTGCTAGATCGGAACATCCTACATGTGATTAGGCCTAATGAACGTAACATACAACTGCACCAAAACCCAAAACAGAGGCCTAAGAACTAGCAAGAGCCGATTCCCGGAACAATCCCTATCAAGGCTAAGATAAAGCATCTACTACGCCACCGGATCATCCAATCCGTTTGCAAGGCCTAACCAAGCAGATATTACGCAAACTCTTAAGAAAAGAGCAAACCATAACAGATTAGATCTACTAAACACAAAAGGAGCAGGGTGTTGCCTCTGCGCGACTAATTCTATGCTACAAGAACTAGCATAAGATTGAAACGTGACAGCACAGAGACAACGTGATATTCGTAGATGATAAGCAACGAAACATAATAGATCTACTAAAAGCCATGCTACGAACATCGGGATAACTAGTATTACTCGCCATAAAAAACGCTTCAGTACGAGTAATACCAAGGTAAAAGCAAGAACTATGCTACCCTGATCGCAAAAAGCGATCAGGGCAGCATGGCACTTACTTGGATGAAACCCTAGGATTAGGGGTGGCGATACGCCGAGAGTTGTTGTTTGCGAGACGTGATGACGCTCTCCTTCATGAATAACAAAGGATACATATTTATAGTCCGGAGACTTGGGAAACAATCTAAACTAATCTTGTCCTGATTGGACTCTATCTCTAATCTTGAACTAAATCTAAGGATACATGGCCAATGTGGCCCATATGCTCACGCAGGAGCCGATTTACAAGCCTTCCTCACTTTCTGCTTTAAGCCCATCTTGCTTTCGGCCCATAAATTAATCCTGTTAATTTATGGCGATAACAGGGGGTGTTGTTGACGGTCCTTAAGTCAGAAATAAAGCCGTCAACTCCTGCATCTTTTCTTGACTCTCGAACACCAAAAGTAGTTATAGGACTTATTTCTAATAATTTCCACGGGTTTTCGTTATTCTTGGATTTTAGGCATCCATACACGGAATAAGGTAAAACAGACAAAAGACGCAACACAATTGCACAGAATATCCAACCCTGTGTCACACTTACAAAGAGGGCCCACAAAACAGAGCAAACCGACAAATGAAACCCCGGCACCGACATACACAAGCGAGGTCCCACTCACCAGTCACCCAGCAAAAGACGGTGGCCAGAGGTGGTGCTGTGGGTCCGGCCGAACCTTTGGTTCGGCCGAACCCAGACAGGCACCCGTCCAGGTGCACTTTGGCCAGTGGTTCTCTCTGATCCATCCAAAGGCGGTGGAGCAAGTTTCCATATTAGAAGATGGCGGGAACTGACCTTTGAAGCTATAATAGGAGCCTCCACACACCCTCTCAAGCATTCACAATTTTCATTCATTCCACAAGGAGAAGGAGTAGTAGTAGGACTCCACTTGTATCATTAGAGTAGAGGAAGTGTGCGAGGTGGAGGATCGGAGAAGTGCCGGACGTGTCGGCCTCTCTTCGTCTTGTACTTCGACGGGTACGAACCACTTGAGTAAGTATCCGGAGTTCATCTTCTGTTAAGTTCTTGGTTTAGTATTCTTAAGTCCTTCATTTGTTTACAGGTTCATTGTCCATTATCGTAACGGTTGCTCTGGTAGAGGGCCCCTGATAAGCGTGGTGCTAATTAGGTCCTAGATTGCCTTTGTTTGCCTCATGCTCCATAGTATTGCAGGGTAGACCACAGGTGGTGATAGCCCTATCGGTCCGCTACGAAGCTGCTTCGTGGTTAGAGCACTCCCTCCTGTCCGAGTGCAGCGTAGAGCCACAAGCCAGAGGTCCCTAACAGTACCTGGGTCGGACCGGTGCCCGAAGTAAACAAGTGACGAGCCTAAGTTTACCTTGCCTTGACCCTTAACCATAGATAAACCACACTACCCCAAAGCTTTCCTACCTCTTATTCTCCTGGGTCTAGCTAGCCAGAAGATCATTACACCTCCGTTCCCTGTGAAATCTCAATACCCTGAATACTCTCGAGGTGAAGTGCTACAACGGTATCTTTCGTGCGCTTGCGGATTATTCTGTGAACGTTAAGAAATACCAACATGCACCATTGCCGCTGCGATCTCAAGCTCCACGCGGTGTCAGACCTGGGGCCACAGGATATCTCATGTGGCGCGGTCTTGTGTGAGATATAAGGTAGGAGATATTGTGTACAACATGTAACTACCCATAGCGTATCTTTGTGGTAGAACCACCTGAATTATCCCGGCTCAAGTGCATTGGCCATTACCATAAAGGCAACACCGACACAAACGCACTTCAAACGGAACAATTCTTGGTCTGTCAGGTAACGTCCCGATACAACCACCAGTTCTCGGATCGCACAAGCATACTCCGCATGAAGGCGAGTCCAGAGATATTACAACCACATATTTTACAACACAAGCATAATAGTTATTGCAAACCAGTTCAAAGCTTTATTAAAGATCCAAACTCAGTAAAACATTATATAAGATATAAGTTTAAAGTTCAGAGTTGAAAAGCAGCGGAAAGAAAACACGACGGCTACAACACGTCGCAAAAGTATACCACGCTAGCCCAAGCAAGGTATCACTCGTCAGGGTCATTGCCGGTCGAAGACGGATCCCATTCTACGGACCAGCCAGGAGGCAAAGAGCAGGGCCAAGATAGACTAGCGATCTGGTCCTCAAAACTCATACCTGAAAAAGGTTTCAACAGCAAGGCTGAGTATTCTAATACTCAGCAAGACTTAACCGTCAACGGGTATACTTAGCCCACCTAGCTAGACTATGCAGGGTTTTGTAAGGCTCTGGTTTCCTTTTGCTGAAAAGCAATAAAGAGTAGGTCCTTACTTCACATTTTAGCTTTCCATATTCTAGTTGATTAACCATTCTATGTAAGCAACTAATCCTATCCAACCATGGTAGAACTTTAGTCAAACATCAAGATTGATCATAGTAATGTTGCTCTTATTACTCTATGTGGCAAAGGGATCAAGCAGTCCCAAGCCATGAGAAGCGGACGATTCAAATCGAAATTTGTTAACTTGGCCAGGCAAACCTAACACACACGTTTGGAACACCGTCGGGTCATTCCCAAACAACCGTTTACCTTTCATTCCGGCTTGTGGACAGTGTAACTCTCCCCGACTACAGGGCACCATCAACATAAATAAATAAAAACCTCACGTAAACATAAACATAAACATCCCTATAGCCACGGTGTTGCGCCTTTCATCTCCCCGACTACAGGGCACCTTTCATCCCTGTAGCCACGGTGTTGCACAACATAAACATAAATAAAAACCTATCTCTAAGAGAGAGTGAAAGGTATATCCACTCTCGGGTCCGATCGGCTACTGGGCTTACCGCGTACCATATTTACGGCATGTGGCTAGTACGTTTAAAAACTTAACCACCGCTGCCACACACCGCGACCTTAGCAAGTTCATCAACACAGATGGGGTCTCACACAAGGTCATGATATCGAACACGACCCCGTCCGTCGTCCTTATATTGATAGCAGAAAGTAAACAAGCAATTCCTATAGAGTTCGCGAGTGACGGGCAATCACTCGACTTTTACCGGTCCTATAAGCTTAGCAATTATTCGAACTCATGTCTAGTGTTCAGTACATAGGTTCCTAGGATCATGCATATAGGGTTTCAATTCAAATCCTAAGAACTGTAAATGCACAAGTAAGTAATAACGATAAATTGTAATAATTTGAAATATGGGTTATGTCCGAGGCTTGCCTTCTCGGTAGTCACTAGCTAGATTAGCCTTGGGCTCTTCCGGATTTTGGTCCTGGTCTTCAGTTAGTATAGTGATGTTCAGCTGGGCCTCTTGATCACCTTCTTCGGACTCCGGGATCAGCTCGTACGTCCCGTCCGATAAAACAGTCGTATCTATATGTGATGCAAGAAACAGTATTATAAACACACGCTTCACAATAAAGTTGCAATTTAAAAAATAACAAACATAACTAAACATATGGGCAATTGTTTGTAGAGTAGTTATTTAACATTGCCTACTACACAAAACAATATGATTAACCTCACAAGACAACTTGATTAACTTCACAATGTAAGTTTTAGTTAACTCACATAGCATTTAAAACATGGTTCGCTAAGAATTGAGTAACTCAGAATAAAACAAGCATTTAAATGCAAAACAATTACTTCAAATAGGTAGTACAGAGAGCAATCTACCCTGAAAATTTCATGCCATTTCATGCAGCCAATTATTCAGAATAAATTATTCAATCAGAGAGCACCTAGAATAAGATTAAATTCTACAGGTTAAACTAGAGCAAAACAGAAGCTATAAATTTAATAAAAAACCAACACAGTGTTAACTAAGCTGCTGTAAATTTTTTATGATTTTATCTGCACAGAATTAATTCTGATAAAAAGAACAAAACTAGAATTAACACATCAAGATTCATTTTGAACTTCTGTTCTAAACATGATCAGTTGTTCAAACTTCATGGACAAGCTGAGCTATTCAAAATGAACGTTCAGAAATACTTGAATGATTTATCATGAACAGAAACTATTTACCATAATTAAAGTCTACTTAATAAGCATTAAATCAAAGAAATAGCCAAACAGATCGAAAATTTCTAAAACTTGGGCAACAGCAAGGTTGTAGTGATATGTAAGCATGGAAAATGTTTCACACTCAGAACTCTAATCTTTCTACCAGCACAAATATTTTAGTATAACTAGTAGATCAAGGAATCTTGAAACTTTGACCTAGCTAATGATGTCAAATAGGCTTCAAATTTTTACCAGACACTAGTAGTTACTAAGTAGAACTCCTAGAACAAATAAAGCCTATTTATTCTTTCCTTTTTCTTGGATTAAAATACAGACCAAAAATGAATATGTGCATGTAACAAAACTTGTAGTTCTTGTAACACGGATTCCAAAACATTTGGATTTGTATTTTTTAGATTTTTCTATGAATTTCTAGGTATTTTCAAAGTTCAACCTAGAAACAAATGAGAAAGGATTGAAAACTTGCATCCAGGACCCTAGAATTCTAAAAGTATTTGCAGGGGAGTCCTTGGCCGGAGTCAGAGCAGGGGAGGGAGGTTTGACCGGCCGATTCCGGCGGGGCTCGTCACCGGCGGCGAGGGTGGAGGGGCTGTGGAGGTTCACCGGGTCAGGGCGCACCTGTAGGTGTGCTTGGCCGGGTCTGGAACGGTCGGAGGAGGCGGTCCCGTTGCGAGCAGGGCGGCGGCGGCGGAGGATAACGGCGGCGAGGGTACTCCGGTGGGTTCTAGGCGAGGAGGAGAGGTCTGCGAGCTGTCCGAGGACGGGGCGGAGCTAATGGTGGAGTCAACGCGGGCGGAGCGAGTCTAGAATGGCGGGTCGACGGTGAGCTTCGAGCTCACCGGTGTTTGGGCGGGGCGGCTGCGGTGTTCTGGGGGCTCTGGGCTGGGAGCTTGCGAGAGAGTGAGTGGATTGGGTTGCTGGGGTGCTCTGGGTGCTGGGGCGAGGTGGCGGCCGCAGAGCTCGTCTGGGTGGCGTGGCGAGGGAAGGAGGGATCCAGCGCGAGAGGAAGTGGGTCCAGGGGTTCGCGGAGGTGCCACGTGAGGCGGTGGGGAAAGCAGGAGGTGGCCTGCGGCCTCCCACGGTGGTGGGCAGCGCCGCTCAGCGCCGGCGGCAGAGAGAAACAGAGAAGCAGAGAGGTGGGAGATGAAGTCTGGACTGATTTGCAATTTCTAAAAAGTTTAGGGGCCCTACTGTAAAACAAAAATATCTCCTAAACTATTGCTCAAATGAAAAAGTGCCCAACTCAAAAGTTGTTCAATTTTTCAAGATCTACAACTTTGATGTTGTGCAAAAATTGATTTGACCAAAGGTTAAAGAGTTATTTTGAAAACAAAGGAAGGATTTTGAATTTAATGGACTTTTGTCTTTTCCAATGCAAATTCAGATTAATTTCAAACTAAAAAGCAAAATTTTCTGCCAAGCAATGATTACACTGAATTTTACAAATAAACCCTCCACAAAAGCAATATTTGCTCTCCCTATTCAAATTAAGTTATAGAAAGGACCCTGCATTAAATCATATTTACACAACTACCCTTAGATTTTTACAATAAGATCCTTTTTCAAGCAAAATAAGCACATGATGCATAAAATAAATGCAATTCTACTGCGCAGACACCTAGGGTGTCACAGCCTTCCCCCCTAAAAGGAATCTCGCCGCGAGATTACAGGAAGAAAAGGAATAGAAATGTTTAATACCTGAATTTGTTCTAAGAAAGTCGGGAAAGTTTCTTTGGAGAAAATTTTCAGTCTCCCAAGTGGCTTTCTTCCTCAATATGATGATTCCACTGGATTTTGTACATTTTAACTTTCTCCCTTGTAGTACTTCTTTCCTTGGTGTCAAGAATTTTGATTGGGTACTCAGCGTAAGATAAATCGTGTTCAATCTCGACATCTTGTGGTTCAAGAATCTCAGTGAGCACTTTGATGCACTTCTTAAGTTGAGATACATGAAAGACATCATGAATGACGGCCAACTGAGAAGGAAGACGAATCCGGTAAGCAACTGGTCCACAAGTTTCGATGATTTCAAATCGTCCGAGGTATCAGGGTGCTAATTTCCCTTTTATGCCGAAGCGTTGAACACCTCTAGTAGGAGATACTAGCAGATATACGAAATCCCCTACCTTGAACTGTAAAGGGTCTCTTCTTTTGTCGGCATAACTTTTCTGTCTTGATTGGGCTACTTTAAGATTAGCCTGGATAACTTTGACTTTCTCTTCTGCCTCAGTAACTAGATCTGGCCCAAATACTTTGCGTTCTCTAGCTTGTGACCAACTCAAAGGAGTTCGACACCTTCGATCGTATAACGCTTCAAATGGTGCCATTTGCAAGCTGGATTGATAACTGTAATTATATGAGAACTCTGCCAGTGCTAGGCACTTATCCCAGTTCTTGCCATATTGAATAGCACATGCTCTCAGCATATCTTCAAGAATTTGATTGATTCGTTCGGTTTGCCCATCTGTTTGTGGATGATAGGCTGAACTACGAATCAATTTGGTTCCAAGGGATTCTTGCAATTGCTCCCATAAACATGCAATAAACTGAGCCTCACCATAAAAAATGATCGTCTTTGGAACTCCATGCAAACGGACAATCTAGTCGAGATAAATCTCTGCATACCTCTTGGCAGAATAAGTTGTATTCACAGGAATAAAATGAGCGGTCTTGGTGAGTCTATCAACGATTACCAAAATAGAATCATGCTTCTGTGAAGTGTTGGGTAAGCCAACGATAAAATCCATACTGATGTCCTCCCATTTCCAGGATGGAATGGGTAAAGGTTGGAGAGTACCAGCTACTTTCAAGTGGCTAGCTTTAACTCTTTGACAGACATCACACTCAGAAACATATTTGGCGATCTCTCTTTTCATCCGAGTCCACCAAAAATTCTGTTTAAGATCCTGGTACATCTTGGTACTACCGGGATGAATAGAAAACTTCGATAGATGTGCTTCATCAAGGATTTGTTTTCTAAGCTGGTGATTCTTGGGTACAACAAGACGAAATTCAAACCATAGAACTCCTTTATGATCCACTCGGAAATACTTGTACTTTGTTTCTCCTTGGGATAGCTTTTCCTTGATGATTTTGATACCTTCATCATGTAATTGTGCCATGATGATGCTATCATGAAGTGTAGGCTCGACAGCTATATGGTTCAGACTTCCTTGAGGTACCATTTCTAGATTTAGTTTCATCATTTCCTGACATAGAGTTTCGTTGAATGGCTCTACAAATAGACAATGGCATTGTGACTTGCGGCTGAGTGCATCCGCAACCACATTAGCCTTTCCTGGATGATAGTGCACATTTAGATCATAATCCTTTATCAACTCTAGCCAGCGTCTCTGCCTCATGTTGAGATCAGCTTGGGTGAAGATATACTTGAGACTCTTATGGTCAGTGTAAATGTTACAATGAGTTCCCATAAGATGATGTCTCCAGAGCTTAAGAGCATGAATGACAGCTGCTAACTCTAGATCATGTGTTGGATAGTTCTTCTCATGATTTTGGAGAGCTCTTTATGCATACGCGATCACCCGGTTGTCTTGCATAAGTACAAAACCAAGTCCCGTACCAGAAGCATCACAATAGACATCAAAAGGTTTGGTACTGCCCAGTGTAGCCAGCACTGGAGCAGTAATTAATCGTGCTTTGAGAGTTTGAAAAGCTTCTTCACATTTATCATCCCAAACAAATTTCTCTACTTTCTTTAATAACTCTGTCATAGGTTTGGCTATTCTGGAGAAATCAGGAATGAATCAACGATAGTATCCAACTAACCGAGAAAACTGCGAATCTGATGGACCGAAGTAGGAGGTTCCCAATCCATCACTTCTTGCACTTTAGTTGGATCAACCGATATACCTTCACTGGAGATAGTATGACCTAAAAATTTCACACTATCTAGCCAAAATTCACACTTGGAGAATTTGGCATAAAGGTGATGATCTCGTAATCGTTGAAGAACGATGCGTAAATGCTGAGCATGATCTTCTTCATTCTTGGAGTAGATCAAAATGTCATCGATGAACACCACAACAAATTTATCAAGCTCCGGCATGAAGACTGAATTCATCAATTACATAAAATATGCCAGGGCATTGGTAAGACCAAAAGACATAACCAGATACTCATAGAGTCCATATCTGGTCGAGAAAGCTGTTTTTGGAATGTCACAAGGCTTGATCTTTATTTGATGGTAGCCAGAACGAAGATCGATCTTAGAGAAAACCTTGGCTCCAGCTAACTGATCAAACAGGATATCAATGCAGGGAAGAGGATACTTGTTTTTAATAGTAACCGCATTGAGTGGTCGATAATCAACACATAGCCTCAAACTGTTGTCCTTCTTCACAAACAGGGCTGGACATCCCCATGGTGAAGCACTTGGATGAATAAAACCCTTGTCAAGAAGGTCTTGAAGTTGGATTTTCAATTCTGCCAACTCATTTGGAGGCATTTGGTACGACCTCTTAGAAATAGGGGCGGTACCGGGTTGAAGCTCGATAACGAACTCGATATCTCTATCAGGGGGCATTCCAGGTAAATCATCTGGAAATACATCCGCATACTCACACACAACAGGAATATCTTCAATCTTAACTTCTTTTATGGCATAGGCACAAGAGTTGAAGCACTCTTGTTGTGGTAGATAGAGTATGGTGGCTCCTTGATATGGTGAATCTATCTCGATAGCTTGGGAAGAGATATCTAACAGTACTTTATGTCTAGTCATCCAATCCATGCCCAGAATAACATCCATGCCTTCTAAGTTCAGTAAGATCAAATTTGTCTTTATCAATTTGCTACCCAACTTAATTGGCACATATCTAATAATTTGATTGGAAGCTATCTTCCCACCAGGGGTTGCTATCATGAAAGATCCCTTAGTATGACAAAAATCCAATCATATTCTTGCTCCAAATTTGGCACTTATAAAACTATGAGTTGCACCAGAATCAAATAATATGACTGCGGGTTTATTGTGAATAGAGAATGTACCCGACATGACTGGTGCTCCTTCGGGAAGCTCTGCAAGAGTAGTGAAATTAACTCGCCCCTGTCGGACTTGCACCATTTGCTTCTTGCCCTTGCCCTTGTTGTTCTAATTGGAGTTCTACCCTAGATAAGACTTCTTGGGTTGCGGGCAATTATTGGCAAAATGGTCAGTACTGCCGCAATTAAAGCATCGATTGTTGCCATTCCCACGATTGAATTGTGGGGTAATTGGCCTTGGGCCAAACTACTGCGGCTGCTGAAAGACTAGAGGTCTGAATCCTCCCTGTTGCGGAGGCGGCCTAAAAACAAATCTGTCCACTAGGGCATTTCTCTATGGAGGTCTAGGTGGAGTATTCTGCACCAGACGATACCTCGGTGGCTGAGCACTCGAGGGTCCTGTTGGTGCCTTTCGTTTCTTCTCGGCGCGATGCGCTGTGATACAATCTTCTTGAGTAATGGCCATATTGACCAGCTCATTATAAGTATTTGGTTGAAGAAGGTTCAGGCGTTCCTTGAGCTTGGTGTTGAGGCCACGACGAAAACGGTCACGCTTCTTGGCGTCAGTATCCGCATGATGGCCTGCGTACTGGCACAAATGATTGAAGGCCTGTGCATACTGAAGAACAGTGCGGGTTCCTTGATTCAAAGCCAAGAATTCATTCAACTTTCTCTCAATCAATCCCTCAAGAATATGATGTGTCTGAAAAGTATTCCGGAATTCCTCCCAAGAGATAACATGTCCAATAGGCTCCATAGCACAATAGTGATCCCACCAAATACGAGTGGTGCCACGAAGCTGTTGGGCGGCGAATTGAGCCTTGTTTGCATCAGCACAAGGTACTGCTAGCAAAGAAAACTTGGACTCAATAGTACGGAGCCAAGCATTGCGTCCAAAGGTTTATCAGTTCGGTTGAACAGCGGAGGTTGGGTACCAAAGAATTCATGGTAACCCGCTGGTTGTGCATCACGTCCTCCATGCTGCTGGCGTGGCGGATTCTGCTGCCCTTGGACCAGCTGACGAAGCAATTCGGTTTGCATGGCCATTAGCTCGGCCAGATTCGGCAGTGGGGGCGGTGGCTGCTGAGATCCACTGCCAGTTTCACGGCCGAAACCTTCAGGCGATCCACGGGTATGACCAACCATCTGTAATTATGGAAGACATCCATTAGATACATTTTTCTTGCTCCCAAAATCAATGGTATGTGCAATGATCATACATTGGATATCAAAACAAAATCAGCAGAATTTAACCAGATGATGTGTAACACAATATGCATAACACATATTTGCTCAATCAACATAGCTCAAAATTTGGTCAGCTGTTAAATAATTTCGTACTCCCTCACTTCGGTAAGCAGAAAAAAAGTCTTGATTTTCAAACTGGTAGTCATTATTTATATTACATCCAAGGTAGTCTTTATAGTACAAACCTAGCATCACACTTTCTTACCACATATGCTACAACAAGTGGTACTCCTTCCTAGGGCTATTTTACAACATCTCCTTCCTTATTTACATATACTACAACAAGGAAGATCACATGCTATCTAGGACTATCCTAAGATGCCTAGAAGTCATCGAGGTTGCCCATAGAGGAAGCACTACTGGAGGAAGAGTCGTCCGGCTGAGGGTTAGGCTCAGCAAGCGCGTGCTCGGAATCTATCTCAGAAACTCCCTCAATCTCCTCTGGGTCTTCTTCTAATGCTGCAGGCTCGGCTGGAACAACTGGGGGTATTGGCTGCTCATGGAGCATACCAATATGGGACATAGCATCATCCAGATCCACTTGGAGCTCGTGAACCTGCTCCTGAAGAAAAGCAATCACCGTGTTGCGCTACACTATCTCAGCACCATGCTCCAGAACCTGAAGCTCAAACTGTGCAATGGCGTGATCTCTCCCAGCAACAGCCTCATTAAGCCCCTGAATCTGAGTGTCTCTCAAACTAAGACCTCGCTGAAAAGTCTGGGCCAAGTCCATCACCTGATCCATGTGCCTCTGCTGAAGGATCTGATAGTGGTACTAGGCATTCATATACCTGATCACCGCCTGGATAGTCTCCTCAGCTACATCTCCAACTAAGTGTCCAAAATGGGTGGTCCTGAAGAGCCACTCTGCGTTGCTAGCACTGACTGCCGGAAACAAGCCAATAGGATAAGCGGCTACTTCATCGGGATGATGCTCACAGAAGGTAGTGATAGCTTTGAGAGCTACTGTCTCAAAAGCATCCACAAGACGATATCCAACCACCTCAATCTCAATACGCGGCCAAGCCAAGGTGGGGTGCTAAGGAATGGTCATGGTGACTCTGCTCTTCTGAACTCCATCCTCAGAAAACTGTCATCCCTTGTACCAGGGTGGGTCTGGGTAATGGAAAATACGGAGCGTATCCCACAAAATCCTCGGAAAGCCCTCCCAGTACAGGCAATCAATATGAGCACATCCATCCTCATCCCAAAAGACATTGTGACAGTCCGCCATCTAAATCAAAAAGGATTGAAATGTGAATTATATGCTTATCTCAAGACTTCTCAAATAAAGCTTTTTAAGAAGACTGCGGAAAAATGTGATTCTGATTCAAAGAATTATATGGTTTCACCAATTTCAGAAAGTAACAAACCCCCAAGTGGTACTGGTTCACCATTTGAGATTCTATGGAACGAAAAGATCATTATAACATCGTGATGGGGCTAAGGATGAAGGCATGACTCAAATCCATCTTTTCATCCAAAGAAATCTAAATGTTTCAACAAACATGCTCCTAATATCAAGTTTAAACTCAACTTATGATTTAAGCATACTAATACATATCCATGAAGATCCATACTAGAAATTCCTTAAAAAGACTCATGTCACAATTTCAAATTCTAAGAATCAAATCAAACATATTCACAATATGCATGCACGACCAATTCGCCCTCACAAGATAAACAATTGCCAACTATTGTTGGGCTTACGCGGTTAGTACAGTGGCATAACATAAATACGTCTCTCCCTATTATATCTAGTCGATAAATTCTAACCGTTCTTAACTTATCGAATCGTGGTTAGTGTACCTGCAGAAAAATTGACAGAATACATATATACATTGAACCTTTCATGCCAGCACTCATGAAAGCGTTCCCATATATTACCGCTCACTATAGAAGCGGCAGCCATACAATTTCCGCCGTATGGCCAACGTTAACATACGCCACTGAGATAGTGTATTCACAAGTTCCTTTACTCCCAATATAATCGACCGATGGTCGGTATATTGGCAGTAGCTCAAGTAGGCCACTGCTTGAGCGCAACGTTCGGTTCGCATCGCCGACGGGAAGGTCAGACTCCCTCAGCTGACTGAGGATCCTTACCTTCTTACCTTAACGTAGATGCGTCGTTACAGAAATTAAGGGTTGCTTGTGAGTATGGTTTGACAAAAATGTAAAGTGCTGGAAGTCAGATATAATAAACCATACATAGATAGCCACCTGATAAATCCGATAATTTCCCTAGGGCTTTACGCTCTATGCACAATCCTTAATGAAACCAACGTAGTTTTATAAACACTTTGTTGGTCCAATTTTTATACCAAAATCAATTTTTAAGGTTCCAACACCTCTGGTGTACACTTGCAGCTCTGATACTAGCTGTGGTAGAACCACCTGAATTATCCCGGCTCAAGTGCACTGGCCATCACCATAAAGGCAACACCGACACAAACACACTTTATTACAGATCCAAACTCAGTAAAACATTATACAAGATATAAGTTTAAAGTTTAGAGTTGAAAAGCAGCGGAAAGAAAACACGACGGCTACAACACGTCGCAAAAGTATACCACGGTAGCCCAAGCAAGGTATCACTCGTCAGGGTCATTGCTGGTCCAAGACGGATCCCATTCTACGGACCAGCCAGGAGGCAAAGAGCAGGGCCAAGACAGACTAGCAATCTGGTCCTCAAAACTCATACCTGAAAAAGGTTTCAATAGCAAGGCTGAGTATAGTAATACTCAGCAAGACTTAACTGTCAACGGGTATACTTAGCCCACCTAGCTAGACTATGCAGGGTTTTGTAAGGCTCTGGTTTCCTTTTGCTGAAAAGCAATAAAGAGTAGGTCCTTACTTCACATTTTAGCTTTCCATATTCTAGTTGATTAACCATTCTATGTAAGCAACTAATCCTATCCAACCATGGTAGAACTTTAGTCAAACATCAAGATTGATCATAGTAATGTTGCTCTTATTACTCTGTGTGGCAAAGGGATCAAGCAGTCCCAAACCGTGAGAAGCGGACGATTCGAGTCGAAATTTGTTAACCTGGCCAGGCAGACCTAACACACACGTTTGGAACACTGTCGGGTCGTTCCCAAACAACCGTTTACCTTTCATTCCGGCTTGTGGACAGTGTCACTCTCCCCGACTATAGGGCACCATCTTCCTCCCTGTAGCCGCGGTGTTGCACAACATAAACATAAATAAAAACCTATCTCTAAGAGAGAGTGAAAGGTATATCCACTCCCCGGTCCGATCGGCTACTAGGCTTACCGCGTACCATATTTACGGCATGTGGCTAGTACGTTCAAAAACTTAACCACCGCTACCACACACCGTGACCTTAGCAAGTTCATCAACACAGACGGGGTCTCACACAAGGTCATGATATCGAACACGACCCCGTCCGTTGTCCTTATATTGATAGCAGAAAGTAAACATGCAATTCCTATAGAGCTCGCGAGTGACAGGCAATCACTCGACTTTTACCGGTCCTATAAGCTTAGCAATTATTCGAACTCAGGTCTAGTGTTCAGTACATAGGTTCCTAGGATCATGCATCTAGGGTTTCAATTCAAATCTTTAGAACTGTAAATGCACAAGTAAGTAATAACGATAAATTGTAATAATTTGAAATATGGGTTATGTCCGGGGCTTGCCTTCTCGGTAGTCACTAGCTAGATTAGCCTTGGGCTCTTCCGGATTTTGGTCCCGGTCTTCAGTTAGTATAGTGATGTTCAGCTGGGCCTCTTGATCACCTTCTTCGGACTCCGGGATCAGCTCGTACGTCCCGTCCGATAAAACAGTCGTATCTATATGTGATGCAAGAAACGGTATTATAAACACACGCTTCACAATAAAGTTGCAATTTAAAAGATAACAAACACAACTAAGCATATGGGCAATCGTTTATAGAGAAGTTATTTAACATTTCCTACTACACAAAACAATATGATTAACCTCACAAGACAACTTGATTAACTTCACAAAGTAAGTTTTAGTTAACTCACATAGCATTTAAAACATGGTTCGCTAAGAATTGAGTAACTCAGAATACAACCAGAATTTAAATGCAACAAAATTACTTTAAACAGGTAGTACAGAGAGAAATCTACCCTGAAAATTTCATGCCATTTCATGCAGCCAATTATTCAGAATAAATTATTCACTCAGACAGCACCTAGAAAAAGATTAAATTCTATAGGTTAAACTACAGAAAAACAAAAGCTATAAATTTAACAGCAAACCAACACTGTGTTAGCTAAGCTTTTGTAAATTTTTAATGATTTTATCTGCAAATAATTAATTTTGATAAAAAGAACAAAACTAGCATTAACACATCAATATTCATTTTTAACTTCTGTTTTAGACATGATCAGTTATTCAAACTTCATGGACAAACTGAGCTATTCAAAATGAACATTAAGAAATATTTGAATGAATTATCATGAACAGAAACTATTTACCATAATTAAAGTCTACTTAATAAGCATTAAATCAAAGAAATATCCAAACAGATTGAAAATTTCTAAAACTTGGGCAACAACAAGTTTGTAGTGATATGTAAGCATGGAAAATGTTTCACACTCAGAACTCTAATCTTTCTACCGGCACAAATATATTAGCATAACTAGTAGATCAAGGAATCTTGAAACTTTGACCTAGCTAATGATGTAAAATAGGCTTCAAATTTTTACCAAACACTAGTAACTATGTAAGACACAATCAAGTCAAAAATCACAGACAGTTACTAAGTAGAACTCCTAGAACAAATAAAGCCTATTTATTTTTTCCTTTTTCTTGGATTAAAATACAAACCAAAAATGAAGATGTGCATGTAACAAAACTTGTAGTTCTTGTAACACGGATTCCAAAACATTTTGTTTTGTATTTTTCTGATTTTTCTATGAATTTCTAGGTATTTTCAAAGTTCAGCCTAGAAACAAATGAGAAAGGATTGAAAACTTGCATCCAGGATCCTAGAATTCTAAAAGTATTTGCAGGGGAGTCCCTGGCCGGAGTCAGAGCAGGGGAGGGAGGTTTGACCAGCCGATTCCGGCGGGGCTCGTCGCCGGCGGCGAGGATGGAGGGGCTGGGGAGGTTCACCGGGGTCGGGGCGCACCTGTAGGTGTGCTTGGCCAGGTCTGGAACGGTCGGAGGAGGCGGGTCCGCTGCGAGCAGGGCGGCGGCGGCGGAGAAGAATGGTGGCGAGGGTGCTCCGGTGGGTTCTGGGCGAGGAGGAGAGGTCTGCGAGCTGCGCAAGGACGGGGCGGAGCTAATGGTGGAGTCACCGCGGTCGGAGCGAGTCTGGAATGCCGGGTCGACGGTGAGCTTCGAGCTCGCCGGCGTTTGGGCGGGGCGGCTGCGGTGTTCTGGGGGCTCTGGGCTGGGAGCTAGCGAGTGAGCGAGTGGATTGGGTTGCTGGGGTGCTCTGGGTGCTGGGGCGAGTGAAATAAGGAGAGCCGGGCGCTGCGTCAGGCTGGCCACGGTGGCGGCGAGGTGGCGGCCGCAGAGCTCGTCGGGGTGGCATGGCGAGGGAAGGAGGGGTCCGGCGAGAGGGGAAGTGGGTCCAGGGGTTCGCAGAGGTGCCACGTGAGGCGGTGGGGAAAGCAGGAGGTGGCCTGCGGCCTCCCATGGCGGCGGGCGACGCCGCTCAGCGCCGGCGGAAGAGAGAAACAGAGAAGCAAAGAGGTGGGAGATGAAGTCTGGACTGATTTGCAATTTCCAGAAAGTTTAGGGGCCCTACTGTAAAACAAAAATATCTCCTAAACTAGGGCTCAAATGAAAAAGTGCCCAACATGAAAGTTGTTCAATTTTTCAAGATCTACAACTGTGATGTTGTGCAAAAATTGATTTGACCAAAGGTTAAAGAGTTATTTTGAAAACATAGGAAGGATTTTGGATTTAATGGACTTTTGTCTTTTCCAATGCAAATTAAGATTAATTTCAAACTAAAAAGCAAAATTTTCTGCCAAGCAATGATTACATTGAATTTTACAAATAAACCCTCCACAAAAGCAATATTTGCTCTCCCTATTCAAATTAAGTTATAGAAAGGACCCTGCATTAAATCATATTTACACAACTACCCTTAGATTCTTACAATAAGATCCTTTTTCAAGCAAAATAAGCACATTATGCATAAAATAAATGCAATTCTACTGCACAGACACCTAGGGTGTCACAATCTTGTACCAGCCGGACTAGATAGAATCTACACGAAAACTACTCGGGATAAGATCTAGGAGATAAACCGACCTAGAACCTTCCCTGTAATCCCGCTCCCCCGGCCTATATAAGGGTGGGCAGGGACCCCTCCATTCAGATCATATAACCCCTACGCACATTGTTACGCCCAAGGCAATACAAACCATATAGGACGCAGGGTATTACACAACATCTGCGGCCCAAACCTGTCTAAACCTTGTGTTGCTTGTACCATCGCGTCCTTGATCTCAGTGATTCCCTACGATCATCTCTCTACCTAAGGGTATCCCTAGGTAGACCCGACGGTAAAACACCGACAGCTGGCACCCACCGTGGGGGGTCATCTCCGATGATCCTCCGACAGACTCGATGGCATCCCCAGATCAATACGGTATCCTTGAAAAGGGTACAACTCTCACTTTTGGGCCATGGACCTGCGTTGCCAATGGATCGGGTGGTTTCATCAGCCACCTGGACGATCATCACCAACCTGAGAAGTTTGGTTCCTCCAGTCAGTAACGCCCCAACAACTCAGCGGCTCTAGCTATCGTAGTGCAAAATTTTCCTGAGGATTCCCAGGAAGGATAAAATTTTAATCTGATAAACAGATACTGGACTGACCCCGATATGCCACTTGCTTCCTACGACTACAACCCGGTTCCAGCCGCAATGGGAGATCGTCTCGGCGACAAGATTGCCGCATGGGTCAATTTGGCCCAGGAAATGCCAGAATGAAGAGGAACTCCCCACGTCATGGCTCTAGATGCATGCCACCAATCGGAGCGCGCTATAGGCTATCTGCATCAAGTTTATAATTCTCTCCTAGATTGCATCAATATCGCCCAAAGCACTATAGGAAAAGACTGTGCATCAAGTGCAGCAAAACTGCGAATCACAAGGCAACACCATCTGTCGCCCAACGACCTCCTTAGTCAAATAGATCGAGTGGATGAAGCCCTGTTAGGATGCATTAACCTAGCAGAAATTACCCTGAACGCTAAACAATAGGACGCCCAAGAAGCCAAATTCAATAAAGAATTTGATGACTTCATGAATGGTCTAGAGCCACTCGACTCAGGACCCGTGCAAATAAACCCCAAGTTTCTCGATCCCAATAACGATCGAGAATTCATCAACTTCCTAAACAATCTGGACCTACCAGATGAGTTTGATGACCTTGAAGATTGGTTGGATGACATCGACCTAATTATGGAAAGCTTACTCCACCCCGACAAGATCGAGGAACATTGGCACATCTCTAATGCCAAGAGAATGTGGACGGATTTCCAATCCCGTCAGCAACATGTGCACCAGACCACTGTGCACCACAACTATCGCACAACCGCACAAACGGAACGTGTTCCAGCCAACATAACATCACGGGTGGCAGAAGGACTATCCCTCCCCCCATAATCCAGTAACAAACCCCAAAACATTCCTTTGAAGCTACGAAACTCAGCCACCACCTTCTAGGAGGCTACGACATCTAAGATCCCAACTAAATCTGGAAAGGATCTAGACTCGTCACACCCGATCGGGTCTGAACACATCCCCGGAAATTCCGGGACCCTGGAAACTGATCACTGGAAACCTAATAAAAGAGGAGACCCCAACAATCCTCCTCCAATTATAAAACCAAGCCAAGATTGGCACGGTAGCGAGGAAGAGCTGCCAAACCAAGAAGAGCTAGCGCTCTCCTCTCCCCAAGAAGGAAGAAGCACCAAGGATCTGTCTAGAGAAAACAACATGGTGCGCCTCCTGGAGCTAGAAGACTTCGATGACTCGATGGAGTGAGTAAATCTCGACAACTACAACTCCGACGACTACAACTCTGACGACTACAAGCAGCACCTCTTCGACGAAGACATGCTTGACGACCCCATCGCCACTCGAGCGAAGACCCCTTAGTACAGAAACCCTCCCTCCTCCTACTCCAGTGGTCATAGTTACCGTGAAATTGGAAGATGAGGACAAGGAGGACGAGATGGCACGTCCCAAGGTCCGCAATCAAAAGTGAGTCAAACGACGCCAATGACTATCAGATCGACTACAGCAAGATGTTGGAGAGCCCCACGACTACTCCAACAACAACCTTGGCAACGTCATCAACATCGGGCGAGATACCTGCACCGCCATCATCTCTAAGCATGAAGAACGCGAGGAGGCTGAGGCTTACTCCCCCTCTTTCCAACTACCGTGTCTTCAACTACCACCAAAGGCAGGCGCGCAAGAGGCCAAACATCAGGGCCCACGACTCAAAAGCCGGCCCCTCGACGCCAAATCCTCTTACTCAACAAGGCAGGAAAGTAGCCCTCATCCAGAAACACTTCAAGCGAACAAAAGCGCTGCCCTTGGCACCCAAGTGGTAAGCACTCTGTCAGACCCAGGGCAGCGGGACTGCTTATAGGCATAGAATATTCTAGAGTAAGGGATAGCTCATGGATGTAACTTATCTCTCTTGTAAACTACTCGAATAGGCTTAGAACTAGCTGCAGTACAAAGGAAACTACCCGATCGTGCCGTAGTAGGACTCCAACTGTACTCGTCTAGGACTTTCCATGTAACCCTATCCCCCCGGATATATAAGGGCGGACAGGGACCCCCTCGAAAGACATCAACACCTAAGGTAATACAAACCACCACACAGGACGTAGGGTATTACGCAACTAGAGGCCCGAACCTGTCTAAATCTTTGTGTTCCTTGTACCATCGAGTTCCAGAGCCGTCAATCCCTACCTACAAACCTTACTGCTAAGGGTATCCTTGAGCAGGCTTGGCGGTAAACCCCAACAGCTGGCGCGCCAGGTAGGAGATTCGGCGAGTCCACCAGCGAATTCGATGGTCGGATCAAGCAATGCCAACAACGTGCCGGAAGGCACAACCCTCGTTTTTGGTTCCTGGGCATGCACGGCTGACGGAACGGGAGGCTTCTCCAGCCACCTTGTCACGCCCAATTCGCCTAAGCCAAGAACCCGCTCCCATCTCGCCAGCATCTGCGAGTCTGCGGATCTAGACGAAAAAAGAGTTCTACCCGAACTCGACTCGGATGATCCAGAAAACATGTCAACTTCGACCCGAACTCTCGATTCAGTCGAGTTCGACACAAACTCTGACTCCAAAAAACCTCATCTTTCCAAAACTCTTGGAAAATACTTGACTCATCTCAAGATGATCAAACGCCCTAAGATCAAAAACTCAAGACTACTCACTGGAGTAGATCAAGTTTTGTGGTCAATTGAGGGCTGCATCAAACTTGCAGAAACTACTCTCGGCTCATCTACGTTGCAGTAGATCCCTAAAGCGTTAAACCCACCACAGAAGTATGACACCCTAGGTGTCTGCACAGTAGAACTGTATTTATTTTGTGCATCATGTGCTTAAATTGCTTGCAAAAGGGTCTTATTTTAAAAATATAAGGTTAATTGTGTAAATATGAATTTATGCAAGGTCCTTTCTATAGATTAATTTGAATAAGAGGGGTAAATGTTGCTTTTGTGGAGGGTTTATTTGCAAAATTCAATGTAATCATTACATGGTATAAAATTTTACATTTCAGTCTAAATTTGAGGTGAATTTGCTTTGGAAAAGATAAAAGTCCATTAAATTCAAAATCCCTCCTATGTTTCCAAAATAACTCTTTAACCTTTGGTCAAATAAATTTTTGCACAACACCAAAGTTGTAGATCTTGAAAAGTTGAACAACTTTCATGTTGGGAACCTTTTCATTTGAGCCCTAGTTTAGGAGTTATTTTTGTTTTACAGTGGGACCCCTGGATTTTTCAGAAATTGCAAAGAAGTCCAACAGTCGTCTTCCACCTCCCTCCCTCCCTGCTTCCTCTGCCGCCGGGCAAAGCAGCGCCGCCCGCTGCCGAGGAGGGCCGCGACCCTCTAGACCCACTCCCCTCCGCGCTGGAGCCTCCTCCCCTCGCCACGCTGTCCCGGCCGAGATCTGCGGCCGCCACCTCGTCGCCGCCGTGGCTAGCTCGGGATAGAGCCCGACTTCCCCATCTCTCGCACGCCTCAGCACCAGGAGCATTCCCACAATGCATTCCCCTCACTCCTTTGCTAGCTCCCTACCCCAAACCCCCAGAACACCGCCGCCGCCCACCTGCACTCCGGTGAGGTCAAGCTCACCATTACCCCGCCATTCCAGACCTCCTCCGCCCACGTAGACCCCGCCATCAGCTCTGCCTCGCCCTCGCGCAGCTCCCTGACCGCTCCTTGTCGCCTATCGACCAACGGAACACCCTCACCGCCGATGACCTACTCCGAACCGCCGCCATCCACGCCGGCGACACCTTCCCGACCACCCCGGCTTCAATCTCGGGCACCAAAAGGTGCATGTCGATGTCCTCTAGCTGTTCCCCTACCTAGCCTCCACCTCCGGCGACCATCCTCGCCGAGATTAGCCGCACCGTGCCTTCCCTGCTCTGGCCAGGGACCTCCTTTGAAAAGAAAAGAAAGTTCCAGGGGTTAGATCGAAAAATGTACATGAACAATAGCATTCAAACCAGTGAACTTTGAAAATACCTAGAAATTTGTAGAAACATTAGAAAAAGACAAATCCAAATGTTTTGGAATCCTTGTTACAATGCCTACAACTTTTGTTACATACTCATCTTCAGTTTTGGTTTGCATTTTAATCCAAGAAAAAGAATAGACTAAATAGGCTTTAATTGTTCTAGGAGTTGTACTCAGTAACTTTATGTGGTTTTTGGCTAGAATGTGTTTTGTAGTGTTACTAGTGCCTGGTAAAATTTTGAACTCTTTTTGACATGTTTAACTAGGTCAAAGTTTCAAGATTCCTAAATCCACTAGTATTGATAATGTATTTGTGCTGGTAAAAATACTAAAGTTATGAGGATGAAACTTTTTCCATGCATGTATGCCACAAAACTTTGCTATTGCAAAAGTTTGAGAAAATTTAGACCTGTTTAAATATATCTTTGATTTAATTCTTGTTAAGTAAGCTTTAATTATGGTAAATAGTTTCCTTGCTTGGAAAAATCTGACAAAATTTATGGAACTCTATTTTGGTCATATATTCCTGCTTGTAAAATTGGAGAACCAGAAACACTATAGAACTTTCTGTACTAATTAGTTTTACTCTATGTGGTTTAATTTTGTCAAAATTATTACTTCTGTTTTATGCCTAAATAAATTCTAGAAAATTTATGGTATGTTCATTAGAATATGAAGCATGTTCTGAGTAATTTTGAGATTCATAAGTATCGAAGTTTGTTCTGTAGAATTTAATATTTTTCTAGGTGCTGTCTAAATTAATGTTTTATTCTGAATAATTGGCTGCATAATTTGGTATGATTTTTACAGGATAGATTGATCTCTGTACTTCCTGTTTGCAGTAATTTTGTTGAAATTAAATGCTGCTTATGTGTTGAGTTACTTAATTCTTATCAAAACATGTTTTACATGCTATATGTGCTAACTAAAAACCTACTTTGTGAAGTAATCAAGTTGTCTTGTGAGGTTAATCATGTGGTTTTGTGTAGTAAGACATGTTAAATAACTACTCTATAAACGATTGCCCATATGTTAAGTATGTTTGCTATTTGTTAGACTACAACTTTATCGTGAAATGTATGTGTTTGTAATATCGTTTCTTGCATCACATATAGATACGACTGTTCTAGCGGACGGGACGTACGAGCTGATCCCGGAATCCGAAGAAGGTGATCAAGAAGCCCAAGTGAACGCTGCTATACTGACTGAAGACCCGGACCAAAGTCCGGAAGAGCCCAAGGCTGATTTAGCTAGCGACTATCGCGAAGGCAAGCCCCGGACATAAACCCAGTATTTCAAATTATGCACTTTATGTACTATTTATTTGTGCATTTACAGTTCTTAGGATTTGAATTGAAACCCTAGATGCATGATCCTAGGAAGCTATGTACTGAACACTAGATTTGAGTTCGAGTAACTGCTATGCTAATAGGACCGGTAAAAGTCGAGTGATTGCCTGTCACTTGCGAGCTCTATAGGAGTTGCTTGTTTACTTTCTGCAATCACTATAAGGACGATGGACGGGGTCATGTTCGATATCATGACCTTGGGTGAGACCCCGTCTGTGTTGATGAAATCTGCTAAGGTCGCGGTGTGTGGTAGCGGTGGTTAAGTGTTTGAAAGTACTAGCCACATGCCGTAAATATGGTACGTAGTAAGCCTAGTAGCTGATCAGACCGGTGAGTGGATATACCTTTCACTCTCTCTTAGAGAAAGGTTTTTATTTATGTTTATATTGCGCAACACCACGGGTGCAGGGAGGAAGTTGGTGCCCTGTAGTCGGGGAGAGTGACCCTATCCACGAGCCGGAATGAAAAGTTAACGGTTGTTTGGGAATGACCCGACGGTGTTCCAAACGTGTGTGTTAGGTTTACCTTGCAAGGTTGGAAATCCGATTCGAATCGTCCGTCTCTCACGGATATTGAGACTACTTGATCCCTTTGCCACACAGAGTAATAAGAGTAATGTTATCTTGATCAAACTTGATGTTTGACTATAGTTCTACCATGGTTGATTAGAATTAGTTGCTTACATAGAATGGTTAATCAACTAGAATGTTGAAAGCTAAAATGTGAAAGTAAGGACCTACTCTTTATTGCTTTTCAGCAAAAGGAAAAACAGAGCCTCACAAAACCCTGCATAGTCTAGCTAAGTGGACTAAGTATATCCGTTGACGGTTAAGTCTTGCTGAGTATTAGTATACTCAGCCTTGCTGTTGAAGCCTTTTTCAGGAATGTGTTTTGAGGACCAGATCGCTAGTCTGACTTGGCCTTGCTCTTTGTCCCCTGGCTGGTCTGTAGAGTGGGATCCGTCTTCGGCCGACAATGACACTGACGAGTGATACCTTGCTTGGGCTAGCTTGGTGTCCTTTTGCGACGTGTTGTAGCCGTCGTGTTTTCTTTCCGCTGCTTAAACTCTGAACTTTAAACTTATGGCTTGTATAACTTTTTACTAAGTTTGGACCTGTAATAATGCTTTGAAACTTATTGTAATAACTGCTATGCCTGTGTTGTAAAATATATGGTTGTAATATCTCTGGACTCGCCTTCGTGCGGGGTATGCTTGTTCGATCCGAGATCCGGTGGCTGTATCGTGACGTTACCCGACAGACCAAGAATTGTTCCGTTTGAAGTGCGTTTGAGTAGGTGTTGCCTTAAAGGTGATGACCAGCGCACTTGAGCCGGGATAATTCAGGTGGTTCTGCCACAAGAAGAGGTCGGGTGATATGCTCTTAGGGATCGATCGGGTGAATTCGAAGCTTGCCGACTGCATTAAGGTGGCCGAAAGCACTCTGCAAAACAAAGAGCAGAAAGCGGGAGGAAGAATTTGCGGGGGAGCTGGTGAGACAAACCCCTGGCTTGTTCAGATGGGACCGTCTATCTCCAGGATACCTCAGAGCCCTTCACCGAAACCTGCTCACACTTGGACTTTGAATCATTCGACGATCTCGAAGATTGGTCAGACAACGTCGAGCTGTTCATGGATGCTATGGCCAAACCAACCGAGCATGCTGACGCTCTTTGGGAACTGGCCAAGCTTAAAAAGGGAAAAGCCAAAGCTCCAGAACAATCCAGTGATTTGATCTATAACAAACCCTGGATCAAGGAGCCTGAGGGGCTGACTCCTACTCAATCATGGCTACACTGGATGAACGAGAACGCCCTCTGTGTAGAGATGGGCGTCCTGCTTCTCGCTCACCCAAATCAGACATACTCTAAAATCGGTGGACTAACCGACTCCGAATCCGAGTACTCTTTCGATCCAGAGGACCAGCTGGATGACCTAATCTAGTACAGTAAACAAGTCGAGTCCAACTCAGCTAAGAATCTCAAGTCCGATCAGGAATCCCTCCTTAACTTGGTTATATATGCAACGCCGCAAGGACGGACAGTGCATCTTAGGAAGGCACAAGATCCCAACGCTTCTGCCTCACAGCCAGCGGATCTGCCCTACCAACAGAGCACTCCTTTAGACCCGTCCTCAAGCAAACAAAACCATGAAGTTCAAGACCTCTGCCGTGAAATCCTCATGGTTTGTATCTCTGAAGAACATGAGGATGATTCCATAGAGCGTCTCAACCTCGACAACTACAATCCTGAGGACTTCGACGATTACCTTTCCCATAACATGGAAACTACTCCTCCCACAATCATTGAAGCCCAAGCTACTACCAAGGAAGATCTACCCGCTCCTCCCCCTCCAGCGGTGACCGTCACCGTCCAACTGGATGAACAGTATCCAGCAGAAGATCTCTACGAACGTCGTCGCCAGCTCAACCAGAAGAGGGCGTTTAGGCATCAGTGCCTCGCTAACACCCTACAAGAACAACAAGGGGACAACTACGACTACTCCAACTGCGACCTCCGCAGTGTGATCAATGTTGGGTGCGATGCGCGCAACATCATCATCTCAAGGAGAAAGGAACAGGAGGAAGTCAAGGCGTACAACCCATCTTCCAACTGCCGCATCCCGCCAAAGGCTTCCGCATCCTTCAAGAAGCACAAGCCGGAAACCACCAGTACCCGACTTCAGGGTAAACCACGAACCCCACACCAGGGTGAATCATCTCAGGGTGGCAACAGGATCAACAAAGTACTCCTACACAAATGCTTTATCGACCCCAAGAGCTCTCACATGATCTTCGAGTGTGACTCACTCCGCAAGGCCCTTGCGGCACCTCCGCTGAAGGATACCCTTCCACAAATCTAGTCGACCCCTATACTGACTAGTACCATCTCTGAATAAGTTTAATCAGTCATATAAACCATTGCTCAAGGCCAACGAGCAAGGGGTAGGTCTTAAGAGTCAGAGTCTATCACTTTACAATTATTGTAACTTCGACAAATCCAAATAAAGTTGATTTTCCTATATCGACTACTTGACTCTCGCTCACTCAAACCAATACCCCATCTCGAAAGCTACGCTCAGCATTGGAGCAGCTAGCGAGTAGTTTTATGGTTTTGGATACTCTTTTGGCACCTTCATCTTGGGCAACCCGACAGGATTAGTACCTAACAGACTTGCCCAAGAGTTACTCCAGTCCTTGGTTAAAAGGACACCTTACTCGCCTCGCTCGAGTAAGTTTTGGATATCTTTCTGACATTTACGTCTTGGGCAACCCGACGGGGTTCGTACCTAATAGTTCTGTCTTAAGGATTACTCCAGTCCTTGGTTAAAAGGACACCTTACTCGCCTCGCTCGAGTAAGTTTTGGATATCTTTCTGACATTTACGTCTTGGGCAACCCGACTGGGTTCGTACCTAACAGTTCTGTCTTAAGGATTACTCCAGTCCTTGATTAAAGGGACACCTTACTGGCCTCGCTTGAGTGAGTTTTGGATATCCCTTTGACATTTACGTCTTGGGCAACCCGACGGGGTTCGTACCTAACAGTTCTATCTTAAGGATTACTCCAGTCCTTGGTTAAAGGACACCCTACTCGCTGGCTCGTGTAGGTCTTGGATACTCTTTCGGCACCTTCGTCTTGGGCAACTCGACGAGGTTAGTACCTAACAGACTTGCCCTAGAGTTACTCCAGTCCTCAGGTAGGACGCCTTACTCACCTTGCTCGAGTAAGTTGGGGATATTTCTAAAATATTTACGTCTTGGTTAACTTGACGAAATTCAATCCTAACAGTCCTATTCTAGAAATCAATCCAGTTCGTGTATAGGACATACTACTCGATCCGATCGAGTAGTTTGGGGACATTTTCGCAATAGTTGTACACTATCTGGGTGACCATGCAAGGTCTATCCTAACTGGTCAACTACCAAAAATCCCTCATGGAGTACAGATAAATTCTTGATACTCTAAAATAAGTTGACATAAATTTCCCGCTTGCTTAGTTTACTATGGGAATCTCTGTTACAAAATCTTTTTGCCTCGAGTACTTGACGGGTACTACTCGCTTGCTCGAGATACAAAAAGAACTCTTGTTTTCCATTAGTACTCTGAGTAGTTGTCGAAAGCTGCCTGTCTTCTTATCTATCAAGTAACTTCTTATACCTCCTAAATACTCGATAAGAGTTCTCCCCCCCGATTGGGCAACAAAGCCCATAATAGCTGCGCGCTAATAAAAAAATTCCCTCAAAAAGGAAATCTTCACTAAAGCTACGGCTTTTTTCACTCTTACTGTGCTATTCCCACTTGGATAATCTCGTGGGATTCAATCATAACTGGTCAGCACCATGGTTTCAGTCCAGAACCATACAAACTCGATTCTATTCGAGAATACTCTATCTCCCAAGGCACCCACGGATACAATCCATTGTATCTACTGTTATGACTGAGTGGGCCCGATGCTGCCTACACTCAGGACTTTCGAGTACAACTACTTGACATACCAAAGGATTCCACAATCCAAATATAAAATGGGTACTCCTGGCCCACACGCTAATTTAATTACAATAAAAAGTTCAAGGAGACTCTGCCTTGCTCAAGGACTCTATAATTTGATCGGCCACTCTGGAAGTCTCTGTCAAATACTGACGAAATTTGTCTTCCGTACAATTAGCTTTAGCTCCTTGCCCAAGGGCGTCCAGACGAATTGTTGGCCAATAGGACTTCACCAACCCTAGTACGTGACCCACGTACTGGCGGGTGATGGTGGAAACAAACCTCTCAAAGGCTCCGGGAACTTTGCGAAGCCTCCCTGCCAGCATGAGCGGTTCATCTCCATCCCTAACTGGGATATCCATGGCCTCGGCTACCTCCAGGGCGGCATCCTTGACTTCTCTCAGCTCCACGAGTTCTCGGTGCATCGAGTCTCGTGACTCCGACAAGGTCTTGAGCTGCTGGAGAGTCGACGCCGCCTCCCGATCAGAGTTCTCCTTGATCTTCTTGAGCTTCTCTATTTCATCTGCGTTGCGGTACATAAGAATTTTTAGATCCAGTACCAAGATTTCCTAAATCTTTAAAGATTTTGCACAAGTTGTGTACTTGATAGAAAGAAAATCTTATAAACACTAAGTAGATCTACTAGTCGAATACATATTAAATTCTAAAGACTAACCTTTCTTAGACTGGGAGAGCTTCTTCAGCTTTCCCTCAAGAGCAGTCTTCTCAGATGAGAGCATCTTAACCCTCTCTTTCAGGGCATTCAGCTCTGCCTCGTCCTAGGACTGGCTACCCTTCTATCCCAGCGCTTCCTGCAAAAACAAAAAGATCATTATACTACTCGATCTATTACAAAAAGTACTCGAAGTATTCGACTACTTACCTCTAGCAGCTTGACAGCAAGCTCCACCTTCTCTCGTGGAAAGACACTTCTCGATGTGACCTGGGAAGTACTCGCCAGCACCCCAGCTACAGTCCTTTTGGGCACATCTTCAGCTCTCCCTGCAGCCTTCCCTATGGTTTAGGAGTCTAAAGGAAGAACTTGCTACTTAATCACATTAAGAGCAATAAAAGATGCCTTTCCTACAAGGTGTTACAAGCTTACCTGCAGGGGTCTTCTCGGGCTGTGTCAGACCCGGGACAGCATGACTGCTTATAGACATAGAATGTTCTAGAGTAAGGGATAGCTCATGGATGTACCTTACCTCTTTTGTAACTATTCGAATAGGCATAGAACTAGCTGTAGTACAAAGGAAACTACCCGATTATATTGTAGTAGGATTCCAACTGTACTCGGCTAGGACTTTCCATGTAACCCTGTCCCCCCGGATATATAAGGGCGGACAGGGACCCCCTCCAAACAATCATCAATACCTAAGGCAATACGAACCACACAGGACGTAGGGTATTACGCAAACTCACGGCCCGAACCTGTCTAAATCTTTGAGTTCCTTGTACCATCGAGTTCTAGTGCAGTCGATCCCTACCTACAAGCCCTACTGCTAAGGGTATCCCTGAGCAGGCTTGGCAGTAAACACCGACAGCTGGCGCGCCAGGTAGGGGATTCGGCGAGTTCACCAACGAATTCGATGGCCAGATCAAGCAACGTCAATAACATGCCGGAAGGCACAACCCTCATTTTCGGTTCTTGGGCATACACGGCTGATGGAACGGGAGGCTTCTCTAGCCACCTTGTCACGCCTAACTCGCCTAAATTGAAAACCCACTCCCAACTCGCCGACATCCGCGAGTCCGCGGATCTCGACGAGAAAAGAGTTCTACCCGAACTCGACTCGGACAACACGGGAAACATGACAACTAGAAACCGAACTCTTGGTTTGGTCGAGTTCGACACAAATCCTGATTCTGAAAAGCCTCACTTTTCCAAAACTCTTGGAAAATACCTGGCTCATCTCAAGACGATCAAACGCCCTAAGATCAAAAACTCAGAACTACTCGCTGGAGTAGATCAAGTTTCACGGTCAATCAAGGGCTGCATCAAACTTGCAGAAACTGCTCTCGGCCCATCTACGTCGCGGAAGATCCCCAATGCGTTAAACCCACCACAAAAAAGGACGGGCGATATGCTCCCTGGGATCGATCGGGTGTGTTCGAACCCTGCTGACTGCATTAAGATGGCTGAAAGCACTCTGCAAAACAAAGAGCAAAAAGCGGAAGGAGGAATCTGCGGGGGAGCTGGTGAGACAAACTGTCGGTGTTTACCGCCAAGCTTGCTCAGGGATACCCTTAGTAGTAGGGTTTGTAGGTAGGGATCGGCTGCTCTAGAACTCGATGGTACAAGGAACACAAAGATTTAAACAGGTTCGGGCCGCAAGTTTGTGTAATACACTACGTCCTGTGTGGTTTGTATTGCCTTAGGTGCTGATGATTGTTCGGAGGGGGTCCCTGCCCGCCCTTATATATCCGGGGGGACAGGGTTACATGGAAAGTCCTAGCCGAGTACAGTTGGAATCCTACTACAACATAAATAATATAAATAATATATTATATCTTTTTGTCATTAATAAATAATATTCTACTATATGTAATAAATAATATTCATACTCGCTTTATTATATCTTTTTACGTGATATGTGCTGTGATATACTTTTTATTCTGTTGTATATACCTGTGACTTGATCCTAGCACGTATATGATTGATCGATTTATGTCCTTTTATAAACCGGGTGTTACAGAGTGGTATCAGAGCCGTATCAACTGTAGGACGAAAGCCTAGATAGAACTGGTCGAGTTTTAAGTCTTCTTTTCTCTCAGCCTTGTCTGCTGAAACTATTTTGCTATTATATTCCTTGAATTCTGAGACTTTTACTCGTCTTGCCTTGATTTTTCTCTATAGAATTAATTTCTGTAGCTTTGGCCCTGAAGTATCTCACCGACCCTTTTTAGTCTAGGATTCCCTGACCTCAACACGATAGACCGTTTTGCGACGTGTTGTGTTAGTCGAGATGTGTGTTAAACTCGGATAAAGTATAAAATTTTTATGTCTGTTATTGTGCAAATGTTTGATTTGGATTTTTGGTTGATTGCATAGTTTAGCCGTTGAACTTGTTCAAATGGAAATCAGTTTTAAGTTAACGTTAATTAATTAATAAAATGAGTTAGATCATTGGGGGTAAAACCATCCACTCTATCCTCTCTACCTTATCATGCCTTAGGCTTCTCTTGTCTTACTTGTTGAGAAGAAGGATAGTGCGAAGAGGATGTGATATCCAGGGTTTCCCCGACAAGGACGTCACCGACGAGGACGTCGGTTTCTGTAAGGGGGTAGGGATGTGACACCCCGGCCTATAGGTAGTACATGGGAATTGGAGAATCTCTCAGACGAAACAGAAGAGTTATGCTCTAGTTCCTTGTTCCCGGATTTATGTAACACCTATCTGGAGTTATCAGCAGTAATGCCTGTGCAGTGTTGCCTAAATAGGATAGAACCTTAAATAATGGAGTTTTTCTCTCTTCCTTGACCTTACCAATCTGTGTTTCCTCTTTGCCCCAGCTCAGATGTCGGCAGAACAAAAAGACCTTGGAGACAGTGCAATGGGTGATGGTGAGAAAACTTGCCCGTGTTGCCAATTCTATGGCGTTCCTTGTCGTCAAGTTCGAGCGACTGAAGATGAAGCCACAACTAGGAGGAACCAGAGGTTGTTCTCTAGTACAAAGAGAAAGATGTCCCATCAAGAGCATCTAGCAGAGGATTCCCTTTTCCTTGACTGTCCATCGGTCGAAGAGCTACAGACCATCCAGAAGAGAAAGGATCCTAAGTGCTCTAGAGATACACAGGTCAAGAATCAAGCTCTCCATGATTATGTTGATGGGTTGACTATCACTATGAATGTGATTCAGCCACGCGGTCGTAAGGAGTCCAAAGAGCAAGCAGTAGAAATGATGCAAGATGTGATGCTAAGTTCACATGGAGGTCAACCAAGTAGCGCCATTCACCACCACCGCATGTGCTACCAATGCGGGCAAAAAGGTCATTATGCCAAAAGTTGTCCACAGAAGCGCCTTTCACCGGCTCCACGGCAGGTAGGACAGCAGGGGCACCCAGCCCAACCCAGGGCGCCACGACAGGGGAAGATGAACCATGTGACGGCCGAGTCAGTGGCCGAGTCTCCAAACGTGGTTATTGGTACGTCCATGGTCAACTCTTATCCAATTACGGTGCTGTTCGATACTGGTGCTACGCATTCCTTTATTGCACAGTCTTTTGTCGAGCATCATGGTATTCGTACTAACACATTAAAGAAGTGCATGTTAGTATCTTCACCTGGAGGACAATTGAGGTCTCATATCTCCTGCCCCAGAGTCAGTGTTTCCATAGGGAGAGTAAAGTTCAGTACAAATCTGATGGTGATAGACACCAAGGGTATTGATGTGATTCTGGGAATGGATACTCTTGTCAAGTGGGGAGTCAGAATTGATTGTGCTTAGCGGTCAGTTCACTTGTTAGCATCTAATGGCCAAGAGGTGACAGTCAGTGCTACAGAGCCTTCTGGTTTTCTTCATCAGATGGAGGCTAGACCCACGGATGGTATTCGCGTGGTGTCTGAATTCCCGGATGTCTTTCCGCAAGACTTGCCAGAAGAAGGAAGAGGAGTTGATGAAGACATATCCTAATCTCTTTGCTAGCCAGCCTAGAATCTCGGGACGAGATTCCTATAAGGGGGTAGGATTTGTAACACCCTAATTTAAATTTCATATTTAATAATAAATTTAATTCGCTTTATTTAATTTTCTAGGATTTAATTTGCTTAGCCTTGCATCTATAATTTATTTTTGCTTCATAAAATAATTAAAATTTATTGTAGGTTCAACATGTTTGTGCATTCATGCTGGTGCATATTTTTAATTGGTTGAGTGCATAGGGTTTGAATTCAAATTTAGTTTGAAATCAAATAGTTTTTAGTGTGTTTGGAAAAGAAAAGAGAAAACTAGAAATAGAAAAGGAAGAAACCTTCTTCCCTAGCCCAGCCCGTGCCCACACTCCCATCCAGCCCAAACCTCAGCAGCCCAACCCAGGTAGCCCAAACCTGGCAGCCCAATTCCTTTCCCCGCGGCCCAGAAGCCCAGCCGCTCATCCTTCCTTCCCTCCCGCTCGCCCCGCACGGCCCAACACCGCTCACCAGGCCCAGCGCCCGCGCCCCTACGCTCCCACTCGCCCGCGCACGCACTCTTCCTCCAACTGACAGGGCGGGACCTCCCGTCAGCGCCCCTCCTTGGCAACCCGCGCGCCAGCAGCCCAACTCGCCGTCCCCACCTGGCAGCCGCAATGGCGTAGCACAGCGTTCCCCCGTCCCAGGCCCATGAGTCGGCCTCAGCAGCATGCCCAGCGGCCCACGCGCCAGCGTCCGCGCGCTCGCTCCTTTGCGCCGACACCTTGGCCCCACCCCGTCAGCGTCTCCTTGCTCCGTTCCACCCGCAGTCGCTCTCCCGTTGCTCCCTCTGACCGACCGGCCCCACCTGGCAGATCCGTCCCCTTCCTTCCTTTCTGCTCCGCACTAAATCCGGCCGAGATTCGCCGTCGTGATCCCCGGTGATCACCTTCCATCGCCCGCACCGCGATCATAGGCCCTGCTGCCTTTAAACGCCACCCCGACCTCCCCTGCGCCTCACTTGCCTACCTTCAGAGCCGCCCAGAGCCCCTACACCGCGCATCTCGCTGTGCTCCGCCACGCCATGCCTCTGTGCTGCCGTAGACACGCCGCCCCGCTGCAGCCCCACCCGTGAAAACCCCCGCAAAAGATTCGCCGTAGCCCCAAGACTCCTGCCGAGCTCTTGGCCCCGCCCCTAACCCCGAGCAGCGCAGGAATCGTGCCGGACCGCCCGCAGGTGAGCTTTCTGGGCTCGCCACGATTTCACGCCACCGGTGACGTTCCAGTCGCTCTGACCCCCGCAGAACTTCCGCAGGCCCCTACCGATTCGATCCAAGGAGTCCAGGAGCCCGGAGAACCACTGCATCACCCCTATCGCCGAGCTCCGCGCCGATCTCGCCGCCGGACCTCAACGTCGACCCAGCTACGCGCCCCTCCGACCCGAACCAAACCCTCGGTGAGCACCCGCGTCCATCCCTGCTCCTTTTGCGCTAGGTCTTAGGTCCCATGGCACACCCTAGGTGCCGGGTATCGCGTCCGCCGGCGAGCACAACCCCGCAAAGCCGCCTCCCACCGTGGCAAGCTTTGTCCGTGCCCAGAACCGCGGCCCTGAGTGCTCAGGCGAGTCCGCCATAGCACGTAGATCCTCCCTGACCCATGTTCCATCCGTTTTGATCCCCGGAGCATCGAATCCGATGAACTCCGACGAGCCGAGCCGCGCGCCGCCGCGGGAAAAGGTCCCCGGCGACCCAGCGCCGCCGGCCGTGACCCCGTTTCGCCCAGGACCGCCAGATCTCGATCCAACAGCCCGCGTTAACCCGTGCCGAGTCAAAAGAAGAAGCGTACCGGTCAGCGCCCGCCATTTTTGCTAAAGAGCCCCTACGGTTCACGGGAATCAACCCGCAGTCCAAACATATTCAAAAATATTTCCAGTTAGGTCCTGTTTTTAATGTTTTAGCCCCTGATTTTTTCCCTATTAGTACCGCCATCCAGCTAGGGTCTTTTTGCACATTAGCCCTCGGACCTTTCTGGTTTTTATGTTTGGGCCCTCAGTTTTTGCAGAAAACCCCCTGTAACTCAGTTTTTCTCGCAAAATAGGTCCCTAGAACTTGTTTTTGGCCTAGATTTTGCGTTTTAGCTCCGTTTTAGGCGTTCTTTATGTCCACGCGATCGTTGTAATGCGTAGAATAGTTTTAAACTAGTTTAGTGTGCTATTTTTATGTATTGTTGTACTGTTTCTTAGTTTTTGCTATTGTTTGCATGTATGTTTATGTTGTGCCTTGTTTTTGGCCATGTGCTCGTGAGTAGACGTCGATCCATCTGAGGAGCCCCAGTACCAGTACCAGGATCCATCTTCTGAGCAGTTCGAGCAGCAGGAATAGTTTGAGGAAGGCAAGTATAACATAAACAACCTATCACTTTTAAAAACAATTTCATATTGCATTTTAATACTGTATGCCTATAAGGACTTTCCTAGCCACTTTATATCCTTTATATATATCCTTGGGTTGCATTTTGGTTAGTTGTGCTAGGTGCCGCGCTATAACACACTTGGTCCTTTTTAATTAATTTGATTAATGGTATATGCAACTTAATTCTGAGAGTGGCCCTCTATGTGGTTTGAGTGGCTCACTTCTCATTAAAATTGGTTTTGTTAGAAACATGGTTTAGGGGGCCAGCATAGTGCTTACTGCCTGGTTGGCCACTCTCCATAAGGACCGGTTCATAGAGCGACAACCTGGGACAACAGCGCTACCACAAGACTGGAATGGGACGGTCTTGGCTTACTAATTAGGTTATTTTGGTTCGGGAGTAACTTACCGACGGGGCATGGGGGGTGGTGAGCTTCAATCGTGGCCAGGCTACGAGGCTTGGTCTGCGTACCCCTTGAGGTGGTTACCATCATTGCGAAGCCTGATTCCTTAGCGGTTACACCTTACCAACGTGTCCTTTGTAACGGCCTCGTAGTGAGTTTGCTAGTCATCTCACCTAAGGAAGTGTGATGAACAACTAGCGTAGCTCACGACTTGTGGGTAAAGATGTGCAACCTCTGCAGAGTGTAAAACTGGTATACTAGCCGTGCTCACGGTCACGAGTGGCCCAGATCCTCCTTTTGATTAGTGGGGTTATCTCCTTCCGACGAGGGGGTGCCTCTCGGGGTTACCTTGGTGGTTTCGGTTTGGTTCTCAGTAGTAACATGATTAATTTTGATTAATTACTATGAAACTGGGTTTATGGTAATTCATCAACTTGTAGTAAATAGCTTTAATAAAATTTTGCCAAGACTTAAAAGCTAATGCAGTCAGTCAGCCAACCTAGAGCCTCATAGTTTGTGTTATACTTATTGAGTACAAGTTGTGTACTCACCCTTTCCTCTTCTCTACTTTTTCCTCTTGGGGGTACTCTACCGCTGCTCAGTTCCTGCCGACGCGAGGGAGTTCACTCAGCGCTACCAGGACTACGAGCACTTCTAGGCGTTCGTCTCCCAGTCGACGTCCCTGTGGCGCCCTGCTCAGCTTCATAGAGTTTTTATCGTATTTTGTACTTCGCTTCCGCTGTGTCAGACATTTTGTCATTAATGTAATAAATAATATTCGTACTCGCTTTATTGTATCTTTTTACGTGATATGTGCTGTGATATACTGTTCATTCTGTTGTATATACGTGTGACTTGATCCTGGCACGTATATGATTGCTCGGTTTATGTCCTTTTATAAACCGGGTGTTACAATGCAAAGGTAAACTCAAGATCTTAAACATGAAAAGTAAATGCGCCCTGTCGCTTGGTGGAGGCGTACACCTAAGCGATGTCCTTATCCTTCTCCAGGCGTGAGATCCTGGAGCTGAGGCCACGGCGGAGGGTATCATGGTCATCTTTGACCGATTTCAGCTCTAAGGACAACTCCGCCAGTTGATCGCCCTGCTTCTGATTCTATTTCTTTAATGCGACTATAGTCTTCAGAAGCTGGACGACCTTGGGTCTCTTTAGGACCTTCTTGTCCTCACTCTCATACTGCCCCCCAGGACGTGTGATGGGAGGAGGAGTTAGGTGCCTCTTCACCCTTTTTGGGGTGGACACAACGGATTCGGCCACTCCCTTCTCCTTGGGGGAGAGCGCGGGAAAGAGACTCTTACCGTACGCCCTCCGGGAGTCCGGACTCCTACGACCCTAAAGCGCTTTGGAGAGTTGTCACTAACGGGGGTGAGAGAGGTGGTGTAATGGTGGCTAACTACGTCGCCGCTTTTGTTCCTCACGGTGTAAGCATGCTGCATACCCTCTTCCATGGGCATCGGAGGCATCGGGTCGGCGAAGAGGCGAACGGCGACATCCTTTGGGCGAAGTTCGCTCATCATTGGCCTCGGTGTAGTCCCTGGGCGCCCTCCCCTGCCCGTCTGGGCAGAGGCCTTCTTGACGATGCGCCGTGCCGAAGGGGAGGCCGAGGGGCCTCCTTCCTAGTTCGGCCGAACCAGGGGGTCAGCCGCCCCCTCCTCGGCGCCCCTCAGCGCCATCTTCCTCCCAGGTGCTGGCAAGATCGCCAGTGGTGTCGTGGCAATATGCATTGCCTCTTCTTCCACTGCAGGGCTCGCTAAAGCTTGGTTGGCGGGAGACGGCTTGCCGTTGAGTCCGTACATGGACTCGGACCCAACGAACGGGATGATGGACTTTCTGGCCATGGTAATGGTGCTTTGCAGGTGAGAAGAGGCTGAGGAAGAGTGGAGTGCTTGGACTTTGGATGAATGAGAAGAAGGAGAGGAGAGGAGATGAATTTAAAGGGAAGAGAGGATCAAAATGGTGCCAAACCTTCCGAAGTTCAGAGTCTCCACACAAGGAAACAAGAAAAGGGACGTTGGAGGGTTTAAATTTCAAAGGTTCAGCACCAACGGCCCCGAGGTTGGGCCGGCCGACCCCTAGGTTCGGCCGCCCCCCTCTGGGCTCTACTGGGCCCCAGTTTCTTCGTGTGCGCTTCTAAGGTCGTGGGCTAGATGATCAAATAGTGCATGGGCTTCATTTCTATGGAGAAGATGTGTAGAATCGAAATCTACTAACTTAATTTCATCGAAAACTTCACCAGGTCGGAAAGGTTCATGAAAAGGTTTAAGCCGATGGCCATTTACCTTGAAGTACTCACCATCATCATCCTGGAGTGTGATTGCCCTGTGAGAAGATGTGTTGACGATGGTGTACGGGACTTTCCATTTGCTGCGAAGTTTTCCTTCTCCGAAGAGTTTTACCCTGGAATTGAACATTAATACCTTGTCACCTAGCTTGAACTCCTTGGGCTTGATCATCTTATCGTGCCATCTTTTGGTACGATCCTTGTATATCTTGGCACTATGGTATGCCTTTTCTCTCCATTCCTCTAACTCTGCCAGCTGCATTTGTCTATTCCTCCCAGCGAGCTTGTAGTCCATGTTCCATTTCTTAATGGCCCAGTGGGCCCTGTGCTCAAGCTCAACTGGGAGATGACACGTCTTCCCGTAGACCAATTGATATGGTGACATGCCGATGGGGGTCTTATATGCTGTTCTGTATGCCCAAAGTGCATCAGGTAGCATATTCTTCCATCCTTTACCCATTTCGTTCACCGTTTTCTGCAGAATACTCTTGATTTGCTTGTTAGAAGTTTCTGCCTGTCCACTGGTCTGAGGGTGGTAGGGTGTAGCAATGTTGTGTCTTGCGCCAAGTTCTTTTAGGAAGCGACGGAAGGTCTTGTCAATGAAATGGGACCCCACATCACTTATAACCATCCTTGGTGTTCCGAAATGAGGGAAGATGATTTGATGAAACATCTTCCTCGCATGCTTGGCGTCTGCAGCTCGGCAGGGTAACGCTTCCACCCATTTGGAGACGTAGTCCACAGCAACCAGGATGTACTCACAATCATGGGAATTTAGGAATGGTCCCATGAAGTCAATACCCCAGACATCGAATAGTTCAACTTGGAGATTGTATGTGAGGGGCATTACATTGCGAGCAGTGATGCCTCCCTGCAACTGGCATCTTCGGCACCTTCGAATAAATTCTCTGGTGTCTTCATACATTGTGGGCTAGAAGAAACCACTTTGCCAAATTTTTGCTTCTGTTCTGAAAGCTCCAAAGTGGCCTCCATATGCTGCAGTATGGTATTTCTCTATGATCTGTACCCCTTTTGCTGTAGGGATACATCTCCTCAATAATCCATCCGTACACACCCTGTACAGGTATGGTGGATATCAAAGGTGACGTCTGCTCTCGAAGATCAGCTTTTTCTTGTTTTCCCCCGGTGGTACATAACCTGCAACCATGAAATTCACAATGTTTGCGTACCATGGGTTGGAGTCCGTCACCTTGAGCAGCATGTCGTCGCGTAGGAAGTCATTGATTGGTGGTTCCTGCAGGTTAGTAACTTGCATACGCGACAAATGATCGGCTACAGTATTCTCTACTCCCTTTTTATCTTTTATTTCAAGGTCAAATTCTTGGGGTAAGAGAATCCACCGAATCAAATGGGGCTTAGCATCTTTATTGGTGAGCAAATATTTCAAAGCTGCATGGTCAGTATAAACAATAACCTTTGCTCCAACCAAGTAAGATCTAAACTTATCAATAGCAAAAACAACTGCAAGGAGCTCTTTTCAGTAGTGGCATAATTTAATTGTGCTCCTGTCAGAGTTTTGCTAGCATAGGCAATAGCATGATGCTTCTTATCTTTGGTTTGTCCTAGGACCGCACCAACGGCATAATCACTAGCATCACACATTATTTCGAATGGGAGGCTCCAATCTGGGGGTTGAATGATTGGAGCCAAGATGAGTGCCTTTTTAGGATTTCAAAGGCTCGAAGGAACTCATTCGTGAATTCAAAGGGTGCATCCTTAGCTAAGAGGTTTGTAAGGGGTCTAGCGATCTGAGAGAAGTCTTTAATAAAACGGCGATAGAACCCCGCATGACCTAAGAAGCTACGGATCCCCTTGACGTTAACTGGAGGTGGGAGACGTTCTATAACGTCGATTTTTGCTTTGTCCACCTCAATTCCCCTCTCAGACACAAGGTGTCCAAGGACGATGCCTTCGCGGACCATGAAATGACATTTTTCCCAATTCAGCACCAGGTCCTTTTCTTGGCATCGCTGCAAGACTCTGTCTAAATTTTCGAGACAATGATCAAAAGTTTTTCCATAGACGGAGAAATCATCCATGAAAACTTCCATGATTTCCTCGATCATGTCTGAAAAGATAGACATCATGCACCACTGAAACGATGCGGGAGCATTACAAAGCCCGAAAGACATCCTCCGATAAGCATAGGTTCCGTATGGGCAAGTAAATGTGGTCTTGCTTTGATCATCAGGGTGGATGGGAATTTGGTGATAACCGGAATACCCATCAAGGAAATAGAAGAAAGAATGCTTGGCCAACCGCTCTAACATTTCGTCAATGAAGGGCAACGGAAAGTGGTCTTCTTTGTGGCCGAGTTAAGTTTCCGATAATCTATGCACATCCTCCACCCCGTGATAGGTCTTTGAGGTATGAGTTCGTTTTTGCTGTTTTGAATGATCGTCATACCTCCCTTCTTTGGTACAACTTGTACCGGGCTCACCCACTCGCTATGTGGCACGGGATAAATGATCCCGGCGTGTAAGAGTTTAAGGACCTCTTTCTTAACAACATCTCTCATCGTATTGTTTAGCCTACGCTGAGGCTCCCTAGAAGGTGTGCAGGTAGAGTCGATAGGGATACGATGAGTGCAAAGGGTAGGACTGATCCCTTTTAGGTCCTCGAGTGAATAGCCAAAGATGGACCTATGCTTTTCTAATACTACTAAGAGTTTAGCCGTCTCCTTGTCGGAAAGGTGACTACTAATGATGACGGGAGTTTGTGTGTCACCATTGAGGAAAGCATAGCGAAGACCGTCAGGAAGCACTTTTAGTTCTAATGGAGGTCGTGTTGGCTTCTCGTGAATGGGCAGTTCAAGTTTTTCCTCTAAGTCATCCTCTTCTTGGATGAAGAGTTCAGCATCTCGTTCTAAGGAGGGCTTAGAGTCATCTTCTGGCATGACTGCCAACACTTCCTCAATTGGTCCTTCTTGGGGAACAGATTCAGCCATTGAGTTTTTGGCTTGGCCGATAGGCAAAGTGAATGGTTTTCCCCCAAGAGACACCTGAAGTTCTCCTAGATTAAGAACATCTAGGAAGAGCTTTTCTACGGGATGCCCTATCAAGATGTCGAAGTCCTGGACTTCGAAGACATGGAAGTCTAGAGCAATCTCTGTTTCCCTGTACCAAACTAGCACTTCCTGCAAAATCCCAATCCCTCTTAATGTGGAACGTGGCCCAGTTCTAAGGGATTTTGTAGTTGGAGTAACACGTCTTTCGCCTAAGCGATCGGAAGCGAACAAAGCAGAAATATTGTTTACTCCGACCATGGGATTGTAAAGAGCCGTGACTGCAGTCCCTTCTATGGAACATGGAATGGTTAAGGAGGGGGCATGAAATTGGATTATTTCGGGAGATGTTTCCCCTTCCTGTACCCATTCATTGCTCATGATAGCGGTCACCCTTCTTACGGTCTCTCTAAGGGAAGCCTTATCGAGACCACCCAGTAGGTATAAAGGGACTGGAGGCCTTTCTGGAGGGGATATAATGTGGTATTGCCAAAGTCATAGAATATATCCTCCTCAATGTTAAATGGGAATTCCGGAGGCAGAATTTCTTCCTCCTCCGGGTCTTCTGGTTCAAGGGAAGGTATGGCTGATAATTCGTCATGGGTTACTAAAGAGTGAATGGGCTCAGCTATCGAAACTTCCTCCTGGCTTGAAGGTTGTACTACTGGGAGGGGTTCTATGAAAGAGGTGTTCTCTAGGATACGATCCAAGAGTGCCACCCCTTCGGATGTGGTTTTATTGGCGAAAGATCCCCCAGCGGTGATATCAAGTTGTTGGGCTGTGTCATTGTTCAGCCCCAACCAGAAGTGCTGAAGCGGCACATGGTCGGGAATAGACAAGTCTGGGCCGGCATGTGTGAGTTGCGAGAATCTAGCCCAGGCTGTCCCAAGGGTCTCCTTCTCATCCTGACGAAAGTCAACGATTTCTTTACGCAGGGAAGCGATGCAAGAAATAGGGAAGAATGCGAGACAGAACCTGTTCCGCAATTCCTCCCATTCTCCATTTACATTTCCTACGTTATGGGTGTACCATTGTTTTGCTTTCTCAGCAAGGGAGAAAGGAAATAACTTCCACCGAAGTGTTTCTTGTGCCATGCCTGCAATGAACAAGCAAGAGCACATTTGCTCGAACTCTCGTAGGTGATGGTAGGGATTTTCTAGCTCATATCCTGAGAAGGGTTGTTCCCGGACCATGGCTATAAAGCCAGGGCAGAGTTCAAAGCCTGAAGCTGTGATTGGTTTGGATGACTGTGGTGGTTCTAAGAACTCGCCCGAGGGAGCAGAGAGTTGGTGGATAGAAAGGGTATCCATGGAATAAGGATAAAAAGAAAAGAAAGGATAAAAGAAAAGATACACGAGCAACTAGGTTCGAAGACAACTACGGCAACCGCACCCGGCAACGGCGCCAGAAATGCTTGTTGGTATTTCTTAACTCTTACAGAGAAGTCCGCAAGCGCACGGAAATACAATTGTAGCACTTCACCCGGGAGTATTCAGGGTATCGTATTTTCCACGAGGAACGGGTGTGTAACTGTCTTCTATCTAGATTACCCCAAAGAAGATAAGAGATAAAGAGACCTTAGGGTAGTGTGAATCTGATCTATGGATAGGTTCAAGCGAAGATACACTAATGTTTCCACTCGCTCACTTCAGGCACCGGTTTGACCCTGGTCTGCCAAGGAATATCCGGTATCGCTCTATGTCGTACCCAGGCGGGGGGGGGGGGGGGGGGAGTGCACTAACCACGCAGACTGTCTCCGTAGCGAACGGACAGGGCTGTCACCACCTGCCGTCTACCCCACAATACCAGTAGAGTACGAGACAAACAAAGGTAATCTAAGGCCCAGACACCACGCCTATGCCTTCGACTACTACTCTAGAGTTGCGTAGGGTTATCCCGTCTTTATCAGGGGCCCTCTTCAAGAGTATCCGCTACGAGAACGGATGATGAACCCGCGAACGAATGAGAACAGAAGAATAACTTTATTAGAACTCACCAAATAGAAGAACCCGGATATGTACTCCAAATGTACCGTATCCGTAGAGGTACAAAGCCGAAGAGATGCCGACAAGTCCGGCTCTTCTCCGACCTCCTTCCTCACACACTTCCTAAGCTAATGATACAAAGAGGTGGAGCCTCCCTACTCTTCTCCTTCACATATGAAAATGGTGTGTCTTGTGAGAGGTGGAGGGAGCCCCCTTTTATAGTCTTCAAGGTCGGTTCCCGTCAAAAGCATATATGGAAGGTGATCAGGGGGAGTAGGGGCACGCCATGTCGAAGTGCACCTGGACGGGAGGCCGGCCCCACCTGGTCGCCTCTCGTCCTTATCTTCCTCGGGGAGTCTGATCTGTGGGCCCATGTCAAGATCCCGTGGTGCATTTGCCTTGGTTCCCCCGTTTTCTCTGACATGTGGGCCCTCCTTGTAAGTGACACGTTTCAGTGTGGATCTTTTGTGCATTTTTCCTCGTGTTCACTTGTGTTTTCCCTCTTTTACAGATGTGGGTGCCTGCAGATGACAATTCACCAAAACTCGTGGAAATGGTTAGTTGTAAGCCCTATATCTATGTTTGGTGATTATTTTCGGTAAAAAGCTGCAAGAGTTGACGGTCGAAAACGACACTTAAGGACCGTCAATAGTATCCCTGAGTAGGCTTGGTGGTAAACACCGACACACTCTGCCTTTGAATGCCGCAATCTTCGCCTCGCATTAGGTGCACCTCAGCTGCAACCTAATCCCTCCACGAAACCCGGAGGGCACTCCCCAAGGCTGAAGGAGCAGGACCGCCCGCTCCAACATCTATTACATCTATTTATACATAGCTTTCGGTACGCACTCAGGTGCAAAAGGAGTATAGGTAAAGACTTTCGGTATTAGAGTCTTGTATAAGCCATCGATTTCAATAAAATCATCATAATATACATTGACTCCCCGAACTCTTACTTCCTATTAGTCTGAGGAGAGATCCTTTTGTCTTTCTTTGATAAATAAATACCAAAAGCTTACTCCATGGAGCATCACTCCCCTGGGATGGTGTCCCCCTCTGGAAGCACCTCCATGACCTTGCTATGGCAGGCGCATGGGAAGATAGTGCTATCCTTGAGCCCCTAAATTCATTGGGAAGAACCTCTGACTACTCCCTTATGGCGAGTACTCGGGAAGCGTCACTCCCCTGGGGCGGTATCCCTCTCAGAAGCACCTCCGTGACCTTGCTATGGAAGGCGCATGGGAAGCTAGTTCTATCCTCGATCCCTTGAACTCGTTGGGAAGAACCTCCGACTACTCCCTCACGGCGAGTACTTGGGAAGCATCACTCCCTTGGGACGGTGTCCCCTTTCGGAAGCACCTCTGTGGCCTTGCTATGGAAGGCACATGGGAAGCTAGGGTTATCCTCGAGCCCTTGAACTCATTGGGAAGAACCTCCGACTACTCCCTCACGGCGAGTACTCGGGAAGCGTCACACCCTTGGGACGGTGTCCCCTTTCGGAAGCACCTCCGTGACCCTTCTATTGCAGACGCATGGGAAGCTAATGCTATCCTTGAGCCCTTGAACTCATTGGGAAGAACCTCCAACTACTCCCTTACAGTGAGTACTCGGGAAGCATCACTCCCCTAGGACGGTGTCCCCATTCGGAAGCACCTTCGTGACCTTTGTTGGTGTCTCTTATGCTCAATCTGAATAGGTATTCTGCAAGCGCACAGAATTCACCGGTGTAGCACTTCACCTTGGAGTATTCTAGGGTATCGTGAAATCCTCAGGGAAGCACTATGGTAAAGTGTATCATAAATTGTAGTGACAACCTTTACTGAGTTTATCGACTGACTAATTAAGCAGGGGTAAGCCAGATAATGTAACACCCTAATTTAAATTTCAGCATTTAGTAATAAATTTAATTGGTTTATTTAATTTTCTAAGGATTTATTTTGCTTAGCTTGCATTTTAATCTAATTTTGTTCCTAAAGTAATTAAAATTTGTCCTAGGTTTACTTTTAATGTTGCATTCATGCTGGAGCTTTGATTTATTGGTTTGAGTGTTAGAGTTGAATTCAAACTCAATTTTGAATTCAAATAGATTTGATTGAGTTAGTTTGAATAGGAAAAGAAATAGAAGAAGTAATAGAAAAGAAACCCAGCCCAAACCCAAAACAAGAAAACCAAAACCCCTTCCCGGCCCGACCTCAGGCAGCCCAACCCCCACCCACCTTTCCTGCGGGCCCATTTTCCTCCGTTTCCCCGTCCGGCCCATCCCCTTGCCACGGCCCACTCCCGCCGAGTCACAGCCTCCCCCACGCGGCACGGCCCAACGCACCCCGCCTGCCTCGCGTCGCCTTCGCGCCCCTGACAAGCCGGCCTACCCCGCGTCGCCGCTCAGCCCGCGTTCCCCTCTCTCGTCCGTGCCCCTGGACCCACCTGCAGCCGCCTCGCGTCGCTCTCCCCGTCTCGCTGCGCTCCCGGGCCCACGCGTCAGCTTCGCCCCCTTCCTCGCGCAACGGCCGCGCTCGTCACGCCATTTTTCCCGGTGGGATATCCCACGCCAGGCGCGCACGCCAAGGCCGCCGCCGCCCTATAAGAAGGGTCCCCGGCCCTCCTCCGAACCTCATCTTCCACCAACGCGCCACCAGAAACCCTAACCACACCGCCACACCTAGCTCCGCCGCCAAGGGACCTCTGCGCCGCCGCGGTTCCGCCACTCCACCGCAGCACCTCCCGCCAGGATCCCACACCTGCTCCGTCTCGCCGTCCCGCACCGCTCCGTGCCGCCGGATTGAAGGCTCAGCCCGAGCTGCGCCGGATTTTCCTTCCGCGACCCGCCGCCGGTGACAAGCCTCGCCGTGGAAATTCAACGCCGTTGGAGCCCCTCCGATCACCTTGACCACCGTATCTTCCTCACAGGCACCTCTGGAGTCGATCCGTGCAATCTAGGAGCCCGGCAAGCCTCTGCTTCGACCTCTCCCCCGACGCCGTCCGTGCGCCGCCGCTAGACGACGCCGCCGACGCCACTCCGCTGCTACTTCGACCACCCCGCGCCTTGGTAAAGTTCGGCCCGCCTCCCTGATGTTTTTGCACCCTAGATCGTCCCCAGTAGACCACCAGAACCCCTAGAACGTGCCCACGCCGGCGAGGTGCGCCGCCCAGATACTCCCTCGCCGACGAGCACCCCGTCCCGCGCCCTAATTCCCTCCCATGAGTGTCCAGGAGGACTACTCATGCCATGTAGATGCTCCTAGGCCGAAGCCGCGTCGAAATCGAGCCCGGGAACCCCAGAATCGCAGCACTCCGGCGATCTCCCGCCGCAGAGCAGAGTCGCCGGCGCGTTCCGCCGCCGCCGCCGCCAGCGCAGCACCCCAGCCGCCCGATCTAAAACAGACGGCCTTGATTAGAACCCGAGCACATCAGATCTAAACCGTAGGATCGAGAGTCAACAGATCAGATCTAAACATACCCCTTCGGCCGGCACTTTTGCAAAAGAGACCCTGCATTACCTGGTATTCAACCCGCGATCCACCTCTGTTTAGAAATAATTGCAGTCAGGCCCAGAATTTTACACGAAGCCCCCTGGTTTTTCTAGGAATAGGACCCGCCGTCCATAGCTGCTGTTTTTACACGTTAGACCCTAGGTTTATCCTTTATTTATGTTTTAGCCCTCGGTTTTAGCAGAAAAGCCCCTGAAACTTCAGTTTTCTTACAAATAAGCCCCTAGAACTTGTTTTTGGCCTAGATTATGCGTTTTAGCTCCGTTTTTAGCATTCTTTATGTCCACGCGATCGTTGTAACGCGTAGAATAGTTTTAGCTTAGTTTTTCTTGCTGTTTTTATGTATTGTTGTACTGTTTCTTAGTTTTTGCTAGTGTTTGCTTGTATGCTTATTGTTGTGCATTGTTTTGGCCATGTGTTCGTGAGTAGACGTTGATCCATCTGAGGAGCCCCAGTACCAGTACCAGGAGCAGCCGTCTTCCGAGCAGTTTGAGCAGCAGCCAGAGCAGTACGAGGAAGGCAAGTGTAACATGAACAACCTATCACCTTTAATTACAATTTCATATAGCATTTTAATACTGTATGCCTATAAGGACATTCCTAGCCACTTTATATCCTTTATATTTATCCTTTGGGTTGCATTTTGGTTAGTTGTGCTAGATTGCTGCGCTATAACACACTCTGGTCCTTTTTAATTAATTTGATTAATGGTTTACTTGAACTTAACTCTGAGAGTGGCACTCTGTGCTTCGTGCTTGAGTGGCTCACGTCTCGTTAAAATATGGTTTTTGTAGAAACATGGTTTAGGGGGCCAGCACGGTGCTTAGTGCTTGGTTGGCCACTCTCCATAAGGACCGGTTCATAGAGCGACAACCTGGAACAACAGCGCTACCACAAGGCTAGAATGGGATAGACTTGGCGTAATAATTAGATCTATTTGGTTTGGAGTAACTTACCTGCGGGGCAGGGGCGGTAAGCTTCTATGGCCCTCGTGCTGAGTGGCCTCGTCTGTGCTTCGTGTCTTGACGCCCACTAGACCTGCTCCATAGTCGCTGATCCACCCTCGCGGTTACTCCCTACCAACGAGTTTCTTTGTAAAGGCCTCGTAGTGAGTCGCTAGTCATCTCACCTAAGGAAGTGTGATGAACCTCTAGCGTAGCTCACGACTTGTGGGTAAAGATGTGCAACCTCTGCAGAGTGTAAAACTGGTATACTAGCCGTGCTCACAGTTATGAGCAGCCCAGATCCTCCTTTTGATTAGTGAAGTTATCTCCTTCCGACGAGGGAGGAGCTTCTCGGGGTTACCTTGGTGGCTTGGTTTCGGTTTGGTTCTCAGTAGTGACATGTTTAATCTTGATTAATTACTATGTAATTGGGTTAATGGTAGTTCATCAACTCGTAGTAAATAGCTTTAATAAAATTTTGCCAAGATTAAAAGCTAATGCAGTTGAGTCAGCCAGCCTAGAGCCTCATAGTTTGTGTTATACTTGTTGAGTACAAGTTGTGTACTCACTCTTGTCTCTTCTCTACTTTTTCCTCTTGGCTACGCTACTGCTGCTCAGTTCCTGCCGACACGAGGGAGTTCGTCCAGCGCTACCAGGACTACGAGGACTTCTAGGTGTTCGTCTCCCAGTCGACGTCCCTGTGGCGCCCTACTTCAGCTTCGGAGAGCTTTATTCGTATTTTGTACTTCGCTTCCGCTGTATCAGACATTTTTGTCATTAATGTAATAAATAACATTCGTATTCGCTTTATTATATCTTTTTACGTGATATGTGCTATGATATACTGTTCATTCTGTTGTATATACGTGTGACTTGATCCTGGCACGTATATGATTGCTCGGTTTATGTTCTTTTATAAACCGGGTGTTACAGATAATTAATAAGATAATTGGCCAGTCTATGACCGTGCGACACACAGGAGATTCTATACCTTAGAGAGGTAGCAGCTGGGAGGATAACGAGTGAGAAAGGACTCCTGAAACACTTCTAAAATATTGAGCTAGCCTCTCTAGAACTAATTGAAGCTTCTATCTTGATGTCGGAATGAGGAGCTTACTTCGGCGGCCTAAGCGAAGGGCGCAGATAGGGGTGAGAAGGGGCCCAACATACTTTTGGCAACTACTGCTATGAAAACACCCGAACGTGGTGGACTACGAGGGACGGACAAGGCTGTCACCACTTGCCACCTACCACTGCGGTACCGTGGGGTGGAACACACTTTCTAGCTAGCACTGAGTCAGACACCACGTCTGCTCTCGGTTCTAGGATTTCTCTTGAGACCTTCAAGAGAAATCCCCCTCAACCTAGTGAACTAACTTGAGTTACACTAGTACGGGTGAGAAAACCCATAAGACTAACTCTGACAAGCAAGGAAGAGAACTTAAACTAGACTAGATGTAAAATTTACTCCCGCAGACAAGTACTAGTACTTGGAAAGATAAATACTTGCGGAAAGTGAAGCTGACACAAGTAAATGAAGAAGATACCTTTTATTAAAATAGTCAAAGGAAAAGATACAAGAGCTTATACCGAGCTCCGATGACGACTCCGGATCCCCGAGACAAGCTCGACTCGACTCTAACTCCCAACTACTAACCTACTCTAGACTTGAGAAGAGAGAATTGCTCCTTTTGAGTGTGTGTGTGTGTGTGTGTGTGTGTGTGTGTGCAAGTGAGGATGGGGGGCCTATTTATAGCTGCTCAAGGTCGGTAATCAGGTAACCGCTGCAAGATTATGCTACCCCTGACTTGGCTTGAACTTCACACGAAAGGGGAGCTCAAGTGGCCGACTTGTGGGGCCGGGCCTAGGCCGGCCGGCCTGGCCCTGCTGCCATCTGTCCACCGACTTCGCGTGGACGGCTTCTAATCACTCCAGGAGGTCGGTCAATCATGTAGCTTCCTCGGATGCTCGAATCTTAGGCCAAGTAGACCGAAATAGGCCGGGCGGTCTGCTTCCGGAGCCCCTCAGCCCTCCATTTTGCCGACATTGCACATCAACGCTCCACATTGCCTCCGGACTGAGTGCTTTCTTTATTTGACGTTCTTGGCACTGGCATGTGGGTCTTTGGTTTAAACCTTGTGCCTTCTGGGTCCACCGACAGGATATGAGATGTTCGCCCTGTTCTGGAACCTTATGTACATGTCACGTTGCTCCAGTGAAAGTATTGGACCCATGTATATGGAGGTGTCAGGCCGGTCGGCACGGAATGTGCCGGGCGGCCGGGATTTTCTCTGATTTCGACCATCTTTGGATAGCAGATTCCTGCAAGCACAACTCATCCAAAACTTGTGGAACTTATTAGAATTAAATAAAATATGCATGAAATATGGTGCAAAACTAAATTTATTTCTGACAAGTTGACGGTCAAAACGTGAGATAATGGCCGTCGACACCCCCCCCCCCCGAGCTTAAACTTTTGCTCGTCCTCAAGCAAAGCTTAATACTGAGGCTCAGTGAATCAGGAGTTGTGTTGATGTTTGCCCTCTGCAGGTACCCTGTGCACAGCATATCACTCTATCCATATGTACTTTGAGTAAGTTGGCTCATACCTATTTGTTCTGAATGATGGGGCTTATTTCACATTTCATCCCTTGCCTTGAGCGGTTGGAGAACTGACGATCTCTCCCCCCAAGCTTCAACGAAGTGCGGGGCTACTGGTTTGGATGTGGCGGGGGGTAATACGCACCATGGTTCCAATCATAGGACAAAGAGGATAACATCCCCCAACTCTCTAGTGTGAGACTGGTGTTGTGATCAAGGATGTGTCCCAACTCCTCCTGACGTAACTCTATGGCACCCATTCGGGCAATGAGGCCCGACAGCTCCCGTGTGAGTGGGTTGTCGTACTCAAAGCGTGCTGACGCAGATGGGCCAACCTGTGGGCCATGGGATGTCCCCATACCCGAGGGGTAGTAAAACACCTGGTCGTGCCCATACCCCGTGCTACCCTCAAGCTGGTGCGAGGTCTGGCCACCCTGGGTGTAAAACCCGTAGGCCTCATCGAAGCTCATGTGAGTAGTGTCTAGGTGAGGCTATGCTGAGGCATCTATTGAGGGTGCAGTGTGTGATGGTCCGGCTCCGTGAGAAGCATGGGCCTGCCGTGAAGCTCCTGGCTGGCGAGAAGTCCCTGGCTGACGGGAAACTCCTGCCTGCTGTGATGTGCCACCCTCGGCCAACTGTGGGTCACGCCGAGTTCTGCCACGTGTCATAGGGCCAGCTGTGCTATTCGTGCTGGCTCCTTCTTTTCCATTTGGAGGGTCAGACGTTTCACATAGTAGAGCGAGAGTTTCGGGCATGGCAGCTCGAACTCCCTCTCATACCCCAGATAGCACATGAACACTAAGTTCCCGGGACCTTCACGCATCATGTGCGCCAGACCGATGAAGGTTTGGTACTAATCTGTCGCAGGCAGATATGTGACTTGTGCATTCTCCAGAACACTGACATACCATGCAATGTGGTTGACCAGTGAGGTTATGTCGATGGGAGATTTGCACGTGATCATTTTCTGCCAGTGTGCGACCATGCCCATGACAGGTGAGTAGAGAATCTTCTTTTCCATAGCATACAGGCACATGAGCTCCGAGGAGCTGCACAACCTGAGGTCCGATCGGGAAAAGACTACCATAGCAAAGTACTTGGCTAGAACTTACTGGTTCATCTGAGATTTCGTTCCACCAAGCACTACGGTCATACTCAAGATCATCTGTTAACGCATTAGCTTCTAATATGCATTTCTTACTGAAGCCTAGTGCACTACTAAAGTCTCTGGGTAACATCTCAAAGAACTCGTTGAAAAAGTGGAAGTAGATTTTTAGTTTCTTTTCCAACGATTTTGACATGTAGCATAGATAAGAATTCCATGGTGAGAAGGTGCGAACCTGGTTCGGTGATGTCGGCAAAGCGCGACCATCCCGCAGCCGCGAACACACGGTTCATGTCCTGGCGGAGTCCCGTCATCATGAGGAATTCTGTATCGAAACCACTTGGCGTGGTCGTACGACTGCTTCTTCAACAGCTCGAGAGCATCCCGCTCATAATCAGTCCGGACAACGATCTGATCCACCGAATACAAAACTATGATTTTGAGATGGGGCCTCGGGACTGCTGCAGAGGCAGGGGCTTCATCCTCTTCTTCCTGGTATCGTGACGGTCAGCGAACAGAGTCCACCGACATGTCATCCCAATGTCTGATGACATCCCAGATGGACTCATACATGACGATCTGCTGGAGGAGCGCCTCCTAAAAGAGATGAGGGACTCGCTCAAGCAAGTACACAATCATCATGTTGTGATGTTCCTTGGACATAGCCTAGTCATTTAGCCTTTCTTTTGTGAGATTGTGTGCTGATGACTTACTTTTTGCTGTTTTCATGCAGATATTGGCTCGGAGGTCTCAAATCAAGTCGTCTGCCCTAGCTATAAAGTCAGAGCGGCTCCAACAGTTCTGCTCTCAAGTAGGAGCTCGAGGAGAAGGATGATTTGATTGCTTCGCTGGCAGAGCAATTGGCTGCGGCTCGGGAGAGTGCGACTGGTTCTACCTGTCAGCGTGATGAGGAGGTTGCCCAGCTAAGGAGTAAGTGTCCATTCTTCATTTTTGGTTAGGTCTTTTGTGGACTCTTCTAGCCATTGTCTTGATACTTTCTACTCCATAGGGGAGAGAGATCAAGCCCATCAAAAACCTGCACAACTCCATGAGTTTAATGCTGATCTTGAGGGGTACAAGAAGTCTATGGGGCAACAGCTAGAGCAGACCAACAAAAAGCTCGCCGAGCAACTCCAGACCATCCATCGGCTCAACCGAGACAAGGATCGGATGGATCAAGAGATTTTTGAGCTGGAGGAAGGAGGCCGGACTGTACTTGATCTGGTACAGCCTGTCCTTCCGAGTCAGCACGATTCTCGATCCATCGCGAAGCGCCTCAAGGATGTTCTCGAGTGGCTGAAGACCTTTTGGGAGAAGAAATCAACTAGAGGGTAGGGTTGTTAGCGAATAAATGGGATCTTTAGTGTATAGGTTGTTCTCACTTTTGAACATATATTATGCTCCTTTTTGCGTCTTTGATGCTTTCTACAATTGTGTCTGCTTTGCGGTCTTTGGTAGTGGCTCATGGCAAGATAGATGTTTTCTCTAGAAGGGAGCAACGTCCCTATAACGGTTTACGAGCAAATACCTGATCCGTGCATATTTTAGTTGAGAGTATAATGCTTCAACTGGGCATGCTCCCGTTTTGAAGGTGCGGTTGGAGTCTTTTTCTTACCGGGTTCAAGGGCTCAAGGATAGCACTAGCTTCCCGTGTGCCTACCGTAACAGGGTCACGGAGGTGCTTCCAAGGGGGACAGCATCCCAGGGGAGTGACGATTGCAGAGTACTCGCCGTAAGGGAGTAGTCGGAGGTTCTTCCCAACAAGTTCAAAGACTCAAGGATAGCACTAGCTTCCCATGCGCCTGTCATAGCAAGGTCATGGAGGTGCTTCCGAGGGGGACACCGTCCCAGGGGAGTAAGGCTTCCTGAGTACTCACTGAGAGGGAGTAGTCGGAGGTTCTTCCCAATGAGTTCAAGGGCTCGAAGATAGCACTGGCTTCCCATGCTCCTGCCATAGCAAGGTCACGGAGGTGCTTCCAAGGGTGGACACCGTTCCAGGGGAGTGACACTTCCTGAGTACTCGCCGTAAGGGAGTAGTCGGAGGTTCTTCCTAACGAGTTCAAGGGCTTGAGGATAACACTAGCTTCACATGCACGTGCTATAGCAAGGTCACGGAGGTGCTTCCAAAAGGGGACACCATCCCAAGGGAGTGACGCTTCCCGAGTACTCGCCGTAAGGGAGTAGTCGGAGGTTCTTCCCAACGAGTTCAAGGGCTTGAGGATAGCACTAGCTTCCCATGCGCCTGCCATAGCAAGGTTGTTGATGACCATTATCTCACGTTTTGACCGTCAACTTCTAGAAAATAAATTTAGTTTTGCACCATGTTACATGCATATTTTATTTAATTCTAATAAGTTCCACAAGTTTTGGATGAGTTGTGCTTGCAGGAATCTACTATCCAAAGATGGTCGAAATCAGAGAAAATCCCGGCCGCCCGGCACATTCCATGCCGACCGGCCTGACACCTCCACATACATGGGTCCAATACTTTCACTGGAGCAACGTGACATGTTCATAAGGTTCTAGAACAGGGTGAACATCTCATATCCTGTCGGTGGACCCGGAAGGAACAAGGTTGAACCAAAGACCCACATGCCAGTGCCAAGAACGTCAAATAAGGAAAGCACTCAATCCAGAGGTAATGTGGTGCATTGATGTGCAATGTCGGGAAAATGGAGGGCTGAGGGGCTCCGGAAGCAGGCCGCCTGGCCCATTTCGGGGCGCCCAGCCTAACATTCGAGCATCTGAGGAAACTACCCAATTTACCGACCTCCTGGAGTGATCAGAAGCCGTCCACACGAAGTCGGTGGACAGATGGCAGCAGGGCCAGGCCAGGCCGCCCGGCCCCACAAGTCGGCCACTGGATCTCCTCTTTCATGTGAAGTTGAAGCCATGTCAGGGGTAGCGTAATCTTGCAGCGGTTACCTGATTACCGACCTTGAGCAGCTATAAATAGGCCCCCCATCCTCACTTGTACACACACACACACTCAAAAGGAGCAATTCTCTCTTCTCAAGTCTAGAGTAGGTTAGTAGATGGGAGTTAGATTCGAGTCGAGCTTGTCTCGGGGATCCGGAGTCGTCATCGGAGCTCGGTATAAGCTCTTGTATCTTTTCCTTTGACTATTTTAATAAAAGTTATATTCTTCATTTACTTGAGTCAGCTTCACTTTCCGCAAGTATTTATCTTTCCAAGTAATAGTACTTGTCTGCGGGAGTAAGTTTTACCTCTAGTCCAATTTAAGTTCTCTTCCTTGCTTGTCGGAGTTAGTCTTACGGGTTTTCTCGCCCGTACTAGTGTAACTCAAGTTAGTTCACTAGGTTGAGGGGGATTTCTCTTGAAGGCCTCAAGAGAAATGCTAGTACCGAGAGCAAATGTGGTGTCTGACTCAGTGCTAGCTAGAAATTGTGTTCCACCCCACGGTACCGCAGTGGTAGGCGGCAAGTGGTGACAGCTTTGTCCGTCCCTCGTAGTCCACCATGTTCGGGTGTTTTCATAGCAGTAGTTGCCAAAAGTATGTTGGGACCCTTGTCACCCCTGTCTGCGCCCTTCGCTTAGGCCGCCGAAGTAAGCTAATTTCGACATCAAGATAGAAGCTTAGATTAGTTCTAGAGAGGCTAGCTCAGTAGTTTAGAAGTGTTTCAGGAGTCCTTTCTCACTCGTCATCCTCCCAGCTACTACCTCTCTAAGGTATAGAATCTCCTGTGTGTCGCACGGTCATAGACAGACCATTTATCTTATTAATTATCTGGCTTACCCCTACTGAATTAGTCGGTCGATAAACTCAGTAAAGGTTGTCACTGCAATTTATGATACACTTTACCATAGTGCTTCCCTAAGGATTTCACGATACCCTAGAATACTCCAAGGTAAAGTGCTACACCGGTGAATTCTGTGCGCTTGCAAAATACCTATTCAGATTGAGCATAAGAGACACCAACAAGCATTTCTGGCGCCATTGCCTGGGAAGCATTGTTATTCCCAAATTGGGAATAAGAATATTCATATCCAAGAAGGAAGAATATTAAATGCAAGGAGGCAGACCACCACAAGAGCCTCGCAAGTCCTCTTCTTTCATCTTGACAAGGAATCTTCTATTCCCCTGGATATGTTGCAACAAGATCCAATCAACATACTGGGCATATCACCCCTTGGGACCATGTTTCCACCTGGGAATACCCAAGAGTATGACACAACCAGACTAGTAACCTCCTTGAAGTTTCATCCATCCTTGTCCCTACAGGTATAAGACACCCCAGATGTCTATGATGCGAACTTCAAGAAGGTATCCCCAGGTAAAGAAAATTGTCCTCGTTGCTCGCAAGTACTCTTGCACTAGTTATGGAAGAAAAACTACTCGTATCAGGAGGACAAGAGCTAGCAAGAGAGGAACACCAATCTAAAGCCATGTTTCGCTTTAGTGGGTCTTGCTCGAAGAACCTTAGTGCTCTATTTATAGAAAATGAAAGGCTACTACCACTGACACAATAGTCTTGGGTGTGTTTAAGTAGATTCCTCATAACAGTAAAAAGACATGTGACTACACATGAGCACTAAAAACAACCGCAAACTTACTTTGAGGAGGTGTTCTCAGGTATGGTTGATGTGGCGTATTTACCTGAGTTACTTTTTCACGGAAGCTTTCCCGAAATAAGAAACCACTTAGGTACTGGATTCGACCCACCTGTTTATGCCATCAAAGTGAGACAAAGACCACGACTTAAGATACTTAATTCCAAATCATGGATTCGGAGTCAAGTCTCGGGGGCTGCTGGATACGTGTCATAATTGATTTACTTTTTAAATTTTCTTAAGGGTAAGCAAAAGATTAGATAGACCCTCAGCTTGATTCTTTGATTCAAACTAAGGCTTGAGGGCTACTCCATATAGAGTGCGACTACCCGTCCCACCCAAATTTGAAGATCTTTGAAGATTGCAAAACTACCCGGGCAAGGGCACCTCACAGCCTTAGTGCAGCTCTTGAAGCACTCGGAAGAAGTGACCTACGCAAAGTCCAGGATGTACTCGATGGATAAGGAGTACTCGAAGATCTCCAACTACTCGACTACGAAGAGCTTGGGGGCTTGTCAGACTCAGGGCCACAAGATATTTCGTGTGGTGCGGTCCTGTGAGGTATAGTGTAGGGGATATCGTGTACAACATGTAACTAACCATAGCATATCTTGTACTGGTTGGACTAGATAGAATCTACCCGGAAACTACTCGAGATAAGATCTAGGAGATAAACCGACCTAGAACCTTCCCTGTAACCCTACATCCCCGGCCAATATAAGGGCGGGCAGGGACCCCTCCATTCAGATCATATAACCCCTACGCACATCGCTAGGCCCAAGGCAATAAAAATCACACAGGACATAGGGTATTGCGCAACATCTGCGGCTCGAACCTATCTAAACCTTGTGTTCCTTGTACCATCGCGTCCTTGATCTCAGCGATTCTCTACGATCATCTCTCTACCTAAGGGTATCCCTAGGTAGACCCGACGGTAAAACACCGACACGCGGAGCCTCCACCTCCGGTCCTCCTCCGCCTGGGCTAACCCAGTCGTGAGCTTTGTCTCACCACGGTGAAGCTCCCCGACCCGCTCGCCGCCGCCCAGAGCCACCGGACGGCCGCCGTCGCCGCTCACTGCCCGCCACGGACAGCCCGCCTCCAACCGCCTCCCGCCGAGCCAAGGACGCCTACAAGTCCCTCTCGCCGCCCTCTTGTAATTCCCCCACGGGGCCTTTGCCGCCGACGACCATGCTCGCTGGATTTTGGCCGGCAAGGCCACCTCCTCTGTTCCAACTCCGGCCAAGGGCCGTTCTGCAATTTCTTTTAATCCTCCAGGGTCCTTTATGCAAGAATCAGGGACCCCTTTGTAAACCTATGTCCAGGTTTTCCCCAGTTTTTCAGTGAATTTGCAAAATCAGTTAAAACTTGTAGAGAAAATAGAAAAATGCAAACTTAGTTGGTCTGTGTTCCTTGTGACTAGATCTATAACTTCCATTACATTCAATTTTTCATTTCCTCACTGTATTTTGCTCTAGGTTATATACAAGTTTAATAGGAACTTAATTAGATCTCAAGTTCTGTTGGCTGCATGTCTACTATTTTTGGTCAGTGTGTTACTTGATATAATTTTAATCTTGTGTCAAATTCTCATGGCCAGTGCACATCTCTAGCTATAAGTTTTGATAGATCTTGATTTATGCCTAGGTTAAATAGATTTATTTCTTCAAGTTTTTTAGAGATGTTTCACGAGCTGAAACTTTTACTCTATCACTACTTCAGTTCCTAGTTGCTTTAGAAAAAGTATGGCAATTTTTAGTTATGTCTAACTGGTATAACTAATTTATGTTATGAAGAAATGTAGTAAATCAAGAAAAACAGTTTGTCTACCTGCACAAATCTAATATTTTTACTAGAGCTTTTTATTTAGTGCCTAATCATGCTAGTTAATTATGAACCTCTGGAACTCAGTATAACTGTCTATGGAAATTAGTTTTGATCCATGTAGCTATATCATGCTCTATTTTTCATGCCATGTATATTACTCCTTTAGATCTGAAAATTTTACAGTAAACTCATCATTAGACCATAATCACTCAGTTAAAATTTCCTTACCAGAACTTGCATGAATTGACCTGTACAATTTAATCTTGTTTATAGCATTAGCTGTGTAAAATGTTTTTCTTGATTATTCTGCTTTTGGAACCTGTGATTCTTTTGTAATCTGTAATTTATCCGTGGCGTTTGCACGGGCATCTTACTAGTGATATTAGTTGCTCCATGGATCTACTTGAAATCATAATTTGGATTTTAGAATACGCAACTCCATTTGGTTTGACTTAGAACTTCTGAGACTAAGATTAATTTTGTATTTCTTGTTGTCGTCGGAATATTCAATAAGGTATTAGTGTATGCGTTAACTTCTACTATCAAGTTAAATTCTTCATAAATAAGCTATTCACCCCCATGCATTGGACATCATGTATAAAGCATCACTGTATTCTTTTAGTTATATATGATATGATAATTTATTTATTTTTCTTGTTGACATCAGCCTCCTCTCACATTTCAATCTGTTGCACATATACACTACCAGAACACAGATGTCTTCTATATATATTTCTTCACGCTCAGCCTTGAAATGTATTAGACGATAGTTTTCTACAGTAAAGTTTGTGCTTTTCTTATTTGGGAATTTTTTACTTGAGACATTTAAATGAACTTATAACTGAGAAGAAAATCAAACTTGAAAAAAAAATAGAGAAAGTAGAGCAGGGGAGGGTCAGAGCCCTTGATGGTCGCCAATGTAATTGACTAGGTGAAGAACGTGCTGCGCCGCGTAGGAAGGAAGAAAACGTGGAAGGAAACTGAAAATAGAAAAATGAGGAAAAAATTGAGAAAAAAAAAGAAACACGGCACCGCACGGCGGTGGACACCACCGGACGTTCCCGCCGCCCGCGCCTCTGCCAGGATGTCGCCTCCGTCCGTCTCGCTCCCGCCGCCGTTCACGCTGACGCCTCGACACCAGCGTCCGGATCCGCCGTCCGCTGCACCGTTCGTTCCATGCCGTCGCCCGGATCTGCCGGCCGCTGCACCGCCTCGACGCCACCGGCCGGATCCGCCGCCCGCCGATCCACCTCGACACCGCTGGACCGGATCCGCCGCCCATTGCTTCACCTCGACGTCGCCGGCCTAGATGGACAGACGACGGCATCGGAGGGCGGAGCGGACCAAATCCGCCACCGGCACGCCTCCGGTCGGAGGGGAAAAGCAGATGGCGAGGGTCGGAGGGGCGGCGACGGAGGGGGTCGAGACGTGGGGAGCCCGGGAGGGGGCGGCGGCCAAGGACGGCGACCGACGGCGGAGGCGGAGTGCAGCGGGGCGGCGGCGGGGGATGCTAGGGTTAGGGTTAGGGAAGGGGGGAGCCCGGGGAGGGTGCGCTGCGGGGTTGCGTGGGAGTAGTTTGCAAAAAACATGGGCGGCGGGTTCGAATAAAAAAACTTGAAGGGTCTATTTGCAAAAAAACCAAGGAACGGTGTGGATCGATCTCCCGCGACGGATGGGACGGCCAGCGTTGCGCTACCTTTCTCCGAGGACACGTGTCGCTCTGTGGGCTACTGAGCGCTCCCAGAGCTCCCTCTCCATGGTGTATAGAAGTTGGGCCCTAATGCGTTGCCAGGCTAATTTTAAAATTTATTAAAAGGTCGTCGATGTATAAATCATGCAAATAGAATTTTTAAGATCAAACATGATCGCATTACAGAAGCCTAATCTAAAAATTTGCAATTACGCATACACTTTTTATTTTGCTTTTTTATGAAAGTCTCTAAAAAACAAAATATGTGGCACATGGGTCATGTTTTGTTAATCTAATTATAAGCATCATTATTCAAAGTGTTTCAAATTTGAACCGCTTTGGAAGATACTTGCATTGGAGTACTAAAAAATGTGAAAAACAACACCTTCTCCAAACAATTGCGGTATACGTGCACCATAGAATGAAAAAATGTATCTTTATCTGCGTGGATGCAATATTTCGCACACTGGTTTTGGTAGGAGGTTCTTTCAATATCTTCCTATCAAATCGCACAGTGACATTTTTTTATTTTGGGTTTTCATTAAAAGAGAAAAGTAGTTTTGAAAAAGAGTCATAAGTAAGATTTCTTCAAAAGTTAATTCATGAAGAATGACCAAGGATGATGAGGTTGTACGGCGTCTGTTAGACTTAATTATTTTGAGGCTGTGGGCAGCCTAGATAGCCTCATGTTGGCAATGGGGTTGAAACTCTTATGGCGTCTCAAGGTGGACTAAGGAAAATGATATGAATCTTTTTATTTTCTCTATGGTACAAAAACTGAAATTTTCATGTTACAGATAGTTCTTTCCTATCATCAGTATTTTCTTTGGTACTCCCTCCATCCAAGTATGATAGATATATTTTCATATGGCACAATGACCAAGGGCATCAAGTGTGCTTATCAATCTCATAAATGCAACATAGACTTTTTGTTGGTCGTCAAATGTTTTAATTGAGAACTTCTCGTTTCTATTGCTATTTATTGCCACAACCCATGCCAATAACAAATATAGCTATCATTTTTGAACATTTGAAGTTTTGAAATATAGGTATCAAAAGTGGATGGAGGGAGTATTTGTGTTCTTACCCCTACTTTGAAAGTAATTATGATTTTGCCTTTATTTTTTAACTTTGCGATTTTATCCTTTACTATTCACAAGTCAATGCGGTTTTACCCCTAGTCAACGGTCAGGGGCAAATACACAAGGACAAAAAGCAAAATCGTAACAACTTGTGGAAAATAAAGGGCAAAATCATAAAGTAAAAAAAGAAGAGGGCAAAACCACGATTGCACTTCAAAGTAGGAGCAAGAACACCAAAACACTTTTTTTTTACTTGTGATAATACGAGAGTTAACCTATCCCACTATGTTCCTGGCCTTTGTGATGCCATCCAAGGTAACTCCCAGTTGCAAATGGTTTCGAAGTTTTTCTGACTCTGTTTGGTTTAGCAGCACAAGCTACTGTAGATATCTTTGATCATTAATTAAGGGTATTAAATAAAGGCAGTTTACGAAACTAACTTCACAACCCCTGCGCTACTTTGCGAGATGAATCTAATAAGGACTTTGACCGCATGATTAGAGAATGGTTACTGTACCATTACTATAGCCAATAATGGTGAAACTTGGCTCATTAGATTCGTCTCGAAAAGTTATACCCATAGTGAAAAGGTTTTGTAAATAAACTCCATTTAGTACATCATGCACATAAGATTCCTTTTGTAGCGCAGATGGCAACGTGGGAAGTTTGACTTGTGGGACAATGTTGACGTGCAATGTTCAATGTTCTAGTTTCTGGGGCTTGGCTTTGGCAGGGAGTTTAGGCGAAAAAATTAGTAGGGGTGCAAATAGGGAACTCTAAGGGTATCCACTGTTGGAGTAATGGGCTTGGCCCATTTATTCTAAAGCATTAAAAGAATTTAAAGCCCACTATTAATGCTAGGGAATCAATGTTTAATTCCGTACCGGAAATTGAGGAGGATCTCAACCGACTTAAAAGGTGGACTTCTTGTACACCACTTGTGAAGCCGGTAAGAGGAGGACGGTGAACCACACGCGCGCGCGCGCTCGCTCGCCTCGCCGGGCCGGGCCGGGCCGGGCCGGGCCGTGGCCGTGGCCGTGGCCGTGGCCGTGGCCGAGGCCGAGGCCGAGGCCGAGGCGCGGCCGGCCGGCCGGACGGTCGGTGCGGTGCGGTGCGGTGCGGTGCGGCGGGGCGCGGTGCGATGTGATGGCTATTTTGTCGTTGACAGCAATTAATCGTGCGATTAAACGTGCAATTAAATCTGTAATTAATGGCCATAACCGCATCACCTAAATGACTCTGATGGTGTCCAGGTTCAACGATCCTGAGCACCTGAGTCACTATATAAGGAGTGCCATTCCCCTCATCCATCCTGCACCAGAGCACTGAGGCAACTCGGCTCCTCTCTTCTCCCTCTCCAGTTGCAACAACTGAGTTCCCCAACGCTAATTTCTGCGCGCACAGAATTAGCGTGAGCAGGCCTCCGAAACCTTGCTCGCCTTGAGATCCTGCACGGGATAGGCGGGCAATCAGGTTTTTGGGTAACGCTTTAGCGTGACTGCTCAAAAATACTAAGGCTTTGCCCGATTGTACGACTACTTCCTGGTGGACGAGCCGAACGACTACGTCGACTACATTCTGGTGGCCGAACGACTACGTCGACTACATCTTGGTGACCGTTCGTGGGACTGCACTGCGAACTTCTTCCTGCACCAATTTAGTTCAACTACTTCGACTGAGGCCAACCGAGTAGATGTCTACTCCAGTTGGTAACTAGCGCAGCCAATGCCTCCGGCAACGGCCCCGCTTTAGGGTACTCCCTGAAACTTTGGTTATTTATATTGTTTATGCTTATATGTGTGATAAGTATAAACATGTTCTCATGTTTTATTTTACTCCTTAAAGTCATAGAAATATTGCTAGTTTATACATTTAATTTTGGAATTAAAATATACCGAAAATTGCCTAGATATCTAACAATCCAAAAACCTGATTATGTTAATAGGCTTTCGGTATCTAGCTTTGCTGCATCAATCAAACCATCACCTTTTGATGGTTCAAATTACAAACGTTGGCAAGAGCGGCTTATACTGTGGTTAACACTATCGAGAGTGATCCATGTGAAAGAGGGTAAGCCTGAACAATTCTCTCCAGAGGAAGGGAGTGCGTTCGATGAGGCTGATATCCTCTTTCGAGGCTTGATCATTAGTGTTCTCGGTGATAACCTGGTGGATTCTTATATCCGGCTGCCAACTGGCAAAGCTTTGTGGGATGCTCTTGAGGCTCAATATGGAGTATCTGACGCCGGGAGTGAGTTGTATATCATGGAGCAGTTCCTTGAGTACAGGATGGTCGAAGACCGTTCTGTAGTGGAACAGGCTCATGAAATACATACTCTGGCAAAAGATCTCAAAAATTGCAGCAAAGAGTCCCCATGTGTGTTACCCAATAAGTTTGTGGCTGGAGGTATAATCTCTAAGCTGCCACCTTCTTGGAGGGACTTTGCTACTTCTCTAAAACATAAGAGACAGGAGTTCACAATAGATGGACTCATAGGGACTCTTGATGTTGAGGAGAAGGCGAGAGCAAAGGACATACGTGGGAAAGGAGTTGTTGGTGCTTCAAGTGCCAATCTTGTTCAGAAGAACAACTCCCATAAGAACAAGAAAAAGCCACCGCAGAACCAACCAAAGACTAAGAAGACAACCACTTTTAAGAAGAAGAAGAAGACGGGAGCTTGCTATGTGTGTGCTAGTACGGATCACTTTGCTGCAAAGTGTCCGAACCGCAAAGGCAACGACTCCGCCAACATGGTTATTAGCGAGCCTGGAGGAACTTCGGGGTACGGTAATTTATTACCTACTGTTCTTTCAGTCTTTGGTTCACCCGAGTGGTGGGTTGACACTGGTGCTAATATTCATGTTTGTGCTGATGCTTCTTTGTTCTCTTCTTACCAGACCGGCGGGACTTCCTCCTTGCTGATGGGGAACGGATCACATGCGCGTGTTCTTGGTGTTGGTACGGTAAATCTGAAGTTTACTTCGGGGAAGACCGTGCAGCTGAAGAACATGCAGCATGTCCCCACCATCAAGAAGAATTTAGTCAGCGGCTCTCTACTGTGTAGAGATGGTTTCAAATTAGTCTTTGAGTCCAATAAATGTATCTTGTCTAAGTTTGGTACTTTTGTTGGAAAAGGTTATGAAAGCGGAGGTTTGTTCCGTCTTTCTTTGTCAGATGTTTGTAATAAAATTGCATACAATGTTATTAACGTTGATGAAACAAATGTTTGGCATTCGAGGCTTTGTCACGTTAATTTTGGTTGTATGATGCGCTTAGCTAATTTGAGCTTAATTCCAAAGTTCACTTTTGTCAAAAATTCTAAGTGTCATGTATGTGTTGAATCAAAACAAACTCGTAAGCCTCATAAGACCGCGGAGGCAAGGAGCTTGGCACCCTTAGAATTAATTCATTCCGATTTGTGCGAAATGAATGGAGTGTTGACAAAAGGTGGTAAAAAATATTTCATGACTTTGATTGATGATAGTACTAGATTTTGTTACATCTATTTGTTGAAGTCAAAAGATGAAGCTTTACACTACTTTAAAATCTATAAAGCTGAAGTAGAAAACCAACTTGAGAGAAAGATCAAAAGAGTTAGGTCAGATCGTGGTGGCGAGTATTTCTCAAATTTATTTACTTTATTCTGCGAGGAACATGGTATTATTCATGAGAGGACGCCTCCCTATTCACCTCAGTCAAATGGGGTTGCCGAAAGAAAGAACCGCACTCTAACGGATTTGGTTAACGCCATGTTAGATACAGCGGGACTTTCCAAGGAATGGTGGGGTGAGGCTATATTGACTGCATGTCATGTCCTAAACCGTGTTCCTACAAAGAATAAAGAGATAACTCCTTTCGAGGAATGGGAGAAGAAAAGGCCAACACTGTCATACTTACGTACATGGGGTTGTTTGGCAAAAGTGAGTGTGCCAATAACCAAGAAACGTAAGCTTGGACCTAAAACTGTGGATTGTATCTTTCTAGGTTATGCTATTCACAGCGTTGGATATAGATTTTTAATAGTGAAATCTGGAGTACCTGACATGCATGTTGGTACTATAATGGAGTCCAGAGATGCTACATTTTTTGAAAATATTTTTCCCATGAGAGATGAAACAAGTTCATCTAGGCAAGAGTTCATCAAGGATGATGGCTCTGCTGAGCCGATAGAACACAATGAACATACACTTGTAGAAAATCCTGAGGAGGATAACAATGATGCTCCGAGAAAGAGCAAGAGACAAAGGACTGTAAAGTCTTTTGGTGATGATTTCATTGTATACCTCATAGATGATACACCCAGAACCATTGAAGATGCATATTCATCTCCTGATGCTGACTATTGGAAGGAAGCAATAAGGAGTGAGATGGATTCTATTATGTCTAATGGAACCTGGGAGGTCGTTGAACGTCCTTATGGATGTAAACCGGTTGGATGCAAGTGGGTGTTCAAGAAAAAGCTTAGGCCAGATGGTACTATTGAAAAGTACAAGGCTAGGCTTGTGGCCAAGGGTTATACACAAAAAGAAGGAGAAGATTTCTTTGACACTTATTCACCAGTTGCCCGATTGACCACAATTCGAGTGTTACTTTCCTTGGCAGCCTCTTATGGTCTTCTCGTTCATCAGATGGACGTTAAGACGGCTTTCCTCAATGGAGAGTTAGAAGAGGAGATCTATATGGATCAGCCGGATGGGTTTGTATCAAAGGGTCAAGAAGGAATGGTTTGTAAGTTGTTAAAATCTTTATATGGTCTCAAGCAAGCGCCTAAGCAGTGGCATGAAAAGTTTGATAGAACTTTGACCTCTGCCGGCTTTGTTGTGAACGAAGCTGACAGATGTGTGTACTATCGCTATGGTGGGGCTGAAGGAGTGATTTTGTGCTTGTATGTGGATGACATACTGATTTTTGGCACTAGCCTTAATGTGATTAAGGAAGTCAAAGAGTTTTTATCTCAAAATTTTGAGATGAAGGATCTGGGAGAAGCTGATGTTATCCTTAATATAAAGCTGGTAAAAGAGATCAATGGTGGGGTGATTCTTACACAGTCTCACTATGTGGAGAAGGTGTTAAGTCGCTTTGGTTATAGTGACTATAAACCTGTCTCAACACCATATGATGCCAGTTTAATTCTTAGAAAGAACAAAAGGATAATGCGAGATCAGCTGAGATATTCTCAGATCATTGGTTCATTAATGTATTTAGCGAGCGCTACAAGACCTGACATCTCGTTTGCTGTAAGCAAACTGAGCCGGTTTGTTTCAAACCCGGGAGATGATCATTGGAAGGGTCTTGAAAGAGTAATGCGCTATCTGAAGGGGACAATGAACTATGGAATTCACTATACCGGGTACCCAAGGGTACTAGAAGGGTATAGTGATTCAAATTGGATTTCTGATGCTGATGAGATAAAGGCCACAAGTGGATATGTGTTTACACTTGGTGGTGGAGCTGTTTCCTGGAAGTCTTGCAAGCAGACCATCTTAACGAGGTCAACTATGGAAGCAGAACTCACAGCATTAGATACCGCCACTGTTGAGGCTGAGTGGCTTCGTGAGCTCCTTATGGACTTGCCGATAGTTGAAAAACCGTTACCGGCAATCCTAATGAACTGTGACAATCAAACGGTAATTGTCAAGGTGAATAGTTCAAAGGATAACATGAAGTCATCTAGACATGTGAAAAGGCGGTTGAAATCTGTCAGAAAATTGAGAAACTCCGGAGTTATAGCCCTGGACTATGTTCAGACGGCTAAAAATCTGGCAGATCAGTTTACAAAGGGTCTTTCACGAAATGTGATAGACAATGCATCTATGGAATTGGGCTTGAGACCCACGTGAGTCATTCTATAGTGGAAACCTGTCCTATGTGATCGGAGATCCCGTGAATTAGGATGGTGAAACAAACTAAAGTCTGACTGTGAGAAGAGAACCTTTGTGAAAAGGGCTCATTCCGTGTATAAGGTGCATTTCTCTTCTAATCTGTATGGCAGGTTGGTCTATACCTTAATGTGTGCCAGGTGGTTTCTTTTAAACAAATGAGTTGTTTTCTTGAAACAAAGATGTTGTCCTACAGAACATCTGAAAGGAACACACCTATATGAGTTTGACCACTGGTCATGGTCTATGAGAATTGGGTATTCTCTAGAAACTCATGAAGGGCCTGGAGTATGACTTATAAGCTCCAAACCGCGGGGATGCTTTTGCAGCCTAGTACCAGTGTAGGGCTCTGGTCAAACTTGTTTGCACAAAACTGGCAATTCAAGGCATAGTCCATTGCACAGTTGTGAATAAGTGTAGCCTTTGTCCTAGATGGAAGTTCAACTTAACAGTCTCTGTCGAATACTGGTATATCAATGAGAGAATGACGGTATTTCTAGTGTGGCTTGAATTTCTTGGTGGGGATTGTTGGAGTAATGGGCTTGGCCCATTTATTCTAAAGCATTAAAAGAATTTAAAGCCCACTATTAATGCTAGGGAATCAATGTTTAATTCCGTACCGGGAATTGAGGAGGATCTCAACCGACTTAAAAGGTGGACTTCTTGTACACCACTTGTGAAGCCGGTAAGAGGACGGTGAACCACACGCGCGCGCGCGCTCGCTCGCCTCGCCGAGCCGGGCCGGGCCGGGCCGTGGCCGAGGCCGAGGCCGTGGCCGAGGCGCGGCGCGGCGCGGCGCGGCCGGTCGGACGGGCGGTGCGGGGCGGTGCGGTGCGGTGCGGTGCGGTGCGGTGCGGTGCGGCGCGATGTGATGGCTATTTTGTCGTTGACAGCAATTAATCGTGCGATTAAACGTGCAATTAAATCTGTAATTAATGGCCATAACCGCATCACCTAAATGACTCTGATGGTGTCCAGGTTCAACGATCCTGAGCACCTGAGTCACTATATAAGGAGTGCCATTCCCCTCATCCATCCTGCACCAGAGCACTGAGGCAACTCGGCTCCTCTCTTCTCCCTCTCCAGTTGCAACAACTGAGTTCCCCAACGCTAATTTCTGCGCGCACAGAATTAGCGTGAGCAGGCCTCCGAAACCTTGCTCGCCTTGAGATCCTGCACGGGATAGGCGGGCAATCAGGTTTTTGGGTAACGCTTTAGCGTGACTGCTCAAAAATACTAAGGCTTTGCCCGATTGTACGACTACTTCCTGGTGGACGAGCCGAACGACTACGTCGACTACATTCTGGTGGCCGAACGACTACATCGACTACATCTTGGTGACCGTTCGTGGGACTGCACTGCGAACTTCTTCCTGCACCGATTTAGTTCGACTACTTCGACTGAGGCCAACCGAGTAGATGTCTACTCCAGTTGGTAACAGCGCAGCCAATGCCTCCGGCAACGGCCCCGCTTTAGGGTACTCCCTGAAACTTTGGTTATTTATATTGTTTATGCTTATATGTGTGATAAGTATAAACATGTTCTCATGTTTTATTTTACTCCTTAAAGTCATAGAAATATTGCTAGTTTATACATTTAATTTTGGAATTAAAATATACCGAAAATTGCCTAGATATCTAACATCCACCACCCCTCTTTGACTAGTTTTTCCTAGTAGGAGTTCATTTTGAGAAACTAATACAATTTGTTAAACTAAAGAGGGGGGCAATAGATACCTTAAGGCTAACTTCAACAAGAGGAGGCATTGTCATTTATGCCTCTTCGGTAACACTGTGCATCATGATACAGGTCTCCAACAGAGCAGGCATCCACCGGATGCATTTTGCATCGGAGGAGAGAGGCGAGCTAAAAATGCTCTCCCTCTCTCCTCTGAGGCATCGCCTCCGCGGCCGTCCGAGGGAGCGCCTCCTCGTCCCTCACCTCCACGCCGCCCTCCTCCTCCCTCACCTCCGCGCCGCGAGGCCTCCTCCTCCCTCTCCTCCAGCTCGCGGCAAATCGCGGAGCGTGGCCTCAGCGGGAAGCGGCCGGCGGGGCCAGGCGGGTCCGTCGGCGCGCCGCCCCCTCCTGTACGTCCTCCACCGGCTCCCTCCATCTCCGCCGCGGCGCCCTCCTCCTCCTCCGATTCGAGCTCCTCCACGGCGGCGGCGTCGCGGCGCTCGACGGGGGCCCCTCCACGGCGGCGGCAGTGGCGCGGCGCCATCCTCCTCCTCCGATTTGAGCTCCTCCACGGCGGCGGCGTCACGGCGCTCGACGGGGGCCCCTCCACGGCAGCGGCGTCACGGCGCTCGACGGGAAGGAGGGAGGATCTCCATGGCGCTCCACGGCGACGGCGTCACGGCGCTCCACGGCGGCGGCCCCGAGCTCCTCCTCCTCCTCTCCCTCCTCTGCACCAAGCTCCGCGACCGAGCTCCTCTGCACCGAGCTCCTCTGCACCGAGCACCGAGCCCCGCGACCGAGCTCCTCTGCACCGAGCTCCGCAGCCGAGTGTAGGTGGAGGCCGGGAGCGCGGAGGGGGAAGCGGCGTGGGGTTTGGGTTTGGGGACGAGGGCGACGGGGAGCTTGGCAGCAGTGGAGGAGGTGGAGGAGCAGGGGCGGAGCGGCCGATTTGAGCTCCGCCGCCACCGAATCGAGCTCCGCCGGCGGATGGGCTGGCCGGCGCCCCTCCCCGCGGTTTTTGCCTCGCGGCGAATGCTTTCGTTGTTGGAGTGACCCAATTTTTGCCTCTCGAACCTTTACTATTTACGCAAGGCAAAGGGTACTTTGCCTTCCCATTTTGCACTACCTTGTTGGACTCAGTCTAAGGGACACCCAATTGCACCTCTAAAAATTAGCCAAACCATCATATCTGATTTGTGCGGCACGTTGCCAGGCTCAAAGATTGGGATTTTCATGTTCCCATATTTTGGCACATTTACGACCTTATTGATCTTCGTAGCAACGGCTACTAACTCGTATATATTAAAAAACCCTTCAAAATTACATCCTCTGTGCTAGATGTTTATGCAAGTAATGTTGAAAAAGAAGAGAATTATTTCCTTGGCCTAAAACGTTGCTCTTAGTTCCTTGGCCCCTTTTCTCTTGAATTATTTGCCCCAAAATCGAGTTCCGTTTAGTTTCTTAGCCCTTCCATCTGCAGTTAGGTCTACAGTCTAATTTCTAGGTATTTATAAATATATTTGCAGTTCTTAAATCACAGGAACTTGGTAAAACAGTAAAAAACTCAATAAGATTATATCTAAGGATGTTGGATCCAGCAAAAAATCACCAACATACCGTTTGGACTAGAAAAAAAGGATATTGCTATTAATATATATGTGCAAGTGACGGGAGGGCTAAGATTTATTAATAACAATATCTACTTTTCAGTAAATCAAATGGTATGTTGGTGATTTTCACTGGATCTAACATGCTTAGATATGACTCCAATGAAGTTTTCACTATTTTACCATATTCCTATAATTTTTTGTAATTTAAAAACTGAAAATAGATTTATAAATACCTAGAAAATATTTTATTAGAGGGAGAAATAACACAAATTCTTGAAAATTTCCTTTATATTATCATTTTCTTGGTTAAAAAACTAAACTGATGCATTTGCATATAATTATACTGTAGACCTAAGGTGACGTAAGAGCTAACAAACTAAATAAAACTCGTTTTAACACCAAATAGCTAAGATAAAAAGGGCTAAGATAACGCCCTTTTTTATCTGGTCGTCCACCATCTATGCTGGTCCGCCAAACGAACTTGCTGTGTCGATTCGTCCCATCCACCCCACCCCGAGCAGGCCAGCACTGTGCCGGCTGCCGGGGCTTCAACAAAAAACGGTAATCATCCGTCACTAGCCTCAGCAGAACACTCAGTCGACGGCAAGCCGTTCATCGACCTCAGCAGAACACTCATGCAATTGAGTGATCGTGTCCATCGTCTGTTGACTTGCCTAGCCAGGTATTGTTCACACCTTGTTCCAAGATGTTGATGTATTGTTCTAGCTGTACTAGTATATAAATCCCATTTTTATCACAACAAAACTTGGTTTGTCGCCTTATTTTCTGCAAAAGATGAGTAAACAAGGATCGCAAATACAATTTAACACCCAACACTCCAAGCTATTTCAGTCAATGTTCAATATGGCGTAACACATTTAGTCAAATTAGTCTATGATAATATTAAAACTCTTGCCGACAAACGATTGTCCAAATTTCTCCGGGGGGCCTAACATAGGCCTAGCAAAAATCTTTCACCCATCAAATGCAGTATGGACGAGAGGACCATCCATATTTGTACGGGTTCATGCACATGGCAAACAAAGCAAACAACAAAAGCACAATGTACCAAAATGCACAAGGTCGAATTCCATCTTTTCACCCCCAGAACCTGCTCAGAAGACCCTTCTTCTCTTTCTTCATTCGGTTCTCAACGCTCGGGAATTCTATTGCATTGTATGCCATATCCAGCACGATTGGATTGCATGGCACTGCTTGGAAGGGTGGTGGGAATTGGGCGATGCGACATGGACCTTTGGTGTTTGGCTCACCGATTGCTGATTCATAGCTCTCTAGCATATCAAGAAGATACTTGTTCTCCTGCAAGACACCAGTATATCATTAGTACCTGTTATTTTGAAAATGTCCAGGAACAGCTTGGCTTGCTGTGCTAATAACAATGAAGATAGGTTGAAAATGGTGACTGGCAGCCAGACATATCATGTTGTCACTCAAAGTATGCATAATAGCAAGTCGCCAGAGGCGCTTAACACTCCAAGTATAAAGTATTTAAATAAGCCAAAATAGTGTCAACCTTTGGGCATCCAGTTACTTGTCCAATTTTGCCATCGTACAACGGTCGATAAACATCAGAAGTAATTCAGTGCAAACCTAGATCGTCAGGGTATCCTACCAATGCTGCAATGCCTATGTTGACAAATTTCATGATGATAACATACCTTTGTTTTATCATCAAGTGAAATAGTTGAGACTCCTTTTGAAAGTTTTAAAGGAACACTCTCCTCCTCCATAATACCTGTAGCATGTTCTATGCAACTATTGGATCTACAACTGTTGGACAAAGACTTCAGATCATGGATTAAAGCCTGTGAAAACGAGCATGTGTTAGAAATTGAGAGCCTTTTCTACAGTTGAAACCACATTTTGAGAAAGCCGAAAAAGTCAATTAACTTGGGATTCGATTTGCTTGAACTTAGAGGAGACCAAACCTATGTTATTAGATTAACTGGATGGCAAATAAAACTCATGTATCTAGTGTCTAGTTATCACATTAATAGATCTCAAGATCCAAAGAAATATGCGAATAAAAACCAATGTTCTTATGGCGTCGCCTAGGCGTCGCCTAGGCGACAAGGCGCTCCCCTGTTTTGGCCCGCCTAGGCGTTTTAGCCCGCCTAGGCGTCGCCTTAGCCCGCCTAGGCGGCTAGGCGGTGGTGACTCACCACAACTCACCTTAACGCCGTAAGAACATTGATAAAAACTTTGCAAGCTGTCGGTCCAGTGTCAGACCTTGTCAGGACTGTTTGCAAGCTGCTGCAGTGCAGAATCAGTGAGAGTTCGGGCATGAAAGAATAATGCATATGCTTCTGCCCTTTTGCCAGCAGAACTATATGCCTTCGCCAAAAAGAAACATCTGCACAATTATTCGAAGTGAAACTTGTAAGGATAATCCAATGGACATTATATGTAGTTTTCTAGCATATAAACTGAAACCTTGCTAACCAGCAGAATGATTTATCAAATGGGGTGATTTGGAAAAGGAAAGTGTAAACTAACCATGCAAGTGATTTGCATTAAGCTCTTCAATTACCTGATTGTGTTTTGGTATATATATAGATAATTGGTGAATAGCCCCGCAAGCAAGGAATACAAACCAACATGTTGAAGGGTGAAAAACTCGCAACCAAAAAATAGTTCAGGAACAGATTTATTGCCAGAGGAGAGACAATGGATGCAAAGGAAGCTGGTTGTTAAAGAGTTTGCTATACTTGGGATAGAGTTGTACAAACCTCTCAGCTCTGAAAGCCAAGCCTTTCAGCTCATACTCATGAATAAAAGAGTTCTCTTCTTCATTTTTGTTTCTGCCAGAGCTAACTAAATCTGTCATGTCCATTGTATTCTGCAAAAGGCAGTTTCCCACCAGCAAAAGCACACAAGTCCAGTAAAAAACGTGAGAGCATAAAAAATGGGCATGATAGAAAGCAAGCATACCTGAATAAGCAGGTCATATAGCCGAACAAGTTCTTCTGGCTTTGTGATTCTCTCATTTTTCTCATCTCGATGCTTTGTAAGTTTACTTTTAGCAATGCTAACAAGTAACTGGTTACGTTCTATAGTCCTCAATCCTAAAACAGCACTAACAGCCTTGTCAAGACCATTCAAGTCATCTCTTATATTCTCAGCACTGCCAGCAGAAGCCTACATTTGGAATTTATTAGTTAAAAAAAACAGTAAGCATTGTATACCATATCTCTAGTACTAAATAGATTGTACAAAATATGACCAGTAAAACAAAAAAAAGTTTCGTACCAGGTCATTGCGGATGCAGCTCCTAGCATCATGGTATGCAGAAAATATTTTATCAAAAATGCCAAGCTTTTTTTCAGCAGCAATTGATTCTGTGGCTGAACTGTTCAAGTCTTTCTCAAGCTGCTGAGCTGATCACATCACTCAATTAAAGAGAGATCCACAATATAACTTATATGGATGAAGAAACTTGTTCAAATAAGGATTCGAATCAGCCATCTAGTATGGCCTGACTTATCTACTATCTCAGTTTAAGATGTAGTGTTATATGGTAATTCTGCACAATATGACCCTGCAATTAAGAACAAGATAGCAACTACATACCTTTCAAAATGGAGACACGGGTCTTTGCATTTGTAATAGGAAATCTGCGACCAAGCCAGTTAAACTCAGTCATGGAAGCTGCTTGCTGTGACCTTGTCTCAGACAACACAGCCTGAAAGTTTTTCAAAATGCATCTATTAGAACATAGGATATCTAATGCCAAAAAAAAGTTTACACAAGTTGAGCCAAATTTTCATCGCAAAATAAAGATGACGTCAAACTTTCATCGCAAAAAAAAATGGGGTCAAATTTATGAATTATCTTCAGATAGCTCCATGTTCCAGAACATAAAGTCAGAGCAATGGTGGAACAATAATGAAATCGGCAGGCAGGATGAATGCAGTACCATCTAGAGCATTTTTTTTCTGTTCTGCAACTGTACTTTCTAGTGTAGAATTGCACTACAGATATAAATGATATGGGCAGTACTACATTCAAGGAGACAACAACAACAACAACGAGCGGGATAACCATTCCCCAGAAATCTTGCTCAAGAAAAAACTCCTAGCTACTATTATTTTTAATGATAGGTTGCAATAATATGTTAGCCCCTGACTAATTCTTGAAAAGACATCAAGGTATGTCAGCTAAACGATTAGAAAAGAAAATACCTCCATCTTAGCTTTGAGAAGATCATTAGCCATATCTAGAAGTTCATGTGCTTGTAAAGATGATCCACCAAGTTTGTGTGAACAGAAATCAATCATAGGCTCCACTTCTTCAATGCGCTGACGGCATAAAAGTTGATTTTCTATGCTGCCATACTTCCCAAGCTCTTCATACACAGCTCTATGGAGAAATTGATAATAAGGACATAAGGTACTCAAAAGATCAAAGAACTTCACCCTAATTACTCATTCAAAAAGGAACAATAAAAAAATCTACACAAGAAATAATGCCAACTCTAATGATCGTAAATTCGGACAAAACAAGCACAATTTCACAAACCTCGTATTCTTGAAATTTATCATTGCCGCCTCTATGTTCTTGTCTTGCTCAAAAAACAAAGCACCTTTCATATATGAAGCATATGCCTGTAAAAACATATTTTGTGCAAAACTATTTCAGGTTGAAATGAATGATTTTCCTGTTTTGAACATACCACAAAACCTTATTCAAAGTCTACAATTGAAGAAAAAGCGAAACAAAATGTAGCAGGAAACACAACCTCAGCTTCCAGAGATGTCCTCGAATCTCCTTTCACAGAACATAATTGCGAAAATAGAGATGCCCATTTAACTGCTTTCCTAAATCGACCCAACATGTAGATACGCTGTTGTGCATTTGTACCAGCAGTTTTCTTTTCCATGGCATGACTCCATGCTCTCTCAGCCATATAAAATACTATGTGGAGATACCTGCATTCACATATTAAAAATGCTTCAGGAAGTACTCTCCAGGTTTACACAAATTGCATTGGTCATTATTCTCACTGTCTTATTAACATAAAAGGTTGCAAAATGAAATTGTGACTGTGATTTTGTTAAACTTCACAAATAAGGCATTAATAACAAGCATGCATATACTACAAATATGTGCATGTCTGCATGACAATAAAAATGGTTGTGGGAGGAGCTTCGGAGTTCGGACCATTAGTCTGCTACTCCAATCAAATGACTCAAAAGTCAAAACCATTATATAAGCAATATAACTATATCAACCAGACGTACAAAAGAGCAATGAATGTTTCCCCATTACACCAAACAACATCAGAGTAATTCATATGACTGAAAACCTTTACAGTAATACTAGGCATAGGGCATCCGATCCGTCGGACGTCCTATCCACTGTCCAAACTGGCCTGCCGATCATGCTGCCTGCTTCTGCAAACACGCCGCACAAGCGCACGTGCCGTTTCCATTTCGTCCCCATCTCCGTCCTGCCGCCCGCCTCACCTCGCAGCCGCACGCTACCGTTCCCCCACCGATGAGTCGGGGCAGCGAGAAGGTCAGTGGTGGAGGTCCCCGGTGGCCGCGCAACCCATGGGAAGAGCAGGACGGCGCGTCACCCACGTCCAGCGCGTGCGGCTCTCCACGACCACACAATGCTCCTGCTACCCTTCGACAGATGCTCTTGCTCCCCTGCGACAGATGCTCCTGCTAACCTGCTCCCCTCCGACAGATGCTCCTGCTTCCCACATGGCCCCGTCAGCGAGAAGGGCAGCGGCGGAGAAGGGGGGCTGCTGAATCTGCCACATCCGGTGAGCCACACTTCAATTCCTCGCGTCTACGGCTCCCCCTCGCCCTCCTTGACCGATTTGAGCCCTCACTGTTGGAATATAAGTGAATTGCCCACCTCTCCCCCATCAACTTAAGTTTTTGGGTTGAACTTGTCGGTGCATGCAACTCAATATGGTATCAATGCCAAAGGTTTCGAGTTCGAATCCTGGTTAGCGCAATTAAATAAAATAATTGCTGCTCGCTCCTATTCCACGTCTGAGGCCTGAGGGAGCCTCCACGTGAGGGGGAGTGTTGGAATATAAGTGAATTGCCCACCTCTCCCCCATCAGCTTAACCTTTTGGGTTGAACTTGTCGGTGCATGCAACTCAATACTCACCCCTCCATGTTGCCACCTTGCAGGCCCTCCCCACCACTATCGCCATCCGTGCAACATCCTCGTTGCCGAGTCTCCCCACCCCGCGACCCCCATGATGAGCCTCGCCGCGTCCCCACGCAGCCCCTACGATTCCTCCGCCCCTCACCGTCGGCGAGGCCACGACCGCCCGTGCGCGTCGTACCATGCGCGGGCTGGGCAGAAAAAATGGGGTGACCCCGAGCGCATGGGGTCCTTCGAGCACCCCCACCCCTGATCCTTGCCACCTGTCCTAGATCTGCATCCAACGGTCCCTGCGCCCAATTACCCCCCCCCCCCTCCACCCCATTGAATACCTACCTCCATCCACTAACCAACCGTACAGCCCCTAATCACCCCATGCACACAGGCTATGAACCGTCGGATGCGGATCTAGGACAGGTGGCGAGGATCAGGGGTGGGGGCGCACGAAGGCTCCCATGCGCCCGGGGCTTACCCACCCCGCGTTGCAGCCATAGGGCGCCGAGCTGAGATGTTGCAAAGATTCTTTTTGAATGTTGCAGGAGATGATTTATGTTGTTGCAATGGGTAATCGGTTTTTATACGATGTTTTCAATTTGTGATTTCTGATGTTCCAACATATAATTTTGAATGTTCCAAAAGGTAAGCGTCAATGTTGCAAACATTGTTTTTGCATGTTAGCATTTTGAGTGGATGTTGCACGAGACATGATGTACATGTTGCGGTTGGAATTTTATACTCGGGATCAGATGTCAGAGTCAATTTTACGTGTGATTTCATATGTTGCAATAAGTGATGTCCGATGTTACTTTCTCAATGTTGCGACGGAGCGTCCGATGGAAAATTTCCCATCGGACGTCCAGATGCTAGCAGCGCCGAATACTTTTTTGTGGTGCTATTAGCAAACATCAACAAAGAGTCCGCTAGGACGCATGCTCGAGTTCTAGAAACATGGCCTATCATGAACAACCCTTCCCTTCTATATTTCATCTAAAAATTGAGGAAGAAATAGCATCCAATATAACATATTATCAGAAGAAGTCATCACACCTGACATCTGTGACTGTTGGCTCGGTTATATTCCTCCTGGTGTATTTACCACGGCCATGCAAGAACTTAAGAGACTTGTACAACCTTCTGAGTCGCGCAGAACAGTACCTCCTACAGGTCATGCAAAGTTATTTAGTAAAAGAGGCACATACACCGATGACAGGAGTCACTAGCTCATAACACACAGCATGGGCAAACAAACATATAAGAGGCAGAAGACCATGATTTCCTAGAAACGTGGTCAAATGGAGCAATATAGTAAAGTAGATGTGTAAAGTTTCTTTGTTTTCAACAGTACCACGGGTTCGGATTCAAATATACTAGTAACAAGGGCTTTCGTCGACAATTTGGGTTACAATGCACAGCAACACAATAGGAAGACAATCCTTCCCAAATCTCATCTGAAATCATAGCAGATAAGAAGATATATATAAGAGACCCTAGTCGATCTACACGCATGGAATCGAGTGAAATCAAAGGGCAGATCTGGGAGGGGTAGAGCAGGATTGGATGGACCACTGCGCGTGTCATCACGCACCTGTACCGCGTGTAGTCACTCTGGCGGAGCCCGTGCTGCATCTGCGCCTCCCTCATGAGCTCCAGCACTGCGGGAGACGAGACCGGTCAGGAAACCGAGCGAGGGGCCAGATCGCCGGAGGAGGTGGAGGGCGGGTAAAGCTCACCGTTGATGGAGAACTTGACGGCCTGCTTCTCCTCGACGGCAGCAGAGGAGTCGACCTCCATGTCCGCCGGCTGCTGCTCCCCGGTCTTCGACATGGGAGCTGCGGCGGGTGTTTGCCTGTAGCGGTGGCGAGAGCTTGCGGCCTGCGGCGTTCAGATGCGTCGCGACGAAGAAGGGAGGAGACGCGGAGACGGCGTGGGTTGGGCTGGGGTGGGGTTTAGAGAGGAGAGAGTCCGGGCCGCCATGGATCTCCGGAGCGCACGGCCCAGTAGAGGATGTTTTTGTCGGCCTAGGCTTTTTGTCGCGGGCCTATTTTTCTTTGCGACTTTCACGCTGGTCGGTTGCACTCAATCCAGCCGGCCAGGGCTGATTCCGGGCCGGATGGGCTGATCAGCCCAACCGAAGGGCCTGCAGGGGTGGCTGCAACTCAACTAGAATTACAATTTATTTTATGGTTATAATTTAAGCAGATGACATCATTATATTAACAGCAGCAACTACTGTTTGCTTTTAACAGTTTGCAAAATGTGACCTTTTGCTGCTATATGTATTTCAATGATATATGATGTCGTGGTTCATGCGAGCTCTTTCTATGAAGTTCGATTCATAGCACTTTGCATTTGAAGATAAGGAAAAGAAGAGCAACACATTAGCTTCTCCTCTAAAAACAATTATCGAACGAGCTGTTGAAAATCATTTACTCCGTTGAATGGGGCTCTAAAGCATAGCTGGTTATGATGTTAAAGAAAATATATTCGGAGATAAATACCCTCCCTTCTTTTCTAATTTTTTTAGCCTAAGTCCTGGAATGTGTGTGGGGGAGCTGCAATGTGGTCTCGGTCCTGGAACGTGACACTGAACATCAAAAGAATTTGGTCAATTATTTTTCAGGTCAATTATCATTCAGATGGTACGTGTAGCCGTTGCTGAAGTTTTCTATTGTTTTTTAAGCTTTACTCTCTATAAGCTGTGGATATACAATGAAACTAATAGCCACATATTACTAGCTGGATTATTTTGGTCATTGTTTTAGCCCTGTTATTTTTTTTTGTAAACTCAATTCCAGACATGAACGGAACGTGCACCATTCAAATGCTTGTTCTGTAGCCACTTCTTTGGTTTGGTCGGTTCACATTCAGGCCAATGCGTAGGTTCTTTCGGTCCTCATGGTAGTGCATTCTGCACTGCTTCTGGGAGCGAAGGCTGCTGCTCTGCTGCTGGGCCATTCCTTTGGATTGGTTCCTGATAGTGTTTTGGCAGTCCGATACTTGCAGCAAGATTAGTCCCATGAGCCATGGACAATACGGGCAATGCTTTCTTAAATCAAACTTCTCCAAGATAGATATCATTTTCGAGGTGATCAACATTCCACGATCTCAAAAATCTGAAGCGCATTGTTGACAGTTGTTAAGTGTTAAAATTGACCGTCAACTAGACTCAATAATAAAAGAAAATCACACACTTTACTCACATATTTTGGCGTTTAGCCATTTCAGACGAGCAAGAGCAAAATAAGACGAAAACACGATGAAGACGCCATGCAACTATGCAAAAGATCGCATCTGGCGTCATCCACTTACAAGGAGGGCCCATCTGATAGAGCGAACGGGGGCGCCACGAAAGATACACAAGAGGATAAGGTTTTGGGCCCACATGTCAGCCTGCCAAGGGAGGTAGAGCCAGGGAGGCGCCACATAGGGGTTGGGCGAACCTAGACAAGCACCTATCCAGGTGCATTTCGAGGAGTCGTCACGGCCACACTACCTAATTACCTTTCATACGTGCAGATGGCGGAAACCGACCTCTAAGAGTATAAATAGGGCCTCTCCACCCCCCCCCTCTCAACAAACACCTCTCACACACTCTCTCTCAAAGCGCTCTTGCTCTTAGTGTAGGCTAGTGGAGCTAGGCTAATTTTCCTCTAGCGAATCAAGTCGTCCTCGGAGTCGTTGAGCGATCCTCGGCTTTCGGTATGACTTTGTATTCTTTCTGTCAATACTCTATTCATAATATAGAGCTTGATCATGGTTGTTGTGCTATCTCGATAGTTTACCGATCCATACTTCTGTTTATCATGAGTTGTGTGACGAATATGGTTAGGCCAGATGATCCGGGTATGGATACCGGTTTGTTGGGCCTTCGGGCTTGCTCTAGCGTTATGCTTGTCCATCCGAAGGGTGGGGGTCCTAGGGATGCTGGAGTAGTAACCTCAAACACGAGCGTGGTACTCGGATATGCGTGATCCTTCGGATATGACTGTGCACTACGGTTTGACTGGGGTAGACGGCATGTGGTGACAACTCTATCCATCTGCCGTAACGGTTTCGTTGCGGTTATCGTATTCCCCGACGTTCGGGTTCAGTGTAGGAGTTCATGCAAAGAGGTAACATCCCTAACATTACCTGGGATGGGACCTTCTTCCCGTTATCCCATTTTCCTGGCACCTACCGTCTTAACCATGGTTCTAACATAACCTTTGCTTTGAATAGATACACTAGTACCCCTATCCTATCCTAGCCTAAGCTCCAGCTAATTTAACATAGGATAGTTTAATCTTTCTTTTGTTCTTTGTTTCTTTTATTCCTTTCTTGAGTGTGCCTGTGTGTTGTGTCGTATTACCCTGTTTATCTTTTAACATGACTTACCTCTGTCAGAGTTATGTCTATTACTTATGGAACATTGCCATGATTATTACTAAGTACAGCACCTTTGCCACTGCCATTCTTTGGGAAAAATATAAATAATGATACCCGAATACTCACGGGTGAAAATGCTACAATGGTATATCCGTGCGTGACGGGGGCATGAACCCGGGACCCCTAACGGGCCTGACTCGCGTAAAGGAAGCCCAACAAGTCTCCTGGGCGGGACGCGGCACAGCCCGCCAATCAGCGTGGATAGTTGCCTTCCTTCATAAGCCAACACGGCCGGAAGCCTGACCCCCCCGGGACACGTGGAGGCACCCCGACCTAGTGCCCCGGGTCAGAGCCGTACCGGATGACCCGGGCTGTGCGCTCCAAGATTGCCGCCCTGCACGACGGGTGTGCCGGTCAAGCCAGGCCCCCGTACAGGCTCCACAACGCCCACTCCCCTTATCGCGCGGCGTGAACGTAAGCTACAGGGCTCTCTGGCAGAGGGACAGCGCCTCCCATGCTGGCCCCGCGACACAATGGGAGAGGCCGTCAACAGACATCGCCTCCCGTACCATAATGATGGTCGCCCCTGCGCACCACTCCATTACGCCAGCGAGTGTGACCGGATGGCCCTGCCTGACCTCGGTAAGGTAGCCCTCGCCGGGCGTGCTATCCTTTAGGCAGGGGCTATGCGAGAAGGACGTGGGGGAGCCCTGCGGATGGGAGGCGTAGGTCCAGGCGGATAAGACCGGAGATGATCGCCGAGCGGCCATCCGAGCGACCATGCTATCCAGACTGGCCAAGGATGGGACAGCGCTTGGACAACCCGTTGCCCAAGAAAACCAACCAGACTCAAGCCTCCCCACTCCCGACTGACCGAGTGGGCCTCGACGACTGACAAAGACAAAGGACTCCCAGATGGAACCAAGACATAGCGTTAGATATATGTAAATGGGGGTCCCACCTTGTACTATAAAAGGGAAAGCCCCCCCGCGAAGGAAAGGGTTGGACTCCTAGAGGTTCGACACTGCTGGATACTATTTGTAAGCTCCCCCCTGAACTTTGAGCACCTGGGCTCGAGAGCAATAGAGCAAGATCATCACCCCCCATACTAGACGTAGGGCACATTCGGCCTGAACCAGTCTAAACCCTCGAGTCGTTGCGTGCTAGACCATATCCGATCAAGCGCATAACAACCGAGCAATCGAGTAGTTTTGTAGTCGCTCATTTCCTGCTGTGACAGTTTGGCGTCGTCCGTGGGGAGCGCTTTGTGCGTTCACTGCTTCGGCGATCGGATGGTTTCGATCACTCCCTTCGCCGCCCGGCGGCGAGCTAGAGCGAGACGGTCCGCTTCGGATCCCTGGAGTTTCCCGTGATCCCCCACAACGGATCGTGGGCGCCTCCACTGTTCCCGCCTTCCCAGACCTTCCGGTTCGGAAGTCTGGAGTTCATCACCGACCAGCTCGGTGCACTGCGCCTCCATGAGGAGGAAGCCACCCCGGCGGCCGCGGAGGAGCCCGCTCCTCCTCCGAAGCTTCACAAACCGAAGCGCCGGCAATCGATTCGCTGGCGCATCAGGAAGCGCAGGCCATCACAGCCAACCCGTATGGTGCTCCGCCGCATCGCGCTCATGATGGCCACCAACCCCGCCATCGAGGATGTCAACTTGGTCCTCTTCTCTTTGGCCAACGTCTCCCGGCAGCTCGCGGGCGGGCCTCCCCTGCCGATGCCCCACTCATTCTCTGAGTGGCTTTTGTTTGGCCTGCGCAACTCCGCGAGCGTCTACGCACGGGAGATGCACAAGGCCGCTCACGGGCGCCAGCCCACGTCCCAGTTCGTGGGCATGGCAGGAAGTCACCCGGACTCCGTCCATGACCACTTGTGCTACGAGGATCCCCTGAGCGACTCCTCTAGCACAGGAGACAACGACCTGGAGGGGGCATCCGTGCCACCTCGTGTATGCGCCATGGCCGGCTCTCCCAACGACCCGCCACCGGAAGTGGTGCCGTCTCAGCAGACACACACCCCTTCAGACCATCGCGCACAAGAGCTCACCAATGCGCAGGCCCACGCCGAGGATCTTCATCTTCGGCAGTAGCACACGCCCCCACCCGTGGACCAGCTTCCGCAGGCCCACTCCGAGTTAAAGGGGGGAAATCCTGCAGGCTCCTCACGGCAGCGCGCGCGTGGGGTCAACCGCGTCATCATCAACGACGCCCGCATGCAACTCCCACAATAGTTTCGCGCGGGCCAGAACATCACCGCGGCAGCGATCCTCCTGCAAACACTGCTAGAGCCGAAGGATCCGGCCCAAAGGGATCTTCACCGCCAGGTAAGAAACCTGGTGGAACCCACTGCCGTCCAACAGGCGGAGAGCTCCTCTCTGCACCGCCGACAGGCCTGTTGACACCAGATTTTGGCACATGTCAAGGAGGCGTGTTGCGGAGGAGAAAAAGTTCTACATTGTACCATTGTCAAAAGATTTTGCTGACCGAAGAGAGGAAAGATGACCAGATATTTTGGCTTCGGTTTGGCAAGAGTTATCTTAATTTAGAAGTAGTTTTTATTCCATAGAATAGAATCGTGCTTTGCCATGATCGGCTAGGATTGTGTTAGCGTGGGGTATAAATATGAGCCCCCGGACTATTGTAAAGATTGATACACATCCAACAAACAAACTTTACTCTACTTGCAACTTACTTTCTCGTCGGCGGCTTCACCATCTTTTTCTTTCTGCGAGTTCTTTCGAGCTGATCAAGGATGCCTCACATTCGAGCAACTTGGTTTGCTGGTAAGTTTTCGTTTATCGAGTAAATCTGAGCTTTAGCTTCTGGGCGCATCGATGTGGCTTCGTTCAAATCTATTCAAAATTAACCGAATTTATCTAAGCTTTGATCTCAAGCGCATTGCTGTTTTCTCGTTTAGATTCATTCACAAACTACCCGGCTTAGTGATCTGTTTAATCGGCTATAAGCTCCTTGTTTATCACAATAAACCCTGTAAAGCCGATTAAATCGAATCATAAGCTTAGCTTTGTCCAGATCCATACATTCGTGGGTTTGTACATTATTACTCGGCACATGTCAGCTTTAGATCTAGCCGTCTAGTTGCTTATCGGCATCGGCAGTTCCTTGCCGATCCGTTACAGATCGCTTTTATTACATGCTCATCATACCCGATCTTTGTCGTCTTCTATATCGGTAGGGCCTTGCCGATACCCCGCGTAAGAGTGATTCGGAAATCCAGCCGATACACTCTTGAATTTGACGGTTTGCAGATTCCTTGTCAATTTACAGGTCAAATTGATTGGCACGCCTTGGTTTGAATCAAGTGCAGTCCGGGCTTGGCGTATGGGGCTCCTGGGCTTGGTGTGTGATCATCTAGCATTAACACATCTTTTGGCACGTCCGGTGGGACAAGAAACATCAAGATGTCAACTAACGAGAAAGCGGAGGTTTCGGAGCAGAACCAGATCCCGATTGATAAGGAGAAGCTGAAGGAAGAACATAAGGCAGAACTTAAAGCAATCACAGATGCTTTTGAGCAGCAATGCCTTTTATCCTTCAGCACCAACAGGAGTAGGGAGGGAATAAAAAAATTCAATTTTCCCACTTTTGTACCATATGAAGAGTCACAGAAGGAGGACAGGATGATACATCAGATGAATCAGATCGGACACGCTTTTGTAAATCATGCTCCGATCATGGCTAACTATGTCCACAATATTGTGCTCAAGACGCTACAAGATAAGGGAACACCTGGCTTTGTGATACCGGCTTATCATCAGGCTAGTTAGATGGTCTTCTGTCCTACTGGATCGGCTACTGGGACGTCACAGATCCATCCTCAAGCTCTGCCTGATGAGGGTATCATAGATGCACAACCGATTAGTACTATAGCGTCAACTCAGATTCCTCCTGTGTACACCAACTCTACACCGATGGCTACTTATGCATAGGGGAGCTTTATGTCAGGATACCCGGCTGGTTGGGATCCAACTACTGGACTTGGTATGCCTCCAGAATTCATGATTCCATCTCCAACAGGGCAACCAAACACATCGGCTTCTCAGCTGATGAATCAGCAAATCAATGCATCGGCTGCACAGCCGACTCAGCCTCAAGATACCGCACCAACTTCACAACTAGTGGTTACACCTGCGCCAGTGCCTTCGCCAGCAAGTCCAAGCAACGTGTCGGCCCCATGGCTGACACCTCAACAACAAAATCTGGCGATGATGCTGCAGCCCAAGTCTCCTACAGAAATCCTGGCAAACAGAGTTCCTCATGCCAATGGAGTCACCTGGGTTTTCCAGGATCTTGCGACTGGTTTTGTGCGTCACGTGAATGTGCCTCTTGTAGCATAGCAACAACCTAATCAGAGGACAGCGCAGAACAATCATGGTAATGAGATGATGCTCTACCAATCACCATCCAATCAACCCCATCAGCAAGTCACACAAGCTACATCGGCTGCTCAGCCGATGACCACACCAAACGTCCAGCTAGCATCGGCAGCCTTGCCGTTGACTCCACCAGCACCACAAGCGACATCAGCTGGTAGTCAGCAGATCGACTAGGCATCCAAGATTGCTGAGGTGATGAGAGATCAGTTTGGTTTGAAGCCAAAACAGCATAATCTAATGTACAGAACTCCATACCCAGCTGCTTATGATCAACTGCCATTGCCCCACAAGTACAAGCTTCCAGATTTTACCAAGTTTTCTGGACATGGGGAAGTCTCCACAGTTGAACACATTAACAGATTCATCATGCAATGTGGAGAAGTAGCTCAACAAGATGCATTAAAAGTGTGTTTGTTTTCTATGTCCCTGTCCGGATCGGCCTTTACATGGTTCACGACGTTGCCAACTAACTCCATTATATGATGGGCCGATCTGGAGAAGCAGTTCCACCAGTTCTTCTACTCTGGTATAGAAGAGATAAAGCTGACCAATTTGACCAACCTGAGGCAACAGAATGATGAATCGGTCGCTGCCTTTATTCAGAGGTTCAGAGATGTCAAGAACCGGTGATTTAGTTTGGTTCTATCTGATCAGCAGCTTGCAGAGATTGCCTTCCAAGGACTCCTGCCACACATCAAGGATAAGTACGCTTCTCAGGAGTTCTACAGCATCTGTTAGATGGCCAACAAGATGACAGGGGAGACAAGACCGTATGAACAGAAAAGGAGCAACTTCCAGAAAAAGGTCAATTTCGTTGACTGCTCAGATGCTTCTGATTCGGATGATGATCAGATGGTGGGATCAGCTGAATGGGTTCAGAGCAATAAGAAGCCAATCTCATGTCCTTTCGGTAACAAAGAGCCCAAAAAGTATGGGTTTGATATTAACAAGGCTGACAAGATCTTCGACCTGTTACTGTCAGAGGGGCAGATCCAACTGAAGCCATATCATACAATCCCGATAGATCAAGAGTTGGAGAATATCAAGTACTGCAAGTGGCACAACGCAACATCTCACGATACCAATGAGTGCAAAGTGTTTTGTTAGCAGATACAATCGGCTATAGAACAAGGAAGGCTCAAGTTTGAGACACCCAAAAAGCCGATGAAGATTGATGGGCATCCTTTTCCAGCAAACATGGTGGATGTTGGAAAGAAGGGAAACACATTGCAAACAAAGATGCTCACATCGCAATCGGCCAAAGAATCTGGGGCTGTTGATCCCAAAGCGCAGATAACGACTGATGAAGCCAAAGGTAAAGGGCCACAATAGAAAGAAGAATCAGTGGTTCCTAAGAAGAAGGTCACGTCTCAAATGCTGCTGAACAAATTCCAGCGCGACCAAAAAAGAAGACAGTACAGGGAAGAATCTACTCGATGACATGAGGAGCATTGGAGATGTCCTTTCTTTGTGTACTGTTGGGAAGAAAGAATGACTCTGCCGACAGTGGATGATTGTCCAGAATGCAACGGTTTCTATTGTGAAGACCGATCGTATAAGAAGCCACGTTTCGACTAGAGGCCTCGAGGGCCAATCATTAGAGAGAGAGGTGATGATAGACGTGTCTCAGTACATGATCGGCTGGGGGGCAGAACCATGCTACGTGATCCTACAAGAGGAAGGATTTCTGCCGATGAGCGAGTTGAACAAGCTGCTGCTGCTCAAGTCCCTGATGAATACCCACACCGTAGAGATCCGGAGAGAGAGCCTATTCATGACAACATTGATCAGCCTCGGTGGTGCCCAGGAGGTTTGACCAGATCAAAAAAGAGACGAGTTCAGAGGCTGTGTCAGACAGAGGCACTAGAGGAAGAGGAAAGAAGAGAAGCTCCCAGGAGGGGAGTCAGATCTGAAGTTTGGCGTGTCAAGCCAAAGGCCGATAAAGGTCAGCAATCAGGATCATCGTCCATGTCGGTTAACATAGCTTCCATACTTCTACCGATCCAAGCAGTCAGTTCTCCCAACCGTTCCTAATGGATGAGTTCCTAGAAGATGAAGGGAAGTTGGGGCACGGGTTCACGTCGGCCGATGCATTGGAAGAGGTAGACATTGGAGATGGAGATAGGCCAAGGCCGACATTTATTAGTGCTAAGTTAGATCCCGAGTATAAGAAGGAGTTAGTGAAGCTGTTAAAAGAATACAAAGATTGTTTTGCTTGGGAATACTATGAGATGCCAGATTTGGATCGATCTATTGTTGAACATCGTTTTCCCATCAAACCTGGGTATCGGCCACATCAGCAAGGTTCAAGGCGGTGCAACCCTAAGATCCTACCAGATATAAAGTCCGAGATCACAAAGTTGATAGAAGCAAAATTCATCAGGCAGTGCAGATATGCTGAGTGGATATCCAATGTGGTTCCTGTGTATAAGAAGAATGGGAAGCTACGTGTATGCATTGACTTTAGGAATCTCAACAAGGCTACGCCGATGGATGGTTACCCAATGCCAGTTGCCGATATGTTGGTGGATGCTGCTGCAGGACATGAAGTGATCAGTTTCATGGATGGTAATGCTGGATACAATCAAATATTCATGGCTGAGGAAGACATTCTTAAAACTGCATTCAGATGTCCAGGGCATGTTGGTTTGTTTGAATGGATTGTCATGACTTTTGGATTGAAGAACACCGGAGCAAACGTACTAGAGAGCCATGAATTATATTTTTCATGAGATCATCGGCAAGATTGTTGAGATTTACATTGATGATGTTGTGTTGAACTCCAAGGGGCACCAAGAACATTTAGCTGACCTACGCAAAGCTTTGGAATGTACTAGAAGACATGGATTGAAAATGAATCCTAACAAGTGTGCATTCGGTGTGCCGGCTGGTTAGTTCCTTGGGTTTATGGTGCATAAAAGAGGGATCGAAATCAGCCAGAAGACCATTGCAGCCATTAATAAAGTGGTGGCTCCAGAAATGAAAGTTGAACTTCAATCGTTGATCGGCAAGATAAATTTTATTTGGAGATTTATTGTTAATCTATCCGGTAAAATACAGCCGTTCAGTCCTCTATTGAAGTTGAAGGCCGATCAGAAGTTTGTATGGGGAGAAGCACAGCAAAAGGCGTTGGATGAGATCAAACAATATCTAACATTGCCTCCTGTGTTGGTTCCACCGCAAAAGCACAAGCCGTTTAAATTATATTTATCGGCTGATGAGCGTGCTATCGGATCGGCCATTATTCAAGAGTTTGAAGAAAAAGAACGCGTGATATATTTCGTCAGTAGAAGACACTTGGATGCTGAAACTAGGTATTCTCCTGTTGAAAGATTATGTCTCTGCTTATACTTTTCTTGTACCAAGCTTAGACATTATCTATTATCGGCTGAGTTTGTTGTGGTGAGCAAAGATGATGTCATTAAATACATGCTTTCATTATCGATTTTTAGTGGGAGATTTGAAAAATGGATTCTGGCCTTGTCTGAGTTTGATCTGATATACGAATCGGCTAAAGCGATTAATGGACAAGTTATGGCCGATTTTGTTGTTCAGCATTGTGGGCCAGAATTGGGAATTGTTGATCTAGTTCCATGGATGTTGTTCTTTGATGGTTCATCATGTGGAGTTGGATCTGGTATTGGCATTGTCTTGGTGTCGCCTCAGGGGGCAACATTTGAGTTGTCTTTTCCAATAGAAGCTACTGCTACAAGAATACCAGGCCTTGCTTAAGGGAATTCGACTATTGCAAGAAATTGGAGCTGATGTAGTTGAAATATTTGGGGATTCCATGTTAGTGGTTAATTAGTTGATCGGCATATATGAATGTAAAGATGATATCCTGCGAGTTTATCATGAAGAATGTAAAGATGATATCCTGCGAGTTTATCATGAAGAATGCTGCCGATTGCTGAAAGAATTCTAAAAGGTAACCATAGTGCATATACCCAAGCTTTATAATAAAGACGCTAATCGGTTGGCACAGCATGCTTCTTGTTATCGGCCGATAGAAAGTGTGATGACTTTAGAATTACCTGCCGATGATTGGAGGAGAGAAATTGTGGGGTACTTGGAAAATCCCTCCAAGAAAGTAAGCCGAAGGGTCAGATTTCAGGCAACTAAATATGTGTTGCTTGAAGGAGAGTTATATTATCGGACGATTGATGGAGTTTTACTCAGATGCCTTGACAAAGAGGAAGCTAAAGTATTGATGGGAGAGATACATGAGGGTGTCTGTGGTTCGCATCAATTGGCATACAAAATGAAGTGGGTAATCAGGAGAAATGGATATTTTTGGCCAACCATGTTAGAAGATTGCTTCACTTATTATAAAGGTTGTCAAGGGTGTCAGAAATTTGGAAATGTACAGAGAGCACCGGCATCGCCTATGAATCCCATTATTAAGCCGTGGCCATTCAGAGGATGGGGAATTGATTTAATTGGGCAATTTTATAGCCCATCCAGCATGAATCACAAGTTCATACTGGTAGCAACGGATTACTTTACCAAATGGGTTGAAGCGATTCCTCTGAAGACCGTGACATCCAAAGAAATGATTGAATTTGTGAAGGAATATATTGTTTATCGGTTTGGTACTCCGCAAACTATTACGTCCGATCAAGACAGTATGTTTATTTCAGAGGAATTTGGAGAGTTTGCTGCAAGTATGGGAATTAAGTTATTAAATTCTTCTCCATATTATGCTCAAGCCAATGGTCAGGCAGAAGCTTCCAATAAAGCGATCATTAAGTTGATTAAGAGGAAAATTGAAGAGCAGCCAAAGAAATGGCATACGACTCTTAATGAAGCTTTGTGGGCCTACAGAATGTCTTGCCATGGGGCTACTAAAGTGTCTCCGTATCAGCTAGTTTATGGGCATGAAGCTGTGCTTCCTTGGGAAACTAGACTCGGTTTCAGACGGGTTACATTTCAAGATCAGCTGACAGCTGAGGATTATGCTGTGTTGATGAAGGATGAGTTGAAAGACTTGGCTGTGCATCGGCTGAACGCTCTCATCAATATCGAGGCTAATAAAGTTAGAGTGGGCTGATGGTATGATAAGAAAGTCAAAGCCAAATCTTTTGACCAAGGAGACTTGGTATGGAAGCTGGTCTTGCCGATAGGAACAAAAGACCCCAAATTCAGCAAGTGGTCTCCAACATGGGAAGGCCCATACAAAATTAGTAGATGTGTTCCCGAAAATGCATACATTTTGGAAACATTGGAAGGAGAAGAATTTTGCAGCGCACTTAATGGCAAATATTTGAAGAAATATTACCCATGTGTTTGGGTAGATACATAACCGATTGCACGAGAAGATCGGGTGGTTTTTAAATAGCCGATTCAGAAAGGTGTATCGCCTTTAGCGCAAAAATGAGAGAAGACTTGATCGTATCATGATGCGTTCAAGTATTTTTGTGGCCGATATGACATGTATCGCCCTTAGATCAAAAATACAATCCGACATGTGGTTAAAATTGATTCGGATTTTCTGTTTGATTTTGGATCATGATGTGTTGGTTTGTTTAGTGTAATAATTGCAAGACAAAAATAGCACAAGGCATGGCAAAAACAGAGAACAGAGGTAAATAGGGGGAAGCCAGTCTATTAATTATATTTACAAAAGAGCCAGATAGGCTGTTACATGCTACAACCTAATCTGACTCTCCTCCGAAGAGGTTGCTGACGACCCCCTCTAGGCTCACGTCGGCAACGATGGCATCGGCAGGAAGGCTGAGGTCGTCAACCAGCTTGTCGAAGGCTTTTCGCGCCTCTCCCCACTCGGGGAAGACCGGCTCCCACTGCCGGTAGTCCGTCCCGGACATGTTGGAGACGACGGCAATGGCCCTGGCAGCTCCCGCATGGACCCCGTGCTCGGCGACCTCCATGACGCGTGCCGGGACGTTCCGGAGGCGTGCAGCGATGGTGCTCCCCATCGCGTTCACCGAGTCTATGGCAACTCGGGAAGCTTCCGAAAGAGTCTGGACCCGCGACTCCAAGTGTGGAAAAGAAGGAATAAGGGCAAAAGATTTGGGAAAATCACTAAAGAAGATATGGCCAGAAAGCTTACTTGCGACCTTGGTGTCGGCATTGGTGAGCTAGCCGCGGACGACAACTTGGTCTGTCTGCGCCCGGTCGAGGTCGTGGCGGGCTTCGGCGAGCTGGCGAAGGAGGTCACGGATGTAGCCCTGAGTACCCTCGTCTAGAGACTGGAAGTTAGCGGGGAGCTCGGCGGAGGCGTCTCTGCAGAAATAAGGTCAGGTGGAGATCTAAGATGCGACATTGGTGGAGAAGTAAAATATCTTACCCGAGGCGGGGATGGAGCAGCGGAGGAGCGCTGGAAGATCCCTCGCCAGCGCGCTTGTTGCTGGCCATTGGTTCGGAAGGAAGAAAGAAGGCTAGGGTTTTTGGGGCTAGAGGAAGAAGAAGGCAAAGGAAGCTCTGGCCGATGAAGAGACTACAGTGCCGATGGGGCAATTTATAGCCCAAGATTGGGGAGATGAATCGGTTGCGTGCACCAGCGCGGCCTTTACTCCTGGGTCTAATCGAAGGACATATGGGTAAAAAGACAGAAGATGAATCGGCAAATTCCCGTTGTGCGGATGAGAAGGTGAAGTGTTGAGGACAAAGAAGAGATTTTCGTTCGCGACCCACACAGGAAGCGAGATGGCAGTAAGTGAAGAGACCGTTCGGCAGCGTAATCATGACAAGGTTTAATTTCAAAGTAAAAAGGGCATTTTTACTCCGAAATTGGGGGGCATGTGTTGACACCAGATTTTGGCACGTGTCAAGGAGGTGTGTTGCGGAGGAGAAAAAGTTCTGCATTGTACGATCGGCAGATTTGGAGGGGTGATCGTGTGCCACGGTCAAAAGATTTTGCTGACCGAAGAGAGGGAAGTTGACCAGATATTTTGGCTTCGGTTTGGCAAGAGTTATCTTAATTTAGAAGTAGTTTTTATTCCATAGAATAGAATCGTGCTTTGCCGTGATCGGCTAGGATTGTGTTAGCATGGGGTATAAATATGAGCCCCCGGACTATTGTAAAGTTTGATACACATCCAACAAACAAACTTTACTCTACTTGCAATTTACTTTCTCATCGGCGGCTTCACCATCTTTTTCTTTCTGCGAGTTCTTTCGAGCTGATCAAGGATGCCTCATATTCGAGCGACTTGGTTTGCTGGTAAGTTTTCGTTTACCGAGTAAATCTGAGCTTTAGCTTCCGGGCGCATCGCTGTGGCTTCGTTCAGATCTATTCAAAATTTACCGAATTTATCTAAGCTTTGATCTCTGGCGCATCGCTATTTTCTCGTTTAGATTAATTCACAAACTATCCGGCTTAGTGATCTGTTTAATCAGCTATAAGCTCCTTGTTTATCATGATAAACCCTGTAAAGCCGATTAAATCAAATCATAAGCTTAGCTTTGTCCAGATCCATACATTCGTGGGTTTGTACATTATTACTCAGCACGTGTCGGCTTTAGATCTAGCCGTCTAGTTGCTTATCGGCATCGGCAGTTCCTTGCCGATCCGTTACAGATCGCTTTTATTACACGCTCATCATACCCGACCTTTGTCGTCTTCTGTATCGGCAGGGCCTTGCCGATACCTCGCGTAAGAGTGATTCGGAAATCCAGCCGATACACTCTTGAATTTGACGGTTTGTAGCTTTATTGTCAATTTACAGGTCAAATTGACTGGCACGCCTTGGTTTGAATCAAGTGCAGTCCGGGCTTGGTATACAGGGCTCCTGGGCTTGGTGTGTAATCATCTAGCGTCAACAAGGCCGCTGCCTCGTGCCCCGCTGGCGGCGCGAGCCGCCCTAGGCGGGAGCCGTCCGAAGTGCAGCTCCCCCCACCGGCGCAGTAGGCCAACACGGGCGGTGCACCAGTCCCGCCGCCGGCATCCGCTCCTCTCCAGCAAAAGCCGCCAATCCACAGTCACGTCGGCCCCAACTAGGACGCGCGCAGCGCAATCCAAGGCCGGCAATAGGCAAGGCACCACGTTGACGCCGACCGCGCGGTCGCTCGAGCAGAGGACGCATGGGCATACGCACCCAATTCGGAGTGTTCGCCGCTCCAGCGCGGGGGACGCCCCTGCGACCCTGACATCGATCACGACCGGAGTCTGAGCCCGGACCCCTCCGGACCGAGTGCCTTCTCCAAGGCGATCAGTGGGGCACCTTTCCCCCAGCATTTTAGGCCACCGGAGAACATTGTGAAATATACTGGGGACATGAACCCCGGTGTATGGCTGAAAGATTACCGGCTCACGTGCCGAGCTGGAGGAGCGAACGACGATTGCTTCATCATCCAGTATCTCCCCATCTGCCTGGGGGAGAACGTCCGCGCCTGGCTGGAGTTCTTGCCCGCCGATTCCATCAGCAACTGTGCAGACCTCCGGAGAGTTTTCATCGGGAACTTTCAGGGCACGTACGTGCACCCTAGCAATTCTTGGGACCTCAAGAACTGCCAGCAGGAGCTCGGCGAGTCCCTACGCGACTACATCTGGCGCTTCTCCAAGCAATGCAACTCGCTCCCCGGCGTCGTCGACGCCGACGTTATCAGCGCATTCCTCAGCGGGACGAACTGCAAAACCCTGGTCCACAAACTAGGGTGCCAGAAGCCACGCACCGCGCACGAGCTTCTGGATATCGCCACCAACCACGCTTTCGGCGAAGAGGCGGTCAGAGCTGTCTTCGAGCGGGATCCGCCCGCAGTGAAGGCGAAATGACACAACCCAGACAGGCCTTCCTCAAGCCTCGATGACAGGAAAAACAAGAAGAATCGCTGGCCTCCCACCGCAAACGAGGTTGCGGCGATTGACCGCCAAGATAAGCACCCTCCCAGGAACAATCACTTCGACCAACTTTTGGAGAAGCCGTGCACCAATCACGGCTATCCGGTGAGCCACAAGTTCAAGGATTGTGACATGATGAAGCGCCTCCTTCGCAAGACAGCCAGGTCTGACGGCGACGGCCACGACAAGCAGCCCGACGTTGACCAGGACAAGGAGAAGCCGGCGGAGGGGTTGTTCCCCGAGGTGGACCGGTGCCTGGTTATCATCGGCGACTTGGAGGATGACTGCTCCAGGCGACAGCAGAAGGTGCGGCTTCGTGAGGTATGTGCCGCCGCAAGCGCCATCCCCAGAAAGCTGAAATGGGCATCCACGCCCATCATCTTCAATCAAGACGACCACCCGACCAGCATCCCTTGACCCGGGAGCTACCCCGTCGTCATCGATGTAACACCCGGTTTATAGAAGGACATAAACCGAGCAATCATATACGTGCCAGGATCAAGTCACACGTATATACAATAGAATGAACAATATATCACAGCACATATCACGTAAAAAGATATAATAAAGCGATTACAAATGTTATTTATTACATTAATGACAAAATGTCTGATACAGCGGAAGCAAAGTACAAATACGATAAAAACTCTCCGAAGCTGAGCAGGGCGCCACAGGGACGTCGACTGGGAGACGAATGCCTAGAAGTCCTCGTAGTCCTGGTAGCACTGAGTGAACTCCCTCGCGTCGGCAGGAACTGAGCAGCAGTAGAGTATCCAAGAGGAAAAATTAGAGAAGAGGCAAGAGTGAGTACACAACTTGTACTCAACAAGTATAACACAAACTATGAGGCTCTAAGGTTGGCTGATCAACTGCATTAGCTTTTAAGTCTTGGCAAAATTTTATTAAAGCTAATTACTACAAGTTGATGAATTACCATAAACCCAGTTACATAGTAATTAATCAAAATTAATCATGATACTACTAAGAACCATACCAAACCATGCCACCCGGGGAAACCTGCCTCGTCAAAGGAAGATAACCCCACTAATCAAAAGGAGGATCTGGGCCGCTCATGACCGTGAGCATGGCTAGTATACCAGTTTTACACTCTGCAGAGGTTGCACATCTTTACCCACAAGTCGTGAGCTACGCTAGTTGATCATCCCACTTCCTTAGGTGAGATGACTAGCAAACTCACTACGAGGCCTTTACAAAGAATCTCGTTGGTAGGGAGTAACCGCGAGGGTGGACCGGCGACTATGGAGCAGGTCTAGTGGGCGTCAAGACTCGAAGAACAGACGAGGCCACTCAGCACGAGGGCCATAGAAGCTTACCGCCCCTGCCCCGCAGGTAAGTTACTCCAAATCAAAAAGACCTAATTATTACACCAAGACCGTCTCATTCTAGTCTTGTGGTAGCGCTGTTGTCCCAGTTTGTCGCTCTATGAACCGGTCCTTATGGAGAGTGGCCAACCAAGCACTAAGCACCGTGCTGGCCCCCTAAACCAAGTTTCTAACAAAACATATTTTAACGAGACGTGAGCCACCCAAGCACGAAGCACAGAGGGCCACTCTCAGAATTAAGTTGCATATACCATTAATCAAATTAATTAAAAAGGACCATTATGTGTTATAGCGCGGCACCTAGCACAACTAACCAAAATACAACCCAAGGATATATGTAAAGGATATAAAGTGGCTAGGAAATCCTTATAGGCATACAGTATTAAAATGCAGTATGAAAATGTATTTAAAAGTGATAGGTTGTTCATGTTATACTTGCCTTCCTCGTACTGCTCCTGCTGCTGCTCAAACTGGTTGAAAGACGGCTGCTCCGGGTACTGGTACTGGGGCTCCTCCGGTAGCTTTACGTCTACTCACGAACACATGGCCACAAACAAGGCAACAACATAAACATACAAGCAAACACTAACAAAAGCTAAGAAATAGTACATCAATACATAAAACAGCACACTAAACTAGACTGAAACTATTCTACGCGTCACAACGATCGCGTGGACATAAAGATCGCCTAAAACGGAGCTAAAACGCAAAATCTAGGCCTAAAACAAGTTCTAGGGGCTTATCTGCGAGAAAAACTAGGTTCCAGGGGGTTTTCTGCTAAAACCGAGGGTCTAAACGTTATTAAACTAAAACTCTGGGGTCTGACTCACAAAAAGACTAAGCCTGGATGGCGGGTTCTATTCTGAGAAAAGCCAGGGGGGTCCGTGCAAGATTTTGGGCCCTTCTGTAAATACTTTGGAAAGGCACAGGACTGCGGGTTGATTTGGCAAAAGCCCGAGGGCTCTTTAGCAAAACGGCCAAAGCGAAGCGGTATGTTTAGATCTGGGCCATTAGATCACGATCACACGGCTCGGGTTTGATGGGCTCTAGATCTAATTGGGGACGTTGCCTCCAGATCGGGCGGCCTAGGGTGAAGGGAGCTTGGGGCGGCGGCGCTGGGTCGCCGGAGACGTGCTCCCAAGGCATTGCGCCGGAGAAGGCCGAACTCGGCCTTCCTGGGGCGGATTCGAGCTGGGCCGGGGCCTAGAAGCATCTATGCGGTATGCGTAAGCCACTGGTGGCGTCAGGAGGAGGGTTCGAGGCTTCGAGCGTGAAGAACGTCGGAAATGGCGGCTCGGCGGCGCAGGGCTCGCCGACGCTGGCGGTTCGGGGTCTCCAGGGGCCACGGCTACCAAAATTAGCGCAAAAGGGTAACTGAGAACTGGGTGGTGCTCACCGGGCGCGGAATCGGACGGGGGAGCGACGCAGACAAGCCGGCGGCGAGCTCGGGCGGAGAAGCTGGACGGAGGTTGGGGAAGACGCAGCTGCAGGGGTGCTCCGGGCTTCTGGACTCCGTGGATCGACGCGGGATGATCCTGCGGAGGTTCTACGTGGTCAAGAGGACCGGAGATGGGCTGACGGCGAGGAAATCAAGGCGGTGCAACAACTCACCGGCGGCGATGGTTCGAACCGATTCCGTCGATACAAGGGCCTAGACTGGGGAAGGGGTGCTCGAGGAGTCTCCTGGGGCTCAGGCGGAGCTAACACGCTGTTGGCCGGGGCTCCGGTGCGAGGGGGCGGCGTGGCTGCGGCGGCGCAGAGGAGCGGCGCGGGGCGGAGCTGTGCGGTGGTAGTGTTGTGATGCAGAGGTGGCGGCTGCGAGATGGGAAGGGGTCCGGGGTGCAGCTGTGTTTAAAGGGGAGGTGCCGAGGATCGCTGGCGTAGTTGGGGAAGGCAATCCCCGGCGAGGATTGCGGGGTGACGCGTCGCGGCCGTTGCGCGAGCGGAGGGCGCGGGGAAGGGGATGACTGGTGGGGTCGGGTGGTCAGCGGCACAGAGCGGCGCGCACGGGACGTGGCCGCGGGGTGAAAGGGCGCTGACATGTGGGGGCCACATGGCAGCGGGGCTAACACGCGCGCGAGCGGGCGGAGTTGCTGGTGTGCGGGGCCGGGCCGTCAGGGGGGAACGCGGCGCTGGCTTGCTGGGCTTCTGGCGCGGAGCGAGCGCGGGGTGAGGGAGGAGCGGGCCCAGAAGAGAGGGAGCGCGGGAGCAGGCCCGGCTGGGCCGCGTGCTGGGGAGGAGAGTCGGGCCCGGGAAAAAGGTTTGGGCTGGGTTAATTTGGGTCTTCCTGTTTTGGGTTTGGGCTGGGTCCTCTTTTCCTTTTCTATTCTATTTCTAAAAGAAACAAACATGTTTGAATTCAAATATAAGTTTGAATTCAAACCACACTCACTCAATTAAAAACTATGCATCAGCATGAATGCAACAACAAGATTTAAACCTAGATAAAATTTTAATTACTTGAGGAACAAAATTGGATTAAATGCAATACTAAACACATTAAACCTTAGAAAATTAAATAAAGCCAATTAACTTTTTTATAAAATGCTGAAATTTAAATTAGGGTGTTACAGACCCTACCCCTTAAAGAAATCTCGTCCCCGAGATTTAGCTGGGCTGGCTAGCAAAGAGATCTGGATATGTCTTCCTCAGTTCATCTTCTCGCTCCCATGTAGCCTCAGCTTCACTGTGATGACTCCACTGAACTCTGCACATCTTGATGCGTTTGTTCCGAGTAACCCTTTCTGATGTCTCCAGAATCTTCACCGGATGCTCAGTATAAGTCAGATCTTCCTGCACATCTACGCCATCTAGTGGTGCCTGCTCCTCGGGTACTCGCAGACACTTCTTCAGCTGAGATATATGGAAGACATCGTGAACTCCTGAGAGGCTGGGAGGTAACTCCAGGCGATAAGCAACTTCGCCTTTCCTCTCTAGCACCTTGAATGGACCAACATACCGAGGTGCTAGCTTCCCCTTGACATTAAACCTGCGGATTCCTCTCATCGGAGACACCTTCAGGTATACATGATCACCAACACTGAAAGTCAGGTCTCTCCGTTTGCCATCTGCATAGCTCTTCTACCTACTCTGTGCAATCCTCAGATTCTCTCGCACAGCTTGTACCATCTGCTCTGCATCTTCTATAATATCAGGGCAAAGAGCTGCTTCTCACCAATCTGATCCCAATAGAGAGGAATCCTGCACTTTCTGCCATACAATGCCTTGAAGGGGGACTTCTTCAGACTGGCCTGGTAGCTGTTGTTGTAGGAGAACTCAGCATATGACAGGCACTTATCCCAACTAGTACCATACTGAATAGAACAAGCCCTCAGCATATCCTCCAACACTTGGTTGGTCCTCTCCGTCTGTCCATCTGTCTGAGGATGATAAGCGGTACTGAAGCGCAGCTTTGTATCCAACGAATCATGGAGCTGCTCCCAGAACCGTGAAGTGAACTGAGACCCTCTGTCTGATATAATCTTCTTGGGCACACCATGCAAGCAGACAATCCGAGAGATGTACAACTCTGCAAGTCTAGCACCGGAGTAAGTAGTGTTCACTGGAATGAAGTGAGCAACCTTCGTCAGACGATCCACTACTACCCATATAGAGTTGTACCCTTTCTGAGTACAAGGCAATCCAACAATGAAGTCCATAGTGATCTCCTCCCATTTCCACTCTGGAATCTTCAAAGGCTGTAACAGACCTGCTGGCCTCTGATGCTCAGCCTTGACACGCTGACAGGTGTCACAAATAGCCACGTACTCTGCCACTGAACGCTTCATCCCATACCACCAGAAACGTTCCTTCAGATCATAGTACATCTTCGTGCTGCCCGGATGAATAGAGTAAGCTGTATCATGAGCCTCACTCAGAATCAACTTCCGGAGATCGTTCACATCTGGCACACAGATCCGGTTCTTGTACCACAAGGTACCCTGATCATCCTCTCTGAAATGAGGAGCCTTAACCTTCTTGAGCAACTCACGGATCTCTGCAGCTTCTCATCTTCTTTCTGATGCTGCCGGATCTCTGCCTCTAGAGTGGGTACTGCCTCGAATGCTGCACTCGAAGTATGATGCAAGAAACCCAGACTCAACTGCTCAAACTCGCATAACTCTGGAGGCATCTGGAACGCCACGGTCATGTTGACATAGCTTCTTCTGCTCAAAGCATCTGCTACAACATTGGCCTTGCCCGGATGATAGTGAATCTCCAGGTCATAGTCCTTGACCAACTCTAACCATCTTCTCTGCCGCATGTTCAGTTCATTCTGCGTGAAAATATACTTGAGGCTCTTGTGATCAGTGTAGATATCACACTGCTGCCCATACAAGTAATGCCTCCAAATCTTCAGAGCATGCACAACTGCGGCTAACTCAAGATCATGAGTGTGATAGTTCAGCTCATGCCGACGTAACTGCCGTGAAGCATAAGCAATCACTCTGCCCTCCTGCATCAGGACACACCCAAGACCATCATTCGAAGCATCACAATACACCGTGAACCTCTTGCTCTGGTCTGGCAGAGTAAGGACAAGCTCCGTAGTCAACCTCTTCTTCAGCTCATCGAAGGCCATCTGACGCTCATCAGTCCATATAAATGCCGCATTCTTCTCTAGCAAGGAAGTCAAGGGCTTTGCGATCTTGGAGAAATTCTCAATGAACCTCCGATAATATCCTGCTAAGCCCAAGAATGACCGGACTTCCTTCATTGTCTGTGGTGTCTCCCACTCGAGCACATCCTTCACCTTGCTCGGATCAACTGCAATACCTCCCTTGGAGATGATGTGACCGAGGAATGGAACCTCGTCAATCCAGAACTCGCACTTGCTGAACTTAGCATACAGCTGATGCTCTCTCAATCTCTGCAACACGAGTCTCAGATGCTCTTCATGCTCTTCCTCTGTCTTGGAGAAGATCAGAATATCATCGATGAAGATCACCACGAAGACATCCAGATAATCCATGAAAACCATGTTCATCAGATGCATGAAGAAAGCCGGGGCATTAGTCAAGCCGAAGGACATGACCGTGTACTCATACAGCCCGTACTTGCAAGTGAATGCTGTCTTCGGAATATCCCCAGGACGGATCCTCAACTGAAAATAACCCGAACGCAGATCAATCTTCGAGAATATACGAGCACCTCGAAGCAGATCAAAGAGATCCTCAATACGGGGCAGTGGATGCTTGTTCTTGATGGTAACTGCATTCAGCTCCCGATAATCGACACACATCCTCTTCGAGCCATCCTTCTTATCTACTAGCAACAATGGAAAAGCCCAAGGAGAGAAGCTGCGACGGATATAGCCCTTGTCTAGCAACTCATCAATAGTCTTCTTGACTTCCTCATGCTCTATAGGTGCCATGCGGTAGGGCCGCTTTGCAATAGGAGCTGTGCCAGGCAAGAGATCAATAGAAAACTCGATGTCGCGTTCAGGCGGCATACCTGGCAAATCATCCGGAAAGACATCCGGGAATTCAGACACCACTCGAATACCATCCGTGGGTCTAGCCTCCATCAGATGAAGAAATCCAGAAGGCTTTGAAGCACTGACTGTCACCTCTTGGCCATCAGATGCTGACAAGTGAACTGTCTGCTGAGCACAATCAATACGGACTCCCCATCTGGTAAGGGTCTCCATGCCCAAAATCACATCTATCCCCGAGGAATCAATGACGATCAAACCAGTGCGGAATTCTACCCCCTTTATGACCATACTAACTCTGGAGCATATAGAACATGTATGTATCTGGCCCCCAGGTGAGGTAACTACCATAGCTGTCCTCATACAAGAAACTGGTATACCATGCTTCTCGGCAAATAACTTCGAAATGAAAGAATGAGTAGCACTGGTATCGAAAAGCACAGTAGCGGGGTGAGAGTTAACCATGAACGTACCAATAACCACGTTAGGAGCCTCGACCGCTGACTCGGCCGTCACGTGGTTCACCCGAACCTGTGCTGGCGCCCTGGGCTGAGCTGGGCGCCCCTGCTGTCCCGCCTGCGCCTTCCGGGGGCAAGAGTTGGCGTAGTGCCCTGGCTGGCCGCAGTGATAGCAGGTGCGAGGGGATCCCTGAGCCTGCTGTCCGGCAGGAGGAGCTGCCTGCCGTGGAGCCTGAGGTGCTGGCGGAGCTGGTGGAGCAGCACGAGCTGGAGGTGCCGGTAACCTCGGGCCCTGACCTGCCTGCTGCTGCTATCGAGGCGGGTACTGTTGCAGCCTCTGCTGGTACTGCTGGGGAGGCCGGTACTGCTGCTGCTGGTACTGCTAATTCGGCTGGAGGCGAGGACGGGTGTTACTGCCGGAAGCAACGGGGACAATCTTCCTCTTCTTGTCCTCCATCTCCAAGTACTTGCGCTCCGTGTTGAGCGTGCTGTCCACCAGATGGTTGAAGTCGTCGAAGCGGAGGTTGAGCAGCGCATACTGGAGGTAGTCCTCAAGACCCTCCATGAAGTGCTCCTGCTTCTTGCGGTCATCCGCAACATCGGCAGGGGCGTAGCGAGCAAGCTGCAGAAAACGACCACGATACTCCGTGACCGTCATAGTCCCCTGAAGTGAAAAAGACATATATATATCGAAGGATTAATTCATGACTCGGAAAGATAGAACAAGGGGGTATTAGCTCAAAAGGAAACGCTGAATGATTATATCTGAGATTACTTGCTTCAGTTCAAGGAACTCCTTCTGCTTCATCTTCATAACGCCCGCGGGGACGTTGTGGCTGCGGAACCGCTCCCGGAACTGGAGCTAGGTAAGAGCCTCGCGGTCCTGAACTGGGTGGGACTCCCACCAGTCCAATGCTGCCCTCGCAGCTGTCCTGCTGCGTACAAGACTCGCTCCCGATCATCGCACTGGGCGATGTCCAGCTGACGCTCCACTGCACGGAGCCAGTCGTTAGCCTGAAGAGGGTCGGACATGTGAGAGAACGTCAGCGGGTGACCCCTCAGGAACTCGGCACGCCTGTCGCGGGGCTGCGGCGGTGGGGGAGGCGGAGGCTGAGTGTGAGCCTGCTGAAGTGCCTGAACAGTGTTGTTCAGGGTAGCCATCATCTGCATCTGGTGCTGGAAGTACTGCTCCAGGGTCAGAGGTGGAGGCATCGGGATCCCAGTCCCCTGGTTGTTCTGCCCCTGCTGGTCAGAACCACGCCTGGTGTTTACCATCTGATTTTTTGGACAAAAGATTTCATGAGTAAGGATATTGCAGAAATAAATTCAGATGGAAATGATAACATTCTGCGAGAAAGACTTAGGCATGATAAAGTAGACAAGGTAGAGTGGACGGTTTTACCCCCATCGATCTAACTCGTTTTATTAATTAATTATCTTTAACATCAGAGTGATTTTCTTTAAACAAATTTAAACTACTAAGCTATGCAATCATTCAAAAATCCAAATCAAACATGTAGCATAATAACAAGCAGACAATTTTCACAACTTAGCCGAGTTTAACACACAACTCGACTAACACAACGCATCGCAGAATGTGCTATCGTATTATTATAAAAGGGTCACTGAGCTTATACTCATGGTGGTCAGACGACTTACTCCAGGCCAGAATCTACGAAAACTTACTCTATAGAGAGAGAAATCAAGGCAAGACGAGTAAAAGGCATGGAATTCAAGGGGTATTATAGTAAAATAGTTTCAGCAGACAAGGCTGAGAGAGAAGAAGACTTAAAACTCGACCAGTTCTATCTAGGCTTCGTCCTACAGTCGATACGGCCCAGATACCACTCTGTAACACCCGGTTTATAAAAGGACATAAACCGAGCAATCATATACGTGCCAGGATCAAGTCACACGTATATACAACAGAATGAACAATATATCACAGCACATATCATGTAAAAAGATATAATAAATCAATTACAAATGTTATTTATTACATTAATGACAAAATGTCTGATACAGCGGAAGCGAAGTACAAATACGATAAAAACTCTCCGAAGCTGAGCAGGGCGCCACAGGGACGTCGACTGGGAGACGAACGCCTAGAAGTCCTCGTAGTCCTGGTAGCGCGGAGTGAACTCCCTCGCGTCGGCAGGAACTGAGCAGCAGTAGAGTATCCAAGAGGAAAAAGTAGAGAAGAGGCAAGAGTGAGTACACAACTTGTACTCAACAAGTATAACACAAACTATGAGGCTCTAAGGTTGGCTAACTCAACTGCATTAGCTTTTAAGTCTTGGCAAAATTTTATTAAAGCTAATTACTACAAGTTGATGAATTACCATAAACCCAGTTACATAGTAATTAATCAAAATTAATCATGATACTACTGAGAACCATACCAAACCAAGCCACCCGGGGAAACCTACCTCGTCAAAGGAAGATAACCCCACTAATCAAAAGGTTGCACATCTTTACCCACAAGTATACCAGTTTTACCAGTTTTACACTCTGCAGAGGTTGCACATCTTTACCCACAAGTCGTGAGCTATGCTAGTTGTTCATCACACTTCCTTAGGTGAGATGACTAGCAAACTCACTACGAGGCCTTTGCAAAGAATCTCGTTGGTAGGGAGTAACCACGAGGGTGGATCGGCGACTATGGAGCAGGTCTAGTGGGCATCAAGACACGAAGCACAGACGAGGCCACTCAGCACGAGGGCCATAGAAGCTTACCGCCCCTGCCCCATAGGTAAGTTACTCCAAACCAAAAAGACCTAATTATTACGCCAAGACCGTCCCATTCCAGTCTTGTGGTAGCGCTGTTGTCCCAGGTTGTCGCTCTATGAACCGGTCCTTATGGAGAGTGGCCAACTAAGCACTAAGCACCGTGCTGGCCCCCTAAACCAAGTTTCTAATAAAACATATTTTAACGAGATGTGAGCTACCCAAGCACGAAGCACAGAGGGCCACTCTCAGAATTAAGTTGCATATACCATTAATCAAATTAATTAAAAAGGACCATTATGTGTTATAGCGCGGCACCTAGCACAACTAACCAAAATGCAACACAAGGATATATGTAAAGGATATAAAGTGGCTAGGAAATCCTTATAGGCATACAATATTAAAATGCAGTATGAAAATGTATTTAAAAGTGATAGGTTGTTCATGTTATACTTGCCTTCCTCGTACTGCTCCTGCTGCTGCTCAAACTGGTCGGAAGACGACTGCTCCAGGTACTGGTACTGGGGCTCCTCCGGTAGCTCAACGTCTACTCACGAACACATGGCCACAAACAAGGCAACAACATAAACATACAAGCAAACACTAACAAAAGCTAAGAAACAATACATCAATACATAAAAATAGCACACTAAACTAGACTGAAACTATTCTATGCGTCACAACGATCGCGTGGACATAAAGAACGCCTAAAACGGAGCTAAAACGCAAAATCTAGGCCTAAAACAAGTTCTAGGGGCTTATCTGCGAGAAAAACTAGGTTCCAGGGGGTTTTCTGCAAAAACCGATGGTCTAAACATAATTAAACTAAAACTCTGGGGTCTAACTCACAAAAAGACTAAGCCTGGACGGTGGGTTCTATTCTGAGAAAAGCCAGGGGGGTCTGTGCAAGATTTTGGGCCCTTCTATAAATACTTTTGAAAGGCACAGGACTGCGGGTTGATTTGGCAAAAGCCTGAGGGCTCTTTAGCAAAATGGCCAAGGCGAAGCGGTATGTTTAGATCTGGGCCATTAGATCGCGATCACACAGCTCGGGTTTGATGGGCTCTAGATCTAATCGGGGCCGTTGCCTCCAGATCGGGCGGCCCAGGGTGAAGGGAGCGCGGGGCGGCGGCTCTGGGTCGCCGGAGACGTGCTCCCGCGGCGGCGTTGCGCCGGAGAAGGCCGAATTCGGCCTTCCTGGGGCGGATTCGAGCGGGGCCGGGGCCTAGAAGCATCTATGTGGTATGCGTAAGCCACTGGTGGCGTCTGGAGGAGGGTTCGAGGCTTCGAGCGTGAAGCTCGTCGGAGATGGTGGCTCGGCGGCGCAGGGCTCGCCGGCGCATGCGATTCGGGGTCTCCAGGGGCCACGGCTACCAAAATTAGCGCAAAAGGGTAACTGAGAACTGGGTGGTGCTCACCGGGCGCAGAATCGGACGGGGGAGCGACGCAGACGAGCCGGCGGCGAGCTCGGGCGGAGAAGCTGGACGGAGGTCGGGGAAGACGCAGCTGCAGGGGTGCTCTAGGCTTCTGGACTCCGTGGATCGATGCGGGATGATGCTGCGGAGGTTCTACGGGGTCAGGAGGACCGGAGATGGGCCGACGGCGAGGAAATCAAGGTGGCGCAACAACTCACCGGCGGCGATGGTTCGAACCGATTCCGTCGATACAAGGGCCTAGACCGGGGAAGGGGTGCTCGAGGAGTCTCCTGGGGCTCAGGCGGAGCTAACGCGCTGCTTGGCCGGGGCTCCCGTGCGAGGGGGCGGCGTGGCTGCGGCGGCGCAGAGGAGCGGCGCGGGGTGGAGCTGTGCGGTGGTAGTGTTGTGATGCAGAGGTGGCGGCTGCGAGATGGGAAGGGGTCCGGGGTGCAGCTGCGTTTAAAGGGGAGGTGCCGAGGATCGCGGGCATAGTTGGGGAAGGCAATCCCCGGCGAGGATTGCGGGGTGACGCGGCGCGGCCGTTGCGCGAGCGGAGGTCGCGGGGAAGGGGATGACTGGTGGGGTCGGGCAGTCAGCGGCACAGAGCGGCGCGCGCGGGACGTGGCCGCGGGGTGAAAGGGCGCCGACATGTGGGGGCTACATGGCAGCGGGGCTAACACGCGCGCGACCAGGCGGAGTCGCTGGTGTGCGGGGCTGGGCCATCAGGGGGGAACGCGGCGCTGGGTTGCTGGGCTTCTGGCGCGGAGCGAGCGCGGGGTGAGGGAGGAGCGGGCCTAGAAGAGAGGGAGCGCGGGAGCAGGCCTGGCTGGACCGCGTGCTGGGGAGGAGAGTCGGGCCCGGGAAAAAGGTTTGGGCTGGGTTAGTTTGGGTCTTCCTGTTTTGGGTTTGGGCTGGGTCCTCTTTTCCTTTTCTATTCTATTTCTAAAACAAACAAACATGTTTGAATTCAAATACAAGTTTGAATTCAAACCACACTCACTCAATTAAAAACTATGCATCAGCATGAATGCAACAACAAGATTTAAACCTAGATAAAATTTTAATTACTTGAGGAACAAAATTGGATTAAATGCAATACTAAACACATTAAACCTTAGAAAATTAAATAAAGCCAATTAATTTTTTTATAAAATGCTGGAATTTAAATTAGGGTGTTACAGTCGACCCCATTGTCAGCAACATGCGCCTGTCCAAGGTGCTGATGGATGGGGGCAGCAGCCTCAACATCCTTTACATCGACACCCTGGAGGCCATAGGGATCCCGCGATCCTACTTGCGGGCCTCTCTCTTCCCCTTCTATGGCATCCTATCGGGTATGAAGGCGTACCCGATCGGCAACCTCGACTTGCCGGTCACGTTCGGCAGCAGAGCCAACTACCGCACCAAAACACTCACATTCGAGGTGGTAGATTGGAAGGGAGCGTACCATGCCATCCTCGGGCGCCCCGCCTACGCTAAGTTCATGGCGGTGCCCAACTACACCTACCTCAAGCTCAAGCTGCCAGGTCCAAACGGAGTCATCACCGTGAGTGGCTCCTTCGAGCAGGCCTACGCCAGTAGCCGCGAGCATTTTGACCTCGCCACCACCGCAACGAACTCGGCGGAGCTCTGCTAGCTTCGCGCCGCCACAGCCGAGTGCCGTCCCGACCCTGGCAAGCCTAGCCAGGCACCGACTTTCGTCTTGACCGAGGAGACCAAGCCGGTTGTGGTCGACGACACTGACCCAACCAAGACGGTGCGGGTCGGCTCCCAGCTGTCGGCCAAATTGGAAGTCGCGCTTATCGACTTCCTCCGTACCAACAAGGACACTTTTGCTTGGAAGCCGTCCGACATGCCGGGCATCCCAAGGGTGGTCGCCGAGCACGAGCTCCGCATTTTGCCAGGATCCAAGCCCGTCCAGCAACGACTACGCCGCTTGGACGACGAGAGACGTAGGGCCATAGGGGAGGAAATAGCTAAACTGTTAGCCGTTGGCTTCATAAAAGAAGCCTACCACTCCGATTGGCTCTCTAACCCAGTCCTTGTAAAGAAGAAAATTGGTCAATGGAGGATGTGTGTTGACTACACCAGCCTAAACCAGGCATGCCCCAAAGACCCTTTTCCTCTGCCTAGAATAGATCAGATAATCGGCTCCACCTCCGGATGCGAGATCTTATCTTTTCTAGACGCCTACTCGGGCTATCACCAGATAGCGATGAAGGAATCCGACCAGCTCGCGACATCCTTCATCACACCATGTCTCTTACTTTTATGTTTCTATGCCGTTTGGACTCTAGAATGCAGGTGCAACATACCAGTGATGCATGCTGGCCTGCTTACCAGGCGGATCCGCCTCGGGTGACGGTCGTGGTCTACATTGACGACATCATTGTCAAGACGCCGCGTGCGGACGACCTAGTCGCCACCTTGAGCGCCACGTTTGTAAACCTCAAGAGGTTCAACATCAAATTGAACCCCGAGAAATGCATGTTCGGTATACCTAAGGGCAAACTCCTCGGGTACATGGTGTCCGAGCGTGGCATCGAAGCCAACCGCGACAAAATGGTGGCCATCACTAACATGGGTCCTATTCGTGGCATTAAAGGCGTCTAGAGGTTAATTGGGTGCCTTGCAGCGCTCAGTCGGTTCATTGCTCGACTGGGAGAGGCGGCCTGCCGCTGTACAAACTCCTCAAGAAGTCCGATACCTTTGTCTAGACAGAGGAGGCACAGGTGGCCCTCGACTGCCTCAAGACCCTCTTGTCCTCCGCCCCGGTGCTCGTCGCGCCGGATCCTTGCGAACCCCTTCTACTTTACCTAGCGGCCACCAACCATGTGGTTAGCGCCGCTTTGGTAGTAGAAAGGGTGGAGCCGGGACATGCCCTCAAAGTCGAATGGCCCGTGTATTTTGTCAGTGAGGTACTGACCAACACCAAGTTGCGGTACCCGCAGACACAGAAACTTCTCTACGCCGTCATTATGGCGACCAAGAAGCTGCAACACTACTTCACCGAGCATGAGGTGTCGGTCGTCACCTCATTCCCACTCGGCGAGGTGGTCCGCAACCACGACGCCGTGGGGCGGATTTCCAAATGGGCGATCGAGCTAATGGGCTACGACGCCAAGTTCGTGCCCCGCACGACGATAAAGTCCCAGGCCCTGACCGACTTCATCGCCGAGTGGACAGAAGTTCAAGCTCCGACCCCAGAAATCTTCCATGAGTACTGGACCCTCTACTTTGATGGGTCGGTCATGGGACCCGGCGCCGGGGCCAGGGTCACCTTGATCTCCCCAGAAGGAGGCAAGTTCCAGTAAGCAGTCCACCTCCATTTCCCCGCGTCCAACAATGTCGCCGAATATGAGGCGCTCATTAGCGGCCTCCGCATAGCCATCGACATTGGGGCAACCCGCCTCTACGTCTATAGCAATTCCAAGCTGGTAGTCGACCACGTCATGAAGAACTCTAACTGCGAGAGTCCCCTCATGGACGCATACTGCCAGGAAGTCCGCAAGCTAGAAGGGAAGTTCCGAGGTCTGGAGCTCCACCACATCCCGCGGAAATAGAATACCGATGCAGATGCTCTCACAAAGATGGCCGCCGAGCGCAAGCCAGCGCCTAGTGGTGTTTTCGTCAACGACTTGAACACGCCGGTGTTGACGGCCATTATCTCACGTTTTGACCGTCAACTTCTTAGGAATAAATTGAGTTTTCCACCATGTTCCTTGCATATTTTATTTGATTCTAATAAGTTTCACAAGTTTTGGATGAGTCGTGCTTGCAGGAATTCACTGTCCAAAGATGGTCGAAATCAGAGAAAATCCTGGCCGACCGGCACATTCCGTGCCGACCGGCCTGACACCTCCACATACATGGGTCCAATACTTTTACTAGAGCAATGTGACACGATCATAAGGTTCCAGAACAAGGTGAACATCTCATATCCTGTCGGTGGACCTGAAAGGCACAAGGTTCAACCCAAAGAGCCACATGTTAGTGCCAAGATCGTCAAATGGGGAAACCACCCATCCCAGAGCCAATGTGGAGTGTTGATCTGCAACGTCGGCGAAACGGAGGGCTGAGAGGCTATGGAGGCAAGTCGTCCGGCCTTCCCCGGGCCTCCCGGCCTAAGATTCCACAATCTGAGGAAGATACCCAAAGAACCGACCTCCTAGAGTGATCAGAAGCCGTCCACACAAAGTTGGTGGACAGGTGGCAGCAGGGCCAGGCCGGCCAGCCTAGGCCAGGCCGCCCGGCCCCACAAGTCAGCCACTGGAGCTCCCCTTTCACGTGAAGTTCAAGCCAAGTCAAGGGTAGTGTAATCTTGCAGCGGTTACCTGATTACCGACCTTGGGCAGCTATAAATAGGCCCCCCATCCTCACTTGTAAACACACACTCAAAGGAGCAATTCTCTCTTCTCAAATCTAGAGTAGGTTAGTAGTTGGGAGTTAGAGTCGAGTCGAGCTTGTCTCGGGGATCCGGAGTCGCCATCGGAGCTCGATAAAGCTCTTGTATCTTTTCCTTTGACTATTTTAAATATAAGTTGTCTTCTTTATTTACTTGAGTCAGCTTTACTTTCTGCAAGTGTTTATCTTTCCAAGTACTAGTACTTGTCTGCGGGAGTAAGTCTTACCTCTAATTCAGTTTAAGTTCCCTCTCTTGCTTGTCAGAGTTAGTCTTATGGGTTTTCTCGCCCGTACTTGTGTAACTCAAGTTAGTTCACTAGGTTGAGGGGGGTTTCTCTTGAAGGCCTCAAGAGAAATCCTAGTACCGAGAGCAGACGTGGTGTCTGACTCAGTGCCAGCTAGAAAGTGTGTTCAACCCCACAGTACCGCAGTGGTAGGCGGTAAGTGGTGACAGCCTTGTCCATCCCTCGTAGTCCACCATGTTCGGATGTTTTCATAGCAGTAGGATTGCCAAAAGTATGTTGGGCCCCTTCTCACCCCTGTCTGCACCCTTCGTTTAGGCTGCCAAAGTAAGCTCCTAGTTCCGACACCAAGTTAGAAGCTTAGATTAGTTCTAGTGAGGCTAGCTCAGTAGTTTAGAAGTATTTCAGGAGTCCTTTCTCGCTCGTTGTCCTCCCAGCTGCTACCTCTCTAAGGTATAGAATCTCCTGTGTGTCATGCGGTCATAGCTTGGCCATTTATCTCATCAGTTATCTGGCTTACCCCTGCTGAATTAGTCGGTCAATAACTTTAGTGAGGGTTGTCACTACAATTTACGATACACTTTACCATAGTGCTTCCCTGAGGATTTCACGATACCCTGGAATACTCCAAGGTGAAGTGCTACACCGGTGAATTCTGTGCGCTTGCAGAATACCCATTCAAATTGAGCATAAAAGACACCAACAAGCATTTCTGGCACCGTTGCCGGGGAAGCAATTGGCTAAAGTTATCGTATAATTGAGTGGAAAACCTTACTATTTTATCACTGCTAGTTTTAGCGGGGTTACCATTGCTCTCTCTCGTTTATTCGATGCAGTGTAGTGCATGACTGGGTTTGATGTACCATCCAACTTCGATCCGAATCCTCAGAGAATTGGGCGAATTGTGAGACGCCGCGTCGTCCCACCCCAGAAGAAACCCACTTGGAATCCTCGTTTGTCAGTCTCAGCACCACCCATGGCCAAGACTCTCAGGCAGTACTCGGCCCCGTCCAGCTGCCACATCCCTACTGGACTGAACAATGACCAAGGCAATGATGGCTTTGAGCTCAAGTCGGGACTGGTGAACATGGTTCAAGCGAGTCCATTCTATAGCAAGGAATCCGAGGATGCCAACGCTCACCTTCAAAACTTCTTGGAAGTGAGCAGCACCATCAACCCCAGAGGTACCATGATGGATAATGTTAGTCTTCGACTGTTCCCATTCTCCTTGTTAGGCAAGGCGAAGATGTGGTTTTACACCAACAAAGCAGACTTCACCACATGGGAGGCTTGCTCCAATGCATTTCTGATGAAGTATTTCACGGTGGGCAAAACCAATGCCCTCCGAGGCAAGATCTCTGGATTTCAACAGCTCCTGGATGAAGCCATTCCGGAAGCTTGGGAGAGATTCCAGGAGTACATCGCAGCATGCCCCCACCACGGCATGGAGGAATGGCTGATTATTCAGAGTTTCTTCAATGGCCTGAACACACCAGCTCAGAACCACATCGATGCAGCATCAGGTGGTTCCTTCCTTTCGCTCAGTGTCGCTGCAGCAAAGGCGCTGGTAGAGAAGATTGCTTCCAATCAAAGTTGGAAAGGTGAAAGGCAGCAACAGCCCTACAAGGGAATTCATCATGTCGACAGCATTGATATGCTTGTTGCCAAGATGGACCTTCTCATGAAGAGACTGGAGTCTCCGCACCAGGAGGCTAACCAAGTTATGGATTCTCGCATGACATGCGAGATCTGTGGAGAAACTGGACACATGGGCAACTCTTGCCCGATCACTCAGGAGGAAGCTCACTTCATTGGAGCAAACAACTCCAACAGCTCTGGCTTCCATCCTCAGCAGGGTTGGAATTCCAAACCCAACCTGCCCTTCAGTCAGCAGCAAGGTATGAACTTTAATAACAATTTTCAGCCTTCTTTAAAGGACCTAGTTTATGGCCAGAAACAAATTAATGATAACATTAGTAAGAAATTCCTTGCTAATGATAAAAATTTGGAGTCTTTGGCCGGACAACTAGAGGGCATAAATTCAGTTATTAAAAACCAGTTGAGCTTCAATAAAATGATAGAAACTCAGGTTGCTCAACTAGCCTCATCTTGTCCTAACAATAGCTTGGGAAAACTTCCTGGGCAACCGGAAGTTCCACCCAAGGAAAGTGTTAGTGCGGTGACTACGCGGACAGGTAAGTCCACGCAAGAACCACCATATCCTAAAGATGCAGGATCTCGGCAGAAAGCCGTACCCGCCAGCAATACCTCTGCTGCAGACGAAGACCAAAAGGAGGCAGAAGAATCTGACACAACTGCTGCCCAACAGGAAACCGTGGAACACCCTAGAACTTCACGGGAGTTTCATGACACTACTGCCTTATCATTTCCGAAACGGTTAAGGAAGCCGGTGGCCGACGAGCAATTCGGCAAGTTCGTCGAGGTAATACGGAAGTTGTATGTCAATATACCGCTTCTTGACGCTATGTAGGTCCCAACCTACGCCAAGTATATCACCGAGGTCGTGCAACTCACAAAGGAGTGTAGCGCAGCTATACTCGATCCTCTCCTGGAGAAGAAGAAAGATCCAGGATGCCCCACAATCACATGTTCAGTCGGGAGTCAACATTTCTCACACGCTCTTTGTGTTCTGGGAGCAAGCGTCAGCGTCATGCCCAAGGTAGTTTATGATAAACTAAACTATCATGAGCTTGCCCCTACTGCTATGTGCTTGCAGCTAGCGGACCAAATAGTCAGTTACCCCGCGGGAATTGCAGAGACTATCCCGGTAAAAATCTGGAACTTCTTTATTCCCGTTGATTTTGTCATCCTCGACATGGAAGTCGACTCCAAGACACCCCTCATTTTGGGAAGGCCGTTCTTGAGTACCGCTAATGCACACATTGATGTTGGAGCCGGAGAAATCAAACTCAATATCAATGGGCAGACAAAGAGGTTCGCCTTCCGACCGAAGGTCGAACAATGTTCCCAAGTCAAAACATTCAACCAAAAGAAATCCGAGAAAGAGTAGGAGAAGCCATCGACACCCACAATTGATATCCTTGCCGAGCTCTTGGAACGACTGAGAGTCGACAAGGAAATCAGAGTGCATAACTACAGGAACGCTAGACGACGAATTCTTCATAGAGAATTTGAGGAATTGGAGGCGAAAGCGATCAAAACAAAACCCACCACCAAGAAGGAATGGCGGAGAAAAGTGTCTTCGTCTGGATCTCCATCCGGCGACGACAACAGAACCTGAGGTATGGAGAGTCCCGCTCCGGACTCAAAACCCGAGCTATCGCCTTGAGAATCATGGTACGTATCCATTCTTGCATTTGCATATAGGATAGATTAAATTTCTTGCATAGTCTTTCTTTTCAAGTCATGGCATGTTTACATTTCTAAACTAAAGTTTAAATTTTTGTTTTGCATCAAGTATTATTATTACATTGCGTATATAAAAAAATTCAGCCAAAGTGTAGGCCGGCCGGCCCCACCGCGTCTCCTTTGGTCAGGGGGCAGTAGGAACTGAAGAACTTTGAGTGCATGTGAAGCAAAGGAAAAGAGGGAAAGGCAGAATGAATGGCGCGGGATCGAGTGGCACTCATCACGGCTGGCCGGCCTGCCTTCACCACTCATTTCACGTCTTCGCCCACTCTAGCACGACCACCAGCAGCTCTAGAGGCAGTAGATCGAGGCCGTGGCGTGCCTGCCGCCGTGCCCAGGCCAGCCGGTCTGCCCCACGCCGCTCGGCCTGCCCACTGTGCCCGGCTATAAAAGTCGACGAAGGTGAGTCACTCCCTGCACCCTCAGCTCGAGTATGCAGAAAACTCCCTCGTACTCGAGTTCTCTCTTCTCTCTTCTGAGTTTTCTTGCTTAAAGAAGCTTTTAGGAGTTAATTAAGCCAAGTAACTCAGGTGCTAGCCCCGCAAAAATAGTAGTAGTGCTGAGATTAGCTTGGCACTAATCCAATAAAATTAGCAGTAACTTTCCCCTAAAAAATGAAAACCACAAAAATATGTTCGTAGAATAATCAAGCTCTGAACGAAGAACGTTTGTGGTGGACTGATCCCCACAAGAACGACTAACCACTGACCCCCTCCGATTATTTTTCCCTGCATATTCTCTGTACTAATCTTTTGCAGGAGTCATGTCACTTTGGGGGAATATCAAAGGCAAGGTGAAGAAGCTGGGCTCGCCATCCCGATCCCGGAGTTCGCGAGCGTCATCAGGCTCCTGGGATGACATGTCTGACATGTCAATGGACTCTGTCCGTTGACCGTCATGATCCCAGGAAGAAGAGGAGGAAGCCCCCGCCTCTCCAGCAGTCCCGAGGCCCCGTCTCAAAATAAGAGTTCTAATGTCGGTCGATCAGATCATCGTCCGGACTAATTATGAGCGGGATGCCCTCGAGCTGCTGAAGAAGCAGTCGTACAGCCACGCCAAGCAGTTCGATACAGAATTCCTCATGATGACGGAACTCCATTAGGACATGAACCGTGCGTTCACAACCATGGGATGGTCACGCTTCGCCGACATCACCGAACCAAGTTCGCACCTTCTCACCATGGAGTTATTGTCAACACTTCATGTCGAAACCATTGGAAAAGAAACTAAAATCCACTTCCGCTTTTTCAACAAGTTCTTTGAAATGTTACCCAGAGATTTTAGTAATGCACTAGGCTTCAGTAAGAAATGCCTATTAGAAGCTAATGCATTAACAAATGACCTTGAATATGACCGTAGCGCTTGGTGGAACGAAATCTCAAATGAACCAGTAAGTAGTAAAAATAGTATAGTCTCCATCCATAATCCAACTCTAAGAGTTTTAGCCAAGTATCTAGCTATGGTAGTCTTTTCCAGAGCAGTCCTCAGGCTATGTAGATCCTTGGAGCTCATGTGCCTGTATGCTATGGCGAAGAAGATTCGCTACTCACCTGTCATGGGCATAGTCGCACACTGGCAGAAAATGATCACGTGCAAATCTCCCATCGGCATAACCTCACTGGTCACCCGCATTGCGCGGTATGTCGGTGTTTTGGAGAATGCACAAGTCACATATCTGCCCGCGACGGATGAGTACCGAACCTTCATTGGTCTGCACCACTTTGTTCCCGCGCACATGATCCGTGAAGGTCCCGGGAACTCAGTTTTCATGTGTTATCTAGGATTTGAGAAGCAGTTCAAGCTGCCATGCCCGAAACTCTCGCTCTACTCCGTGAAACGTCTGACCCTCCAAATGGAAAAGAAGGAGCCAGCACGCCACAACATAGCTGGTCCTATGACTCGTGGCAGAACTTGGCGCGACGCACAGTTGGCCGAGGGTGGCACATCACGGCAGGCAGGAGTTTCTCGTCAGGCAGGCACATCCCGCCAGGCAGGAACTTCTCGCCAGCCAGAAGCTTCACGGCAGGCCCGTGCTTCAAAGGAAGCCGGACCATCACACACTGCGACCTCGGCAAATGACTCAGCACAGCCTCACCCAGACACCGCTCACATGAGCTTCGAGGAGGCCTACGAGTTTTACAACCAGGGTGGCCAGACCTCGTACTAGCCTGAGGGTAGCACAAGGTATGGGGACCTCCCATGGCCCATCTACGTCAGCACTCTTCGAGTACGACAACCCGCTCACATGGGAGTTGTCAGGCCTCACTGCCCGAATGGGCGTCTTAGAGTTACGACAGGAGGAGTTGGGACACAGTCTCGATCACAACACCAATCTCACACAGGAGAGTTAGGGGATGTTATCCTCCTTGTCCTATGATTGGCACCATGGTGCGTACTACCCCCCGCCACATCTAGACCAGTAGACCCGAGCTTCGTTGAAGCTGGGGGGGAGAGATCGTCAGTAACCAGGTAAGTTGTCATACCCGCTCGTTCAGTTCAGCAAAAAAAAGAGAGAATTGCCATGCTTAGAATAAATGTGTGGAAATCCGTGCAAACTCTTATCTTGGAAATGATGAATGGTTGCTCTGTTTGAGCTTTGCATGTGCTCCGTTTACAGCTTTTTACTCATCCAATACCAGAGCTAGTTGGCACATAATAGACACAATTTAAATCTGTTTGTGTGGGAGCATTAACATGATTTCTAAGTCTAAGTTGTTGTGGGATTCGAGATGGCCTACATCGGAATTAACACTATCTACCTCAGTAAGGGAAATTCTCGGAGTAATATTAAATATGATAAAAGGTTTCCCTGTTGGTTTACATGTCCCATCCAGAGCCATAATGATATTTCATACATGAGCTACCATAGGCTATCTTGATTCACTTGAGCTTTGTCGAATGGTGAGTTCGTTGGAGAAGAGGTACTTGTCATCTGCCGGTCTTTCTCCTTTGCGTACCCATTTCATTGCTAGCCTCAAAATGTCTGGTAAGACAATTACCTACTCCGGGTATTGTCATCCACTTTCACCCAGACAGTTCCACCACAACTCAGCCCAAAATCTCCACTGTGTGCCTATCCACTTCAAAAAGGGTCAAAAATTCATCAAAAGCTCCCTCTGAAAATACTAAATTCAGGAAGGACATGGGGTTATCTTCTTAAAAAAAAAGAAGAGAAGAAGTGCCCATGATCTTTAGAAAAAATAGTCCAAAAGAGGAGATTCAATAAAATGACCCAAAAATGTTTCCTAAAGTGTGTGTCCATTTCTCCCTCTCCCCTGGACATCTGCGATTCCACAAGAACAGAATTTCGTCAAGTACCTACCTCTTGTGAACCACTCTTCGGCTCGGCAACACGAGTAATCAATGTATGTCACACTCTTCCTACCTATAACTCCAGATATCAGCCTTAGATTAGGAAGAAGTTGGTCAAGTTTCGACTTTGGTGAGGATCATACACCTTGAGTGATTGAGAGTACCTTCAGGGAGCCTTACTCATATGCATACTTGAGAAATATTCCGAGAATGAACCTGAACAGGGAAGGCAAGAAAATATTCCGGTGAAGGTTGTTCAGTCCTCCAACCGCTCAAGACAAGGAATGAAATGTGAAATAAGCCCCATCATTCAGAACATATAGGTATGAGCCAACTTACTCGAAGTACATACGGATAGAGTAATATGCTGTGCACAGGGAACCTGTAGAGGGCAAACATCGACGCAACTCTTGATCCACCGAGCCTCAGTATTAAGCTTTGCTCGAGGACGAGCAAATGTTTAAGCTCGGGGGGGGGGGGGGGGTGTTGACGGCCATTATCTCACGTTTTGACCGTCAACTTCTCGGAAATAAATTGAATTTTGCACCATGTTCCATGCATATTTTATTTGATTCTAATAAGTTCCACAAGTTTTGGATGAGTTGTGCTTGCAGGAATTCACTGTCCAAAGATGGTCGAAATCAGAGAAAATCTCGGCCGCCCGGCACATTCCGTGCCGACCGGCCTGACACCTCCACATACATGGGTCCAATACTTTTACTGGACCAATGTGACACGATCATAAGGTTCCAGAACAAGGTGAACATCTCATATCCTGTCGGTGGACCCGGAAGGCACAAGGTTCAACCCAAAGACCCACGTGCCAGTGCCAAGATCGCCAAATGGGGAAACCACCCATCCCAGAGCCAATGTGGAGTGTTGATCTGCAACGTCGGCGAAACGGAGGGCTGAGAGGCTCCGGAGGCAGGCCGCCCGGCCTCCCCCGGGAGGCCCGGCCTAAGATTCCAGTATCTGACGAAGATACCCAAAGAACCGACCTCCTGGAGTGATCAGAAGCCGTCCACGCGAAATCGGTGGACAGGTGGCAGCAGGGCCAGGTTGGCCGGCCTAGGTCAGGCCACTCGGGCCCACAAGTCAGCCATTGGAGCTCCCCTTTCGTGTGAAGTTCAAGCCAAGTCAGGGGTAGCGTAATCTTGCAGCGGTTACCTGATTACCGACCTTGGGTAGCTATAAATAGGCCTCCTATCCTCACTTGTAAACAGACACTCAATGGAGCAATTCTCTCTTCTCAAGTCTAGAGTAGGTTAGTAGTTGGGAGTTAGAGTCGAGTCGAGCTTGTCTCGGGGATCCGGAGTCGCCATCGGAGCTCGATAAAGCTCTTGTATCTTTTCCTTTGACTATTTTAAATATAAGTTGTCTTCTTTATTTACTTGAGTCAGCTTTACTTTCTGCAAGTATTTATCTTTCCAAGTACTAGTACTTGTCTGCGGGAGTAAGTCTTACCTCTAATTCAGTTTAAGTTCCCTCTCTTGCTTGTCAGAGTTAGTCTTATGGGTTTTCTCGCCCGTACTTGTGTAACTCAAGTTAGTTCACTAGGTTGAGGGGGGTTTCTCTTGAAGGCCTCAAGAGAAATCCTAGTACCGAGAGCAGACGTGGTGTCTGACTCAGTGCCAGCTAGAAAGTGTGTTCAACCCCACAGTACCGCAGTGGTAGGCGGTAAGTGGTGACAGCCTTGTCCATCCCTCGTAGTCCACCATGTTCGGATGTTTTCATAGCAGTAGGATTGCCAAAAGTTTGTTGGGCCCCTTCTCACCCCTGTCTGCACCCTTCGTTTAGGCTGCCAAAGTAAGCTCCTAGTTCCGACACCAAGTTAGAAGCTTAGATTAGTTCTAGTGAGGCTAGCTCAGTAGTTTAGAAGTATTTCAGGAGTCCTTTCTCGCTCGTTGTCCTCCCAGCTGCTACCTCTCTAAGGTATAGAATCTCCTGTGTGTCATGCGGTCATAGCTTGGCCATTTATCTCATCAGTTATCTGGCTTACCCCTGCTGAATTAGTCGGTCAATAACTTTAGTGAGGGTTGTCACTACAATTTACGATACACTTTACCATAGTGCTTCCCTGAGGATTTCACGATACCCTGGAATACTCCAAGGTGAAGTGCTACACCGGTGAATTCTGTGCGCTTGCAGAATACCCATTCAAATTGAGCATAAAAGACACCAACAAGCATTTCTGGCACCGTTGCCGGGGAAGCAATTGGCTAAAGTTATCGTATAATTGAGTGGAAAACCTTACTATTTTATCACTGCTAGTTTTAGCGGGGTTACCATTGCTCTCTCTCGTTTATTCGATGCAAGTGTAGTGCATGACTGGGTTTGATGTACCATCCAACTTCGATCCGAATCCTCAGAGAATTGGGCGAATTGTGAGACGCCGCGTCGTCCCACCCCAGAAGAAACCCACTTGGAATCCTCGTTTGTCAGTCTCAGCACCACCCATGGCCAAGACTCTCAGGCAGTACTCGGCCCCGTCCAGCTGCCACATCCCTACTGGACTGAACAATGACCAAGGCAATGATGGCTTTGAGCTCAAGTCGGGACTGGTGAACATGGTTCAAGCGAGTCCATTCTATAGCAAGGAATCCGAGGAATTAGTTGGTCGATAACTTGGCCATTTATCTCATCATTTATCTGGCTTACCCCTGATGAATTAGTTGGTCGATAACTTCAGTGAGGGTTGTCACTACAATTTACGATACACTTTACTATAGTGCTTCCCTAAGGATTTCACGATACCCTGGAATACTCCAAGGTGAAGTGCTACACCGGTGAATTCTGTGCGCTTGCAGAATATCCATTCAGATTAAGCATAAGATACACCAACAGCCGTCAGCGCGAGAAAAGTCATCGACCGCAGACAAGACCCGGGCAGAGGAAACAGAGCATGCAGAGAAAACAGAGCACGCTCCCTCCGACCTAGCCCCCGACCAGACACCCGGGGCCCACTTTGCCTGGCTACGGGCCAACCCGACCAAAGCCAAGCAGACAACACAGATTGGAGAGCCAACCTACTGGCTTACCTCCTCCACGAAGTCCTCCCTGATGAACGTAGCGCAGCTCGCCAGATCGCCCGACGAGCCAAAACATTCATCGTAATCGACGACGAACTCTACAAGCGCAGCCCTTCAGACACTGGTATTCTCATGAAGTGCATCCCCATTGCCCAGGGCAAGGAACTTCTTCTTGAGATACACGCCGGGATCTGTGGACACCATGCTGCACCATGCTCCCTGTGGCAGAACCACCTGAATTATTCCGGCTCATATGCACTGGCCATCACCATAAAGGCAACACCGACTCAAACACACTTCAAATGGAACAATTCTTGGTCTATCGGGTAACGTCTCGATACAACCACCGGTTCTCAGATCGAACAAGCATACCCCACGTGAAGGCGAGTCCAGAGATATTCAACCATATATTTTACAACACAAGCATAGTAGTTATTACATCATGTTCAAAGTATTATTACAGGTCCAAACTCAGTAAAATGTTATACAAGATATAAGTTTAAAGTTCAGAGTTAAAGCAGCGGAAATATAACATGACGGCTACAACACGTCGCAAAAGGATACCAAGCTAGCCCAAGCAAGGTATCACTCGTCGGGGTCATTGCCGGCCGGGGACGGAGCAGGTCCTTAATTTCACATTTTAGCATTCAATATTCTAGTTGATTAACCATTCTATGTAAGCATCTAATTCTAATCAACCATGGTAGAACTTTAGTCAAACATCAAGATTTATCATAATAACATTACTCTTATTACTCTGTGTGGCAAAGGGATCAAGTAGTCTCAATATCTGCGAGAAACGAATGATTCGAATCGGATTTCCAACCTTGCAAGGTAAACCTAACACACACGTTTGGAACACCGTCGGGTCATTCCCAAACAACTGTTGACCTTTCATTCCGGCTTGTGGATAGGATCACTCTCCCCTACTACAAGGCACCAACTTCCTCCCTGCACCCGTGGTGTTGCGCAACATAAACATAAATAAAAACCTATCTCTAAGAGAGAGTGAAAGGTATATCCACTCACCGGTCCGATCATCTACTAGGCTTACCGCGTACCATATTTACGGCATGTGGCTAGTACGTTCAAATACTTAACCACCGCTACCACACACTGCGGTCTTATCAAGTTCATCAACACAGACGGACTTCAACAAATCCGCCCAAGATCCTTATAGTGATTGCAGGAAGTAAATAATCAACTCCTATAAGCTCGCGAGTGACAGGCAATCACTCGACTTTTACCGGTCCTATTAGCATAGCATCTAACTCGGACTCAAATCTAGTGTTCAATCAGTAGGAACCTAGAATTATGCAACTAGGGTTTTTAATCAATTCCAATAACTTAAATGCACAAGTAAATAATAATGATAAGTTGCATAATTTGAAATACTGGTTTATGTCTGGTGCTTGCCTTCGCGGTAGTCCCTAGCTAATTCAGCCTTGGGCTCTTCCGGACATTGCTCCGGGTCTTCAGTCAGTGCAGCGGCGTTCACCTGGGCTTCTTGATCACCTCCTTCAGACTCCGGAATCAGCTCGTACGTCCCGTCAGCTAGAACAGTAGTATCTATATGTGATGCAAGAAACCGTATTACAATCATACACACTTCGCGGTAAAGTTGCAGTCTAAGAATTAACAAACATAACTTAGCATATGGCCAATTGTTTATAGAGTAGTTATTAACATTTCTTACTACATAAAACAACATGATTAACCTCACAAGACAACTTGACTATCTTCACAAAGTAAGTTTTAGTTGCTTCACATAGCATGTAAATCATGGTTTGCTAAGAATTAAGCAACTCAGTACACAACCAGTATTTAAATTCTGGAAAAATTATTTCAAACAGGAAGTACAGAGAGGAATCTATCCTAAAAATTTCATACCATTTCATGCAGCCAATTATTCAGAATAAAACATTTACTCAGACAATACCTAGAACAAAATTAAATTCTACGGACTAAACTAGAGCAAATCAGTGGCTACAAATTTTACAGGATATCGATACAGAGCTAACACAACTACAGTAAATTTTCATGATTTTATCTGCACAGAATTAATTCTGAGAAAATAAATAATACAGACAGCAACATATCAAGATTCATTTTTAATTTTCGTTATAGACATGAAATTGTGCTCAACCTTCATGGACAAGCTGAGCTACTCAAAATAAACACTCAAAAATATTTGCATGATTTATCTTGAAAAGAAATTATTTATATAATTTAATCTTTGTAGGAACTCATAAATTTATAACTTAAGATGAACAGAGTTTTAAGCTCTCAACTTTTTACTATAGCTAACATGTAAACAGTGAGATCTAGCATAAAAATTAGAGCTTCACAAAGCAACAGAATCATGCTCAAAGTTATCATGAATATAAGTAGCATATAACCAAACCTAAGTCATAGCTTTTAATATAGGCATGCACTAGAGTTCATATTTTGACACAAGAACACACATGACAAGTAGAGTATCTCTGCCAAAAGACACACCCAGCATGGCTATGGAACTCAAGTTATAAATAAAAGATCATTTACAAAGTATTTAACATACGCATAAAAATTTGCAGTGACAAGGCAAAATCCCTTCACAATGTGATAGAATTCTAAACATAGAATCCTTGGCCACATGTTTCATAATTTTTGGATTTGTCTAGCATTTACTAGGAATTTCCAAAGTTCAGCCTAGAAACAAAAGGAAAAGGACTAAAAACTTGCAGACAGGTCCCTAGAAAGAAAAAGAGGTTGCAATGTGGCCCCTGGCAGGATTCAGAGGCTAGACGGGGCTTGACCGGCCGATTCCGGCGGCTCTGGGCGTCGGAGGCGAGGGTGGAGCAGCTGGGGAGCAAGAGAAAGTTAAGGCGCACCTATTGGTGTGCTTGGACGGGTCTGGGATGGTCAGAGCGAGGTGGTCCACAGCGAACAGGGAGGCGGTGGCGGAGGGGAACGGCGGCGAGGATGCTCCGACTGTCGGGGGTGGGAGAGGAGTGGCCGGGGAGCTGCGCGAGAGCGAGGTGGAGCTGGGGGTGGGGTCTACGCGGGCGGAGTGGCCGTGGAGGAGCGGGGTGATGGTGAGCTCAAGCTCGCCGGCATTCGGCCAGGCGGTGGTGGCGTTCTGGAGGTTCGGGGTGGGGAACTGGTGAGGGAATGAGGGGAAAGGGATGTGGGGGTTCCCCTGGTGCTAAAGCACACGAGAGGAAGCGAGCCGGGGCTCTTCCTCGAGCTCGCCACGGCGACGAAGATGTGGCGGCCGCGCAGACGGCCGGGGCAGCGTGGCGAGAGGAGGAGGGCTCCAGCACGGTTGGAGTGGGGCTAGGGGGTTGTGGGGTTGCCGCGTGTGGCGGTGGAGCAACATGACTTGTTTGCAAATTCAGAAAAGTTTAGGGGTCCTACTGTAAAACAAAAATAACTCCTAAACTAGGGCTCAAATGAAAAAGTGCCCAACATGAAAGTTGTTCAACTTTTCAAGATCTACAACTTTGATGTTGTGCAAAAATTGATTTGACCAAAGGTTTAAAAGTTATTTTGAAAACATAGAAAGGATTTTGAATTTAATGGACTTTCATCTTTTCCAAAATGAATTCACCTTAATTTTAGACTGAAAAGTAAAATTTCCTGCCATGTAATGATTACACTGAATTTTACAAAGAAACCCTCCACAAAAGCAACATTCACCCATCCTATTCAAATTAAATTATAGGAAGGACCTTGCATCAAATCATATTTACACAATTAACCTTATATTTTTAAAATAAGACCCTTGTTCAAGCAATTTAAGCACATGATGCATAAAATAAATGCAGTTCTACTGTGCAGACACCTAGGGTGTCATAGCCTTCCCCCTGAAAGGAATCTCGTCCCGAGATTACAGGAAGAATAAGGACGGAAATATTTGGTACCTAGGTTGGTTCTAAGAAAGTCGGGAAAATTTCTTTGGAGATAAGTTTCAGTCTCCCAAGTGGCTTCTTCCTCAGTATGGTGATTCCACTGGATTATGTACATTCTAACCTTCTCCCTTCTGGTACTTCTTTCTTTGGTGTCAATAACTCTGATTGGATACTCAGCATAAGATAGACCGGGTTCAATTTCGATATCTTGTGGTTTAATGATCTCAGTGGGCACTTTGATGCATTTCTTGAGTTGAGAGATTTGGAAGACATCATGAATGGCGGCCAACTGAGAAGGAAGACGGATTTGGTAAGCAACTGGACCACAAGCTTCGATGATTTCAAATGGTCCGACGTATCGGGGTGCCAATTTCCCTTTTATGCCGAAGCGTTGAACACCTCTAGTAGGAGATACTCGCAGATATACGAAATCCCCTACCTTGAACTGTAAAGGTTTTCTTCTTTTGTCTGCATAACTTTTCTGTCTTGATTGGGCTATTTTAAGATTACTTTGAATAACTTTGACTTTCTCTTCTGCCTCAGTGACTAGATCTGGCCCAAAGACTTTGCGTTCTCCGGCTTGTGACCAACTCAAAGGAGTTCGACACCTTCGACCGTATAACACTTCAAATGGTGCCATTTGCAAGCTGGATTGATAACTATTATTATATGAGAACTCTGCCAGTGCTAGGCACTTATCCCAGTTCTTGCCATATTGAATAGCACACCCTCAACATATCTTCAAGGATTTGATTGATTCATTCAGTTTGCCCATCTGTTTGTGGATGATAGGCTGAACTACGAATCAATTTGGTTCCATGGGATTCTTGCAATTGTTCCCAGAAACATGCAATGAACTGCGCCCCATGATCAGAAATGATTGTTTTTGGAACTCCATGCAGACGGACAATCTGGTCGAGATAGATCTCTGCATATTTCTTGGCAGAAAAAGTTGTATGCATAGGAATAAAATGAGCGGTCTTGGTGAGTCTATCAACGATTACCCAAACATAATCATGCTTCTGAGAAGTGTTGGGTAAGACAACGATAAAATCCGTACTGATGTCCTTCCATTTCCAGGATGGAATGGGTAAAGGTTGGAGAGTACCAGCTACTTTTAAGTAACTAGCCTTAACTCTTTGACAGACATCACACTCAGAAACATATTTGGCAATTTCTCTCTTCATTCGAGTCCACCAGAAATTCTGTTTAAGATCCTGGTACATCTTGGTACTACCGGGATGAATAGAAAACCTCGATAGATGTGCCTCATCAAGGATTTGTTTTCTAAGCTTGTGGTTCTTGGGTACAACAAGACGAAATTCAAACCACAAAACTCCTTTATGATCCACACAGAAACACTTGTACTTTGCTTCTCCCTGGGATAGCTTTTCCTTGATGATTTTGATACCTTCATCATGTAATTGTGCCATGATGATGCTATCATGAAGTGTAGGCTCGACAGCTATATGGTTCAGACTTCCTTGAGGTACCATTTCTAGGTTTAGTTTCATCATTTCCTGGCATAGAGTTTCGTTGAATGGCTCTACAGATAGACAATGTCATTGTGACTTGTGGCTGAGTGCATCCGCAACCACATTAGCCTTTCTTGGATGATAGTGCACTTCTAGATCATAGTCCTTTATCAATTCTAGCCAGCATCTCTGTCTCATGTTGAGATCAGCTTGGGTGAAGATATATTTGAGGCTCTTATGGTCAGTGTAAATGTTACAATGAGTTCCCATAAGATGATGTCTCCAGAGCTTTAGAGCATGTATGACAGCTGCTAACTCCAGATCATGTGTTGGATATTTCTTCTCATGATTCCGGAGAGCTCTTGATGCATAAGCGATCACCCGGTTGTCTTGCACAAGTACACAACCAAGTCCCGTACCAGAAGCATCACAATAGACATCAAAAGGTTTGGTACTATCCGGTGTAGCTAGCACTGGAGTAGTAGTTAGTCGCGCTTTGAGAGTTTGAAAGGCTTCTTCATATTTATCATCCCAAACAAATTTCACTCCTTTCTTTAATAACTCCGTCATAGGCTTAGCTATTCTGGAAAAATCAGGAATGAATCGACGATAGTGTCCAGCAAAACCGAGAAAACTGCGAATCTGATGGACTGAAGTAGGAGGTTTCCAATCCATCACTTCTTGCACTTTAGCTGGATCAACAGATATACCTTCACTGGAGATAGTATGGCCCAAAAATTTCACACTATCCAGCCAAAATTCACACTTGGAGAATTTGGCATAAAGGTGATGATCTCGTAATCGCTGAAGAATGATGCGTAAATGCTGAGCATGATCTTCTTCATTCTTGGAGTAGATCAAAATGTCGTCGATGAACACCACGACGAATTTATCAAGATCCGGCATGAAGACTGAATTCATCAGGTACATAAAGTATGACGGGGTATTGGTAAGACCAAAAGACATAACCAGATACTCATAGAGTCCATATCTGGTCGAGAAAGCTGTTTTCGGAATATCATAGGGCTTGATCTTTATTTGATGGTAGCCAGAACGAAGATCGATCTTAGAGAAAACCTTGGCTCCAGCTAACTGATCAAACAGTATATCAATGCGGGGAAGAGGATACTTGTTTTTAATAGTGACCGCATTGAGTGGTCGATAGTCAACACATAGCCTCAAACTGTTGTCCTTCTTCATCACAAATAGGGCTGGGCATCCCCATGGTGAAGTACTTGGGCGAATAAAACCCTTGTCAAGAAGGTCTTGAAGTTGGATTTTCAATTCTGCCAACTCATTTGGAGGCATACGGTACGGCCTCTTAGAAATAGGGGCGGTACCGGGTTAAAGCTCTATACGAATTCGATATCTCTATCAGGGGGTATTCCAGGGAAGTCATCTGGAAATACATCCGCATACTTACACACAATAGGAATATCTTCAATTTTAATTTCTTTTATGGCATAAGCACAAGAGTTGAAGCACTCTCGTTGTGGCAGATAGAGTATGGTGGCTCCTTGATAAGGTGAATCTATCTCGATAGCTCGGGAAGAGATATCTAACAGTACTTTATGTCTAGTCATCCAATCCATGCCCAAAATAACATCCATGCCTTCTAAGTTCAACAAGATCAAATTTGTCTTTATCAATTTGCTACCCAACTTAATTGGCACATGTCTAATTATTTGATTGGAAGCTACCTTCCCACCAGGGGTTGCTATCATGTAAGATCCCTTGGTATGACAAAAATCCAATCCTACCCTTGCTCCAAATTTGGCACTTATAAAACTATGAGTTGCACCAGAATCAAATAATATGAATGCGGGTTTATTGTGGATAGAGAAAGTACCCGACATGACTGGTGCTCCTTCGGGAAGTTCTGCAAGAGTAGTGAAATTAACTCGCCCCTGTCGGACTTGCACCATCTGCTTCTTGCCCTTGCCCTTGTTGTTCTGGTTGGAGTTCTGCCCCGGATAAGGCTTCTTGGGTTGCGGGCAATTCTTGGCGAATTGGGAAGTACTGCCGCAATTGAAACATCGATTGTCACCGTTCCCGCGATTGAACTGTGGGGCATTTGGGCCAAACTGCTGCTGCTGCTGAAAGACTGGAGGTCTGAATCCTCCCTGTTGCTGAGGTGGCCTAAAAATAAACCTGCCCGTTGGGGCATTTCTCTATGGAACTCTTGGTGGTGTATTCTGCACCAGATGATATCTCGGTGGCTGAGCACTCGAGGGTCCCGTTGGTGCCTTTCGCTTCTTCTCGGTGCGGTGCGCAGCGATGCAATCTTCTTGAGTAATGGCCATGTTGACTAGCTCATTATAAGTATCTGCCGGAACAAGGTTCAGGCGTTCCTTGAGCTTGGTGTTGAGTCCACGATGAAAACGGTCGCGCTTCTTGGCGTCAGTATACGCATGATGGCCCGCGTACTAGCATAGGTGATTGAAGGCCTGTGCATACTGAAGAACAGTGCGGGTCCCTTGATTCAAAGCCAAGAATTCATTCAAATTTCTCTCAATCAGTCCATCGGGGATATGATGTGTCCTAAAGGCATTCCGGAATTCCTCCCAAGAGATAACATATCCAGCAGGCTGCATAGCACAACAGTGATCCCACCAAATGGTGCCACGAAGCTGCTGGGCGGCGAAATGAGCCTTGTTCGCATCAGCATAAGGTATTGCTAGCAAGGCAAACTTGGACTCAATAGTATGGAGCCAAGCATCGGCGTCCAATGGTTCATCAGTCCGGCTGAACAGAGGGGGTTGGGTACCAAAGAATTCCTGATAACCCGCTGGTTGCTCATCACGTCCTCCACGCTGCTGTTGGCGTGGCGGATTCTGCTGCCCTTGCACCAGCTGATGAAGCAATTCGGTTTGCATGGCCATTAGCTCGGCCAGATTCGGCAGTGGTGGTGGTGGCTGCTGAGATCCACTGCCAGTTTCGCGGCCGAAGCCTTCGGGCGATCCATGGGTAAGACCAACCATCTGTAATTATGGAAGACATCCATTAGATACATTATCCTTGCTCCCAAAATCAATGGTATGTGCAATGATCATACATTGGACAGCAAAACAAAATCAGCAGAATTTAACAAAATGCGGTGTAACACAATATGCATAACACACATTTTGCTCAACCAACACAACTCGAAGTTTGTTAGTTGCTAGCATATTTAAATCTTTAGCACTTTGGCGTGTATCAATGGCGCAAGGATGTAAAGATAAAAGGATAGAGAATTTGTTAAGATGAACAGCTCAACAGAATATGAAAACAAAATGCTATTGATTACAAAAACATGCATATCTCACATTCTGCTCAGCCAAAATAGCTTAAAATCGGTCAGCTGTTAGATAACTTCATGCTCTACCATTTCGGTATTTAACTCCAGAAGCAAAATAGTAAGGAAGGTAACATAAAAATTAACTTTTCGTCGTTCTGTGCTATGCTGCTTTTCAACAAGGATCATGGTAGTGTTTTGACTATAAATATAGCTACACAGATCCAAATAGGCTAAAATTTGGTGAGCACCCAGGTTACAAAATTTGCAACAACTTTGGTATTCATCAAACAGCCTAAAAATGCACAAATGAAGAGATAAAAAAAATTCGGTAAGCAAAAAGGTCATGATTTCCAAACTGTTAGTCACTACTTATATTACATCCAAGGTAGTCTTTATATTACAAACCTAGCATCACACTTCCTTACCACATATGCTGCAACAAGTGGTACTCCTTCCTAGGGCTATTTTACAACATTTCATTTCCGTATTTACATATACTACAACAAGGAAGATCACATGCTATCTAGGACAATCCTAAGATGCCTAGAAGTCGTCGAGGTTGCCTACAGAGGAAGCACTGCTGGAGGAAGAGTCGTCCAGCTGAGGGTTAGACTCGGCAGGCGCGTGCTCGGAATCTATCTCTGAGACTCCCTCAATCTCCTCTGGGTCTTCTTCTTCTACTGCAGGCTCGGCTGGGACAGCTGGGGGCATTGGCTACTGATGGAGCATACCAATATGCTCTATAGCATCACCCAGCTCCATTTGGAGCTCGTGAACTTGCTCCTGAAGAAAAGCAATCACCGTGTTGCGCTGCACTATTTCAGTACCATGCTCCAGAACCTGAAGCTCATACTGTGCAATGGTGTTATCTCTCCCAGCAACAGCCTCATTAAGCCCCTGAATCTGAGTGTCTCTCAGGCCAAGACTTCGCTGAAAAGTCTAGGCCAAGTCCATCACCTGATTCATATGACTCTGCTGAAGGGCCTGATAGTGGTACTAGGCATTCATATACCTAATCACCGCCTGGATAGTCTCATCAGCCACATCTCCAGATAAGTGACCAAAGTGGGTGGTCCTGAAGAGCCACTCTGCGCTGCCAGCATTGACTGCCGGAAATAAGACAATAGGATAAGCGGCCACTTCATTCGGATGGTGCTCACAGAAAGTGGTAATAGCTTTGAGGGCTGCTGCCTCAAAAGCATCCACAAGGCAATATCCAACCACCTCAATGTCAATAGGCGGCCAAGCCAAATTGGGGTGTTGAGGAATGGTCATGGTGGCACTACACTTCTGAACTCCATCCTCAGAAAACTGTCGTCCCTTGTACTGGGGTGGTTCTGGGTAGTGGAAAATACGAAGCGTATCCCACAAAATCCTAGGAAAGACCTCCCAGTACAGGCAATCAGTATGAGCATATCCATCATCATCCCAGAAGATACTCGGAAGGTCCGCCATCTGAATAAAAAATATTCAAATGTGAGTTATATGATTATCTCAAGACTTCTCAAATAAAGCTTTTAAGAAGACTGCGGAAAAATGTGATTCTGATTGAAAAAATTATATGGTTTCACAAGACTCAGGAAGTAAACAAACCACAATTGGTACTGGTTCATCTGTTGAGATTCTATGGAATGAAAGATCATTATGACATCAAGATGGGGCTAAGGATGAAGCATGACTCAATTCCATCTTTTACATCCAAGAAAGTCTAAGTGTTTCAACAAACTTGCTCCTAATATCAAGTTTTAACTCAACTTATTGTTTAATCATACTAAGACATATTCATGAGGATCCACGCTAGAAATGCCTTAAAAAGACTCATGTAACAAATTCAAATCCTAGGAATCAAATCAAACATCATCAAACTATGCATGCACGTTCTATTCGCCCTCACAAGATAAACAATTGCCAACTATTGTTGGGCTTATGCGGTTAGTACGGTGGCATAACATAGATACGTCTCTCCCTATAATATCTAGTCGATAAATTCTAACCATTCTTAACTTATCGAATCGTGGTTAGTGTACCTGCAGAAGATTGACAGAGCATATATATGCATTGAACCTTTCATGCCAGCACTCATGAAAGCATTCCCATACATTAACGCTCACTATAGAAGCGGCATTCATGCGTCCAACACTGCATGGACAGTGTTCATACGCTACCGAGGCAACGTATTCATGGGGTGCTTTTACTCCCAATATAATCGACTGATGGTTGGTATATTGGCAGCACCTCAAGTAGGCCACTGCTTGTGCGCAGCATTCGGCTCGCATCACCGACGGAAAGGTCAGACTCCTCCAGCTGACTGAGTATACTTTACTCCCAATATAGTCAACTAATAGTTGGTATATTGGCAGTACCTCAAGTAAGCCACTGCTTGAGGGCAGCGTTCGGCTCGCATCACCGACGGGAAAGTCAAGCTCTCTCAGTTGACTGAGGATTCTTACCATCTTACCTTCATGTAGGTGCGTCATTACAGAATGTAAAGTACTGAAAGAAAAGTGCTGGAAGTCAATTATAAATAAATCATAAGTTAGATAGCCACCTAGTAACTCCCATAAATTTCCCTAAGGCTTTACATTCTAAGCATAATCCTTAACGAAACCAACGTAGTTTTATAAATACTTTGTTGGTCCAATTTTATACAGAAATCAATATTTTTAAGGTTCCAACACCTCTGGTGTACACTTGCAGCTCTGATACCAGCTGTGGTAGAACCACCTGAATTATTCTGGCTCAAGTGCGCTGGCCATCACCATAAAGGCAACACCGACTCAAATACACTTCAAACGGAACAATTCTTGGTCTGTCAGGTAACGTCCCGATACAACCACCGGATCTCGGATCGAACAAGCATACCCCGCACGAAGGCGAGTCCAGAGATATTCAACCATATATTTTACAACACAGGCATAGTAGTTATTACATCATGTTCAAAGTATTATTACAGGTCCAAACTCAGTAAAACGATATACAAGACATAAGTTTAAAGTTCAAAGTTAAAGCAGCGGAAATATAACACGACGGCTACAACACGTCGCAAAAGGATACCAAGCTAGCCCATGAAAGGTATCACTCGTCGGGGTCATTGCCGGCCGGGGACTAGCGGTCTGGTCCTCAAAACTCATACCTGAAACAGGATTCAACAGCAAGGCTGAGTATACTAATACTCAGCAAGACTTAACCATCAACGGATATACTTAGTCCACTTAACTAGACTATGCAGGGGTCTGAAAGGCTCTGGGTTTCCTTTTTGCTGAAAAGCAACAAAGAGTAGGTCCTTAATTTCACATTTTAGCTTTCAATATTCTAGTTGATTAACCATTCTATGTAAGCATCTAATCCTAATCAACCATGGTAGAACTTTAGTCAAACATCAAGATTGATCATAATAACATTACTCTTATTACTCTGTGCGGCAAAGGGATCAAGTAGTCTCAATATCCATGAGAAATGGATGATTCGAATCGGATTTCCAACCATGCAAGGTAAACCTAACACACACGTTTGGAACACCATCGGGTCGTTCCCAAACAACCGTTGACCTTTCATTCCGGCTTGTGGATAGGGTCACTCTCCCCGACTACAGGGCACCAACTTCCTCCCTGCACACGTGGTGTTGCGCAACATAAACATAAATAAAAAACCTATCTCTAAGAGAGAGTGAAAGGTATATCCACTCACCGTGCCGATCAGCTACTAGGCTTATCGCGTACCATATTTACGGCATGTGGCTAGTACGTTCAAATACTTAACCACCGCTACCACACACTGCGGCCTTATCAAGTTCATCAACACAGACGGACTTCAACAAATCTGCCCATGACCCTTATAGTGATTGCAGGAAGTAAATAATCAACTCCTATAAGCTCGCGAGTGACAGGCAATCACTCGACTTTTACCGGTCCTATTAGCATAGCATCTAACTCGGACTCAAATCTAGTGTTCAATCAGTAGGAACCTAGAATTATGCAACTAGGGTTTTCAATCAATTCCAATAACTTAAATGCACAACTAAATGTAACACCCTAATTTAAATTTCAGCATTTATTAATAAATTTAATTGGCTTTATTTAATTTTCTAAGGTTTATTGTGTTAGACTTGCATTTAATCTAAATTTTTGTTCCTCAAGTAATTAAAATTTGTCTAAGTTTAAAATTTTGATGTTGCATTCATGCTGGTGCATGGTTTTAATTATTTGAGTGTGGTTTGAATTCGAATTTGTATTTGAATTCAAACTTTGCTTGATTTAGATTTAGAAAAGAAAAGAAATAGAATGGAAAAGAAAACCCAAAACCCCAGCCCAACCCAACAGCCCAAACCCACTCCTCCCTCAGCCCAGCCCGCGGGGCACAGCAGCCCAGCATCCAAACCCGTGGCCCAAACACCCCGCTAGGCCCAGCCCCTTCTCTCTCCTCGCGGCCCGCGCAAACCCCCGCTCGGCCTGCCAGCACCTAGCGCGCCACCGGCCCAACCGCACACGACCGGGCCCGCTTCGCACCCCCGCGCGCCCAGGCCGTTATCTCAGCGCGCTCGCCCGCTCTCACTGCCTGCCACCGGGCCCCGCTCGTCAGAACCCCCTCTCACGCCTGGCCCGCACGCGCTCCCCGCCCTGCCGCTGACCCGTGGGCCCCGCATGGCAGCTCCGTCTCCCCCGCGCAGCGCAACTCCCGGCCGGGAATCTCGCCGTGATTCCCCGCCCGGGCACGCACGCCTATGTTGGGCCGCCGCCCTATAAATAGGAACCCCCACGGCCCCCCTGCACCCCCATCCACCGACAACCCTAGCCGCCACCCTCGCTCTGCTCTGCCGCGCAAGGGGATCTCTGCGCCGCTGCAGGTAACCTCCGCCGCCCGATTTCTCGCCGCCGGCGACTCCTGAAGCCTCCCTGACCCCTGGAACATCACCGCAGATCAACGCTGAAGCTTTGCGTGGGATCCAGAAGCTGGAGCACCCCTGCTGCAGCCTCATCCACGAGCTCTGCTCCCGCCTCGCCGCCGGTCAGCGTCGCCATCGACGATAACACCCCTCCGCGTCCTCCTTGCTTGATTTCAAGTTTCGGTGAGCACTATTCCGGCCCTATCTTGCTTTTGCGCTAGCTAGTTCAGCTCGTAGCTCACAGCTGGCCCCTGGCCGTCGTTGCGGTCCGCGCCGGCGTGTCTCGCCATGGCGCAGAGCCGCCACAGCCCTTGCCATCCACGCTCCGGCCTTTCCCGAACCCCGTTAACCCCTCAGGTGGTTTACGCGTATCGCATTGACCACCCCAGAGCCAAACCCCGGTCGGATTAACCCCCGAAACGCCGTATATGGCGAACTCCGGCGAGCCTAGCACCGCGCCGCCGCGAACAGAGTCGCCGGCGGTAGCGCGCCGCCGCCCCCACGCGCCCGAACCGCCCTGGCCGCCCGATATCGGATGGACGGCCGAGATTAGAACCCAAGCCGTTTAGATCCAGGCCATCAGATCTAGATCCAAGCGCCCAGATGCAAAGGTACCGGTTCGCCCTGGCGTTTTTGTTAAAGAGACCCTGGAGTTTTCTTAAATCAACCCGCGGTCCACCTGAGTTCAAAAATAATTAGATTTAAGTCCTGGTATTAACGCGTAGCCCCCTGGGTTTCTTTAAAATACAACCCGCAGTCCAGGCTTGAAGTTTTTGCGAGTTAGACCCTGAAGCTTTAGTTTAATTACATTTAGGCCCTCGGTTTTAGCAGAAAAGCCCCTGGAACCCTGTTTTTATTACAAATAAGCCCCTAGAACTTGTTTTTGGCCTAGATTATGCGTTTTAGCTCCGTTTTAGGCGTTCTTTATGTCCACGCGATCGTTGTAACGTGTAGAATAGTTTTAGACTAGTTTAGTGTGCTGTTTTTATGTATTCATGTACTGTTTCTTAGTTTTTATTAGTGTTTGCTTGTATGCTTATTATTGTGCATTGTTTTGGCCATGTGTTCGTGAGTAGACGTTGATCCATCTGAGGAGCCCCAGTACCAGTACACGGAGCAGCCGTCTTCCGAGCACTTTGAGCAACAGCAGGAGCAGTACGAGGAAGGCAAGTATAACATGAACAACCTATCATCTTTAAATATAATTTCATACTGCATTTTAATACTGTATGCCCTTAAGGACTTTCCTAGCCACTTTATATCCTTTATATATATCCTTAGGTTGCATTTTGGTTAGTTGTGCTAGGTTGCTGCGCTATAACACACTCTGGTCCTTTTTAATTAATTTGATTAATGGTTTACGTAAACTTAATTCTGAGAGTGGCCCTCTGTGTGGATGAGTGGCTCACGTCTCGTTAAAAGACGGTTTTTGTAAAAACATGGTTTAGGGGGCCAGCACGGTGCTTAGTGCTTGGTTGGCCAGTCTCCATAAGGACCGGTTCATAGAGCGACAACCTGGGACAACAGCGCTACCACAAGGCTAGAATGGGATAGACTTGGCTTACTAATTAGGTCTTTTTGGTTTGGAGTAACTTACCTGCGGGGCAAGAGTAGTAAGCTTCAATGGTCCCTGCTCCTCCGATTGGTCTGTGCTTGGTTTGCGTACCCGTGCTTGTACCCCTGTGAGGTGGGCCCCATCATCGCTGACCTAACTCTCGCGGTTATGCCTTACCAACGAGATTCTTTGTAACGGCCTCGTAGTGAGTCGCTAGCCATCTCACCTAAGGAAGTGTGATGAACCTCTAGCGTAGTTCACGACTTGTGGGTAAAGATGTGCAACCTCTGCAGAGTGTAAAACTGGTATACTAGCCGTGCTCACAGTTATGAGCGGCCCAGATCCTCCTTTTGATTAGTGGGGTTGTCTCCTTCCGACGAGGGAGGTGCCTCTCGGGTTACCTTGGTATGGTTTTGGTATGGTTCTCAGTAGTTACATAATTAATTCTGATTAATTACTATGTAACTGGGTTAATGGTAATTCATCAACTCATATTAAATAGCTTTAATAAAATTTTGCCAAGACTTAAAAGCTAATGCAGTCGAGTCAGCCAACCTTAGAGCCTCATAGTTTGTGTTATACTTGTTGAGTACAAGTTGTGTACTCACTCTTGCCTCTTCTCTACTTTTTCCTCTTGGCTACGCTACTGCTGCTCAGTTCCTGCCGACACGAGGGAGTTCGCTCAGCGCTACCAGGACTACGAGGACTTCTAGGTGTTCGTCCCCCAGTCGACGTCCCTGTGGCGCCCTGCTCAGTTTCGGAGAGTCTTTCATCGTATTTGTACTTCGCTTCCGCTGTATCAGACATTTTGTCATTATTGTAATAAATAACATTCGTATTCACTTTATTATATCTTTTTACGTGATATGTGCTGTGATATACTGTTCATTCTGTTGTATATACGTGTGACTTGATCCTGGCACGTATATGCTTGCTCGGTTTATGTTCTTTTATAAACCGGGTGTTACACTAAATAATAACGATAAGTTGCATAATTTGAAATACTGGGTTTATGTCCGGGGCTTGTCTTCGCGGTAGTCCTTAGCTAATTCAGCCTTGAGCTCTTCCGGACTTTGATCCGGGTCTTCAGTCAGTGCAGCGGCATTCACCTGGGCTTCTTGATCACCTCCTTCGGACTCCGGAATCAGCTCATACATCCTGTCAGCTAGAACAGTCGTATCTATATGTGATGCAAGAAACGGTATTACAATCATACACACTTCGCGATAAAGTTGCAGTCTAAAAATTAACAAACATAACTTAGCATATGGGCAATTGTTTATATAGTAGTTATTTAACATTTCTTACTACATAAAACAACATGATTAACCTCACAAGACAACTTGACTATCTTCACAAAGTAAGTTTTAGTTGGTTTGCTAAGAATTAAGCAACTCAGTACACAACTAGTATTTAAATTCAGCTAAAATTATTTCAAATAAGAAGTATAGAGAGCAATCTATCATGTAAATTTCATACCATTTCATGCAGCCAATTATTCAGAATAAAACATTTACTCAGACAGCACCTAGAACAAAATTAAATTCTACAGACTAAACTAGAGCAAATCAGAGGCTATGAATTTAACAGCATATCGATACAGAGCTAACACAGCTACTATAAATTTTTCATGATTTTATCTGAATAGAATTAATTCTGAGAAAATAAATAAAACAGACAGCAACATATCAAGATTCATTTTTAATTTCGTTATAGACATGAACTTGTGCTCAAACTTCATGGACAAGCTGAGCTACTCAAAATAAACACTTAGAAATATTTCCATGATTTATCATGAAAAGAAATTATTTATATGATTTAATCTATGTAGGAACTCATAAATTTATAACTTAAGATGAATAGAGCTTTAAGCTCTCAACTTTTTACTATAGCTAACATGTAAAGAGTGAGATCTAGCATAAAAATTAGAGCTTCACAAAGCAATAGAATCATGCTCAAATAGTTATCATGAATATAAGTAGCATATAACCAAGCCTAAGTCATAGCTTTTAATATAGGCATGCACTAGAGTTCATATTTTGACACGAGAACACACATGAAAAGTAGAGTATCTTTGCCAAAAGACACACCCAACATAGCTATGGAACTCAAGTTATAAATAAAAGAGCATTTACAAAGTATTTAACATACACATAAAAATTTGCAGTGACAAGGCAAAATCCCTTCACAAAGTGATAGAATTCTAATCATAGAATCCATGGCCACAGGTTTCATAATTTTTGGATTTCTCTATTTACTAGGAATTTCCAAAGTTCAGCCTAGAAACAAAAGGAAAAGGACTGAAAACTTGTAGATAGGTCCCTAGAAAGAAAAAGAGGCTTGCAATGTGGCCCCTGGCCGGAGTCAGAGGCCAGGCGAGGCTTGACCAGCCGATTCTGGCGGCTCTGGGTGTCGGCGGCGAGGGTGGAGGGGCTGGGGAGCAAGAGGAAGTTAAGGCGCACCTATTGGTGTGCTTGGACGGGTCTGGGATGGTCGGAGCGAGGCGGTCCATGGCGAACAGGGAGGCAGCGGCGGAGGGGAACAACGGCGAGGATGCTCCGGCGGTCGAGGCTGGGAGAGGAGTGGTCGGGGAGCTACGCGAGAGTGAGGTGGAGCTGGGGGTGGGGTCTGCGCGGGCGGAGCGGCCGTGGAGGAGCGGGGCGATGGTGAGCTCAAGCTCGCCGGCGTTCGGGTAGGCGGTGGTGGCGTTCTGGAGGTTCGGGGCGGTGAATTAGCGAGGGAATGAGGGGAAAGGGATGTGGGGGTTCCCCTGGTGCTGAAGCGCACGAGAGGAAGGGAGCCGGGGCTCTTACCCGAGCTCGCCACTGCGGTGGCGATGTGGTGGCCGTGTAGACGGCCGGGGCAGCGTGGTGAGCGGAGGAGGGCTCCAACGCGGTTGGAGTGGGGCCAGGGGGTCACGGGGGGTGCCGCGTGTGGCGGTGGAGCAGCAGGAGGTGGCCTCCCGGCCTTCCTGAGCGGTGGCGGTGCCACTCTATACCGGCGACAGAGGCAGCAGAGAGAGAGAGAGGAGGAAGACGATAGGCTGGACTTGTTTGCAAATTCAGAAAAGTTTAGGGGTCCTAATGTAAAACAAAAATAACTCCTAGACTAGGGCTCAAATGAATAAGTGCCCAACATGAAAGTTGTTCAACTTTTCAAGATCTACAACTTTGATGTTGTGCAAAAATTGATATGACCAAAGGTTGAAAAGTTATTTTGAAAACATAGAAAGGATTTTGAATTTAATGGACTTTCATCTTTTTCAAAACGAATTCACCTTAATTTTAGACTGAAAAGTAAAATTTCCTGCCATGTAATGATTACATTGAATTTTACAAAGAAACCCTCCACAAAAAGCAACATTCGCCCATCCTATTCAAATTAAATTATAGGAAGGACCTTGCATCAAATCATATTTACACAATTAACCTTATATTTTTAAAATAAGACCCTTGTTCAAGCAATTTAAGCACATCATGCATAAAATAAATACAGTTCTACTGTGCAGACACCTAGGGTGTCACACTCCCTGGTCAGAAAAGCTTTCCGACAAGATTTCTACTGGCCAACTACACTGCACAACGCGGAGGAAATCATCCGCGCATGCAAAGGCTGCCAGTTTTACGCAAAACAAACACACTTGCCAGCCCAAGCCCTTCAGACCTTTCCCATAACATGGCCATTCGCCGTGTGGGGTTTGGACATGGTCGGGCCATGGCAGAAAGCACTAGGAGGGTTCACCCACCTACTCGTCGCAATCGACAAGTTCACTAAGTGGATAGAGGCAAAACCGATCACCATGATTGATTCCAAGGAGGCCGTCAAGTTCTTCCTGGACATCATCTACAGGTTCAGCATGCCCAATTCCATCACCACTGACAACGGAACCAACTTCACTGGCCATTACTTCCAAGAATTCATGAAAGGATATGGGATCCGGATCGACTGGGCATCGGTCGGACACCCACGCACAAATGGGCAAGTTGAGAGAGCTAACGGCCTAATCCTCCAAGGGCTAAAACCGCGATTTGACATTCTCAAAAAATTCGGGGTCGTTGGGAGGAAGAATTGCCGACAGTGCTCTGGAGCTTGCGAACCACACCTAACCGATCGACGGGGCTGTTGGCGCTCCTTAAGTACCCCTTTTATCCCTTGTTTATCCTTGATAATGGCATGAATTTAATATCAAAATCACTAACCGTCCTAACCCCGGCCTAATTATTGGTCATTTTCACACTTGCACATATATTTTGGAGGAACTTCGTTTCTGCAGGTTTTTGGCCTATTTTTGAGCATGAAATGACGAGGCCCATGATCGAGTGCTATCACAGAGAAAGACGAAGGCCAAAGCCCAAAGGAAGGACCAAAGCCCATATTGATTCGAAGCCCATTCACGCACATCCATCCTCCAAGAGAGCCCAAAGGACCGAGCCCACGAAGATGCGATCAAGATACTTCGGGATTAAGCAAAGCAAATGAAGATTTAAGGAAGGATTCCCTATCCTATCCTTTCCTCGAAGATATCTCCAAGATAACGACGTCCAAAGGGGTGCAATCGTGAAGGACATAAACTCTAGAAGATGTGAGGAGTCTACACACGAAAGATGAGACCGAGGCGAGCCCGAAAGGGGGTAGGCCAGCCGGCCTAGGCCCATGGGGCCGGCCGGCCCAGCCCGTTTGAGCAGGAGCAGCCGTCTTCCGAGCACTTTCAGCAGCAGCAGGAGCAGTACGAGGAAGGCAAGTATAACATGAACACCACCTATCACTTTAAATACAATTTCATACTGCATTTAATATTGTATGCCTATAAGGACTGTCCTAGCCACTTTATATCCTTTATATATACCTTTGGGTTGCATTTTGGTTAGTTGTGCTAGGTTGCTGCGCTATAACACATTCTGGTCCTTTTAATTAATTTGATTAATGGTTTACTTGAACTTAATTCTGAAAGTGGGCCTCTGTGTTGTGATGAGTGGCTCACGTCTCGTTAAAAGATGGTTTTTGTAGAAACATGGTTTAGGGGGCCAGCACGGTGCTTAGTGCTTGGTTGGCCACTCTCCATAAGGACCGGTTCATAGAGCGACAACCTGGGACAACAGCGCTACCACAAAGGCTATAATGGGATAGACTTGGCTTACTAATTAGGTCTTTTTGGTTTGGAGTAACTTACCTGCGGGGCAAGAGTAGTAAGCTTCAATGGTCCCTGCTCCTCCGGCTTGGTCTGTGCTAGGATTGCGCTCCGGTGCTTGTACCCCTGGAGGTGGGCCCCATCGTCGCTGACCTAACTCTCGCGGTTACGCCTTACCAATGAGATTCTTTGTAAAGGCCTCGTAGTGAGTCGCTAGTCATCTCACCTAAGGAAGTGTGATGAACCTCTAGCGTAGCTCACGACTTGTGGGTAAAGATGTGCAACCTCTGCAGAGTGTAAAACTGGTATACTAGCCGTGCTCACGGTCATGAGCAGCCCAGATCCTCCTTTTGATTAGTGGGGTTATCTCCTTCCGACGAGGGAGGTGCCTCTCAGGGTTACCTTGGTGGTTTCGGTTTGGTTCTCTGTAGTAACATGATTAATTTTGATTAATTTCTATGTAACTGGGTTAATGGTAATTCATCAACTTGTAGTAAATAGCTTTAATAAAATTTTGCCAAGACATAAAAGCTAATGCAGTGAGTCAGCCAACCTTAGAGCCTCATAGTTTGTGTTATACTTGTTGAGTACAAGTTGTGTACTCACTCTTGCCTCTTCTCTACTTTTTCCTCTTGGTTACGCTACTGCTGCTCAGTTCCTGCCGACACGAGGGAGTTCGCTCAGCGCTTCCAGGACTACGAGGACTTCTAGGTGTTCGTCTCCCAGTCGACGTCCCTGTGGCGCCCTGCTCAGCTTCGGAGAGTTTTATCATATTTGTACTTCGTTTCCGCTGTATCAGACATTTTTGTCATTAATGTAATAAATAACATTCGTATTTCGATTTATTATGTCTTATTTGTGATATGTGCTGTGATATACTATTCATTCTGTTGTATATACGTGTGACTTGATCCTGGCACGTATATGATTGCTCGGTTTATGTCCTTTTATAAACCGGGTGTTACAAGCGCACACACACTATTTCTCTTGTCACACAACATGCAAAAATGTCCACGAGCAAGTCGAAAAACAAATGGTGGAACTTTTTTCAAAAAGATAAACTCGCGCAAGACAGAAAACGGGGCAAGAGCAGAAGAAGTAAACAAGACACTAAACATAAGCAGGCTTCCGCACATGCGGCGAACACCCTAGATGTTCACCCTAGCCGCACGAACGGCTTGGGGCCCAGCACTTACAAACACTTCTTTGTGACCGCCCTGCCCTCCCCCCACCCCCAACCCCATGCTCCTGGCCTATCTGCCCTCGCAACCACCCTGCCTCGCCCCTGCCGAATCACCGCGAGACCTCCCCCGCCTTGCTCCGCCTCAGCCATCGCCACCTTGCGCTCGGCCCCGCCCTCACTCTTTGCGACGACTGCCCTGCCCTTTCCCTGGCCGCCAAAGGTAGTCGCCCTACTCCGCGCGTGTAGGATTTGAGCGCCGCCAGTTGTGTTCCATATGCCCCCGAAGGTTTCCTCTGCAACCATGTCGCGACATTGCCACCTGCGCCTGCTTCGTCAACAACATTAGGCAACTTGGTTTCCAGAACTAAGTTACGTTATAAGTCTATTTCATCCACCATCTGATTGATGCAGTCTACAACAGATGATGAAGGATCAAGTGTGCGAAAATAGAATGTCTCCTTCCTTTTTCTTCTATTACATCATTTCAGTGCCTCACAAACATATCTTCATCATGTAGACAAGAGCACATAAAATGCCAAGAGCTCCTACTCCTGCTCCTCAAGAAGCAAGACCATGTCATTCTCAACAACCATTGGCAGCTCCTGTTCAAGCAACAAGGCCTGCTAATGCATCAACTTTTGAAGCCCCAAGACCAGAAGCTACAACATCTTCTCAAGGATCATTTCAGCAAGCCATTCCAAGATCATCCCAAGGAGCAGTGGCCACCTTTCTTACCTATATTTTTGGTGACAAGTACTAAAAATGTCTTGCTGGAAGATAACACCTTTCTGAACTTATGTTACTTATGTTGTTTGATGACATCTACATGATGATACCTTTTGCTGTAAATATTTATTGCTATGAACTGATGTTAGTTCTATGAACTCTGGTTCATGGTAGTGTTGTGAGCTGTGAACTGATATTGTTAATTGCCATCCATGTCATTTATCACTAAATTTTGCATTGAAATATGCTGCAAGCTCAGCCAACATTTACATCAAAAGATCATGCACTAACAAAAGTAGCCACAAAAACTCATGCTCTAAGAGAGCAACTCACATTGTTGAGTACTTCAGTACAAACAACAGACCTAACAAAGTGAAAACTACAACGCACCTACTAAAACAACTGAAGTTGCTCTTCTCCTTCAAGTCAAGTTGTTCCTTTTCCTCCATCTTCTTATTCAATTCATCCTTATCCTTTTCTAGTTGCAGTATCATCTGCCTGAGCTCTCTATTTTCCTCCTGAACCCTCTGAACCTGCTGCTGCTCCTCTTCTTTCTCCTTCCTTAGCTGCCAGACAGCATCACGAAGGTCACACAACAAATCCGCTTACACTGGGTGGCCTCACGACCAATCCACACATAATATCCACAATCTCTGGGTTTCTACACTCAAATTAATTGCACAATAGTTTAGAAAATCAATTGAAGAGAAGACCAATCCAAGTGGAAAACTTAAAGCAAGGCTTACCAGTCCTAAAGGGCATCTGTAATACCTCTGGCTCGTGTTGTCGTCGCTCCATGATGTCCATCGAGGCGCCTTCCTATTGCAGCAGCACTTCACCGCCAAGGAGTAGTCATACGGACCTACTCAGTATAGCACCGGCGTCCTCAACCCCTCCATCTCCCCCACCTTCTCTTCCTATCGATGACGATGCAGACCACAGTGGCGAGCGTGATCTTGACAATGCCGTGGCTGTAGCCTCGTTGATGCTCATTACCGACCAATTCTGTGCGTCAATAATGTCCAAATAAAGGGATAAGCTAGAATTTCTTACACTCATGTTGCTAATAAATCACCGAATTCCACTTGTACTTGTAGCAATTTGTGAGTGCAGGATTTTGGCTAAAAATAAAGGAGAATCATATCCTTTGATCCAAGGAGCAAACACGCCATCCAATCACGTGTCGCCATGCAGGCATCACATGGATTGGAGGGTCCACCAGAGCACTAAACCGACGCTACAATAGGGGAGGCACGTGGCAGTACAACATGAAGCTTCCAGGAAGGACCCACACCAAAGGTAGGGGCCAGGGGCTGGGCCGACTGGTCGGCCAAGCATTGTGATCGGCCAGCCTATGGGGCCGCCCACCGACCTTCCCCTTTGGAGGGAAGCTTCCTGGAGACTTCCTAATGACGGTTCCAATTGCCACATGTCAAGTTGCCACGGTGTTTTCCCTGGTTTCACCCCTTTATAAATATGAGAGGGGGCTCCTAAATGTGTAGAGAGGAGAGAAGAGAGAATGAGAGAAGAGAAAAGTGAGATGTAGCCATCCTCACTTGTAAAGGTTTAGGGGTAGAATTCAGGTGTGGAGTTATAATTCAAGGAGTTAGAGTCTTCATGGAGAGTTGGTATGTCTTATATCTTCTCATTGTGTAATGTCTTGACTTTGTTCTAGTTACTTATTTCGTTCATCTTGGTATGTTGGTTCATATGCTGTGTGACCCTTTCATGATAATATGTTAAGTAATCTATCTTGCATGTCAGCTTGAGTTAGTTAGATGACAACACATCTTGGTTTCATCCCCCTTAGTTGGGTGCTCTAGAACTAAGGCTCCTAATAGAGATGGATGTCCTTGCGCCAGGCTAGAGTAGTAATCATTAACGCAGACGTGGTGTCTGGGTTAAAGTTTACGTTTGAATGTCGTCCTTTCCAACAGTTTGTAGAGGTAGCCTGCGGGTGGTGACAGCCCCGTTAGTGCCATCGTAATCCTCCACGTTAGGTTAGGAGGGTAAGAGGTGCATAAATGACCTAGATGTCCAGACAGTCATATTTGTCTGACATGCTAAATATGATGAAATGTCTCTAGTTCCCTTGGCTTGCTTCCCATGTCCTGGTACCCATAAATGTTTATCTCTAATGATTGCTCTCCGTCTCACACTACCTTGCTATCATTATTATCATTTACCCCTGATCAGGCTTGACTTTTAACTCTATAGTAATTCTCTCTAATTTAATAACATCTTTACACCACTGCCTTCTTTGCGGAAATATAAATGACACCGCGGTATACTCACTGGGTAAAATGCTACACCGGTATAACATCCGGTCAGGACAACCATTCTGTTTTCTCATTTCTAAGCGAGAACAGGGGTAGTGTTGGACTAAATTCAATTCGCCAAGAACTCCATGATGAAATCTGAGTCGACTCAAGAAAGCATGATCAAGGATCATTAACTTCAAAAAGAATTCAACTCTCAGCAATTGGATCGGTCTTGATTGCATCATCGACCTTCAATAAACAAGCCCAGATATTTTCTTCGGATATGGTGTTCTTTTGTTATTGCGTGATCACTAGTGGCAAAGGAAGATTATATCGGTCAAAGGGGCCAGCCATATTATGATGCAATCCATCATTGAGTTGAGCATCCCTCACCAACTATCAGGGTCTTTAGCTCGGGATAATAAAAAAATCTACAGTCAGTCTGGAATATTATTTAGAGAGAAGCAGTGACATCCCCGAAGACCCGGAACATCATATCAAGGTAAGTATTCACCCGGCTCCCCTAGTGATATGATAAACACACATAGTACATGCTGAAAACTTATGGAATACAGTAAACACACAAAGTGCATGCTAAAAAAATATATGGAACATGATAAATATTTTTGATTAATATGCATGCTATACATGGTTTTGCTTTGATCTCATTTAAATCTAAACAACCATGATTCACTAAAAAGAAAAATATGGCATGTGATAAACACACATAATTTACAAAGAAAATCAATGATCCATGATGAATGCATTCCATATGAGAATCACATGTAATTTGTTGAACACACGATAACCTATAAAATCACATGATAAATCCTCATCATTGTCTTGAATGAAATTTTGCGAAAACTAAAAATTTGATTGAGGAAAAATGTCTTGTTCAAAGGACTTCAAATTTTGAAACCTTGCCGATAGGTAAACCGGTAGTTATCCCATATTCATTTTCAACCATTGCATGTATGCATTTCAGGGGTTTTCAATTCGAAATTTTGCATGATTTTTGCATCATTTTGAATTGAAACCCTTGACGTATTCGATTCCTCAACTTTTGCATTTGCATCCCTCATAAAATTTGAATTTGAGCAAGCAACCTAGGGGTATTTTGGGGAGAAAATGGCAGCCAACCTTGTTTGGAATCTAGTGCATGCATGAACTTGGATGATTTTCATGTCCAAATTCATTTGGGGCACTCCTAGGCCTGCACCAGCCTACCTCTGCATGCAATCACTCACTTTTGGAACCTTGGGCAGTCATTCAAGTGCTCAGCAAAAATTCAGAGGAAAGGGGCCATGGGGGACCTCGGCCGACCACCATGGTCGACCGACCATGCACCTCCTCCCCTCTATAAAACCCAGTGCACAGGACCTTCTCTAGCTGCCCCAAACCGAGCTGCACTTGAGTGCCCACGTGTTCTACCACCCTCCATTCAGTTTGCTCTTGTTCTTTCTTCAAGTTCATAAGAAAAAGAAAAAAAATCTGCATTTCCCCCTTCCTTCCGTGTTCGTGTTTCCTTTCAACCTCGCTGCAAGAACGTGTTTGTGGTGGTACTACTACACCACAAGAATGATTTTGTGGTGCGGACTCGCCCACAAGAACAATTTTGTGGTGTGTTTTCACCCACAAGGATGATTTTTGTGAGAAGCAACCAAGCCCTACAAGGACTACTAACTTCTCGAACGACTAACCCTTATCTGCTAACGCTAACGTAATCATTTTGATTTGTTGTGTGTTTTTGTGCTTTCTTGTTTTCAGGTATGAAGAGGCTCGGAAAGAAGACCCTCGGTGCACTCAAGAAGGTGGGAGGTTTGAGTCATTCTCATGAACGAACGAACGTCCATGAGTGGAATACCCCTCCTTCGAGCCACGACGATGCACCAATGGGGACCCATAAAGAGGAGGTGGAATCCCAGGCGCTGGAATGGCAAGCTCCTCAGGCATCACAAAGAGGGGCGCCCGATGATTCCCACCTCGTCATCCAAGGGAACTGCGAGAATCAAGCCTACAACATGCTGAAAAACAGAGTCTTCAACCACACCCGTGGCTTCAACGACGAACTGCTTGAAAAGACGGGTATGGATGCTGACTTTGCTCGAATTTGGAAAGCTGTGGGTTGGTCTTCTTTTGCCGATGTTTCCGAGTTGGGATCCCGGGATTTAACCATCCAATTTCTCTGCACTCTTGTGGAGACGAAAGAGGGTGTTACATTCCGGTTCTTTCATCAAGAATATTCTCTTACTTGGAAAGATTTCAGCACCCTTTTGGGTTTTCACCAACACTGCTCAGTTGATGATAATCATGCTTTGATTGGGTTTCACAAAGAGAGTTTTCTTGAATCCATCACGGGAACTGAATCCTCTGGGGGAGCACACTGCAATGATATCCAAAACTCGACCTTGCGTCTGATGCATAAATGGGTCGCCATTAGGTGCTTTCCTAGGGAGGATGTTCGGATTGTTCGTGTGGATGAACTTCGTGTTCTTTATGCCATGGTGAACAGGATCAAATTTTCTCCTGTTAAATTTATGGTACGCTAGTGGCTCGAAAACTTTCTCTTGGTTGGACCCGTGGAATGCACTTCTCTTATCACTAGAATTGCTCAAGGTTTGGGTGTGTTAAATTGGGCAAAATTTTCCTACATAGAGTCGCCCCGATTTTTCATCAATGAAAATTATTTGGTTTTTGGGTATACTCTAAAACATGAAAAGGATGGGTCTCTTATATTTTTCTATCCCGACTATACGAATGAAATCTGGTTACCTAACCCGGATTATCATTTGTATAGTTGCCGGAGTCTAACCTTTGAGCTGCGACCCGCGGAAGCCGCGCACAGGAGTAGCATGTCTGGGAGGATGACACGGAGCATGTCGCGGAATGCCGCAATGAACATGCCTCCGCCTCCTCCCCATGCTTTTCATGGCTATGCAAGTACTTGGGCTCAAACTGCAGATGTTGCTGGGTCCTCTTCTGGGTACCAACCCAGCTGGGATCAGTACATCCCGCAGCCAGACGTGGGAGCATCATCTTGGCAGAGCGTAGGCAGCTCTGAATGGCAGCAGCACGGGATGATGGATTGGGGCTATGGTAGCTCGAGTTCAGGAGGAACTCCTCCACTCTTTGCTGCTCGGCGTCCTTATTCTGCCCGAAGCTATCATGACCTCACTCAAGGGATCGAGAATCTGAATGTCTGCTGTGGCAATCTTGAACAAGCAACACAAGATATCCAGACCACCCTCAACACACACATTGACAACACCACGCAGCAGCATGAGCGACAAGATACACAACTTGTCACTCTCATCAATATGGTGCAGAAAGAACAAGAAGATCAGCTGGCGTACATGGCGTCAATGGGATACATTCCTAGACCCCCTCAGTAATCCAGCTTGGGGGAGGCACCCCGAAAGGTAACATGTATCACATACTCATTTCTTGCATTTCTTGCATTTTTGCATATTTCCCTTTTCTTGCATTGCATTTAATTCTGCATAAAAAAAAGAGAAAAAAGAGTTTGCATCATCATTATCTATCACCATAAAAAGACCAAAAATATTTGCTTTCAATCAACTTAGTTTATTTCCTTTCATTTCCATGAGCGGTAAGAATATTTTAGCCATTCTGTTGAAATGATGAATAGTTGCTCCGTGTTTAATTTTTTTCTAATGCTTAGTTTTACAACTTGTATTCTCCAAGAACTGAATTTGTTGTTTAGAAAGTTTGCCTTGAACCTGAAATTTTGTGGGTAGCACTAGCATGATCCAATTCTAGGTTGTCGAGAAGTATGATATGATGAATATCGCTACAAACTTGTTCTAAGAAAAACTTTACGTCCGGAACTTTTGTTTAACGAAATACTAAAATAAAAAGTTCTCCAATGACAAGAAATACTTACCCAAGTCATATGCATGTAGACTAGATTGCTCAATCATTTACACATGCTGCTTGTTTTCAATTGAGCTTTGTCAAATTTTGTAACCACTTTGAGTTGCTTTTCATGCTCTCATGATCGAGACCACGTACACATATTCATAGTCCATTTCCATACCATCCATTCAACTTTCATTTTCACCACATCAATGCTCTTAAATATGATTCATCTCTCTCAAACATTAATGCAAAAGGAAATGGCTATGCTAAAAAAAAGAGAGGAAAGATGGCATGCCAAAGAAGCATGACCCATGGTGAGGTGGAGAGGAAAGATGGCATGCCAAAGAAGTATGACCCACAGTGAGGTAGAGAGAAAAGATGGTGAGCCAAAGAAGCACGATCCAAAAAAAATGAGCACATGAAGGCTCACAAGTCAAAAATAGAGAGAAAAGCTAGCCATATCCAAAAAGTTCAAAAAGAGAATGAAGTCATATTCGGAGTTAACATCATTCACTTCCATGTTTTCCATTCCATACACTTGCACTCTCGATCATGGTTGCATGAATTGTTTACTCTCTTTGATCCAATCTTTCACTTTGCAAAATATTTGGTGCAAGTATTCCTTCTCAATTAAGGGACATGTTTTTCTTCCAAAAATCATAAAAACTCCGGATGTAAAGTTGAGTAAGGAAAGTAGTGTTTTATGAATCATTCTAATTCTCAACCACCAAAGAAAAGGAGATTGCCAAGGCCCCATGGAGACTAATGTAAAAAGGGTAAGCAATTTATTACCAACTTATTCAATTTGAGAAAGAATGCTTTGTTGTAGAATCTGCACATTTAAGAAATGAGACGTTGCAGCAACTCCTGATCAGCAACTTAAAGTTTGGCTTTGCTTCGGGACGAGTAAAGTTCAGCTTGGGGGATCTTGTTGACGCTCATTACCGACCAATTCTGAGCATCAATAATGTCCAAATAAAGGGATGAGCTATCATTTCTTACACGCATGTTGCTAATAAATCACAGAATTTCACTTGTCCTTGTAGCAATTTGTGAGTGCAGGATTTTGGCTAAAAAGAAAAGAGAATCATATGCTTTGATCCAAGGAGCAAACACGCCATCCAATCACGCGTCGCCATGCAGGCATCACATGGATTGGAGGGCCCACCAGAGCACCAAACCGACGTTATAGCAGGGGAGGCACGTGGTAATACAACATGAAGCTTCCAGGAAGGACACACACCAAAGGCAGTGGCTAGGGGCTGGGCCCACTGGTCGAACGACCATAGTGACCGGCCGGCCTGTGGGGCCGCCAACGACCTTCCCCTTTGGAGGGAAGCTTCCTGGAGACTTCGTAATGACGGTTCCAAGTGCCACATGTCATGTTGCTGTGGTATTTGCACTGGTTTCACCCCTCTATAAATATGAGATGGGGGCTTCTAAATGAGTAGAGAGGAGAGAAGAGAGAATCAGAGAAGAGAAAGGAGAGATGTAGCCATCCTCACATGTAAAGCTTTAGGGGTAGAATTCAGGTGTGAGTTGTAATCAAGGAGGTAGTGTCTTCATGGAAAGTTGGTATGTCTTGTATCTTCTCTTTATGTAATGTCTTGACTTTGTTATAGTTACTTATTTCGTTCATCTTGGTATGTTGGTTCATATGCTTGGTATGTGTGTGACCCTTTGATGATAATATGTTAAGTAATCTATCTTGCATGTCAATTTGAGTTAGTTAGATAACAACACATCTTGGTTTCATCCCCCTTAGTTGGGTGCTCTAGAACTAAGGCTCCTGATAGAGTCGGATGTCCTTGCGCAAGGCTAGAGTAGTAATCGTTAATGCAGACGTGGTGTCTGGGTTGAAGTTTACTTTTGAATGTCGTCCTTTCCAACGGTTTGTAGAGGTAGCATGCGGGTGGTGTGACATCTTAGGTGTCAAATTAGCCAAAGAAAGACAATTAGCATAACATCATACATAAATAAGCTAAGAAAGCTTACATAAGAAACTCATATTTTGCTTTTGCAAATCTGTGTGTAAATGTTTGTGTGTATGTGTTTGAGTGCAATGTGCTTAAGAAACAATATTTTGTATACTTTTAAACTTGACTTGACATGAGTGGTAATAAGGCACTAAAATACACCTTTCATAATGATCCTTATACTTTCTATACAAATCAAATTCAAACGGGAAAACCATCACATGAAATGACAATGAATTCAAATCACATGGTCTTAGATTTGACATAACTTTCGAATGGATCCACCAATGCCCAGTCTTGTCATAATGAACAAATGTCTAGTTGAAGCCTAGAGGAGAACATGAAAATTTTCACATGAAATGACAAGCCATTCAAATCCCGGTTGCCGAGAAGTTAAAATGTCTCTCAAACCAAAGCTCAGATTAATTTGTGCCCACCATGAAAGATGTAGTGTTTTGAATGTGAACAACTTTAATATTCAAGGTTTTTAGAATCATCACACAAAAAGTTAAGAAAAAATTCAATTCCAAATCAAATAGGGCAAGCAATTAAAAAGGACCCCCAAAATATCAATTAAACTCGAACTCAAAATTATGGACTCACATTGCCAAGGAAAGGAAAAATATTTGTGACTTCATTTCACGTCCCAAACACCTCACAAAAATAATGTAAACTAAATGTGGACACACTTAACAGTATATGTCCATTTGATAGTGGACCCAAATTCAAATAAAAATATATGAAATATGAAGTCCTTTATCGCAATGTTTGAAATTCTGAAATAGTTCAAAAAACATTGCTCAAATGAAAAAGTGCCTAAAACGAAAATTGTAGATCATGAAAAGTTGAACAAAATTGGTATTCAACAGTTTTTTAGGCCATTAAGAAGGATATAATTTTGGTTTATAGAAATGTCCCTGGAAAATCCAGGAATTGCACACAGGTCCCTGACATCATCACCTTCCTCCCTCCTCTCCTGCTCCCTGCCGGCGCCACCAGCTGGCCGGCCGCGTGGCCGTGCCCCGGCCAAACCCGCCCCTCGCTGCCTTGGTTTGCATGAGACCGCTCCTCCCTAGCACCTCGCGCCGTTGCCACGCGCCCCTCCAGCTTTGTTGCTTGCCACGCCACAAACGTCGTCACCGGCCGAGCTTCCCCAACTGTGATGCGTCCAGCTCGCCCCTCCTCTCGCATGCTTAAAGGCCAGTGCAGCCCCTGTCTCTCGCACGAGAGCCTAGCCCAACCTCCTCCCTTGCCGCCGCGGCCTCCATTGCCGCCCCTAGACATCGACGCTGAGCTCCCCCTCCGAGTCAAGCCTGACCACCATCAACCCCCGGAATTGGTTCTCCTCCTTCCACTGGAGCTCTCCAGCCCGCCCACCACCGTTCTCCCTCAACAAAATGTCACCGGAGCTGAGCTCCATCTCGCCGGACATCCATGGGCGCCGCCGGAGCCCCTGCTCCATGGAGTTCCTAGCTCGGGCTTCCCTCCTTCCAAATCGACCACCCAGCCACATAATCCACCTCCCCAGCAAGCTCCCAATACCGGCCCCCCCTCCACCCTTCGCAGGAGCGCCGCCGCGACTAAGCAGACCCGCCGCCGGCCGCCCCTCTCTATGGAGCCGCCGCCTCGGACCACCATCTCTCTCCCTACAGCCACCCAAAGGTGTGCAGCGACCTCCTCTTGCTCCTACCCCTGTTCCCCATCGCCGCCAGCGAACCATCTCGCCGGAATTCGGCCGCCAATGGCCTCCTCTGTTCCAAGTCCGGTCAAGGGCCTTCTTGTAATTAGTTTTATTTTCCCATTGACCCCAGCACAAGATTCCAGGGACCTGAACGTAATGAGTAAAGAGCTTCTTAGATCTAAAAGCTGCAAACTTGTAAAATATGTATAAAATCATAGAAAAATCAAAGAAATGCAAACTAAATTGTTCTAGAATCCTTGAATCGAAATCTACGACTTTTGTTATAGTCACATGTTCAGACTTTGCTTCTATTTTAATCCATGATTAATGAAACGAACCAGGTTCCGTATAGTGAACCCGATTCCCTATATTGTCGTGATAGTCCCTGGATCAGACGCTATCACATACAAAATCATCATTTCAGGCAATATCAATGCCATACCACTTAAATAGTACAATCACATGTTTAAATTATTACATAGATTCGGAGAGTTTAATAGTTTTCTCCCATTACAAGCCAGTTGGGGCTGAATTTTAGTGCAGACAGAAAACAGCAGCGGAACTAGTCTTTTGGGCCTCCATCTTCGGGACTCCTTCCCCACAAGCAGACTTGAGCGTAGACCGAGACTTAGTTGTACCATCCGTCATCATTGGTGTCGAACTCCTCCTCGAATCCTGCATCTTGCCAAGCTATCCCCAAGGATGGGATAGGTCCACGTCACCATCCATATGCATGCTTTGTGGATGCAGAGGTATAAAAGTATAGCCAAGGAAAAGTTGGGGTTTCCTATGCGCAAAAGTAACTTCAATTAAACATAACTCTCCACACCTTGGGCTGTTCCGGCATCCCGGACTCCCGAACCATTCTCTTCTCCAATCAACTCAATCACTCACTCACTCATTCTGTAAGAGAACTCCCTCTCCTCGTACCTCAACTACATAGCGGTAGGATAATTCAACTAGGGGGAGGTAGAAGTTCAGTAACCCTATTCTAGTTAGTGAAGCTAGATCAAGAATCGTACATATCCGAGTACACGGCTATACGTATAGTTTTACACCCTGCAGGGGTTGTACACCTGGACCCACTTGAATCGTAGCCGGTCAGAAATGACCCTCTCGGATAATGAAACACCAGTCTACTGTGATGAAACCAACGGCTACAGCCACCATCCTGCTTTCCAGGGTCTGGGTACAATCTCCCGCAAGAGATCATCCCGAGAATGTGAAGCCTCTCCCAGCTGTATCGGGGTTTGCGAGGGCCAACACCCCTTCACGCCAACAGTAGCCCTCCCCCTGCACTAAACTCTATCCTCCTGCAGGCTAGGCGCCGTGTGTAGCTAGCTCGGATCAGATCCTTCCTCATAAAGGATAAGCGGTGTGCACGCAGTCAAAGTTCTGTCACCTGGTCCAGCTAACTCGGTCCTTACTTGCCGAAACGAGCATCTTCGTCACAACGCATCTCCGCCGCAGCAGTCTGCAACCAGCACCCATCACAGGTATGGCCCACATACATCTCGCTATATTATCTTGGATCCCGGAGGATCCGTCCCCAAAACGGGAACTCTCGTACCCGCCATAGGTACCCACAGGCATGCCCAACACATGCCCCCATCCCTCGATCCATGATCGGGTTACATTGCTCGACCCCATGGCATAACCCTATTCACCTTCTCCTCAAAAGTATACCACTCACACCAAGACTATATCACATTCCCATACACACTCGTATTCTCCTATCCATATAATGGCAGAGTAGGTGGTCAAGGGGTAGGTATAAAAAGGGGTCATGCAGTTTCACTCAACATTAAGTAAAAGCGGGTAGCAGATCTAACATGCGATGCTATGGGAGATAAGAGCAGAGATGGCCACAAACTTGGTGGTTCTTCGAAGAACTCCTGGGCCTCCTGGTACTCCTGGTCCTCAATCAGCTCCTCGGTGGCTGGTCCTATTCGTAGATACATATAAGTATAGGGGCCAAAGTACAAATATGCACAAAACTCTCAAATAAGACACAAATAGCACCCAAAACATATTCTATCGCATAGATCATGTTTTTAGAGAAATTAAGAAACTAGTTTCATAATTTTTGGAGTTAAAATGGATTTATTATAAATTTTTGAAGTTAAAACGTATTTCTGAAATTAATAAGGATTTTCAGAAGAATAAAAAGAAATTTAGGGACATGTGGCAGCCTCTGGGCGTGTGTTGGTGGAGAGTGTCTCCGAAATGGACGAACACAACAACAGTAATAGGCAACACGGAAATCTAGTATTAAGGTGCTCTTTTTCGATTTCCCAGCATCCCCTCAACGAACGTTACACAGGGTATTTATAGGCGGCGTTACACATTCAATGTATAATTACTCTATTGCACCCCTACAACGGTAATATTCTCGGAATATTCCTAGATGCGAGCGTAATTTGCCCGTTACAATTTGAGTGCGCCACAGCTCAGCAGCGGGACCCACGCCGACCCCGGCATCTTCGCCGCACCCGACGAAGCTCCTAGACCCGCTGCTAAGTACTCTGCGAGACTCGTGTCACCAAGTCTTCGTTCCTCTCCGTATTCTTGCTCGTGGAACAGCGAAGACGGAACACCTCCGCGATAGCTCCTGGCGTCAGCTTCAGTGTTCCGGGTGCTGCGTTTTCGCTTCCTGACCTGAAGATGCGCGAAGATGGGTCACCTTATACTGGCTGTTGGCTTCGGCTCGCCCTCGACTCCTTGTCTTCGCGTACCTCCGGCGATCTGACCGAAGGTGGTGACCCCAACAGTAGCCCCTCGGAGCCTCGTCCCGATCTCCGTTAGGGGCGCGGCTTCGACCCTGTGGGCGCCGTCGGTGTCCCGAAGCGCCACCCTTCGGGCTGGGCGCCGCGCTGGTTGTCGTCGAAGCGCAGTCCGTGTTCACCTGTTAAGAAGTTGTGCCCCCGTCGAAGAAGCCAAATTTTTTGCTTTCGTAACCGTTAGTTCGCGCGCAGGATGGTGGATTCGAAATTTGGAGGGAGAAATTGTGTTGGCGCAAAGTCATGAAAAGACCGTAAAGCCCTCGAAGCCTCGTAATCCTAAACGCGCCACGCGGGGCATTGGCGTCTTTTCATCTCGCGCGGGGTGAATTTTCGCGCTTGCCGTTTGCCTATAAATAGTGGCCCTGTTACTCTTTTTTTTACTTTTCACCGCCCCTGCTTCCCTGCCTCTTCGCTTCTTGATTCGCGAAGGCCCTCTCATTGCTTGAGAGTGGAGTTCTCAGAACACTCGGAATCTTCGGAAATGGCGCCGAAGAGGAATCAACCGGGAGATCCGACAACCACAGTCCTCGGTCTGTCAAAGATGACTTCCTCCCTCCTCGATGACTTGGCCCGTCGGGGCTTCGTCTCTGTTGACGATGTCCGTGCTCCACCGATGGGCGAGATTTCTGCATATCCCCGCACCGATGAGGTGGTGGTCTTCTGTGATTTGTTTACTGCTGGCCTTCGGATGCCCTTGGACCCTGTGGTAGTGGATATTTTTCGTTTGTTCAGAGTGTACTTGCATCAGATGACACCTACTTCGATGGTTCGGCTAAATCTGTATATGTGGCTGGCGAAGACTTGCCACCTAACTCCAAGCGCTGAAGCCTTCGCTCGTGCCTTCCGAGTGCATTACCAGCCGAAGAAAATTTCAGTGTAATTGACTGGAGGTGCAGAGATATCAGCTATTCCACAGTACGGGTGTTATACCTTCGCATTTCACAAAAATCTTCCCAGCTCGGTCACGGCGAGCAAGAACAAATGGGCCAACGACTGGTCCTCGTACTGGTTCTACCATAAGGTTACTTTGGACTCCGTCACGAGGACCCATCCTCTCAGTCGTCGACCATATCTCTGATCTTGGCGACGTTCCGAAGGCCTCCTCCAATGTCCGCACCGAAGATGAAGCTCTTCTCGCCCTTCTTCGGAAACTGTCGAAGACCTTTAGTACTCGCGACCTCGTCGAAGAATTCGTCGCTTGTGGCTGTTCTCCAGTCAAGGCCGGCTGGAGTGTCTCCTCCTGGTTAGATGAAGACCGCTGGATCGAGGGTATTCCGGTACCTGACTTCGCGACCGTTTTCAACCTTCGGAGCGACCGTGAGTTTTCGAACCTGATCTCGTTAAGGAGGTGCAATGCTTCGTGTTTTGCTTACAGCTGTTGCTACCTCGGCAATGCAGGGGTAGACCCTACTGTCATCGAGTCCCAGGCCGATGAGTTGATCGGGTCGGTGTCAAAGGATGAGTACAAAGCCCTCGCCGGCCATCTTGGTGGGGCCCGACGGAACCGGGTGTTCCACGCGTTGGGCCTCTCGGCTCCTCCTCGATCGGCAGAGTTGAAGCTTGCCGAAGGTCATGGCGGCCTGGAGAAGGCAAAGGCTCTTGAGAAAGCAAAGCGGAAAAAAGCTTCTTCGTCCGCGGAGCCGAGGAAGAGAAGTCGGCTGCTCGATACCATTCTGCAGCAATCTCCTCTGCGGAGCAAAGGGGAATCCGAAGATGACGGAAGTGCGGACAGCAATCGTCCTCCTCTGGAGGCGACGCCTCTTGACATCCCTCAGGTGGCGGTGCCCCTGAGGACGGTCCGTCCCGCCCTGGATCTCGAGTTCAGCATTGCCCAGGAGAGCGAAGATGAGGGGCATGTCGAGGAGGTCAACATTGTGGCTGACTCCCCCCCGCCGCTTGTCCCCCCTCGCGCAGCCCCTACCACCGGCGATGGGGCCGAAGTGTCTTCTGGAAGAAGGGGCGAAACTGCATCCTCATCCCGGAATACTGCATCCCCCTCCGAGGCGAAGCAAAACGGCAACGAAGCTTCATCGAGCTCGTCGGACGGTAGTAGTTTTTTCGTCCGTGATGCTGATCCCGAAGCTACTGCTGTGGAACTTGGTGCAAAGCACACCGCTGTGCTTCTTGGCGGGAAGATTGTGAAATCTCTTCGTTTTGAGAGCCGGGACCGCGAACGTGAGCTTCTGGCCGCGGCAGGCGACTCCTTCTGCTTTCCCCTCATGGAAAAGGACTTGATGGGGAGCGGGGTAAACAACATCCTGGAGAGTGCCCAAGATTTATCGCTAAAGGCCTTCGTGGCTGCGCGGTGTGCTGCTCGGCAACTAGCGGCAGAAAATAGTTCAAAAACTGCTGTCGCCGACCTGGAGGCGAAGGTGGTGTCTCTGGAGATAGAGAAAGCAGAGCTGGAGACGCGCCTCGCCAGATCTGCCGAGGAGAAAACAACCCTCACCACGGAGCTCCTCGCGTCCGCTGAACGAGCGGTGAGAGCCGAGGACACTGCAAAGGCTGCGAAGTTGCTTGCGGAAGATGCCGCGAAGCGCCGAGATACAATGCAATAGCGGCTTCGCACCTTCAAAGAGGCAATAAAGACTGGGTCGGAAAAGCTGCAGGAAGAACTGCCTGACCTCCTCGCCCGCTATGGGCTTGTGGCTCCGGATATGTTCCCGGAGGGCGCCGACTCCATTGGCCTGGGTTCCTTCTTCCAGTGGCTTCGAGCATGCGTCGCCATGCTGGATGCTGGGGCTCACTTTCACGAAGACATCAGCGCCATGGTCGCCGTCCGTACTCTCAGCGCCGCCGTGTACAGCCTCTTCCCCTCTGAAGCTGGTCAGGCTAGCGTTGTGATGAAGGCTCAACTTTGTTCCCTTCCTGACCCCTCCTTCCGCTGGCCAGGCGAGGATACTGTCAACCCGGACGCACTCCCTGCTTTGGCGAAGAACATCGCTGTCAGCTTCATGGAGCAGTTTTTCAAAGGTGAAGGTCGTGCCCTTGTTCAGCGCGAGGTCGAGCGGATGAAGAACTAGGTGACTTTCATTTATCTATTACTATGTTGATTCCTTGACGGAGAACTTGCTGACTTCTGAACTTCAATCTTTTAGCTACAGTCTAAAGCTGACGCTATTACGGAGCCCATTCTCCAAGAGGCTGTGCCCGCGGAAGAGAGGCCTGGCGGCGAGGATACGACCGGCGACAACGGGCACAGCGGTGCTGATGCAGCCCCAGGGATTCAAGGCCAGATGAGGGCGTCCTCTTCCCGTCCTCCGGTTGGCGAGGTGAGAGGGTCGCAGTAGGCTGTTGTATAGGGTGTCAGTTGTAATAATTATTTTTGTACTCTAACTCCTTCGGTGCCTGCGCAGGACCCTGCGTTGGCCCCTGCGCAGGCGGCCGTAGACGTTGCTCCTCACCGGCTGAATCGGCGGAACTTTTATGTTGCTGGTGCGTCTTGGACGAAGTTCCATATTCGTTATCCTACGGTTTCGTTTGAAGCATTTTGGGCGAATAGGGCGCGTGTGTATGATCGCCGGAACAAACAGGCGAAGCACTTTTTTGCCGATTTTCAGCGTGGTCCGGCGAAACACGCGAGGATCCTTGCTAACCGCAGGCTTCATCGTGAAATAAAACGGATTCTTGACACCGATAGGCCGTATAGTTCTCCGACTGGTCTGCGCGAGCCGAAGCCAGAGCCAGTGGACGAAGAGCCCCTGGCGCCTCACGAATTTATGTATCGACGCAAAGGCATCTTCGCCGAGAGCTGTAGTTGATGTGCGTTGCCCTCGGTTTCAGGGGGAGACTTTGAAAGGTTTCTTCGGCGGACGGCCGAAGAGATAATAGATGTGGCGGTTCAAGACGTGATATCCGAGGTGGACCGCCTGGTCTTCGAAGAAGAGGCCTTGGATGTGAACATGTGATTTGTTTCTTCGTGCTTTCACACGAAGTGTAATTTCGCTTTGTACCAATATGTACTTTGTAACTTCTCTTCGGGCGACGTGTATCTTCGCGGTGTAACAACATGTACTTTGTAATTTATTATATTGTCAGGCGTTTCAACCTTCGATTGTGCACACGTGTGTTTTGCGAAGCGCCACCCCCCTTTTGCACGGGAGAGGTTACTCGTTTTTTTTTGGCTGTTCATCTTCACTGGCGTCGTGCGTCTTTTTTGCGAAGCGCCACCCTCCCTTCGCTTGACTGGCGGGGATGATGAACTCCGGCTTCTTATTGATTGTTGCATGCCTGCGGGGACTAGTGCCGTCGCTTCAGCGACAGGGCTTTCCTCCCGTCGCTCCGGCTGTGGGATTTTTGTTAGGGGACCTTCGGCTCTTTAGCCGGAGAGGTTCGCGCCTAGCCTTCGGCTTCCGTGCGACAGGACTTTCCACCCATCGCTCCGGCGATGGGATTTTTGTTAGGGGACCTTCCGCTCTTTAGCCAGAGAGGTTCACGTCTAGCCTTCAGCTTTCGCGCGACAGGACTTTCCACCCGTCGCTCCGGCGATGGGATTTTTGTTAGGGGACCTTCCGCTCTTTAGCCGGAGAGGATCGCGCCTAGCCTTCGGCTTCCGCGCGACAGGACTTTCCACCCGTCGCTCCGGCGATGGGATTTTTGTTAGGGGACCTTCCGCTCTTTAGCCGGAGAGGTTCACGCCTAGCCTTCGGCTTTCGCGCGACAGGACTTTCCACCCGTCGCTCCGGCGACGGGATTTTTGTTAGGGGACCTTCCGCTCTTTAGCCGGAGAGGTTCGCGCCTAGCCTTCGGCTTTCGCGCGACAGGACTTTCCACCCATCGCTCCGGCGACGAGATTTTTGTTTTCTTGGAAGTGGAGCTAAGGGGAGCGAAGACCTCAATTGGGTTTGCTCCTCGTGCTCACTTCTTTCAAGTGTTAACGGCTTGTTTTTTGCGCCAATGACTCCCCTCTTCGCGTTGATGAAGAGGGATAGATGCTTTGGCGCCTTTGTAATGCGCTCGTTTGTTGGGGGCCTTGTTTATATTTCACAAGGGGTTACATAGGGTTCCGCCTCGTTAAAAACCTCACACCTCCGGCGCCCGAGTCGACACTCGAAAGCTTCCCCCGTGAGGAAAAGAGTACGGGCCCTTTGGTACATTGTGCTAATTTACAGAGGAAAAGGAGAAAATTTGTTCTACGAGCCCCTTCGGTTATTTCCCTCAGGTGGCTTTTACACACTTCCCTACACGACTTCCCTACACGTAGTATCTCTGTTGCATGTCCTTGTTCCATGAATATGGGTCTTCGGTGCCTTCTAGCGTGCGAAATCTGTAGGCCTGTGGTCTTGCCATCGATGCGACGATAAACGGGCATTCCCACTTGTTGTACATCTTCCCTTTCTGCTTGGCCTTCGGTATTCTTCGAAGCACCAAGTCACCCTCTCTGATATTCCTGGGCTTCACCTTCTTATTCCTCCACCTTCGCGTTTCGTCTTGGTATTTACCCAAGTTGATTGCTGCTTGTATCTTAACAGCTTCGATTGTGTCAATTGAGGGCTTGATGTCTTCTTCGTTGTTTTCTGCTCCTTCGGCTGTTCTCCAGGATTTGAGCTTTATTTCCTCAGGTGTTACGGCTTCTTGGCCGTATAGGAGCTTGAACGGTGTGAACTTTGTGGTCCTAGACTCTGTCGTGTTATGAGACCACACGACCCTCGGCAGCTCGTCCACCCATTTTCCCTTCGGCAGCTCAGTGATGTTTTTCTTGATGCCTGCGAAGATGATGCCGTTGGCCCTTTCCACTGCGCCGTAGGACTGCGGGTGGTAAACCGATGCGAAACATAAGTTTGTTCCAAGTTGTGTGGCGAATTGTCTGAAAGTTGCGCAGTCGAACTGTTTGCCATTGTCCACTGTGACCTCCTTCGGAACATCGAAGCGACAGACGATGTTCTGCCAGAAGAATTTTTGCAGGGCTCCTGCTGTGATGTCCCTGAGTGCTTTGGCTTCGACCCATTTGGAGAAGTATTCCACCGCTACAGCGCCGTACTTGTAGTTTCCTAGAGCCGTGGGCAATGGTCCGACTATGTCAATTCCCCATCGCGCGAGGGGCCACACCGGGGGTAGTAGCTGCACCTCGTCGGGTGGGAATTTGCTGTTGGGGGCATGATTTTGACAATTCAGGCACGTGCGAACCACCTCGTGAGCATCTGCCACGGCCGATGGCGAATAGAAAACTTCACGGAAAGCTTTGCCGACCAGGGCCCTCGTCGCGATGTGCGAGGAACACATCCCTGCATGTATCTCTTCAAGTAGTTGTTTCCCCTCTTCGCGTGAGATGCACCTTAAGAGTGGTGCGCAGACTCTACCTCGATATAACTCTTCACCTATGATTCTGTAGTTTCTCGCTCGAAGTGCCATTCTTTTTTCTTCCTTCTCATCCTCCGGGACAAAGTGTCCGCGAAGATAGGCCATTATGGCGGCCCTCCAGTCTTCGCTGGTTATGGCATTGATGAATTTGGCTGGTTCTTCGGCACAATTTACGGAGGCCTACTTTAATGTTTTGAAGAAAACATCTGGCGGTAATAGATCAAACTGTGTTGCTGCCTTCGCCAGTTGATCAGCTTGCTTATTTTTTGTTCTGGAGAAACTACGGATGCTGAATCCGAGGAAGTGTTTCTCCATGCTTCGCACCGCTGCCAAGTATTTTGCCAGCTCTGGCTTGAGAGTCCTGTTGGATTTGTTTATTTGACCTGTGATCAACTCTGAATCGGATCTGATAGTCAGTCTTCGTGCGCCCAGTGCCCTTGCTTTGCGAAGACCCAGGAGAAGGCCTTCGTATTCTGCTACATTGTTTGTGCACCCGGTGAAGTCAAGCCTGACTGCGTACTTCAGCTGTGTACCCGAAGGTGCTGTAAGAATTGCCGAGGCCCCTGCTCCGTCTCTCTGGTAAGCCCCATCACACTCAAGTTGCCATATTGATTCTATCTTCGGCTGCTCTTGCGAAGGTGCGACTCGTGTCCAGTCTGCGATGAAATCTGCCAAGACCTGTGACTTGATTGCTGATCTGGAGACGAAATCAATGGTGTGCTCGGCTAGTTGCGTAGCCCATTTGCCTATCCTGCCGGAGGCTTCTCTGTTCTCAAACATATCCCGAAGTGGGAAAGATGTTGGAACCTTGATTTTGTGGCTCTGGAAGTAGTAACGCAGCTTGCGTGATGCCATGACCACCGCATATGCCATCTTCTCCATTTCTGAGTATAGCAACTTTGACCCGTTTAGGGCTTCAGAGACGAAGTATATGGGTGACTGGGTTAATGCCCCTTCGACCATACGCTCTTCGACAAGGGCGGCACTGACGGCTGCGCCTGATGTGGAGATGTATAACAACAACTCCGCCTTCTCCGAAGGGCTGGACATGACAGTCAACTTCTCGATATACTGTTTGAGGTCTTCGAAGGCCTTCGCCTGTTCTTCGCCCCATTCAAAGTTGCCTGATCCTTTCAGCGCCTTGAAAAATGGTAGGCACTTCTCAGCTGATTTTGATATGAATCGATTAAGCGAAGCCAACCTGCCCGTCAACTTCTGTATCCCCTTTCTGGTGGTCGGTGGCTTCATCCGCCTGATTGCTTCTATCTTCTCCGGATTTGCCTCTATTCCCCTTTCCGGTATCATGCATCCCAGTAATTTTCCTCTTCGGACTCCGAAGACGCACTTCTCCGGGTTCAGCTTCAAGCCATGGCAGCGAAGGTTCGCGAATGTTTCGCAAAGATCTTGGATATGGTCCTCCCTCCTCTTGCTTCGGACAACGACATCATCGACATACGCGGAGATATTCCTTCCCAGTTGATCTCCCAGTACCTTCTTGATCATTCTATTGAAAGTGCATCCTGCATTGCGGAGGCCCTCCGGCATTCTCACGTAGCAATATGTCCCGAAGGGGGTAGTGAAGCTGGTCTTCTCTTCGTCCGCCTTGTTCATGAATATCTAGTGATAACCTGAGAAACAGTCCAACATACTGAGCATCTCCGAACAAGCTGCTGCATCGACCAAGGTGTCAATTCGCGGCAGTGGGTATTCGTCCTTCAGGCACGCCTTGTTCAGGATTGTGAAGTCAATGCACATTCGCCACTACAATGTTTGCTAGCCATTCTGGGTTCTGGACTTCGCGAATGACGCCCGCGTCCAGCAACTTTTGTACCTCGGCTTGAGCTGCTTTCTTCCTTTCTTTGGACATTGATCTTTGGCCCTGCTTCACGGGTTTCGCCTTCGGACTCACCCTGAGCTCATGCTCGATGACTTCTCGACTGACCCCTCGCAGATCCGAAGAGGACCAAGCAAACACATCTTGATTGTTGCGGAGAAATTGTATAAGCCTGGCCTCTTCGGCCTCTTCAAGCCCTTTTCCGATGATCACGATTCGATCAGGCACATCTTCGCACAAGGGCACCTTCTTCGTATGTTCCGCTGGGGATACACCCCCTAGCTTCTCAGGCTCTTCGCAGTTTTCACCATTATTGACCTCATTTGGTGCTTCAATGACATGGACGTTCTTGTCTGAGGTTGATGCGTTGTCCTCGCACCTTCTTGCTTCTTCTTGGTTTCCGAAGACTGTGATAATTCCTCCGGCCGTGGGTAGCTTCATGCATAGGTACGACTGATGAATTACTGCTGCGAATTTGACCAAGGTGTTGCGACCGAAGATGGCGTTGTAGGGATAGTTGATGTCGACCACGTCGAAGGTGATTGCTTCAGTTCTCTGTCCTGCACCTTCGCCAAACGTTACGTTGAGCTCTATCTTTCCAAGAGCTTCGATTCTCTTGCCTCCAAACCCAATGAGTGGATACTGTGACTTCTTCAGCGCTACTTCGGTGAACCCCATTTTGACGAAACACTGCCAGACGAGGATATCTGCCGAACTCCCGTTGTCCACCAAGATTCTCCCTACATCATTCCCCGCGAAGTGCACTGAATTCTTGCCAATGTTCGCCCTTATGACAAGGGGGTCATTATGTGGGTAGTGCTGCAGCCGAAGATCTGCCTGCGTGAAAGTTATTGGGACATGCGACCAAGTTGTCCGGAAGCATCTGCCCTCGCTGACGTGGGAGACTGTTCTGAAATATTCTTTCCGCTGCTTCTTTGTCTCATGGACTAGTTCGTTGGATCCTCCGGAGATGGCATTGATGATGTTGACCCTGTTGCCTGAAGGTGTGTCGATTGCTCGCTCGGGGGATCTGCCCCTGCTCTAGTTTTGGCGGTGGAGGTAAATTTGTTGTGTCGCAAGAGAGCGGTGTTGAGCTTCTGGACCATGACTGATTGTACTGTGGTGGTGGTAGCATTGGAAATGATTGTTGCGGAGGTGGTGCATATGGCAGTGGGTTATAATTGAAGACCGGGTACGACACCGGCCAATTCGGTGTAGGAGCCCAAGTATTTGCCATTGTCGAAGACTGAGGCGGTATCTGCGAGGTATGATTGACTGGTTTTGCTGGCTAGGAATTCTGCCGGTCAAACTCCTCTTTCCTTTCAATTGCGAAGGGGCACTCATTTGTCCAGTGGCCTTTGTCCTTGCCATGGAAGAAACAGAACGGAATTTTCTCCCTTCGACCACCGCTGTCCCTTCGGCCTTTGTTTTGTCGGTCTTCGCGATAGTGACGATCATCGCGGTTGGATCTTTCTTCATGTCGGTCCCTTTTGCCCTTGCCCTTGTGACGGTGTCTGTCCTCTCGGGGTCCCTCTTCGGATACGTTGTTCACTGTTCTTTTCTGCCTCGGCTCATCGGCGTGCCATGGTTTCGAATGGTGTGACACCTCAGGTGTCAATACTTTTAAATCCAATCAATACACCTTAGTTAAAGTAAAAAAAAATTTGGGAAAATAATTCAAGAGAAGGGTTCAAATAAAAGATCAGTTATTGCATAAGAAATGAAAGGAGAAAGAAAAAGGGTGAAAAGCTATTCAAAAGTTAATTCGAAAATATGCACAAAATTTTAGTTGGCTCATGGGAGGTGTTTCAATTGACATGTGCTCAATTGAACTTCAGCCAAAATCAATTCAAAAACTGAATAAAACTAAAGTCCTTTTGTGCAAATATGCAAGTGTACCAATAGATCAAACTGTGAGTTTCAAATGAAAATTTGCATAACACAAAAGTTGTAGATCTTGAAAAGTTATGCAAAAGTGGTATTCAACACTTTTCCATTTGAGCCCTCCAATTAGGAGATAATTTTAGTTTACCGAGAGGTCCCTGGAAATTTCAGAAATCACAAAAGAGCCCCCATCTCCATCTCTCTCTCCCGGCTGGCTCTGTTTCGCCCGCCGCCCGCCGTACGCCGCCGGTGGACTTCGTCCACCGCGCGCCCGCGGCCAAATGGACCCAGGGAGTCTCTCAGCGCCACCTGGCCCGCCCCTTGGCATCTCCTCGCGCGCACACGCGTCCCAGGCCGCTCCCCGTGCCGCCACGACACCCTCCGCCATGCGCCGCGCCGCTGCCGCTCCGCCCGCTCACCGTCGTGCGCCCCTGACCCAAATCGACCTCCCCCAGTCGCTGCACCCCTCGCCCAGGAGCTCTATGGCCTATAAAGACCCCCAGAGCTCCACCGTCGCGCCCCTTCTCCCCCTTCTTCCTCCTCCCGCCGCTCCGCCATGGCCGCCGAGATCCAGCTCGCACGGGCCGGCTAGCCCAGCCCCACATTGCCCCCTCCGACCACCGCAGAAGCTTCTCCACCTCCTAGTTACGCTCCACGCGCGCGGAATCGAACCCAAACCCCCTCCCGAAGCCGTTCCCCTCTTGCGCCGCCGCCGGCGAGCTCGGGCTCACCGCGGACCGGCCAGCTCCGAAGGAGACCGAGCCCGACAGCTACCCCAGAAGCATCCACGAGCTCACGCGGTGCTCGTGCGCGCCTTGTTCCCCTACCCCGAGCCCTCCTTCGCCTCTAGCGCCGGCGAACCGAACAACCGACCCGCCATCAACGCCGACGAGCTCAAACCCGTGCACCAAACCCTCGAACGTCGACCAGGGTAGGTGTTTCTCGATCCTTTCTCTCCCACGCGCCTCCCCGTGGCAGCCCCGGTAAGCCCTGCACCGCAGAACACCACCGGCAGGATGCCACGGCGGAGAAGGCCGGCGAAGGACCTGGTTGTAATTTGTTTTTTTTGTTTAAGGGTGTTTCTGCAAGTAATCCAGTGTATACCAGTGAACTTCTAAAATGCGAAACAAATCACAGAAAAATCCGAAAAATGCAAACTCAACTGATCTGGAATCCTTGTAACAAAATCTACAAATTTTGTAACATTCACATTTACAGAAACTCAACCGAATTTAATCTAGGGAAAAGATTAAGAAAACCACCTTATGCATGTTCATGAAGTTCTGCTCATCAAATGACCTTGATTTTTGGATATGTTATCACTAATGGGATGCTAAGATCACAGTAAAAAGATGACACCAAACCAAAACAGTTATCATGTTAGAACAATCAAGATTCTCTAATTTGTTTTAGCTTTCTCGATTTAATTCTGGAAAATATGCACATGACTTACTCTGGAATTTTTACTGCATGCATGTAAAACTAAAACACTGTTAATACCTAAATTTCAGATTTATTAGACTTCATTTGCTATATATCATGATTTATGCTTGTTTAATCAACTTAATTCCTCATATATAGTTCTTATGCTCAGAAAAATCTATATTAATTTCTGGAGTCTCTTTTTAGCTCTGTGTTCCTGTCTAAAAATTTTGAGCTGCAGTTACTGAGTTTGGCTTTGTCGAATGATCATGCTTAGCATCTTAGGGCTAGGTTTACTATTTTTGTTTTGAGTAATCTACAATGTTTCTGGTCATAATTTTTGGGAATGATCTTGTTCAGAGTATGTTCTACCTGTAATAAAGAGTTCAGATGCAATACTGGCCAAATGCATCTTGAGAAATTTATGCAAACTCATGCTAAGTTAACTGAATAACTAATTTATCATAGTGAGTTAAATCTTGAAAAATTTTCCGGAGTATGTTTAACTCATGACTAGTCTCTGGTAAAAATTTGAGAACCAAATCCTTAGTAAAACTTTCTGTAGAATTAATCTTTGTTAATGGATTGCTGTTTTTATTCTTTTTATCACCTCTGCTATATAAGTGTATAAAATCTGGAAAAATTTCAGTACTGAGTTTATGCTTTGAAGTTGCTTGCATAAAATTTGTAGCACCAGAACCCATGTTCAACATTCTGTACAAAAAGATGAAGCAACTAGAGTAATCCATTTGCATGAATAGTTATAGATTTTGCTCTATGGTAGATGCTGAAATTTATACAATGAATGTTCAAGTTTGGATCTGAGTTACTTTAGTGTTTCATCACTAGCTCTTTAGTAGTTGTGTTGTTAAGAAAGAATGAAAGCATGATATGTGTTGAAATTAAAAATGAAAACCCAAAACCCCACCCATTCTTGAATAAACGTAGTTATGTTTACTACTCTATAAACGTTTGCCCATGCATTGAAATGTGAAATCGTCACTAAATTAACTTTCATTGGACTACAACTTTATCGTGAAGGAAAGAAATTGTTATCCATGAATAACTCATAATCTTGCATGGCATATAGAAACGATTAATCTCGCGGACGGTGACTACGAACTGGTGCCCGCGGACTCTCGTGCGGATCAGGAGGTCTCCTTGAACTGTACTAACTTGTCTCAAGACCTGGGCCAAGCCCCAGAAGCTTTTCTGTCTGACAGTGCCCAAGAAGGCAAGCCCCGGAGCATAATTCCACTATTTCTGAATTATCATTCAGCTATCTATTTATTAATGTATTGTAATATTTTATTTTCTGCATTTAAGTTTTCTAGGCGTTGATCGAAAACCTTAGATGCATGATCCCTAGGAACCTATGTTGATACCGGATCTTTTTATCGACTAGCTGCCATGCTAAATAGGTACGGTAGAAGTCGAGTGGTTTCCTGCCTCTCGCGAGCAAATAGGAATTGTACTGACTTTAATTCCTGTTGAAATGTAAGGACAACGGGCGGGGTTGTGTAGTTGTGATACCCCACTGGTGTAGTCAAAAATGGCTAAGGTCGCGGTGTGTGGCTCATTTCGTTAAGCGTTTGAAAGTACTAGCCACATACCGAGAAATATGGTAATCGGTAAGCTTAAGTACCTGATTGGACTGGTGAGTGGAACGACCATTCACCCTCTTGGTAGAAGTAGGGTTTATATTTTTGTCGCGACGTACGGGTGCAGAGTGGTCGGACTCTGTAGTCGGGAAGGGTGACCCGGATCCACTGACTGGAAAGAAAGGGGAAAAGTAGCGTGGGCGGGAGCGAAGTCAATCCCCATGCGTGTGGTCTAGGTTCCCCTGGCCAGGTTGAAATTCGATTCAGAATCGTCCGCCTCTCACGGCATGAGATTGCTTAATGATTTCGGTCACATAGAGTAACAAGTGGAATATGATAATGAAAATACTGCTGGTTGATTAAATGGTTGCTCTACCATGTTTGAGTAGAGTTAGTTGCAAATTTAGAATGGTTAATTCCACTAGAATCTGGCTAAGTAAAACCTGAAAGTAAGGATCAACACTTAGTGGCATTTTTGGCAAACAAACCCTACCAACCAAAAAGCCTTGCATGTCTAGTTATCGGACTACGTTATATCCGGAGACGGGTCAGTCTTGCTGAGTATTAGTATACTCAGCCTTGCTTGTGGCACTGTTTTTCAGGTACTAACTTTGAAGATCTGTTTACGAGTCTTACTTGGCCTTGTACTCTGCCTCCGGGTTGGTCTGTTGAGTGGGATGGCCCTTCAGCTGGTGCTAATCACCCTCCCGCTGAGTGACGCATTCGTACGGGCTTTACCGATGCGTCACGTTATCTCGCTAGTTATCTTTGCTGCTTCCATTGAACATGAGACTTAAATAATTGAGTAGTTGGAACTCCGTGGTACTTTGTTACTCTGAACTTGGTTTGTAATAAATTTTCTTTCCGCTGCAATCACTCTGAGCTGTATGAAATGGTTTGTGTTGTAATCTCTGGGCTCACCTTCGTGTGAGTGTTGTCTGCTGATCCTGGAATAGCGTGGCTTTTATCGAGGCTTCACTTGAGGAACTACCGGTGAGTGCCAAATCGGGTCAGAGTTGCTTAGCAACAAAGATCAGTGCACCCGGGCCCAGTAGTTTTGGGTGGTTCCGCCACAGCTGGCATTAGAGCTCGCAGACAGCCTACCAGAGATGGCAACCTCGGTTTTCACAACAATAACTTAAAACTTGACTTCAAAGCTACTAAAGTTTTTGAAAGAGTTTAGGATCTCCAAGGACAAGTCTAGGACGTAAAGCCCTAGGGAATCTTATGGGTATAATCAGGTGGCTTATTTTGTATGGCTAACTTCCAGCACATTACCTTTCAGTATTTAAATTCTGTAATTTAAATCCTGCAACTACGTCGTCGCCACGAAGGTACGCTTACTCAGTCAGCTGAGGGAGTCTGACCTTCCCGTCGGTGATGCGAGCCGAATGCTGGAGCTCAAGCAGTGGCCTACTTGAGCTGCTGCCCATATACCAACTTCGGTTGAGTATATGGGGAGTAATGGTTCGAAATTGGAATTCAATTCCCCGTCAAAGACGGTACTCAGTCAATACGTTGTTTCGATAACGTATGCTTAACGTTGTCCATACGGCGGTAATGGTATGGATGCCGATTCTATAGTGATCGGTAATGTATGGGGACGCTTTCGTGAGTGCTGGCACGAAAGGTTCATTTTATATACTGTCAATCTTCTGCAGGTACGCTAACTCGAAATCGAATTATAGGCTATCTAGCTATATCGAGTAGCTATATAGTGAGAGATGTAATATGTATGCCACCAAAGTCATTGCGTAAGACCAAGGTTACTTGGCAATTTTTTTTTCTTGGTGAGGACGTATAGGTTCTACATTCATTCTCAAAAAGATTAGCAAATAAATCTCTGGGGAAATCGCAAGCAAATCAGCTAAAACACCATCCTAAGGAGTATCCAGAAAGTCTGCAACCTGGTTTCCACGAATTTTAACCTTCTGTTAAGTTACTCAAATCGACTTGGGGTAGTAAGACTAAATGGTGTTTCCTAAGTTATCCAGCTGCTGTAAAAATTTTAAAATTTTTGAAGCCTTCTAGCATGGTATTTGTATTTTTGGATCAACCCTGTGTAAAACTGTTAACTCTGAACAGTCTATACAACTGAAATTTTTCGACCTTTATAAGTTGTTCAAACTAAAAATCGTTCAACATGAAAGTTGTAGACAACTAAGTGATGAGCTTACCATAAAAATTTGAAATTTTTTTGACGTCTGGGTTGAGAGTTATAGTCAAAATACACCCTCTCTGGACACTCAGTTTTCCTGGTTGACATCACTCTGAATACCTGAGCATATCACCCCCATGGAAACCGAATTGAGCTTAGTGATGACTAGATGAATTGTTCCTTAATATCAGAGGGATCTCGTGTAAATTTTTGAGAATTTTTGAAGCAAGTTCTCTACAGTTTTGGCCATTTCTTTCACTGTTCCAGAGTTAGTAGTTCTTGTTACCATCAGCTGATCCATCGGTCTTTTGTTGGGACAGATGGAAGAGCTGCTGGTCATTGACGCGCAGGGGCACGTGCACTCCGCTTGCCTGCACTGGGACGGGTTTCCCCGCCGTCTTTGGGAGCTTTTGAGCGCAGCCGGTTACCTCCAGCCACCGGTTTACGATGGCCACGAGTTTGTGGAGGACGGAGTTCGTCGCTGCAGTGTGACGATGGTGATCCCGCAGCACCCGCTCAACGGGTGGGAGCCGATCGTGACTCAGATGGTCGGTCACTACCTGCTGGACACCTGGGAGCTTACCGCCATGAGGGCGATGACCACCTTTTGCTCTTTGCGCCCTCTGGAGGTGGTTCTGACCGCGTTCGGGTTGTTCCCTGCACCTGACCCGGCAGACCCGCTTTGGCTCGACCGGATGGCACACATGGACGTGGTCGCTACCCTTGACCCGGTCGGGGCCCTTCGGACGACAGCGAGGTGCTTGGACGGTCTCTACAGACTTCACACTTACCAGGGTTACGCCGTCGCTCAGTTGGTGGACCACGCTCAGGCCCTGCACCTGGCGGTCCAGCTGAGAGATGGGCAGCTTCAGGAGGCTAGTACCGAGCTCGAGAGCAGGGCTACTCTTATCGCCCAGCTCCACGGCCAGGTTCACGAGCTTCAGGACACTGTGTCGGATCGTGACGCTACGATCAACTTCCTGGAGGACCAGTTTCACGACCTGCAGCTTGAGATGGACGAGGCCCAGGGGCAGCTCCACGCGATACAGCACGCGCAGGATGCCCTTCACGCACCTCCCGACGAGATGCAGGTGGACGAGGAGGACGAGCCCCAGGAGATAGAGGGCGTTTCAGAGATGGACTCCGAGGACCAGGCGCCGCAGCCCGCGCCGGTTGAGGTTCACACTCCCGCGGCGAGTGAGGCATCGATCAACATGTAGACCGAGGCGCGGTTGTCTAGCTTTTGTAGACTCCTCTTAGTGTGGCCTACTTTTGGGATCATGGCTACTAGGCTAACTTAGAGTTGAGTAACCCCCTTAGTACTGATGTTAGGAGTAACCAAGTAGAAATGAGAGAATGATGGATGTAATGAATCCCTAATGCTACTAGTGTTAATCATCAGTGATCTGTGAAAAGCTGAAAGCAGCAGCTAGTTCGAATTTTTATCCTCTTTTCCTTTCGGATTTAGCTCCTGAGTTGAATACCAAAGTTGTTCCAATTTTCATCGTGGAAATACTCGCAAAATTTCAGCCCAAACGGATCAGTAACACGGGAGATAATCGCCAATTACAGAAGCCCTGCTTTCTGTGAAACAGAAAAACAAGAGGAGGAGTAAATGAATTTTTCGACTAACCTACTATGGAAATATGACTTTGTGATGACTACCAAAGTTGTAGATCATGAAATTATCTATCTCCTGTAAAAATTTCAAGTTTATATCATGTACAGAACTCCAGTTATGAGCATTTTTGTATCACTGGTTTTCTGCACGACGTGATTTAAGCAATTCCGAACATTTACATGTCATCTTGAGTTGAAATTCCCATTCGAGATGATGATAACGATGGGTCTAATGCAAAATTACTCACATTTCAGATGGTGGGATCGACTTGAGGCACCCCTAGTGGATTTGGAGCCGGAGGGAATGGCGATCCACCTCCACCTCCTCCACCAGTGGGTATTGCTGAGGTACTTGCCGCCCAGACGGAGATTTTGCGGCAGTTGGTTCAAGCTCAGCAACAACCGCGGGTTGGGCATCATGCTCATCACGCACAAGAAGCGAGCTACCAAGATTTCCTCAGTACTCAGCCTCCGCTGTTCAATAAAGCGGATGAGCCTCTAGACGCGGACGCTTGGATTCGCACTATCGAGTCCAAGTTTTCTCTATTGACTACTCCTTGTTCCGAAGCGAACAAGACTCGCTATGCCGCGCAGCAGCTTCGCGGATCAGCTCGTATGTGGTGGGATCATTACCACGGGATGCTACCGGCTGATCATGTGGTGAATTGGAATGAGTTTAAGTTGGCTTTTCGAGATCATCATATCCCAGCTGGACTTCTTGATCGTAAGCTCAACGAGTTCTTGGCCTTAACTCAGGGCACTCGTACTGTGGTGCAGTATGCCCAAGTATTCCAACAATTGTGTCAATATGCTGGACATCACGCAGATACCGACGCTAAGAAGCGTGAACGCTTCCGTCGAGGCCTTAGTACCAAGTTACAAGAGAGGCTAAATCTTGTCCGAGCAGACTCTTTCAATGAATTGGTGAATATGGCTATCTCTCAGGAGGATCTTATTTCTGCACACCGCGCTGAAAAGAAGCGCAAGGCACCTGCTGGACCCTCGAGTGCCTCTGCACCGAGGTATCGTATTGTGCAAAATAGCCCACCCGCATTCTCTCAGAAGGCCCCTCAGTCAGGGCGTTGGATTATTCGACCTCCTCAACAGCAGCAGCAGACTCGATTCGGGTTTCCTCAGCAAGCTCGATTTGCACCTCAGCAGCAGCAGAACGGCCCTAGGCCGAATACTCAGCCAGCCGCTCGCCCTGATAATAATAACCGCTGTTTCAGATGCGGGAGTCCGGATCACTTTGCCAAGATGTGCCCCCAGGCGGGACAATCGCAAGGGCAGGCTTCTCGCAGAAATGATCAGAACAAGGGCAAGAGGCAAACCATTTAAGTCAGGCAGGGCCGACTTAACTTCACCAACCTTGCTGAACTACCCGAGGGAGCACCAATCATGTCGGGTACATTCTCTATAAACCATCACCCCGCAGTTATCTTATTCGACTCTGGTGCATCTCATAGCTTCATTAGTTCTAAATTTGGAGCAAAAGTTGGTTTAGATTTTTGCCACACCAAAGGCTCTTATATGATATCTACTCCTGGTGGTAAAATAGCATCCAACCAAATGGTTAGAACAGCACCGCTTAAGTTGGGTAGTAGAACGATTTCAACCGAGTTAATCCTATTACCACTAGAAGGAATTGATGTTATTCTGGGAATGGAATGGATGAAAAGACATGGGGTAGTGTTAGATATCTCTTCCCGAGTTGTCGAAATAAATTCTCCAACTCATGGTCATTCGGTTCTATATTTACCTCATCACCAATGCAACAACTCTTGTGCCTATGCCATGAAAGATATTCGTCTCGAAGATATTCCGGTAGTCCGTGAATATGCAGATGTGTTTCCGGACGATTTACCTGGTATGCCTCCAGACCGGGATATCGAATTTATCATTGAACTTCAGCCTGGTACAGCCCCTATTTCAAAAAGGCCGTATCGAATGCCGCCTAAAGAATTAGCCGAATTAAAAATCCAGCTGCAAGAACTTCTGGACAATGGTTTTATTCGCCCAAGTGCTTCACCTTGGGGTTGCCCAGCATTGTTCGTAAAGAAGAAGGATGACAGTCTGAGGTTGTGTGTTGACTACCGGCCTCTCAATGCGGTGACCATCAAAAATAAATATCCACTTCCCCGCATTGATGTACTGTTTGATCAATTGGCTGGAGCAAAGATCTTCTCCAAGATTGATCTTCGTTCGGGTTATCATCAAATTAAAATTCGGCCTTGTGATATTCCCAAGACCGCCTTCTCAACCAGATATGGTCTCTATGAGTACTTGGTTATGTCTTTCGGTCTCACCAATGCTCCGGCCTATTTCATGTATCTCATGAACTCGGTATTTATGCCGGAACTTGACAAGTTTGTCGTGGTTTTTATTGACGACATTCTGATCTATTCCAAAGATGAGGCAGAACATGAGCAACATTTGCGCATTGTTCTTCAACGTCTCAGAGATCATAAGCTGTACGCAAAATTCTCCAAGTGTGAATTCTGGCTGGACACAGTCAAATTTCTGGGTCACACTATATCTAGTGAAGGCATTTCAGTTGATCCCAGCAAAGTACAAGAAGTGATGGACTGGAAACCTCCTACTTCAGTTCATCAGATCCGCAGTTTTCTCGGCTTGGCGGGGTATTATCGCAGATTTATTCCGGACTTCTCCAGAATTGCTAAGCCCATGACAGAGCTACTAAGGAAGGATGTCAAGTTTAAATGGAACGCAAAGTGTGATGAAGCATTCCATACTTTGAGAGCACATCTAACCACTGCACCAGTCTTGGCTCAACCTGACAACAATAAACCATACGACGTTTATTGTGATGCTTCAGGCACTGGTCTTGGTTGTGTTCTAATGCAAGACAATCGGGTGATAGCTTATGCTTCCCGAGCTTTTCGGCCACACGAGCTAAATTATCCCACTCATGATCTTGAACTAGCCACCGTTATTCACGCTCTCAAGCTTTGGAGACACTACCTTATGGGTACTCATTGCAATATCTATACCGACCATAAGAGTCTCAAATACATTTTCACTCAAAGTGAGCTGAATATGAGGCAACGAAGATGGCTGGAATTAATCAAAGATTATGATCTGGAGGTCCATTATCATCCGGGCAAGGCGAATGTTGTAGCCGATGCGCTCAGTCGCAAGGTTCACTGCAATTGCTTTTCAGTGGAGTCATATAATGACACATTGTGTGCTGAAATGCAAAGGCTGAAATTGGAGATCATCCCTCAAGGTTCTTTGAATCATATTTCGGTGGAACCGACACTCTATGACAAGGTCATCATGGCACAATTATACGACAAAAGTGTTGGTATCATCAAGCAGAAAGTAGTAGAAGGTGAAAATAAATATAAGTGTTTCCGAGTAGACCATAAAGGGATTTTGTGGTTCGAGGATCGCCTAGTCGTTCCAAAGAATCATGAGCTGCGGAAACAAATCCTGGATGAAGCACATCTCTCTAAATTTTCTATTCATCCGGGTAGCACCAAGATGTACCAAGATCTCAGACAAAATTTTTGGTGGACTCGCATGAAGAGAGAGATTGCCAAATATGTCGCAGAATGTGACACCTGCCAGAGAGTGAAAGCTAGTCACTTGAAAGTTGCTGGAACTCTCCAACCTCTACCAATTCCGTCTTGGAAATGGGAAGATATCAGCATGGATTTCATCGTAGGCTTACCAAATACTTCTCAGCACCATGATTCCATTTGGGTCATTGTTGATAGGCTCACAAAGACCGCTCATTTTATTCCAGTACATACTGAATATCGAGCCAAGAAATATGCTGAGATCTATATTGATCGGATTGTCTGCCTACACGATATACCAAAAACAATTATATCGGATCGTGGTCCTCAGTTTGTGGCAAGGTTTTGGGAGCAACTCCAAGAGGCTCTCGGAACTAAATTAATTCGAAGCTCAGCTTACCATCCACAGACTGACGGACAGACCGAAAGGGTGAATCAAATTCTTGAGGATATGCTTCGAGCATGTGTCATCCATTATGACAAAAACTGGGACAAATGTTTATCCTTGGCTGAGTTTTCTTATAACAACAGCTATCAGGCCAGTCTGAAGATGGCACCCTTCGAGGCCTTGTATGGTCGACGGTGTCGAACCCCTTTGAGTTGGTCCCAGACTGGAGAACGTCAAATCTTTGGACCTGAATTAGTGGTCGAGGCTGAAGAGAAAGTAAAAATAATACAAGCAAATCTCCGAGCAGCCCAGTCTCGGCAACAGAGTTATTTCGATAAAAGAAGGGATCCTTTGAAGTTCATGGTTGGTAACCATGTCTATTTACGAGTGTCCCCAACTCGAGGCGTTCAACGTTTCGGAGTCAGGGGTAAGCTCGCACCTCGCTATGTCGGGCCATATGAAATCATTGAAGAATGTGGACCCGTGGCTTATCGTTTGCGACTTCCTTCACAACTTGCCACCATCCATAATGTTTTCCACATATCCCAACTCAAGAAATGTGTTCGAGTTCCTACGGAAATCATTGATCAACAGGAAATTTTAGTGGAGCCCGATCTCTCATATACCGAGTATCCACTCAGAATTCTGGATCAAAAAGAGAGAGGTACTCGTCGAAAGGTGGTAAAAATGTATAAAATTCAGTGGTCTCATCACACTGAAGAAGAAGCCACTTGGGAGACGGAGGATTATCTTAATCGACACTATCCGGGTTTCCTTAGCTCTACCTCAGGTATATCAGTTTCCCCACCTAAATCCAATCATCCAATCTCGGGACGAGATTCTTTTTAAGGGGGGTAGGTTGTGACACCTCAGGTGTCAATACTTTTAAATCCAATCAATACACCTTAGTTAAAGTAAAAGAAAATTTGGGAAAATAATTCAAGAGAAGGGTTCAAATAAAAGATCAGTTATTGCATAAGAAATGAAAGGAGAAAGAAAAAGGGTGAAAAGCTATTCAAAAGTTAATTCAAAAATATGCACAAAATTTTAGTTGGCTCATGGGAGGTGTTTCAATTGACATGTGCTCAATTGAACTTCAGCCAAAATCAATTCAAAAACTGAATAAAACTAAAGTCCTTTTGTGCAAATATGCAAGTGTACCAATAGTTCAAAATGTGAGTTTCAAATGAAAATTTGCATAACACAAAAGTTGTAGATATTGAAAAGTTATGCAAAAGTGGTATTCAACATTTTTCCATTTGAGCCCTCCAATTAGGAGATAATTTTAGTTTACCGAGAGGTCCCTGGAAATTTCAGAAATCACAAAAGAGCCCCCATCTCCATCTCTCTCTCCCGGCTGGCTCTGTTTCGCCCGCCGCCCGCCGTACGCCGCCGGTGGACTTCGTCCACCGCGCGCCCGCGGCCAAATGGACCCAGGGAGTCTCTCAGCACCACCTGGCCCGCCCCTTGGCATCTCCTCGCGCGCACACGCGTCCCAGGCCGCTCCTCGTGCCGCCACGACACCCTCCGCCATGCGCCGCGCCGCTGCCGCTCCGCCCGCTCGCCGTCGTGCGCCCCTGACCCAAATCGACCTCCCCCAGTCGCTGCACCCCTCGCCCAGGAGCTCTATGGCCTATAAAGACCCCCAGAGCTCCACCGTCGCGCCCCTTCTCCCCCTTCTTCCTCCTCCCGCCGCTCCGCCATGGCCGCCGAGATCCAGCTCGCGCGGGCCGGCTAGCCCAGCCCCACATTGCCCCCTCCGACCACCGCAGAAGCTTCTCCACCTCCTAGTTACGCTCCACGCGCGCGGAATCGAACCCAAACCCCCTCCCGACGCCGTTCCCCTCTTGCGCCGCCGCCGGCGAGCTCGGGCTCACCGCGGACCGGCCAGCTCCGAAGGAGACCGAGCCCGACAGCTACCCCAGAAGCATCCACGAGCTCACGCGGTGCTCGTGCGCGCCTTGTTCCCCTACCCCGAGCCCTCCTTCGCCTCCAGCGCCGGCGAACCGAACAACCGACCCGCCATCAACGCCGACGAGCTCAAACCCGTGCACCAAACCCTCGAACGTCGACCAGGGTAGGTGTTTCTCGATCCTTTCTCTCCCACGCGCCTCCCCGTGGCAGCCCCGGTAAGCCCTGCACCGCAGAACACCACCGGCAGGATGCCACGGCGGAGAAGGCCGGCGAAGGACCTGGTTGTAATTTGTTTTTTTTGTTTAAGGGTGTTTCTGCAAGTAATCCAGTGTATACCAGTGAACTTCTAAAATGCGAAACAAATCACAGAAAAATCCGAAAAATGCAAACTCAACTGATCTGGAATCCTTGTAACAAAATCTACAAATTTTGTAACATTCACATTTACAGAAACTCAACCGAATTTAATCTAGGGAAAAGATTAAGAAAACCACCTTATGCATGTTCATGAAGTTCTGCTCATCAAATGACCTTGATTTTTGGATATGTTATCACTAATGGGATGCTAAGATCACAGTAAAAAGATGACACCAAACCAAAACAGTTATCATGTTAGAACAATCAAGATTCTCTAATCTGTTTTAGCTTTCTCGATTTAATTCTGGAAAATATGCACATGACTTACTCTGGAATTTTTACTGCGTGCATGTAAAACTAAAACACTGTTAATACCTAAATTTCAGATTTATTAGACTTCATTTGCTATATATCATGATTTATGCTTGTTTAATCAACTTAATTCCTCATATATAGTTCTTATGCTCAGAAAAATCTATATTAATTTCTGGAGTCTCTTTTCAGCTCTGTGTTCCTGTCTAAAAATTTTGAGCTGCAGTTACTGAGTTTGGCTTTGTCGAATGATCATGCTTAGCATCTTAGGGCTAGGTTTACTATTTTTGTTTTGAGTAATCTACAATGTTTCTGGTCATAATTTTTGGGAATGATCTTGTTCAGAGTATGTTCTACCTGTAATAAAGAGTTCAGATGCAATACTGGCCAAATGCATCTTGAGAAATTTATGCAAACTCATGCTAAGTTAACTGAATAACTAATTTATCATAGTGAGTTAAATCTTGAAAAATTTTCTGGAGTATGTTTAACTCATGACTAGTCTCTGGTAAAAATTTGAGAACCAAATCCTTAGTAAAACTTTCTGTAGAATTAATCTTTGTTAATGGATTGCTGTTTTTATTCTTTTTATCACCTCTGCTATATAAGTGTATAAAATCTGGAAAAATTTCAGTACTGAGTTTATGCTTTGAAGTTGCTTGCATAAAATTTGTAGCACCAGAACCCATGTTCAACATTCTGTACAAAAAGATGAAGCAACTAGAGTAATCCATTTGCATGAATAGTTATAGATTTTGCTCTATGGTAGATGCTGAAATTTATACAATGAATGTTCAAGTTTGGATCTGAGTTACTTTAGTGTTTCATCACTAGCTCTTTAGTAGTTGTGTTGTTAAGAAAGAATGAAAGCATGCTATGTGTTGAAATTAAAAATGAAAACCCAAAACCCCACCCATTCATGAATAAACGTAGTTATGTTTACTACTCTATAAACGTTTGCCCATGCATTGAAATGTGAAATCGTCACTAAATTAACTTTCATTGGACTACAACTTTATCGTGAAGGAAAGAAATTGTTATCCATGAATAACTCATAATCTTGCATGGCATATAGAAACGATTAATCTCGCGGACGGTGACTACGAACTGGTGCCCGCGGACTCTCGTGCGGATCAGGAGGTCTCCTTGAACTGTACTAACTTGTCTCAAGACCTGGGCCAAGCCCCAGAAGCTTTTCTGCCTGAAAGTGCCCAAGAAGGCAAGCCCCGGAGCATAATCCCACTATTTCTAAATTATCATTCAGCTATCTATTTATTAATGTATTGTAATATTTTGTTTTCTGCATTTAAGTTTTCTAGGCGTTGATCGAAAACCTTAGATGCATGATCCCTAGGAACCTATGTTGATACCGGATCTTTTTATCGACTAGCTGCCATGCTAAATAGGTACGGTAGAAGTCGAGTGGTTTCCTGCCTCTCGCGAGCAAATAGGAATTGTACTGACTTTAATTCCTGTTGAAATGTAAGGACAACGGGCGGGGTTGTGTAGTTGTGATACCCCGCTGGTGTAGTCAAAAATGGCTAAGGTCGCGGTGTGTGGCTCATTTCGTTAAGCGTTTGAAAGTACTAGCCACATACCGAGAAATATGGTAATCGGTAAGCTTAAGTACCTGATTGGACCGGCGAGTGGAACGACCATTCACCCTCTTGGTAGAAGTAGGGTTTATATTTTTGTCGCGACGTACGAGTGCAGAGTGGTCGGACTCTGTAGTCGGGGAGGGTGACCCGGATCCACGGACTGGAAAGAAAGGGGAAAAGTAGCGTGGGCGGGAGCGAAGTCAATCCCCATGCGTGTGGTCTAGGTTCCCCTGGCCAGGTTGAAATTCGATTCGGAATCGTCCGCCTCTCACGGCATGAGATTGCTTAATGATTTCGGTCACATAGAGTAACAAGTGGAATATGATAATGAAAATACTGCTGGTTGATTAAATGGTTGCTCTACCATGTTTGAGTAGAGTTAGTTGCAAATTTAGAATGGTTAATTCCACTAGAATCTGGCTAAGTAAAACCTGAAAGTAAGGATCAACACTTAGCGGCATTTTTGGCAAACAAACCCTACCAACCAAAAAGCCGTGCATGTCTAGTTATCGGACTACGTTATATCCGGAGACGGGTCAGTCTTGCTGAGTATTAGTATACTCAGCCTTGCTTGTGGCACTGTTTTTCAGGTACTAACTTTGAAGATCTGTTTGCGAGTCTTACTTGGCCTTGTACTCTGCCTCCGGGTTGGTCTGTTGAGTGGGATGGCCCTTCAGCTGGTGCTAATCACCCTCCCGCTGAGTGACGCATTCGTACGGGCTTTACCGATGCGTCACGTTATCTCGCTAGTTATCTTTGCTGCTTCCGTTGAACATGAGACTTAAATAATTGAGTAGTTGGAACTCCGTGGTACTTTGTTACTCTGAACTTGGTTTGTAATAAATTTTCTTTCCGCTGCAATCACTCTGAGCTGTATGAAATGGTTTGTGTTGTAATCTCTGGGCTCACCTTCGTGTGAGTGTTGTCTGCTGATCCTGGAATAGCGTGGCTTTTATCGAGGCTTCACTCGAGGAACTACCGGTGAGTGCCAAATCGGGTCAGAGTTGCTTAGCAACAAAGATCAGTGCACCCGGGCCCAGTAGTTTTGGGTGGTTCCGCCACAAATGGGACCTCTCACTGCTTCGCGATTTCTTCTGCTCGTTCTTTTCCTCGAACCTTCTCCTCTTCGCCCGATCGGATATGCAATATTCTTGCATTATCTCGAACAGTTTTGTGACTGTCTTTGGCTTACGCCGTGATATGTATTCCCCGCATGGTCCCAGGTTGATCCCCTTCACCACCGAATCGATGATGCTCTGGTCGGCAACATTGGGTGCTCTTGCGCGAAGCTTCATGACACTCCGGAGATATTCTTGCAAGGTCATGCTTCCTTGCCTTAGATCGTGGAAGTCGAAAGATGTGACCTCGTCGGGCCTTACGGCGCGGAAGCTTGAACATAACTCAATGCGAAGCTGCTTCCAAGACAGAATGGTTCCTGTGGGGATGTTTGCATACCAGCGCTGCGCCAAGCCCTTCAATGAGAGGACAAGCGCCTTCGCCTTACATGCGGTGCCTCCTCCTGATGCTTCGATGGTGGCTTCGTACTTGAGGAGGAACTCTTCGGGGTCTGACTCCCCATCGAACTGAGGCAATATTGCTGGGTTAAGACGGTGAGGCCTCTGTACCTCCTCCAGCTCTTCGGACAATGGTGATATCCTGTGATGGCTTCTTTGGAAACACTCTTCGCCGTATGACTCAGAATGGTCAGAGATCTCTTCGACAGGCACGAAGTTCTGGCGGGACCTCGGTGGTTCTTGCTGTCGCGGGTTGGCCACCACGACTGCATCCCTCTGGGGTGGTCTTGGTGGAGCCTGCAATTGCTCCAGCTGCAGCCTCTGGGCACGGAGCTTCTCCTACATTGCCTTGCAGCGAAGCTCCTCCTCCCTCAACTTGTTGTACTGCTCTTGACACTCTGCTTTGGTGAGCATGGTCTGCTTCCCCTTCGCCCTTGTCATCACTTGTGGCTCCGACGGTCCTGACTCCAATGCCTGCTGCTGAACCCTTCGTGCCTCTTCGATGCGAGCGTCGATGCGACGCATCGCAGCGATGTCTTTGGCTGTGACGCCGATGTCCAGAAGGTTGACTTCAAGCTGGCCATCTGCAAGGGCCTCGACGGAGACGTCGTCGCTGCTAGCCCCGTTCGTCTGTGTTGCTGCCGCTTCGCCCTGCGAGGGCATTGCCGTCGTCGTTTCCTCCGAAGTGGCTCCGGTGGTCCCTCTCTTCTTCGTTGCCGCCATGTGGTGTATCGAACCGACGGGTGGGCGCCAAACTGTTGGTGGAGAGTGTCTCCGGAACAGACGAACACAACAACAGTAATAGGCAACACGGAAATCTAGTATTAAGGTGCTCTTTTTCGATTTCCCATCATCCCCTCAACGAACGTTACACAGGGTATTTATAGGCGGCGTTACACATTCAATGTACAATTACTCGATTGCACCCCTACAATGGTAATATTCTCGGAATATTCCTAGATGCGAGCGTAATTTGCCCGTTACAATTTGAGTGCGCCACAGCTCAGCAGCGGGACCCATGCCGACCCCGGCATCTTCGCCGCACCCGACGAAGCTCCTGGACCCGCTGCTAAGTACTCTGCGAGACTCATGTCACCAAGTCTTCGCTCCTCTCCGTCTTCTTGCTCATGGAACAGCGAAGACGGAACACCTCCGCGATAGCTCCTAGCGTCAGCTTCAGTGTTCTGGGTGCCGCGTCTTTGCTTCCTGACCCGAAGACGCGCGAAGATGGTTGTCTGTCGGCTTCAGCTCGCCCTCGACTCCTTGTCTTCGCGTACCTCCGGCGATCTGACCGAAGGTGGTGACCCCAACAGCGTGCCACATGGCATGCTGACATCAGCATGATGTTATCCAGGGGCATGGCTCAACTGACGTCAGCATGGCCATTGCTAACGTCAGCATTGACCGATCAATGGTCAACGGTCAGGGTGCCCACCTGTCGGTCAGCGCGTGTCAGTGCTTAAAATGACCAAAGGAAAAAAAGAGAAAAGGTGCTGTGCTCGTGGGCTCGATTTGATCTTGGGCCAGCTCGCAGCCCATCTGGCTTCGGCCCGTCTTCTTTTCATGCGCGGAGCTCGGCTCGGTCCGGCAATGACTCATGGGCCGTAGCCCATCTTCTTCTTCTTCTTTTCTTTTTCTTCTCTTCCCCTTCCCTTTTGGTAACGAGTCGGCCCCTCGTGTCATCGTCGTCCTCCTCTCTCTACCTTGTGGGTCCCGCCCATCAGTGGTGGTTGGATCCCATGTGGCTCCACTCTGATCTGGTGCGGCTCCTGTGCATGGGTGCTTCGGTGTGTCAGGGCCAGCGCGTGATGTCGCGGTTGTGACCGCGGGTGGCATGGCAGCGGGGCATCCGTGGAGAGTCGGTGGCAAGGCTCGCTGGGGCACCCGGGCCTAGGAAAAACCTAGCCTTTGGCTATGCGGTGAGCTCTGCTCGCGTGTGAAGCCGTCGGAGCTGGCTTGCGGCAATGTTGGCGACGTGCGCGTGTAGGCGGCAAAGACCGACGGCGGTGGCAATGCAGGCCGGCTTGGCCAAGATCCTAGGCGGGGCAATGGCCCGACCTTGGGCTTACGTCCGCACTGGCGCACGCAGCCGGTGCATGGCAAGGCAACGGCGTAACCGCGGCGGTGGTAGGGTCGGCCGGAGGCGTTACGGTCTCGTCGGAGCACGCCAAAGAGTGGCATTCGGGGTTCAGGCTACGGGACACTGTGCAAGGCGGTGCCTTGGCAGGGGCGATTCATGCACACGCGCGGACCCTGGCAATCCAGAGCCACGGTGTGGCCATGGCGAGCGAACTCGGCACGGAGGCGCTAGGGGTAGCGGCGACGGCTGGCTGCGGTTTACGACGGCGTGCGGCGAAGGGCTCCTGCAGGTGCACACAATAGGGTAGGAGGGTCCTAGGGCTTCGCTAGGGTTCGGCCATGGCGGCCCAGGCTCACCGGAGCACGTGAATCCATGATGGCGAGGTGCGGCGAAGAGGGCTTACCGGTGGCCTCAGAGTCACTATGGCTTGGTGCGGGAAGGAGGCAGTGCAGGGAGGTCCGGCTGTGCCATGCCGTCCAGTGCTGCTATGACGAGGTCGGTGGGTCGAGGTGATAGAGCTCCGGCGGCGGGCGACACTCCTCTCCCTTCTTCTCTCCTCCTCTGCTTCTTCCTCCTTTCTTCGATTCCGACGGCGACGGTGCAGGAAAACCCCAATTGGCTTAGGGTTGGGGTTTGCGGCAGTGCTGGGGACCTTATGTAGGCGGCGGCCATGGTTGTGGCGGTCACGGATGCCGGGGTCGCTCCACGGGTGGTGGTTCGCGGCGCGGGGCACGTGGCGTGCATCCAATGGTGTGGTGTTGACGGTCGTTAAGTGCAAAATAGGACAGTCAACTATACTCACTTAAGAAGGAAAACCATACCTCTTACACGCATATTTGTATCACTAACCTTGCTCCATAGTTGTTTTGGATGATTTATGTTTTTAGAGGCACAAGTCCGGAATAAGAAGAAAACATGAAGAATACGCAGATGAAGTCGCAGAAGATCGCGTCCTGCGTAACACATGCAAAAGAGGCCCACATATAAGAGAAAACCGACTAACCAGACCCCGGCACCGACGTACCAACATTAAGGCCCACCAGGTAGTCATCCAGAGAAAGGCAGTGGCCAGGGCCGCCAAAGTGGGGCCGGCCGACCCATGGGGTCGGCCGAACCTGGACAAGCATTTGTCCAGGTGCACTTTGGCGGGAATCAACCTCTCCAAGCTATAAAAGGGGCCTCTCCTCTCACACACCACACACACCACTTGGAAGCCTCTCTCACACACTCTCTCTTGTGACTTGTACTCCTTAGGGTAGTGGAGCTAGGCTAGTTCTTCATTTCCTTAGCGAATCCAATCGTCTCGGGGTCGAGGAGCAATCCTCGGCCTCTGTTATGGCTTTGTATTCCGACTATCGTTATGCTATTCATAAGGAGTTCGTTCTTGGTTATCTTGCTATGTTCTTAGAATCCCTAGCCATGTTCTGTTCTTTATCAAGTTATACTAGTTGCCTGCTTAGACCAGATGATCTGGGTAAGGATATCTATTCGTTGTGCTTTCAGGCTTGCTTTAGCATCTTACCTGTCCATCCGAAGGGTGGGGGACCCAGGGGTGCTAAGGTAGTGACCTCATATGCAGGCATGGTGCCTGGGTATGCGGGATCCCTCGGATATGATGGTGCTCCACGGTTCGATTGGGGTAGACCACAGGTGGTGACAACCTTGTCGGTCCGCCGAGAAGCTGCTTCTCAGTTAGTCTACTCTCCGTTGTTCGGGTATCGTGTAGGAGTTAATGCAAAGATGAAACGGGACTGGATGTTCTCTAGTGCGGGTCATTCTCCCCGATTTCCCTAATTTCCTGGCACCTGCAGTTCTAAGCATGTGGCTAACATAACTTACCTGCTAACATTAATAGTATACTAGGATCTATTGCCTATGCTCCCGCTAGCCTTAGATGTGTCCGTTTATTCTTTATTCATGAGAGTTGGCTGTTCTGTGTGTGTCACATTACCCCTGCTTATCCTTTATCATCACTTACACCTGTATAATCAGCAGTGTGCATCTTATCTCATAATGTCATGGTTTTGTAACTAGTAAACATCTTTACACAACCTCGCCATCCCTTGGGAAAATATAAATAACGATACCCTGAATACTTCATGGTATATCCGTGCGCTTGCGGATCCTTCTGTAATCGTTATGACATACCGCACAGCATTTCATGGCATCGTTGCTATGAACCTAACCCATTCATAGTGACGGAGCTATGGAATGCCTACTAGCATTTCTGGTGGCGTTGCTGGGAACTAACCCCTCCTAGTAGCAACGTTAAGAAATGCCAACAAGCATTTCTGGCGCCGTTGCCGGGGATATCACCAAGTGTAAAGGTTTTACTAGCACATAAACCTAGCAATATGAATAAGAGGTAGCTACTGCTTATACAGGCTAATGTGTTTCGTTTTGTTTTCTCATGATTGGATGAAAATAGTGTAGTGTATGTCTAGTTTGTCCTTGCCGAAAAACTTCGTTGAAAATCCCGAGAAACTCGTGAGAAGGGTCCGACCTCACGTCATCCCTCCTCCGCTCTCGCAGTCGATAAGCGAACCAGCTCTTCAAGCACCAACGACAACAACCAAACCCATGGCTGAGAAGACTCTCCGCGACTTCTACGTCCCCTCAGCTACCAATGTGGCAACTGGACCCAATGTTGATGTTGGGGACGTGAACTTTGAGCTGAAATCCAGCCTCATAAACATGGTGTAGGCTAGCCCATTCTGTGGCAAGCCAAATGAGGACGCTAACTGTGACACTTCAGGTGTCTACCTATCAAATTAAAGTATGGTGTGAATGCTATGTTTATTGTTGTTTAATAGTTGAAAATTTTTTTGTGCAAAAGTAGGGGTATTTTGGTAATTATGAAGAATTGCAAGTCCCTCTTTATAAATTTTTTTTTGACTTAGGAAGTATTTCCAACTTTGTGAAGGGCTTTCTTGCAAATGTGCTAATAATAATTATTTTGGTAGCATTATTGCATTTTAGCCCAAAAATGTTGAAATTTTGCTATCAAAAGTATTTTTCTTTAATGAAATAGAGTTCATTTGAATTTTTAAAAATATCTTCAAATCCTTTGATCTAGTGAAAATTTGCATAACATGAAAGTTGTAGATCTTCAAAAATTAAACAACTTTCATGTTGGGCACTTTTTCATTTGAGCCCTAGTTTAGCGGCGAATTTTAGTTTTTAGTTAAGCCCCTGGACTTCTTGCAAATTTCAAACAAGTCCACCCACCCTTCTTCTACCTCCAGCCTCTTCGGAGTTCTGGCGGCACCGTCGGTTTCCCCGCCCACCGGTCGCTCGCGCCACCTATTAGAGCGCCGCCAAGCCTCTCCGGCCCCTCCTGGTCCCACTCCTCTCCTCGTGGCGCCTCCCCTTCTCTCCACGATGCGCCGCGCTGCCGCTACCCCTGTTTTCAATTCCGGTGAGCCCGACCGCCGCGGGAACGGGCTCCCGAGCCATCTCGCCGCCTCCACGCGTCGCACATGAAGCCCCGCCGCCTCTAGCATTGCCTCTGCTGGCATCCATGCCCTGAGCAATGCCGCCCCGCAAGCCCCTCTGCGCGCCACCTCGCCGGCCGCCCAAGGAAAGGCTTGCGCCGCCGCCAACTTCGCCCTTCCTTGTCAAGTTCATCCCCGGAGTGCTCCCCTCTTGCTTCCCCTCCTATCTGTGGCTTATAAATAGCCCCGGCCGGTCCATATCGCCGGCATACACCGCCGCACCCCCTTCCCCAACTCTGGCGAGTCGTGCCCACCGTCGACCCGCCACCACAGTTCCACTCCGACCTCCACAACCCCCTAGCTAGCTCCGCCTTCAACCTGAAGCTCACTCGCCACCTCTCGCCGTCGTTCCCTTGCCGAAGCATCACCGTCGCTATTCACCCCCACCGCCGCACACTGTCCCAACGCCGGCCAGCCTCCTCCGGCCATCCTGCGCCCACCCAAGTACACCAGCAGGTGCGCCTCGAGCCCCTCGTGCTCCCTGGCCCCTTGGCCCTCGCCACCGGCGACCTCCCTCGCCGGAATCCAGCCGGTCAACTCTCTTCTCCACCTTTGACCCTGGCGAAGGGCCTGTTTGCAATGATTTAAAACTTCCCAGGGTTCTTTCTGCAAAAGTTTAAATCCTTTTCAAGCTGAACTTTGAAAATTCATAGGAAATTGTAGAAAAATCAGAAAAATGCAAAACTAATTTTGTTGTGTTCTTGGTGATTAGCTCTATCAGATGATGTTTTGGTTTGATTTGAAACCATGTATAGCTAGTTCTAAAAATAAGGGTAATATATAGCTCTTTTTATTTAGATCCTATGTTATAGAATTGCTATTCTTATGGGCTTTGAGCCATGTGATGTATAGAGTATGTCTAGCTCTATGTAATTTTTCTAGACCCATTAGTGAACTCTAGCTTGTGCTTTTAAAACTTTCTTCACTATGTATTGTTTATGTCCTTAAATAGTTATTTAAATCCTTTCTATGGATTATTTTAAAAACCTTTCTCCATGTTGTTTATGTAGTTAGAGAACTTGCCATGGATAATTTGGATTGTTTGCTTGATTGAATTCACAACTTTATCGTGAAGGAGAGCTATACTAAAGCACCTCATTATTTCCAATTATTGCATTTCATATAGAACTCACCCCGCTAGTAGACGAAACGTACGAGCTCATTCAGGAACTAGACGGGGATATTTTTGAAGCCCAGGCCATCGTCGTTGAACTAACTAAAGTCCCGAGCTCTGATTCGGAAGAGCCAAAGTCTACTGACTCTTTAGACACCACTACAGGCAAGACCCGATGCATATTCTATTATTTTAAATTATGTAATTTATTACTTTTTACTTGTGCATTTAAGTTATTGGAGTTGAATGAAAACCTTAGATGCATAATTCTAGGAACCTATTGATTGAACACTAGAATTGAGTTCATTTAGATGCTATTCTAATAGGACTGGTAAAAGTCGAGTGATTACCTGTCACTCGCGAGATTTATAGGAGTTAACTGTTTACATTCTTGCAATCACTATAAGGACCATGGATGGATTTGGTTACAAGTTTCAAAGTTGAAACCCGTCTGTGTTAATAAATCACTAAGGCCGCAGTGTGTAGTAGCGATGGTTAAGCATTTGAAAGTACTAGCCTCATGCCGTAAATATGGTACGCGGTAAGCCTAGTAAATGATCGGCCCGGCAAGTGGACATACCTCCCACTCTCTCTTAGAGATAGGAAGTTAAATTATGTTGCAACACCGCGACTACAAAGATGTGGTGGTTCTCTGTAGTCGGGGAGAGTGGCCCTAATCCATGAACCGGAATGAGAAGCAAAAGGTTGCTTGGGAGTGACTCAACTGTACTCCAAGCGTGTGTGCTAGGTTTATCCTTGCAAGGTTGGAAATTCGATTCAGAATCGTCCGCTTCTCATGAAGATTGAGACTGCTTGATCCCTTTGCTACATAGAGTAAGAAGTGGAACAATGATGATCTCAAATATGGTTGGATAACATTAATTTCTCTACCATGTTTGTATAGTTAGGTGCATACCTAGAATGGTTAATATAACTAGAATTTTGAAAGCTAAAATTTAAAATTAAGGACATACTCTTTGTGGCTTTTCAGCAAAAGTAAACCCAAAACCTTTCTAAGCTTAGTATGTCTAGATAAAGGGTTACTTTATACACTTAATCGGATTAGTCTTGCTGAGTATTAGTATACTCAGTCTTGTTGGTGACTTTATTTTCAGGAATGACTTTGGAAGACTAAAACACTGTCTTGACTTGGCCTAGTGTTTTACCTTCTGGCTGGTCTATGGAATGGGAACCATCTTTGACCAGCAATGACTCAGAAGAATGATGTCATGCTCGGGCCTACCATGGCATCTACCCTACTACGTTACTGTATATATTTTTTTTCTACTTCCACTGTAGACCTTCTAAAGTTATCCCTTATTTTGAACAACTTGTAAAAGCTAGACTTTTGTTTACTAACCTTAAAACTTTGATGTAAACTACACCTCTTATCTATGTAGTGCAAAATATTGTGGAATGTTGTATCTCTGACTCGCCTTCGTGCGGGACGTATACTTGTGTTACTATCGGATATTCAGTAGTTACATCGGGATGTTACTCGACAAACCAAGGATTATACCGATTAAGGTGCGCTCAGTTGTGTAGCGTACTTGATCTGGTGTAATTCAAAGTGGTTCTGCCACAGCTGGTATCAGAGCAGGCAAGTATACACCGGATGGTACAACAAACTTTAGAAAGGTCTTGAATAAAGGACGTGCTCAACAAAGTGTTTACAAAACTGTGTTGGACTCCTTAAGGATTATGCGTAGATCATAAAGCCCTAGGGTGATGATCGTATGGGTAATATAAGGTGGCTATCAGTTATATATATGATATATGCTTCTGTAGGTATACTAACCATAATTTGATAGGTTAAAAACGGTTAGGATCTGTTGGCTAGATAAAGATAGGCGTATTTATGCCACCGAAATTAACCACATAAGACCAAATGTATTTGGGAGTTATTTTGGTTGTGAGGACAATAGAACATGCATGCATTGTTTTAAACTTAAATGTTTTGCTTCTTGTTCAAGTTAGTAATGCTTGAACATCTTTTATGGATTTCTACAGTGTTTATCTTGATTGATTGGTTAGTAAGAAATTGGTGAGTGCCTTGTTCTAAAACCTAGATTTAGTTGACCTTAGGCAAGGTAAACTACTTGAGCTTAGATCGAGTTTTGATCTTTGGTTCAAGGAATGTTCAAGTGATCAACTAGTCTTGTTATAGTTTGATCATTCTTGATTCTTTTGAAACTTTACGTTTCAATGAATCATACCTTACAGCTTTTGTGTCCCTTTTTGGCGACATCTTACCATTTGAATTTTGTTTCAGATGGCTGATGTTCCGGGCACTTCTCTGGTTGGTACGGGCCACACCCACACCAACGGACTTCACTGAGAGGGTTTTCCTCGTCTTCTGTGGGAATCTCTCCAGCTCTTCTGTTACACAGAGCCACCACAGTATGAATGCTTCACATACACAGCGGAAGGAGTTACCCATTGTACTATGAAGATGACCATACCACAGCACCCTTTCCGAGCTCACTGGAAGCCCATAGAGGTTGAAGCATTTGGGTACCGCTTCACTGACACTATCGAAGCCGCCGCTTTAGAGGCTATTACTATCTTTTGCAAGCAGTATCCTAATGAAGTGGCAGAGTACCCTATTGGCCTTTTTCCCGCCGTAGACTACCCCGACCTCGAGTGGTCTTTTAGGGTGGAGCACTATGCACACCTACTTGGGGACTCAGTGGGAGATACGATGCGTATGATGGTCAGATTCATTATCAGGAGTTATAGCGCCGTGGTATTATCCACTTGGCTAGTGAGGCACAGGTTACCCATAGCAAGTTGGATAGGCAAATCACTCAAGAAGAAGAGCTTCAGGCAGCAGTTACTGCCCGGGACAAGGTGATAGCTCAACGTGAGGAGACGATAGGCCATCGAGAGGACCAAATTGTCAAGAGTGATGCCGTTATCAGTCAGCGCAACACAGTAATAGAGTTCCTTCAGGAACAAGCTTAGGACCTCACTTCGGAGCTTGAGGATGCTTATGCTTATATTGAGTACCTCCAAGAACACTCGATGCCACCTGATGTCCCGAATCAGCCTGCGGGAAATGAAGAAGAAGATCCAGAAGAGATTGAAGGAGTTTCTGACCTTGACTCTGACATGAAGATCCAGAGCCCAAAGCTCAGAACATGACCTTTCTTTTGGGAGCGAGTCTTCAGTCGGCAACCTCGACAATTTCTAGGTCGTCGAAGCTTTTAGGCTTGACTTTTCTTAGAAGTAGAACTGTGTAAATAGAGAGTGGTGTGAGATAGCCTGGAGGGAAACACCACTGGTTGTTGCATAGCTGTATGGAGCAGGTTGTGACGTTTGTAGTATGTACACCATCATAACCGTAACATAAAGTTTGGAATAAATGGCTATGTCTTTGTGGAAATATTGTCTTTCCTTACAGTTTTGAGCTGAACTGTTTGAATAGAATGTGAGATGTGCATGTTGTTACAATAAATATCATTCTATTTACGACTGTTTCTGTTTTGCACTATACCATTTGCTAAATGGAAGTAAAGATAAACTGTGATCTAATGGATATCTTTCAAGATTCAGATGGTGGGTTCAACGCGTGGTACCCTGGAAGGGTTTACCCATGGCCAAACTAGTGGGTCTCAGCAACTGCCACCGCCACCTCCTAATCTGGCGGAAGTTATGGCCTTGCAAACTGAGCTGCTACGTCAACTAGTGTAGAGACAGCAAAACTAGCCACGCTCTCAGCAACGAGGACGTGACGATCATATTCCCCCGGCATCTGGATACCAGGATTTCTTTGGTACCCAGCCCCCGCTGTTTCATAAGATTGACGAACCCCTAGATGCAGATGCATGGCTTCGGACCATAGAGTCGAAGTTCACTTTATTACCAGTACCATGCTCTGAAGCAAATAAGACCCTCTTCGCTGCCTAGCAGTTACGTGGCACTGCCCACATCTGGTGGGATAATTATCGTGCCATGCTGCCCACTGATCATGTCGTCACTTGGGAAGAATTCAGGACTGCCTTCAGGGCGCATCACATTCCCGAGGGACTCCTAGAGCGGAAGTTAAATGAATTCTTGGCACTTACTCAAGGGATTCGTACTGTGCTTCAATATGCACAGGTCTTCAATCACCTATGCCAGTACGCCGGCCATCATGCAGACAATGATGCTAGGAAGAAGGATCGTTTCCGTCGTGGTCTTAACACCAAGCTCAAGGAGCGTCTTAACCTTATTCGCCCCAATAGTTTTAATGAGCTGGTAAATATGGCCATCACTCAGGACGATTACATTACAGCGCATCGCGCTGAGAAGAAGAGGAAGGCACCGACTAGACCCTCTGGTGCGCAGTCACCAAGGTATCGTTTGGTGCAGAATACAGTTCCCAGGGCCCCACAGAGAACTCCATCAGGAAGATGGGTTTTCAGGCCACCCCAGCAGCAAGGAGCAACTAGACCTCCTATGTCTCAACAGCAACAGTCTGGGCCAAGGCCAAATTTTCAACAGCCCAACCGTGTGAATGGTAACAACCGCTGCTTTACTTGTGGAAGTCCTGCGCATTTCGCCAGGAATTGCCCCCGAAACTAGAAGCCTACCCAAGGTCAGAATTCTAATCAGAATAATCAAGGCAAGGGTAAAATGCAAGTCATGCAAGTTAAACAAGGGAAGATCAACTTCACTACTCTTGCTGAACATCCGGAGGGCGCACCAAATATGACGGGTACCTTTTCTATTAATCATAAGCCTGCAGTCATACTATTTGATTCTGGTGCAACCCATAGTTTTATTAGCACTACATGTGGGGCAAGACTAGGATTGGATCCTAATCATACCAAGGCACCATACATGATTACCACACCTGGTGGTCAAATAGCTTCCAATCGAATCCTTAGGCATGTGCCAATTCAGTTGGGTAGCAAGTTGATTAAAACCGACCTGATTTCTTTAAGCCTAGAAGGTATGGATATTATCTTGGGTATGGACTGGATGACCCAACATAAAGTCCTGTTAGATATCTCTTCCCGAGCTGTTGAGATTGATTCACCATACCAAGGAGCCACTACCCTTTATCTTCCATCACAAGAGTACATCACTCCTTGTACCTTTGCCATGGAAGGTATCAAACTTGATGACATTCCAGTAGTATGCGAGTATGCGGATGTCTTTCCGGATGACTTGCACGGACTGCCTCCTGATAGAGATATTGAGTTTATGATTGAGCTACAACCAGGCACAGCTCCTATCTCTAAATGACCCTACCGAATGCCACCAAAGGAGTTAGTAGAATTGAAGATCCAGCTTCAAGACCTTCTGGATAAAGGATTCATTCGACCAAGCACTTCACCTTGGGGTTGCCCAGCCCTATTCGTGAAGAAAAAGGATAACAACTTAAGGCTATGTGTGGATTATAGGCCTCTCAATGCGGTGACAATTAAGAATAAGTATCCTCTTCCACGCATTGACATCCTGTTTGATCAGTTAGCCACAGCTAAGGTTTTCTCCAAAATTGATCTCCGTTCCAGTTCCCATCAGATCAAAATTAAGCCATGTGACATTCCGAAGACGGCCTTTTCTACCAGATATGGACTTTATGAATATCTAGTTATGTCCTTTGGCCTTACCAATGCACCGGCTTATTTCATGTATCTTATGAATTCGGTGTTTATGCCAGAACTCGACAAGTTTGTCATTGTTTTTATTAATGACATTTTGATCTATACCAAAAATGAAGAGGATCATGCTAACCACTTGCGAGTTGTTCTTCAAAGATTACGGGATCATCACTTATATGCTAAATTCTCGAAGTGTGAATTCTGGTTGGATAGTGTGAAATTTTTGGGACATATTATCTCCAGTGAAGGCATATCCATTGACCCAAGTAAGGTTCAGGAAGTAATGGATTGGAAGCCTCCTACTTCAGTTCATCAGATCAGAAGCTTTCTTCGTTTAGCGGGATATTATCGTCGCTTCATTCCAGACTTCTCCATAATATCTAAACCTATGACGGAGTTATTAAAGAAAGGAGTTAAGTTTGTTTGGGATGACAAGTGTGAAGAAGCATTCCATACTCTTCGAGCACAATTAACCACTGCCCCAATGTTTGCTCAACCAGATAATACCAAGCCATTTGATTTTATTGTGATGCTTCTAGCACCGGACTTGGATGCGTACTTATGCAAGACAACCGGGTAATTGCTTATGCATCACGAGCACTTCGAACTCATGAGAAAAACTATCCTATTCATGATCTTGAGTTAGCAGCAGTTATTCATGCTCTCAAGATATGGAGGCATCATCTTATGGGAACGCATTGTAACATTTACACTGACCATAAGAGTCTGAAGTACATTTTCACACAAGCTGATCTGAACATGAGGCAAAGACGATGGCTAGAGCTTATCAAGGACTATGATATTGAAGTACATTATCATCCTGGCAAAGCAAATGTGGTTGTAGACGCACTCAGTCGCAAGTCACATTGCCATTGTGCAGAGGCGGAATTATTCAGTGAGACTCTATGTAATGAAATGAGGAAATTGAACTTAGAAATGCTCCCACAAGGGAGTTTGAATCACATAGCAATGGAGTCCACACTTCAAGATAGTATCATCCTGGCACAACTACATGACGAAGGTATTAAAATTATAAAGCAAAAGTTGGCCCAGGGAGTTTTCATATGGACCACAAGGGAGTTTTATGGTTCGGCAATCGCATTGTTGTTCCCAAAGACCATCAACTTAGAAGACAAATTCTTGACGAAGCACACCTCTCAAAGTTCTCTATTCATCCTGGTAGCACAAAGATGTACCAGGATCTTAGACAGAATTATTGGTGGACCTGAATGAAGAGGGAAATAGCTAAGTATGTTTCTGAGTGTGATGTTTGTCAGAGGATTAAAGCTAGTCATCTCAAGGTAGTGGGAACACTTCAACCCCTACCAATTCCATCTTGAAAATGGGAGGACATTAGTATGGACTTCATCATTGGCTTACCCAACACATCCCAGAAGCACGACTCAATATGGGTGATTATTAATAGATTGACCAAGACTGCTCACTTTCTTCCAGTGCATACTTCTTACTCCGCTAAAAAGTATGCAGAAGTCTATCTTGATCAAATAATTCATCTCCATGGTGTACCCAAAATGATCATATCTGATCGCGGATCACAGTTTGTTGCACATTTCTGGGAGCAGCTATAGGCTTCTCTTAGAACGAAGTTGATTTGTAGCTCTGCTTATCATCCTCAAACTGATGGACTAACCTAAAGGGTAAACCAAATACTTGAGGATATGCTCAGAGCATGTGTCATCCAGTATGACAAGAACTGGGATAAATGTTTGGCCCTAGTAGAATTTTCATACAACAATAGTTATCAGTCCAGTTTGAAGATGGCACCATTTGAAGTGTTATATGGTTGTAGGTTTCGAACTCCTTTGAGTTGGTCACAGACCGGAGAACGCAAAATTTTTGGACCCGACTTAGTAACTGAGGAGGAGAACAAGGTAAAAGTTATTCAAGCAAATCTCAAAGCATCTCAATCTAGACAGAAGAGCTATGCAGATAAGAGGAGAAATCCATTACAATTTGAAGTTGGGGATCACGTATATCTACGAGTATATCCAACAAAAGGTGTTCAACGATTCGGTCTAAAGGGAAAATTAGCACCTCGCTATATTGGACCCTTTGAGATCCTTGAAATATGTGGACCAGTGGCTTATCGAATTCGACTTCCTTCTCGGTTAGCAGCTGTCCATGATGTCTTCCACGTCTCTCAACTCAAGAAATGTGTGAAAATCCCTGAAGAAAGTATCGAGCAACAAGACCTGGAAGTAGAGCTAGATCTGTCATATGTGGAGTACCCAATGAAAATCCTTGACAGTAAAGAAAGAAGTACCAAAAGGAAAAAAGGTTAGAATGTACAAGATTCAATGGAAACATCATACCAAGGAAGAAGCTACTTGGGAAACCGAGCACTATCTCCAACAAAATTTTCCCGACTTCCTTAGGACGAATCCAGGTACCTAGCATCCCAGTCCATTCCTAATCTAGAATCTCGGGACAAGATTCTTTTTAGGGGGGTAGGCTGTGACACTTTAGGTGTCTACCTATCAAATTAAAGTAAGGTGTGAATGCTATGTTTATTCTTGTTTAATAGTTGAAAATTTTTTAGTGCAAAAGTAGGGGTATTTTGGTAATTATGAAGAATTGCAAGTCCCTCTTTATAAAAAAAATTTGACTTATGAAGTATTTCCAACTTTGTGAAGGGATTTCTTGCAAATGTGCTAATAATAATTATTTTCGTAGCATTGTTGCATTTTAGCCCAAAAATGTTGAAATTTTGCTATCAAAAGTATTTTTCTTTAATGAAATAGAGTTCATTTGAATTTTTTAAAATATCTTCAAATCCTTTGATCTAGTGCAAATTTTCATAACATAAAAGTTGTAGATCTTGAAAAATTGAACAACTTTCATGTTGGGCACTTTTTCATTTAAGCCCTAGTTCAGTGGCAAATTTTAGTTTTTAGTTAAGCCCCTGGACTTTTTGCAAATTTCAAACAAGTCCACCCACCCTTCTTCTACCTCCAGCCTCTTCGGAGTTTTGGCGGCGCTGCCCCACCGCCGGTTTCCCCGCCCACCAGCCGCTCGCGCCGCCTATTAGAGTGCCGCCAAGCCTCTCTGGCCCCTCTTGGTCCCGCTCCTTTCCTCGTGGTGCCTCCCCTTCCCTCCACGACGCGCCGCGCTGCCGCCGCCCCTGTTTTCAATTTCGGCGAGCCTGACCACCATGGGAATGGGCTCCCAAGCCATCTCGCTGCCTCCTCGCATCACGCATGAAGCCCCTCCACCTCTAGCACCGCCTCTGCTGGCCTCCATGCCCCGCGCCACGCCGCCCCGCAAGCCCCTATGCGTGCCACCTCGCCGGCCGCCCAAGGAAAGGCTTGCGCCACCGCCAACTTCACCCTTCCTTGTCAAGTTCATCCCCGGAGTGCTCCCCTCTTGCTTATCCTCCTATTTGTGGCTTATAAATAGCCCCGGCCGGTCCATATCACCGGCATACACCGCCGCCCCCTTCCCCAACTCCGGCGAGTCGTGCCCACCGTCGACCCGCCACCACAGTTCCACTCCGACCTCCACAACCCCTTAGCTAGCTCCGCCTTGAACCTGTGAAGCTAACCTGCCACCTCTCGCCGTTGTTCCCTTGTCGGAGCATCGCCATCGCCATTTACCCCCGCCGCCGCGCAATGTCCCAATGCCGGCGAGCCTCCTCCGGCCATCCTGGCTTATAAATAGCCTCGGCCGGTCCATATCACCGGCATACACCGCCGCCCCCTTCCCCAACTCCGGCGAGTCGTGCCCACCGTCGACCCGCTACCACAGTTCCACTCCGACCTCCACAACCCCCTAGCTAGCTCCGCCTTGAACCTGTGAAGCTAACCTGCCACCTCTCGCCGTTGTTCCCTTGCCGGAGCATCGCCGTCGCCGTTTACCCCCGCCGCCGCGCACTGTCCCAACGTCGGCGAGCCTCCTCCGGCCATCCTGCGCCCACCCAAGTACACCAGCAGGTGCGCCTCGAGCCCCTCATGCTCCCTGGCCCCTTGGCCATCGCCGCCGGCGACCTCCCTCGATGGAACCCAGACAGTCAACTCTCTTCTCCACCTTTGACCCCGGCCAAGGGCCTGTTTTTATTGATTTAAAACTTCCCAGGGTCCTTTCTGCAAAAGTTTAAATCCTTTTCAAGCTGAACTTTGAAAATTCATAGGAAATTATAGAAAAATCAAAAAAATGGAAAACTAATTTTGTTGTGTTCTTGGTGATTAGCTCTATCAGATGATGTTATGGGTTTGATTTGAAACCTTGTATAGCTAGTTTTAAAAATAAGGGTAAGATATAGCTCTTTTTATTTGGCTCCTATGTTCTAGAATTGCTATTCTTGTGGGCTTTGAGCCATGTGATGTATAGAGTATGTCTAGCTCTATGTAATTTTTCTAGACCCATTATTGAACTCTAGCTTGTGCTTTTAAAACTTTCTTCACTATGTATTGTTTATGTCCTTAAATAGTTATTTAAATCCTTTCTATGGATTATTTTAAAAACCTTTCTCCATGTTGTTTATGTAGTTAGAGAACTTGCCATGGATAATTTGGATTGTTTGCTTGATTGAATTCACAACTTTATCTTGAAGGAAAGCTATACTTAAGCACCTCACTATTTCCAATTACTGCATTTCATATAGAACTCACCTCGCTAGTTGTTGGCGCTCCTTAAGTACCCCTTTTATCCCTTGTTTATCCTTGATAATGGCATGAATTTAATATCAAAATCACTAACCGTCCTAACCCGGGCCTAATTATTGGTCATTTTCACACTTGCACATATATTTTGGAGGAACTTCGTTTTTGCAGGTTTTTGGCCTATTTTGGAGCATGAAATGATGAGGCCCGTGATTGAGCGCTAACACGGAGAAAGACGAAGGCCAAAGCCCAAAGGTAGGACCAAAGCCCATGTTGACTCGAAGCCCATTCACGCACATCCATCGTCCAAGAGAGCCCAAAGGACCGAGCCCACGAAGATGAGATCAAGATACTTCGGGATTAAGCAAAGCAAATGAAGATTTAAGGATTTCCTATCCTATCCTTTCCTTGAAGATAACTCCAAGATAACGATGTCCAAAGGGGTGCAATCGTGAAGGACATAAACTCTAGAAGATACGTGGAGTCTACACGTGAAAGATGAGACCGAGGCGAGCCCGAAAGGGGGTAGGCCGTCCGGCCTAGGCCCATGGGGCCGGCCGGCCCAGCCCGTTTTCGAGGCGGTTTGGCCTCCCCTTCGACCGGTGGCTTCCTCGACTTATAAATAGCTCGCACCTTATTCAACTCGGAGAATCAAACCACCCAGAACTCAACGAAAACCTAGGGCCAAGACCGGAGGAAGCTGACGGCCGCTGTGAGTCTTTGAGGGTACCTAGGTGATGGCTTAGGCCACCCCTAGCCACCATGGCCTCCCTGCGAGGTTGTGCCATGGTGGAGTTCGGGAGTCACCCCCAACATTCGTCGGGGTATGTACACACACGATGGTGATATCAATCTACTCTTTATTCTAGTTGTCTCGACTTTGGTCTACTTCAATGCATGCTTTCTTTCTCATATGTGATGCATCCATATGTTCATAGTAAGATTAGATCTATTCGTGGTGATTAGTCTATATCTTGCGGATACATTGAGGTAGCATGTTTTAGCTAGTTGGTTAATTACCCCGGTGTGGTGACAGCATGGCGGAGGGAAAAGCCCTAGCGACGACATGATGTGGAATAGGATCGATGGCGAGTATCATGGGAGTCGTGGCGTGGCCACCAAGAGGAGAGCTTCGAGTAAGAGTATTTGGTGGGCGTTTGGGGTAAAGCTTTGGGAAACCTTAGGCATTAACACGCACCTCGCACCGGCGACCATGGGAAAGTAGGCCGCTTGCGAGCCTCCTTTCTGAGAGATGATTTCGTGTACCTTTAGTTGAGATGCAATCTATGTTTTGATCACCTTTTTGACTAGAACTGTACATAGAGACGATAGGCCCTAGCTCCTTGGTTGTGTTATCTCATCTACGGTTGTGGGTGTGATGAACACTTATGCTTCATTCTTATCTATCAAGTATTCAGTTTATATGCAATCTTCGCTTCTTGTTTTGGATAGGTTCGATAGATTAGATGGTAAACCCTAGTCGGTTCGCTTCCGATCCACGGATTGATAAACCTTGGGGGAGTACTCTAAGGGAAAAGCTACCACGATCCGTGCGCTTGCGGTATGTAAATTGGCGCTCTAAGGAGTGTCAACACTAGTAGACCATGGACGGATTTGGTTACAAGTTTTAAAGTTGAAACCCGTCTATGTTAATAAATCACTAAGGCCGCAGTGTGTAGTAGCGGTGGTTAAGCGTTTGAAAGTACTAGCCACATGCCGTAAATATGGTACGTGGTAAGCCTAGTAACTGATCGGCCCGGCAAGTGGACATACCTCCCACTCTCTCTTAGAGATAGGAAGTTAAATTATGTTGCAACACCGCGACTACAAAGATGTGGTGGTTCTCTATAGTCGGGGAGAGTGGCCCTGATCCATGAACCGGAATGAGAAGCAAAATGTTGCTTGGGAGTGACTCAACTGTACTCCAAGTGTGTGTGCAAGGTTTATCCTTGCAAGGTTGGAAATTCGATGTAGAATCGTCCGCTTCTCACGAAGATTGAGACTGCTTGATCCCTTTGCTACATAGAGTAAGAAGTGGAACAATGATGATCCCAAATATGGTTGGATAAAATTAATTTCTCTACCATGTTTGTATAGTTAGGTGCATACCTAGAATGGTTAATACAACTAAAATTTTGAAAGCTAAAATTTAAAATTAAGGACATACTCTTTGTGGCTTTTCAGCAAAAGTAAACCCAGAACCTTTCTAAGCTTAGCATGTCTAGATAAAGGGTTACTTTATACCCTTAATCGGGTCAGTCTTGTTGAGTATTAGTATACTCAGTCTTGTTGGTGACTTTATTTTCAGGAATGACTTTGGAAGACTCAAACACTAGCTTGACTTGGCCTAGTGTTTTACCTTCTGGCTGGTCTATAGAATGAGAACCATCTTTGACCAGCAATGACTCAGAAGAATGATGTCATGCTCGGGCTTACCATGGCATCTACCCTACTACGTTACTGTAGACTTCTAAAGCTTACTGTTATCCCTTTTTTTTAACAACTTGTAAAAGCTAGACTTTTGTTTACTAACCTTAAAACTTTTATGTAAACTACACCTCTTATCTATGTAGTGCAAAATATTGTGGAATGTTGTATCTCTGACTCACCTTCGTGCGGGACGTATACTTGTGTTACGATCGGATATTCAGTGGTTACATCGGGATGTTACCCGACAAACCAAGGATTATACCGATTAAGGTGCGCTCAGTTGTGTAGTGTACTTGATCTGGTGTAATACAAAGTGGTTCTGCCACACCAACGCCCATCTCTAGAACTTTCTGGAGCTTTGCAAGACCATAACCATACGAGGCGTTACGGCTGACATCATCAGGCTTTGTCTGTTTCCTTTCTCCCACCTGGGGAAAGCGAAGCAGTGGTTTTATCAGAACAAGGAAGCCATCAGCACGTGGGACAAATGTTCCATGGCGTTCCTCGCCAAGTTCTTCACGTTGGGCAAAACAAATGCCCTACGCGGAAGAATCTCAAGTTTCCAGCAGACGGGGATGGAATCCATCCCAGAAGATTGGGAGAGACTCCAAGAGTACATACTCGCCTGTCCTCATCATGGGATGGACAAGTGGCTCGTACTCCAAAGCTTCTACAATGTGCTAATGACAACATCAAGAGCCCATTTGGCTGCCGCTGCTAGAGGAGCCTATCTGGACCTTACGATTACCAAGGCTACGACATTGATTCAAAAGATAGTCTCCAACTAGGGCTGGAACGAGGAACGTTCCCAGCCCAGAACTCAGGGCGGAATGCATACCATCAAGGAGACGGACATGCTTGCCGCCAAGCTAGACCTCCTACTAAAGAAGCTTGATGAAGGGAACTGGCAACAGATGCTCGTTCCCGTCCATGCCATGAACTCGTGCTCAATGTGCGAGGTTTGTGGTGACGGTGGACACTCAAGGAATGACTGCCCCGAGACCCGAGAAGACGCAACCTACATCAACAATAACAACAACAACGGGTTCCATCCACAAGGAGGCCAGGGGTGGGGTCAAGCACGCCCACCATTCCAAGGTGGAGGTAACAATTTTAACTCAAATTTCAATTCGAATTTTAATTCAAACCAACCCTCCTTGAAAGATTTGGTTTTTGGCCAAGCTAAAATAAATGAATCCTTAAATTAGAATCTTGTTGCCAACGACAAAGTTTTAGAAAATATAAATGCAAAAGTTGAAACTCTTTCTTCTTCTCTTAAAAACCAACTAAGTTTCAACAAAATCATAGAAAGTTGCTATTCCTTTTTCAGAAAAGATAAATGCGGTGACCACTAGGGGTGGTAAGTCCACTCATGATCCACCGCATCCTAACCATACAGTGAAAGCAACAAGACCACAGGAAGAGGAGGAAGAACCTCCGAAACATGACGACCCCGAAGATCTCGAGGAAGAGACTCCACAAAAATTCATCGATACAAGCTTCCTCCCGCTTCCTACCCGAAAATGGAAGACCGCCATGGATGAGCAGTTCCTTCGTTTTGTTGATATGATCCAGAAGATACATGTTAATGTCCCATTGTTGGATGTGACGCATGTACCAACTTACGCCCATTATATCAAGGGCATCATCAATAACAAGCGACCACTGCCCACGACGGAGGTCGTCAAACTCACAGAAGAGTGTAGCGCAGCCATACTCAACCAACCTCCGGAGAAGAAAGAAGACCCTGGGTGCCCAACGATCACCTGTTAAATCGGCACTCAACACTTCGGCCACGCTTTGTGCGACCTTGGGGCCAGTGTCAGCATGATGCCCAAGGTCGTCTTTGACAAGCTCAACTTCACACATCTGACGCCAACACCGATGCACCTCCAGCTAGCGGATTCTTCAGTCCGCTATCTAGAGGGAATCGTTGAAGACGTTCCAGTCAAAATTCGAGACTACTTCATTCCGGTTGACTTCGTAGTACTCAACATGGAAATATCAAAAGAAACGCCACTCATCCTTGGGCGGCCATTTTTGAGCACTGCTGGAGCACACATCGATGTAGGGGCTGGAGAAATATTCTTCCACATCAACAGAAATGAGGAAAATTTCCCGTTCTGGCCCAAGAAGGAACAATGCTCGTTGATCAACACCAAATCTGGGCCGAGCATGCAAGAAAAAGCCAAAGTGTCTTCTCCCGATCAAGAACCTACGGCCACATGAACCACAAAGACATCAAAGAAGGTGTGGCGTAAGGTTATGAGTTCGTCCTCGTCCACTTCTCCAGGATGTGATGAACAATGGTAAGAAAAGCAGGAGAGAGGTCCCACTCGTCAGACTCAAAACGACGAGCCCTTGCCAAAGGTAAATCGGTATGTATCTCATATTTATTTTTCAAAACACCCTTGCATGCTAGAATCATTTCTAGCACTGTTTCTGCTTTTTACAAAAATCCAAAATTATTTCTGAGCATTAAAATCCTTTGAAAAATAATTTTGAACATCTTTCCAAAATTAGTTCATCTCGTGCTCGGGGTGGCTCGAGCTTGCACACTCCCGAACCTACGCCTACACCAAGCACGATGGACAATGAAGAAGAAGAACAACACGAAGAGATGCAAGCCGAACCGCAAGCCGAGGCCATAGAAATTGATCGTGAACGACAAATGCTATGCCATCCTCAAGAACAGAAGCTTCGTCCACACTCGATACTTCGATACGGAACTCCTCATCAAAACAGGTATGTATTGTTGGTGTCTCTTATGCTCAATCTGAATAGGTATTCTGCAAGCACAAAAAATCACTGATGTAGTACTTCACCACGGAGTATTCCGGGGTATCGTGAAATCCTCAGGGAAGCACTATGGTAAAGTGTATCGTAAATTGTAGTGGCAACCTTTACTGAATTTATCAACCGACTAATTCAGTAGGGTAAGCCAGATAACGGGTAGGATAAATGGACTGTATATGATCGTTTGACACACATGAGGTTCCATACCTTAGAGAGGTAGCAGCTAGGAGGACAACGAGCGAGAAAGGACTCCTGAAACACTTCTAAACTACTAAACTAGCCTCTCTAGAACTAGTCTAAGCTTTTATCTTGATGTCAGAACCAGGAGCATACTTCGGCGGCCTAAGAGAAGGGCTCAGACAGGGGTGAGAAGGGAGCCCAATGTTCCTTCGGCAACTACTACTATGAAAGCACCCGAACATGGTGGACTACGATGGACGGACAAGGCTGTCACCACTTGCCGCCTACCACTGCGGTGTCGTGGGGTGAAACACACTTCCTAGCTAGTACGGAGTCAGACACCACGTCTGCTCTCGATACTAGGATTTCTCTTGAGGCCTTCAAGAGAAATCCCCCTCAACCTAGTGAACTAACTTGAGTTACACTAGTACAGACGGGAATACCCGTAAGACTAACTCCGACAAGGCAAGAAAGAGAACTTAAACTAAACTAGAGGTAAAACTTACTCCCGCAGACAAGTACTAGTACTTGGAAAGATAAATAACTTGCGAAAAGTAAAGCCAACTCAAGTAAATAAAGAAGATTACTTATAATAAAATAGTCAAAGAAAAAGATACAAGTGCTTATACCAAGCTTCGATGATGACTCCGGATCCCCGAGACAAGCTCGACTCGACTCTAACTCCCAACTACTAACCTACTCTAGACTTGAGAAGAGAGAATCGCTCCTTTGAGTGTGTGATTACAAGTGAGGGGGAGAGTGCTATTTATAGGCTTCCATAGTCGGTAGAAGGCCGGTAAATCAGGTAGCGCCAGGTGCACGCAACTGTAGAGGCGGTGCTTAACTTCCACGAGAAGCCGGGAGCCGAGAGTCTGCAAGGTGGGGCCGGGCGACCCACCCGAGGCCGATCGGCCTAGGGGTGTGCCAACTGGCCACCGACCTTCCGTGGACGGCTCCTGATCACTCCTAGACGTTGGTTCGTCAGGTGGTTTCCTCGGATGCTCATTTCTTGGGACTGGTGGCCTGCCTCCGGAACCCCTCGGTCCTCCACTTCGCCGGCGTTGCACATCAACACTCCAAATTGCCTCTAGAATGGGTGGTTTCCCTATTTGACGATCTTGGCACTGGCATGTGAGCCTTTGAGTTGAACCTTGTGCCTTCCAGGTCCACCAATAGGATATGAGATGTTCGCCTTGTTCTGGAACCTTATGAATGTGTCACATTGCTTCAGTAAGAATATTGGACCCATGTATGTGGAGGTATCAGGCCGATCGGCACGGAATGTGCCAGGTGGCCGGGATTTTCTCTGATTTTGACCATCTTTGGACAGTGGATTCCTGCAAGCACAACTCGTCCAAAACTTGTGGAACTTATTAGAATTAAATAAAATATGCATGGAACATGGTGCAAAAACTCAATTTATTTCTGAGAAGTTGATGGTCAAAATGTGAAATAATGGCCGTCAACACCCCCCAAGCTTAAACTTTTGCTCGTCCTCGAGCAAAGCTTAATACTGAGGCTCGGTGGATTAGGAGTTGCTTCAATGTTTGCCCTCTACAGGTACCCTGCGCACAATATATTACTCTATCCGTATGTACGTCGAGTAAGTTGGCTCATACCTATTTGTTCTGAATGATGGGGCTTATTTCACATTTCTTTCCTTGTCTTGAGCGGTTGGAGGACTGAACAACCTTCACCAAAATATTTTCCTGTTTTCCCCTATTCAGGTTCATTCTCAGAATATTTTCTTAAATAACCATATGGTTAAGGTTCCCTGAAGGTGCTCTCAATCGCTCAAGGTGTATGATCCTCACCAAGGTCGAGACTTGACCAACTTCTTCCTATTCTAAGGCTGATATATGGAGTTTTGGGTAGGAAGAGTGTGACATACCTTCATTACCTGTATTGCTGAGCCGAAGAGTGGTTCGCAAAAGGTAGGTACTTGATCAAATTTTGATCTTATGGAATCACAAATGTCCAGGGGAGAGGGAGAAATGGACTCACACTTTTGGAAATATTTTTGGGTCATTTTATTTGAACTCCTCTTTTGAACTATTTTTGCTGAGGATCATGGGCATTTCTTTTCATCACTCAACATTTTTTAAAAGAAGATCACTCCATGTCCTTCCTGAATTGAATATTTTCAGAGGGAATTTTTTGAAGAATTTTGACCCTTTTGCTGTGAATAGGCACACAGTGGAGATTTTGAGCTGAAGTAGTGGTGGAATTGTCTGGCGAAAGTGGATGACAACACTCAGAATAGGTGATTGTCATGCCAGACATTTTGAGGCTAGCAAAGAAATGGATACGCGAAGGAGAAAAACCAGCAGATGACAAGTACATTTCCTCAAGCGAATTCACCATTCGACAAAGCTCAAAGTAAATCAAGATAGCCTATGGTAGCTCATGTATGATAAAACATTATGGCTTTGGATGGGATATGTAAACCAACAGGGAAACCTCTTACCATGTTTCAATTTTATTCCGAGAATTTCCCTTACTGAGGCATACAATTTTAATTCCAATGTAGGCCATCTCGAATCCCACAACTTAGACTCAGAAATCATGTTAATGCTCCCATGCAAACAGATTTATAATGTGTCTATTATGTGACAACTAGCTCTAGTACTAGATGAGTAAAAAGCTATAAACGGGGCACATGCAAAGCTCAAACAGAGCAACTATTCATCATTTCCAAGATAAGAGTTTGCACTGATTTCCACACATTTATTCTAAGCATGGCAATTCTCTTTTTTTTTAACTACTATGACAAGCTGAACGAGCAGGTAAGACGACTTACCTGGATACTGACAATCTCTCCCCCGAGCTTCAACGAAGCTCAAGGCTACTGGTCTGGATGTGGCGGGGGGTAATACGTACCGTTGTGCCAATCGTAGGACATTGAGGATAACATCCCCCAACTCTCCTATGTGAGACTGGTGTTGTGATCGAGGCTATGCCCCAACACCTCCTGGCGTAACTCCATGGCACTCACTCGAGCAGTGAGGTTCAACAGCCCCAGTGTGAGCGGGTTGTCGTACTCAAAGCGTGCTGACGCAGACGGGCCGACCTGTGGGCCATGGGAGGTTCCCAAACCCGAGGGGTAGTAAAACCCTGGTTGTGTCCATACCCCGAGCTACCCTCTGGTTGGTACGAGGTCTGGCCACCCTGGGTGTAATACCCGTAGGCCTCCTCGAAGCTCATGCGTGCCGTGTCTGGGTGAGGCTGTGCTGAGGCATCTGGCAAGGGTGCAGTGTGTGATGGTCCGGCTTCCTGAGAAACACGGGCCTGCCGTGAAGCTCCTGGCTGGCGAGAAGTTCCTGCCTGGCGGGATGTGCCTGTCTGACGAGAAACTCCTGCCTGCCGTGATGTGCCACCCTCGGCTAACTGTGAGTCACGCCGAGTTCTTCCACGTGTCATAGGACCAGCTGTGTTGTGGCGTGCTGGCTCCTTCTTTTCCATTTGGAGGGCCAGACGTTTCGCGGAGTAGAGTGAGAGTTTCAGGCATGGCAGCTCGAACTCCTTCTCCTACCCCGGATAGCACATGAACACTGAGTTCCCGGGACCTTCACGCATCATGTGCGTGTGAACAAAGTGGTCCAGACCGATGAAGGTTCGGTACTCAACTGTCGCGGATAGATATGCGACTTGCGCATTCTCCAAAACACCGACAAACCGTGCAATGCGAGTAACTAGTGAGGTTATTGTAACACCCGGTTTGTAAAAGGACATAAACCGAGCAATCATATACGTGCCAGGATCAAGTCACACGTATATACAACAGAATGAACAGTATATCACAACACATATCACGTAAAAAGATATAATAAAGCAAATACGAATGTTATTTATTACATAAGTGACAAAAATGTCTGATACAGCGGAAGCGAAGTACAAATACGAATAAAACTCTCTGAAGCTGAGCAGGGCGCCACAGGGACGTCGACTGGGAGACGAACACCTAGAAGTCCTCGTAGTCCTGGTAGCGCTGAGCAAACTCCCTCGTGTCGGCAGGAACTGAGCAGCAGTAGCGTAACCAAGAGGAAAAAGTAGAGAAGAGGCAAGAGTGAGTACACAACTTGTACTCAACAAGTATAACACAAACTATGAGGCTCTAAGATTGGCTGACTCAACTGCATTAGCTTTTAAGTGTTGGCAAAATTTTATTAAAGCTATTTACTACGAGTTGACCGCCTCGTCAGCCGGAGAAAACGGCGCGGCGTGGACGCGGGCTGGCGCGGGGTGACAGGTGGGCCAGGCGAGCGGCGACGGTGTCACGGGCCGTGCATAGAGGGGTGAGGGAGGGAGCGGAGTGCGGGCTGGGCCAGACGTGGGTGTTGGGCCGCGGGCTGGAAACTGGGTTTGGGCTGTTATGGGTTTCCTCCTTTCTTCTTTCTTCTTTTCTTTTCAAACCACACTCAACTAATTTGAATTCAAACTCAAATTTGAATCCAACCCTACAACACTCAACCAAGTAAAACTATGCAACGGCATGAATGCACAAACAGTTAGCCCTAAAATAAATTTTAATTACTTATGTAACAAAATTAGATTAAAAGCCAGCCTAAGCAAATTAAATCCTAGAAAATTAAATAAACCAATTAAATTTATTATTAACTAGGAAAATTAAGTTAGGGTGTTATAGTTATGTTGATGGGAGATTTGCACGTGATCATTTTCTGCCAGTGTGCAACCTTGCCCATGACTGGTGAGTATCGAATCTTCTTTGCCATAGCGAACAGGCACATGAGCTCTGAGGAGCTACACAGCCTGAGGTCTGCTCGGGAAAAGACTACCATAGCAAGGTACTTGGCTAAAACTCTCAGAGTTGGATTATGGATAGAAACTATGATGTTTATACTACTCACTAATTCATCTGAGATTTCGTTCCACCAAGCACTACGGTCAAAGTCAAGTTCATCTGCTAATGCATTAGCTTCTAAGATGCATTTCTTGTTGAAGCCTAGTGCATTACTAAAGTCTCTGACTGGCATCTCAAAGGACTCATTGAAAAAGCGGAAGCGGATTTTAGTTTCTTTTTCAACGGTTTCAACATGCAGCGTTGATAAAAATTCCATGGTAAGAAAGTGTGAACCTGGTTCAGTGATGTCGGCGAAGCGCGACCATCCCACAGCTGTGAATGCGCGGTTCATGTCCTGGCAGAGTCCCGTCATCATGAGGAATTCTTTATCGAATCGCTTAGCGTGGCCGTACGACTGCTTCTTCAGCAGTTCGAGGGCATCCCGCTCATAATTAGTCCGGACAACAATCTGATCGATCGAAGTCAGAACTCTGATTTTGAGGCAGGGCCTCGGGACTGCTGGAGAGGCAGGGGCTTGCTCCTCTTCTTCCTGGGATTGTGACGGTCGTTGGACAGAGTCCACTGACATGTCATCCCGAGAGGCCGATGACGCTCGCGAACTCCGGGATCGGGATGACGAGCCCAGCTTCTTCACCTTGCCCTTGATATTCCCCCAAAGCGACATGACTCTTGCAAAAGATTAGTGCAAAGGATATGCAGAGAAAATAATCAGAGGGGTCAGTGGTTAGTCATTCTTGTGGGGACCAATCCACCACAAATCGTTCTTCGTTCAGAGCTTGTTTTATTCAACGGGAAATATTTTTGTGATTTTCATTTTAAGAGAGGGTTGCTACTAATTTTATTGGGTTAGTGTTGAGCTAATCTCAGTACTACTACTCTTTTTTGGGGGGGGCTAGCACATGAGTTACTTAACTTAATTAGCTCCTAAAATCTTCATTAGGCAAGAAAACTCAGAGAGAGGAAGAGGGAAAGTGTGCTCAGGAGAGTGACCTGCATACTCAGAGCGACGGTGTGACGAACGACGACGGTGTGGCGGCTTTTATAGAGGGCGCAGGGGCCAGGCCGGCCTGCCTGTACTGTGCCAAGCAGCACTTCCCGCGGCCTTCCTTGCTCCATGTCGTTGCCTAGCTCGTAGACCTGCTAGTAAGAGTGCTCTGGTTGCTGATGACGGGTCACGAGCGGAGGAGGGGTGTTGGGTGGCCATGATGAGGTCGGCCGGCCTGTCTCCCCTTTGTGAAAAGTGTCGGCCTCCTCCCCTTGCTTCTGACGCACTCCAAGCCTCTGATTCCTGCTGCTCACTGACTAAAAGAAAGAGAGTGGGGCCGGCCGGCCTAGGTGGGGCCGGTCGGCCTACACTTTGGCCGTTTTTTTATATAAGCAGTGATATTTGATGCAAACAAAAAATTTAAATTTTGATTCAAGAAAATTTAAACATGCCATGACTTGAAAAGAAAGAAAGGTTATGCAAGAAAATTAAACTATCCTATATGCAAATGCAAGAATGGATACGTACCATGGTTCTCATGGAGATAGCTCGGATTTCAAGTCCAGAGCGGGACTCTCCATACCTTGGGTTCGATTGTCATTGCCGGATGGAGTTCCAGATGACGACACTTTTCTCCGCCATTCCTTCTTGGTGGCGGGTTTTGTTTTGATCGCTTTCGCCTCCAATTCCTCAAATTCTCTGCGAAGGATTCATCGTCTCGCGTTCCTGTAGTTGTGCACTCTGATCTCCTTGTTGATTCTCAGTCGTTCCAAGAGCTCAGCAAGGATATCGATTGTGGGGGTTGATGGCTTCTCCTGCTCTTTCTCGGATTTCTTCCGGTTGAAAGTTTTGACCTGGGAACATTGTTCGACCTTTGGTCTAAAGGCGAACTTCACTGTTTGCCCATTGATATTGAGCTGAATTTCTCCATCTCCAACATCAATGTGTGCATTTGTGGTACTCAACAACGGCCTTCCTAGGATGAGAGGCGTCTTGGCGTCGACTTCCATGTCGAGGACGACGAAATCAACGGGAATAAAGAAGTTCCAGATTTTTACCGGGACATTCTCTGCAATTCTCGCGGGGTAACGGACCGTTTGGTCCGCTAGCTGCAAGCACATGATAGTAGGGGCAAGCTCATGATAATTTAGTTTGTCGTAAACTATCTTAGGCATGACGCTGACGCTTGCTCCCAGATCGCAAAGAGCGTGTGAAAGGTGTTGGCTCCCGATTGAACATGTGATCGTGGGGCATCCTGGATCTTTCTTCTTCTCCAGTAGAAGATCGAGTATAGCTGCGCTACACTCCTCTGTAAGTTGGACGACCTCGGTAGTGGGCAAGTTTCTCTTGTTACTAAGTATATACTTGATATACTTGGCATAGGTTGGGACCTGCATAGCGTCAAGAAGCGGTATATTGACATACAACTTCTTTATTACCTCAACGAACTTGCCGAATCGCTCGTCGGCCACCAGCTTCCTTATCCGTTCCGGAAACGGAAAGGCAGTAGTGTCATGAAACTCCCGTGAAGTTCTAGGGGGTTCCACGGTTTCCTCCTGGGCAGCAGTTGTGTTGGACTCTTCGGCCTCCTCCTGGTCTTTGATCGTCTGCAGCAGAGGTATTGCTGGCGGGTACGGCTTTTCACTGAGATCCTGCATCTTTAGGATATGGTGGTTCTTGCATGGATTTACCCGTACGTGTTGTCACCGCACTAACATTCTCCTTAGGAGGAACTTCCGGTTGCCTAGAAGTTTTCCCGAGTTATTGTTAGGACAAAATGAGGCTAGTTGAGCAACCTGAGTTTCTATCATTCTATTGAAGCTCAACTGGTTTTTAATAACAGAATTTATGCCCTCCAGTTGTGCGGCCAAAGATTCCAAGATTTTATCATTAGCAAGGAATTTCCTACTAATGTTATCATTAATCTGCTTTTGGCCATAAACTAGGTCCTTTAAAGTAGGCTGAAAATTATTATTAAAGTTCATACCTTGCTGTTGACCGAAGGGGAGGTTGGGCTTGGAATTCCAACCATGCTGAGGATAGAAGCTAGAGTTGTTCGAGTTGTTTGCTCCATCGAAGTGAGCTTCCTCCTGAGTAATCGGGCATGAGTTGCCCGTGTGTCCAGTTTCTCCACAAGTCTCGCATGTCATGCGAGAATCCATAACCTAGTTGGCCTCCTGGTGCGGAGACTCCAGCTTCTTCATGAGAATGTCCATCTTGGCAGCAAGAATATCAACACTGTTGATACGATGAATTCCCTTGCGGGGCTGTTGCTGCCTTTCACCTTTCCAACTCTGGTTGGAAGCAATCTTCTCTACTAGCACTTTCGCTGCGTTGACGTTGAGCAAAAGGAAGGAACCACCTGATGCTGCATCGATGTGGTTTTGGGATGGCATGTTCAGGCCATGGAAGAAACTCTATATGATCAGCCATTCTTCCATGCCGTGGTGGGGGCATGCTGCAATGTACTCCTGGAATCTCTCCCAAGCTTCTAGAATAACTTCATCCGGCAGCTGCAGAAATCCAAAGACTCTGCTTCGGAGGGCATTGGTTTTGCCAACCGTGAAGTATTTTGTCAAGAATGCGTTGGAGCAGGCATCCCATGTGGTGATGTCTACTTTGTTGTTATAGAACCACGTCTTCGCCTTGCTTAGCAAGGAGAATGGGAACAACCGAAGATGAACATCTTCTGAAGGTCAGCATTGGCATCTTCTGATGCCTTTCCACAGAATGGACTCGCTTGAGCCATGTTCACCAATCCTGATTTGAGCTCAAAGCCATCATTGCCTTGGTCATTGTTCAGTCCAGTAGGGATGTGGCTGCTGGACGGGGCTGAGTACTGCCTGAGAGTCTTGGCATGGGTGGTGCTGTGACGGACAAACGAGGGTTCCAAGTGGGTTTCTTCTGGGGTGGGATGACGCGACGTCTCACAATTCGTCTAATTCTCTGAGGATTCGGATCGAGGTTGGGTAGATCAAAACCGGTCATGCACTACTCTGCATCAAACAAACGAGAGAGGGAGCAATGGTAAGCCCGCTAAAACTAGTGGTTATAAAATAGTAAAGTTTTTCACTCAATTATACGATAACTTTAGCCAATTGCTTCCCCGGCAACGGCGCCAGAAATGCTTGTTGGTGTCTCTTATGCTCAATCTCAATAGGTATTCTGCAAGCACACAGAATCACCGGTGTAGCACTTCACCACGGAGTATTCCGGGGTAACGTGAAATCCTCAGGGAAGCACTATGGTAAACTGTATCGTAAATTGTAGTGGCAACCTTTACTGAGTTTATCAACCGACTAATTCAGCAGGGGTAAGCCAGATAACGGGTAGGATAAATGGCCAGTCTATGACCGTTTGACACACAGGAGGTTCTATACCTTAGAGAGTTAGCAGCTGGGAGGACAACGAGCGAGAAAGGACTCCTGAAACACTTCTAAACTACTAAACTAGCCTCTCTAGAACTAGTCTAAGCTTTTATCTTGATGTCAGAACCAGGAGCATACTTCGGCGGCCTAAGAGAAGGGCTCAGACAGGGGTAAGAAGGGAGCCCAATGTTCCTTCTGCAACTACTGCTATGAAAGCACCCTAATGTGGTGGACTACGATGGACGGACAAGGTTGTCACCACTTGCCGCCTACCACTGCGTTGCCGTGGGGTGAAACACACTTCCTAGCTAGTACTGAGTCAGACACCACGTCTGCTCTCGATACTAGGATTTCTCTTGAGGCCTTTAAGAGAAATCCCCCTCAACCTAGTGAACTAACTTGAGTTGCACTAGTACGGGCGAGAAAACACGTAAGACTAACTCTGACATGGCAAGAAAGAGAACTTAAACAGAACTAGAGGTAAAACTTACACCCACAGACAAGTACTAGTACTTGGAAAGATAAATAACTTGCGGAAAGTAAAGCCGACTCAAGTAAATAAAGAAGCTTACTTATAATAAAATAGTTAAAGGAAAAGAAACAAGAGCTTATACCGAGCTCCGATGATGACTCTGGATCCCCGAGACAAGCTTGACTCGGCTGTAACTCCCAACTGCTAACCTATTCTAGACTTGAGAAGAGAGAATTGCTCCTTTGAGTGTGTGATTACAAGTGAGGGGGAGAGTGCTATTTATAGGCTTCCAAGGTCGGTAGAAGGCCGGTAATTCAGGTAGTGCCAGGTGCACACAACTGTAGAGGCGGTGCTTGTTAACATTTCTTAGCACAATCAATAGGAACGGGGGTGTCCCCGGCAACGGCGCCAGAAATGCTTGTTGACATTTCTTAGCGCAATCACTAGGAACGGGGGTGTCCCTAGCAACGGCGCCAGAAATGCTGTGTTGGTATGTCTTAACGTTTATAGAAACATCCGCAAGCGCATGGATATACCGTTGTAGCATTTCACCCAGAATTATTCAAGGTATCGTTATTTATATTTTCCCAAGAGATGGCGAGGTTGTGTAAAGATATTTGCTAGTTCCATAACCATGACTTTATGAAATAAGGTGCAGACTACTGATTATGCAAGGGTAAGTGATAAATAAAGGATAATCAAGGGTAATGTGACACACACAGAACAACCAACTCTCATGAATAAACAAGCACACCCAAGGTTAGTGGGAGCATAGGCAAACAGATCCTAGTATACTATTCATGTTAGCAGATAAGTTATGTTAGCCACATGCTTAGAGCTGCAGGTGCCGGGAAATTAGGGACATCGGGCAGAATGACCTGCACTGGAGAACATCCAGTCCGGTTTCATCTTCGCATGAACTCCTACACGATACCCGAGCGTCGGGGAGTATGCTAACCGAGAAGCAGTTTTCCGGCAGACCGACAGGGCTGTCACCACCTGCGGTCTACCCCAGTCAAACCGTGGAGCACCATCATATCCGAGGGATCACGCATACCCGGACACCATGCCCGCATATGAGGTCACTACCCTAGCACCCCCGGGTCCCCCACCCTTCAGATGGACAGGTAAGATGCTCAGGTAAGCCCGAAAGCACATAGAACCGATATCCTTACCCAGATCATCTGGTCTAAGCAAGCAACTAGTATAACTCGATAAAGCACAGATCAAGGTTAAGCATGCTAAGAACATAGCAAGATAACCAAGAACGAACTCAGTATGAATAACATAACGAATGTCGGAATACGAAGCCATACCAGAGGCCGAGGTTTGCTCGCCGACACCGAGGATGACTGGATTCGCTAAAAAGATGAAGTACTAGCCTAGCTCCACTACCCTAAGGAGTACAAGTCACAAGAGAGTGTGAGAGAGAGGCCTTCAAATGGTGTGTGTGATGAGTGGTATGAGAGGCCCCTTTTATAGCTCCTTGAGGATGGTTCCCGCCAAGATAAATAAGGAAACATCATCAACCGCCTTCAGGAGGATCAGAGGAAGCTTCTCGCCAAAATGCACTGGACGGGCTTCAGGGGGGTTCGGCCGGCCCCACCTTGCTGCCTCTGCCCACCGTCCTTCTCTGGTACACTGCCTGGTGGGCCCTGGTGTTGGTACGTCGGTGCCGGGGCTTTGTTGGTCAGTTTGGTCTGGTTTGTGGGCCTCTTTTGCATGTGTTACGCAGGACGCGATCTTCTGCGACTTTGTTTGCGTATTCTTCGTGTTTTCTTCTTATTCCAGACTTGTGCTCCTGAAAACATAAATCTTCGAAAACAACTATGGAGCTAGGTTAGTGATACAAATATGCGAGTAAGAGGTATGGTTTTCCTTCTTTTAAGAGTATAGTTGACGGTCATATTTTGCACTTAATGACTGTCAACAGTGCTTAACTTCCACGCAAAGCCGGGAGCCGAGTCTTTGCAAGGTTTGATCGGGCGGCCCACCCTAGGCCGGCCAGCCTAGGGGTGTCCCATCTAGCCACCGACCTTCCGTGGACGGCTCCTGATCACTCCTAGACGTCGGTTCATTAGGTGGTTTCCTCGGATGCTCATTTCTTGGGCTGGGCGGCCTGAGGTAGGCCGGGCGGCCTGCCTCCAGAGCCCCTCGGTCCTCCGCTTCGCCAAATTTGCACATCAACACCCCACATTGCCTCTAGAATGGATGGTTTCCCCATTTGATGATCTTGGCACTGGCATGTGGGCCTTTGAGTTGAACCTTGTTCCTTCCGAGTCCACCGACAGGATATGAGATGTTCGCCTTGTTCTGGAACCTTTTGAGCATGTCACATTGCTCCAGTAAGAATATTGGACCCATGTATGTGGAGGTGTCAGACCGGTCGGCACGGAATGTGTCGGGCGGCCGGGATTTTCTCTGATTTTGACCATCTTTGGACAGTGGATTCCTGCAAGCACAACTCATCCAAAACTTGTGGAACTTATTAGAATTAAATAAAATATGCATGGAACATGGTGCAAAAATTCAATTTATTTCCGAGAAGTTGACGGTCAAAATGTGAAATAATGGCCGTCAACATGTACGAAGACTTCGCTAATGTTTGGCATGCAATTGGATGGGACAACTTCGTTCCCGTTGAGGAGTATGGTTCTTGACTCCTCACCATCAAATTTCTTTGCACTCTGTGGGAGGTGGAAAATGGGGTTTATTTTTTTTGGGAAAGAATATTTGCTTTCTTGGAAAACTTTTGCTGGCCACCTCGATTTCAACAAACGTTGGCCAATTTCTCTTGAGCAAGTTTGCCGCGGTTTTAATCGTCATGAGTTTTGGGGCCAGATGTCGGGTCAAGTTGTCCATGGCAAGTTTGCACCTCAGTGCAGCGATATTCATAATCCAACTCTTCAGTTGATGCACAAGTGGTTAGCCACCACTCTCTTTCCAAGAGATGATGTCTAACCCATGCGCAACGATGAGTTGCTCATACTATATGCCATGGTCAACAAGATCAAAATCTCCCCCGCGCAAGCTTTGGTTAAGCAATGGCTTTGAAATTTCAAGATGACGGGTCCTATTGAGTGAACTTCTTTGATTACTCGTATCGCTACACGTGCCGGTGCCTTAGAGGTATGGTTTTTCTTCTTTTATGAGTATAGTTGACGGTCATATTTCGCACTTAACAACTGTCAACAACACCCCCAAGCTAGCCTTTTGCTCGTCCCGAACAAAACCAGGTGCTCGTTGTTGATCAGGAGTTGCTACGATGTTGAATTTCCAACTTATATTTAGGCACAACCAAATGCTTCTTACCTTGATTTTGGATAAGTTGGCCTTTGTTTTTACCTCTTACCTTACTTCTATGGAGCTTATAGCTTCACCTCATCATTGGCGGTTGAGAGTCAAAATCGTATCATAGAGTGCTCATATTTCTTTCTCCTTAGTTCAACCGTCAATCCGGAGGTTTTGTAAAAATTTTCAAAAGAAATTTGTAAAGTTCCTCGGATGATCTCTCGGATCACTCAATGTGTATAATTCCTTACCAAGTCTTTTTATTGTGCCTTTCTTCCTCAACCTATCTCTAATGGCGGTTTTTGTGGAGCTGTAGCTATGGAGGATTTGAAGGCATACTTGCTTCTCATATTTTGCTAAGTCAAAAACCGGATCCAAAGGAGAAACAAGTCATAAACCTTGATTAAGATGTGCAAGTGTGTGGATATTTTTTTGGTGGATGGTGTATGAACTCCTTTGTATGCACCATCTCTCCTTTTTCTTTCTTTTTGGATAAGGGGCTATCTTTTCTTCTTTTTTTTTTTGACATGCCTAAGCATGTGGCATACCTTCTTTGGGGATGCATCTTTTCTTTCTCTCTTTTTTTTGGCATGCCAAAGCATGTGACATACCTTCTTTGGGTATGCATCTTTTATTTTCTTTTTGCATAGCCCCATATCCTTGATATGTTTTTGAGAGAGAGGTGTCATACATGGACTTGGAGTTTTATTTTGTGGATGGATGGATGTTTACTTACTTCTAATATAGAAGCATAGCATGTGGTGGAAACGTGTACGTGATCTTGATCATGGGAGTATGAAATGAATCCCACTAAGGGTCACAACAATTTGACAAAGCTCAATGAGATAGCAAGCTGCATATGTGGAAGGTTTTGTAATGAAAACAACATATGGCTTTGGATAGGAATTTCATATCATCGAGGAACTATTGACGCTCACTAACGATCATTTCTAGGCGTCAACTTGATCAGAAAATCATGAGAGTTTGCATTTCTTACACGTACTTATATTCAATAAAGTCCCTAAACAACACTTTACCTTCTAGAATATGCAAGTTGTGCTTTTGAGCTAATATGCAGGTTGCAAGCACACTTTTGCCCAACAGAAAAACACAGAAAATATCAGAGTACCGATTCAGGCTCAAATAGACCAAGTGTAGCCCAAGAACCGAAGCAAGATCACTCAAGACAAGCTCTACCTCGGTGTTCAGACCAGCCGAGGCCCAGACAAGCCCAACCCCCAGTAGTTGGGGGCAGTTGGCGCCACTGGCAGGCCGGCCGACCCCTTGGTCAGCCGACCACCCGTGGGCCCCACCGCCTTAAGCTTGCTACGTGGCAGCATGGCATTGGTCCCCTACGTCGGTTTGCGAAGGATTAGCTGCAGAAACCCCGTGGATCCCTGCTATAAATACAAGGGGGCATAGAGTATGAGAACACACACACCACACCACACTTCACTCACCTCTCAAGTTCCTTCTTGCATAGTCTTTAGGCTTAGTGGAGTTTAGGAGAAGTCTAGGAGTCATCGAGTCGCCGGTGTTGCTCGAGAGTCTGGTATGGGTTCATCTCTAGCTCTCTCTTGTAATATTCGGTTGTTTGTAATAGAATTAGACTATGGTTACCGATATCTGCTTGAAGTATATTCTGAGTTATCGAGTATATGCTTCTTGTCATGGTTGCGTTATCATTCTATGCTTGCATTGTATGATCGCCCTGTGCTGGAGATGGTTAGTCTTTTGTTCTTAGAACTCTATCAACTGCTCCAGTATTCGTATGATTGCTCTAGTGCAATGTCTGCCCATCCGGAGGGTGGGGGCTCCGGGCGGGACACTAGAGTATCCCTTACTAGTGTAGACATGGTGTCTAGATTAGCTAAGTGTTGCTGGATGTCAACTATACCCACGGTTTATAGAGGTAGCCGGCAGGTGGTGACAGCCCTACCTGAGCCTTTTAGTAATCCTTCACGTTCGGTATGGGGGGTAGGAGGTACATAAAGTCGCCGGGGTGTACAGGCTCCTCCCGTCACTTCGATAGCGATCTCCCTGTTGTGTAGTTTAATCTCTGACGAGCTAACCAATGAGAAAGTGTAGATATAGCTAGCCTAGTACAGCTGAATCGAGCTCTGACTTTTACCTTGCTCCCGGCCTAAAGCATCTTTTATCTTTCTTTTATTTATTTATCCGAGAGGGTAGTTTGTGTGTGTCACACTACCTCCTACCATGTTATTATCTTACCCCTGTTTATGCATGAGAATATCCAATCTAGATAGAGTTCACCCACTAATCTATATATTCTCTCACTCACCGCCTTCCCTGCGGAAATATAAATGACACCCCGGTATACTCCCGGGTAAAATGCTACAGCGGTATTCCGTGCGCTTGCGGATTTATTCTAGGTTCATGAAATACTGCCACCCCAAACTTGGCGTCTGCGGGCGTCATCGCCAGGTGACGTTGGTAGACGCCAACAGGAACTTTATTATATTTTTGTGTTTTCAAAATTAAATACTCCGGATATCAAGTATCACATAAGAGAAGATCATAGCAACTCTACTTAACCATATCATAGCTCACAACAATTTTGATTTGGATCATGCTTTTTGCTACCCACAAGTTTCAAGTTTAAGGATTGAACTTTTTAAGCCAACGAACCCAAAACTAGGTAGAGCATAAGGTTGTAACTAAGCATATGAAGGAAATTAACAGAGCAACTATTCATCATCTCAACAAGGAAAACTTACACAATGCTTACTATACATATTAAAAGAAATATTTTTGGTGTTTTCTAAGTTCTGCAAATTTTTATTTGTGTTTTTTTAGTTATGCAAATTTTTTATGGGTTTCATGCAAGGCTATAAAAGCAATAAAGATAATTGATACAAGTTACCTCTCGTGGGGGTCCTCCCCCAAGCTAGCTGCAGGCTTACTACTGCTGATCACGGTTAAAACCCGTCCAGCGGTAGTACGCCCTCCACTCCTCCTATCGCTGCAACTGCAACTGCTTCATGTCGTGGAGTCTCTCCCCAGTGTGACGCTGCCATGCTTGGGTTGTATTGATGTGTTGGTGCAGCGTCTCTTGTATGTTGGCGCTCTGCACCCGCAGCTCACCTAGCTGCAGGGTGATGGTGCCGAAACCTCGGGACGAGGTCGTCCGTCTGATGAGGTTCGGGGCTCCACTGGAGCTGGAACTGGTGGACCGGCAGCCTAGTGCCTGCCGTGCCCACTCCTCAGTGTTGGCACTATGCCATGACGAACCACCGGCCTCATGCTAATGTGAGTGTTGTGGCTGCTGAGGCGGTGGTGTCGACTCTGCTTCTCTTCTGGTCCTACTTCTTGTCATCCTGCCAGGTAAACCAGAAGATCTATGCCTACGAGCTCCTTCTCGTGGAATGAGAGGGATGGTTAGCAAATGGCAATTATACAAATGGAACTCCGCATTGGGCAGCGGAATCTCATTTGTAAAGCCCAAGTAGAAGAAAATCAAAGAGTCATTCGGGCCTTTCTTGAGTGTGTGACCTTGGATCAAATAAGCCTTGTCGATATACACACGGTCGCCCTCAATGAAAGGAATAAAATTCCCCTCTAAGGCACCAATATGTGTAGCGATACGAGTAATCAAAGAAGTGCACTCAATAGGACCCATCATCTTGAAATTCGAAAGCCATTGCTTAACCAAAGCTTGCGTGGGGGAGATTTTGATCTTGTTGACCATGGCATAAAGAATGAGAAACTCATCGTTGCGCACGGGTCGGACATCCTCTCTTGGAAAGAGAATGATGGTTAACCACTTGTGCATCAACTGAAGAGTCGGATTATGAATATCGCTACACCGAGGTGCAAACTTGCCATGGACAACTTGACCCGAAATCTAGCCCCAAAATTCATGACGATTAAAACCACAGCAAGCTTGCTCAAGAGAAATTGGCTAGCATTTGTTGAAATCGAGGTGGCCGGCAAAAGTTTTCCAAGAAAGCAAATACTCTTTCCTAAAAAGTCAAAAATAAACCCCGTTTTCCACCTCCCGAAGAGTGCAAAGAAATTGGATGGTAAGGAGTCGAGAACCATACTCCTCAACGGGAACGAAGTTATCCCATCCAATTGCATGCCAAACATTAGAGAAGTCTTTGTACATACCTATTTTGATGAGGAGATCCGGATCGAATGCTCGAGTGTGGACGAAGCTTTGGTTCTTGAGGATGGCGTAGCCTTGGCGTTCACGATCATCTCGCAAGTCGAGGTAGGGGGCATCCTCTGCATCAATCTCTATGGCCTCGGCTTGCGGTTCGGCTTGCATCTCTTCGTATTGTTCTTCTTCCTCATAGTCCATCTTGCTTGGTGTAGGCGTAGGTTCGGGTGAGCTTGAGCCACCCCGAGAACGGGATGAACTTCCACCCGTCATCTTCTTGAATGCGCCGGAGACCTTCCGCCCTAAGCCTTTCATGATGGAACAAAATAAAACATGTGCAACTCGAAACGGGTTACGTTAGTGAAACTGAAATGAACGTTCTTATCCGTGAGTTGCTCCTTCTTTCTTGTAGCAAAGAAATGAACGAGAGAGGTCTCTTGAAATCAAATCTTGAGCAAAAATCCAATGAAAACCTGAGAGCAAAGTTTGAGAGGGAGTGTGTGAATGAGAGTTGAGTGTGAGAGCTCAAAACTCACCCCTCGGCCCCTATTTAAAGGGAGAATGGTCGGGCACCGTTGGAGGAGACAAGCCTCAATGGCTAGAAGATGGCCATAACGGCTAGTAGCCGTTGGAGAAAGCTGATAGGGGGAAGCTGACAGGTGGGGTCGGCCGACCCTAGGGTTCGGCCGGCCCCCCTGTGGGGCCCCTGGCTGACATCCAGGCCCCGGTGTTCCCCAACGGCTCTATGTTTTGAAAACTTGGGTGCCCGGCCAAACTTTGTCTCGAAAGATGTTCAAAATTATTTTTCAAAGGATTTTCATGTTCAGAAATGTTTTTGGATTTTTTGTGAAAAATAGAAAAGTGCTAGAAAAAGTTTCTAGCATGCATGAGTGTTTTGAAAATTCAAATATGTAGTGGGAAAAATCGAAAAAGTCGAGAAAAGCAAAATGGTGGAAAGTAAATATGAGATACGTACCGATTTACCTTCGGCAATGGCTTATCATTTTGAGTCTGACGAGCGGGGCCTTTCTCCTGCTTTGGTTACCACTGTTCGGCTCATCGTGGAGAATTGGACGAGGATGAACTTGCGACCTTATGCCACATCTTCTTTGCATGTTTTCTCTTTGATCGTGTGGTTGTAGGTCTTCGTAGTTGGGATTTTGGTGCATCCCAAAGTGCCTGCCCTTTGTCATCCTGCTGGTTTAGGATGCGCTGCTCTTCCCTTTGCTTGAATCTAAAGAACATGTCCTCCTTACCAATGCGGAAGCTGATTTCTCCCCTTCCTACGTCGATCCTTGCTCTGGCGGCCTCAGGAATGGTCGCCCAAGAATGAGCTCGATTCCGAGGTCGCCTTCTATGTCCATCACTACGAAGTCTGCAAGGATGATGGAGTCTCGCACGCGGACCAAGATGTTCTTGGCTATCCCTTCGGGATACTAGATTGTAGACTCTGAGAGTTACACACACATATATATGTTGGGGAGAGAGCAGGGTATAATTCTTCTCGTATATTACCATGGGTATAATGTTAACACTGGCCCCCAGGTCGCAAAGCGCGTGCTCATAGTATTGATCGAAGATTGAGCAGCTCATCATGGGGACCCCTGGATCTTCTTGAATTGCTGCAACCAGGCCATCCCAAGTTTCATTCTTTGGGGGATTGTACCTGCCTGCATGGTTAGTGTGGGGAGTGTGCCGGGGAAGGTTGCCCCATCCGGTAGACACCAAATTTGCAGTTTCAACGGGAGATTCGGGTTGCCCCGGAATCTTCCCAGTCTCGGAAATAGGAACAACAGCAGCGATTTGAGCCAGTTGTGTTTCTATCATTTTGTTGAAACTTAACTGATTTTTAATTGCAGAGGAAAGAGTTTCAACTTTTGCATTTATACTTTCCAAAAATTTATCATTGGCAGCAAGCTTTTTGTTTAAGGATTTGTTTATTTTAGCTTGGCCAAAAACAAGGTCTCTTAAGGAGCGTTGGTTCGAATTTAAATTCAAATTGAAATTTGAGTTAAAGTTGTTACCTCCTCCTTGGAATGGTGGGCGTGCTTGACCCCACCCCTGGCCTCCTTCTGCACGGAACCCGGTGTTGTTGTTGTTGATGTAGGCTGCGTCTTCTCGGGTCTCGGGGCAGTCATTCCCCGAGTTTCCACCATCACCACAAACCTCGCACGTTAAGTACGAGTTCATGGCATGGATGGGAACGAGCATCTGTTGCCGGTACCCTTCATCGAGTTTCTTTAGTAGGAGGTCCAGCTTGGCGGTGAGCATGTCCATCTCCTTGACGGTATGCATTCCGCCCTTGGTTCTGGGCTGGGAACGTTCCTCGTTCCAGCCCTAGTTGGAGACCATCTTTTCAATCAAGGTCGTAGCCTTGGCAATTGTGAGGTCCAGATAGACTCCTCCAGCAGCAGCATCAAGGTGGGCTCGAGATGTTGTCGTTAGCCCACTGTAGAAACTTTGGAGCACGAGCCACTCGTCCATCCCATGATGAGGACAGGCGAGTATGTATTCTTGGAGTCTCTTTCAAGCCTCTAGGATGGATTCCATCTCTGTCTGCTGGAAACTTGAAATTCTTCCACGTATGGCATTTGTTCTGTCCAATGGAAAGAATTTGGCGAGGAACACTGTGGAACACTTGTCCCACGTGCTGACGGCATCCTTGTTCTGATAAAGCCACTATTTTGCCTTCCCCAGGAGGGAGAAGGGAAACAGGCGGAGCCTGATTTCATCAGCCATAACGCCCCGTATGGTTACGGTCTTGCATAACTCCAGAAAGTTCTGGAGATGGGCGTTGGCGTCCTCATTTGGCTTGCCACAGAATGGGCTAGCCTGCACCATGTTTAGGAGACTGGACTTCAGCTCAAAGTTCACATCCCCAACATCAACGTTGGGTCTAGTTGTCACATTGGTAGCTGAGGGGACGGAGAAGTCGCGGAGAGTCTTCTCAGCCATGGGTTCGGTGATTGTTGATGGTGCTTGGGAAGCTAGCTTGCTTGTCGACTGCGAGAGCGGAGGAGGGAAGATGCAAGGTCGGACCCTTCTCACGAGCTTCTCAGGATTTTCAACGAAGTTTGTCGGCAAGAAGAAACCAAACATATACTACCCTGTTTTCATCCAATCAGGATAAAACAAAAGGATAAACACATTAGCCTGTATAAGCAATGGCTACCTCTTACTCATATTGCCATGTTTATGTGCTTAGTAAAATCTTTACACCTAGTGCCATCCCCGGCAACGGCGCTAGAAATGTTTGATGACATTTTTTAGCGCAATCACTAGGAACGGGGGTGTCCCGGCAACTGTAACACCCTAATATAAATTTCAGTATTTAATAATAAATTTATTTGGCTTTATTTAAATTTCCAAGGTTTATTGTGTTTAGTATGGCATATAATCCAATTTTGTTCCTCAAGTAATTAAAATTTTATCATAGGTTTAATTGTTGGTGTTGCATTCATGCTGGTGCATTATTTTATTTGTTTGAGTGCTAGTTGTGAATTCAAATTTGAATTTGAATTCACCTAGTTGTGTGTTAGTTTGAATTAGAAATAGAAAAGGAGAAATAGAAAGAAAACAGCCCAACACCCTGAAACCAACCCAAACCGGCCCAAACCCCAGCCCAACCCTTTTCCCACGAAGGCCCAGCTTTCCCCCTCCTCTCCTGGCAAAGCGAACCCCGTGGCCCAGCTCCCTTCTCTCCCCGGTCCCGCTCGCCAGCTTCCTCCCTTCCCGCGCTCGCTCCGGCCCATGCCGCAAGTGCCAGCCTAGCTCACCCTCAGCCCGCGCGCGCACCACTCCTTCCCTCACCTGGCCCAGCAAATGCCACGCTCCTACACCGCGTCAACCAGCGCCAGCTTCTCTCTCTGGACGCCTGGCCCCACCTGTCGGCCCCTTCTCCCTCCTCCCGCACCCTCCGCTCGCGCACCGGTCACCTCCCGTGATCCTCGCCCGCGTGCCCAACAGCCCGCACGCCGAGATCCCGGTGCCCCCCTTTAAACGCCACCCCAGCCTTCTTTGCGCCCCCACGACTCCACACCGCAGCCGCCGCCTGCAACCCCAACGCCCCGCCTCTGCTCCACCTCACAGAACCCCTGCGCCGCCGTGCTCTCGCCGCCCCACCACATCGAAACCCCGCAAACCACCGCAGCGGCTTCGCCCGTGCACCAGGAACACCCCCGGACTCTTTTGCTTCGAGCTCGGCCCGCGTCTTGCCGGATTTGTCTCCCGACATCGCCGCCGCAGGTGAGCTCGTTTCTGAGCGATTCCTCGCCGCCGATGGCTCTCCGGCTCGTCTGACCCGCTCTTCACCTCCGTAGCACGACCCCACGACTCCTCGACGGACCCAGAAGCCGGAGACGCCCTCCTTCGACCCCGTCCCCGAGCTCCGCCCTGACCCGCCGCCCGGATCCCGCCGCCGGCACTGCTGCACAATGATTCCGTCCAATCCCGAGACCGGTGAGCACCGCTCTAGCCTCCTGACCCTTTTGCACTAGTTTGGTCGGACCGTAGAGCCCTGGAGCCCTTAGAACCACGTACGCCAGCGTGTTCCCGGCGCCCAAAAACGCCTCGCTCCGCCGCGAGCCCCGTCCGAATCCCGAGCAGCCACCCCATCGCCACCAGTGCCTTACGCATGCCGCGGGCATGCTCCACGGCCTATCCTCGGCTCAAACCGACCCCCGGAGCGCCGCATAGGCGAACTTCGGCGACTCCGCGGCCGCGCGCCGCTGCGCTTCGTGCGTCTCGCTGCCACCGTCGGCCACAAGACATCCCAGCCGTCCGATCCGAAGCCTCCGCGCCCGATTAGATCCCGAGGCCATTAAATCTGAACCATTAGATCCAGATCCAGCGGCCCAGAATCTTAGATACCAGTTCGGCCTGGCAAAATTGTTGAAGAGCCCCTCAGTTTCTCAGAAATCAACCCACGGTCCAGCTCTATTCAAAATTAATTCTAGTTAGGTCTTGGTTTTAACACTTAAGCCCCTGACTTTTCTCAGTATAGAACCCGCCGTCCAGCCCCTGTCCTTTTGCGCGTTAGACCCCATAGTTGTTGTTTAATTATGTTTGAGCCCTCGGTTTTTGCAGAAAACCCCCTGGAACTCCAGTTTTCTTACAAATAGGTCCCTGGAACTTGTTTTTGGCCTAGATTTTGTGTTTTAGCTCCGTTTTAGGCGTTCTTTATGTCCACGCGATCGTTGTAATGCGTACAATAGTTCTAGCTTAGTTTAGCATGCAGTTTTGATGTATTGTTGTACTGTTTCTTTGTTTTTGCTATTGTTTGCATGTACGTGTATATGCTGGACTTGTTTTGGCGTTGCGATCGTGAGTAGACGTTGATCTTTCAGAGGAGTACCAGTACTCGGAGCAGCCACCGTCTTCTGAGCAGTTTGAGCAGTAGGAACAGTTTGAGGAAGGCAAGTATAACAGGAACAACCTATCACTCTAAATACATTTTCAGACTGCATTTTAATACTGTATGCCTATAAGGACTTTCCTAGCCACTTTATATCCTTTATATATATCCTTTGGGTTGCATTTTGGTTAGTTGTGCTAGGTGCCGCACTATAACACACTTGGTCCTTTAAAATTAATTTGATTAATGGTATATATGCAACGTAATTCTGAGAGTGGCCCGTTTGAGGGGCTCACGTCTCGTAAAAATGGTTTTGTTAGAAACATGGTTTAGGGGGCTAGCACGGTGCTTACTGCTTGGTTGGCCACTCTCCATAAGGACCGGTTCATAGAGCGACAACCTGGGACAACAGCGCTACCACAAGACTGGAATAGGACGGTCTTGGCTTACTAATTAGGTCATTTTGGTTCGGGAGTAACTTACCGACGGGGCAGGAGGGGTGGTGAGCTTCAATGGTGCCCAGGCTACGAGGCTTGGTCTGCGTACCCCTCGAGGTGGTTACCATCGTTGCGGAGCCTGATTCCTTAGCGGTTACACCTTACCAACGTGTCCTTTGTAACGGCCTCGTAGTGAGTTTGCTAGCCATCTCACCTAAGGAAGTGTGATGAACAACTAGCGTAGCTCACGACTTGTGGCTAAAGATGTGCAACCTCTGCAGAGTGTAAAACTGGTATACTAGCCGTGCTCACGGTCATGAGTGGCCCAGATCCTCCTTTTGATTAGTGGGGTTATCTTCCTTTGACAAGGCAGGTTTCCCCGAGTGGCTTGGTTTGGTTTGGTTCTCAGTAGTATCATGATTAATTTTGATTAATTACTATGTAACTAGGTTTATGGTAATTTATCAACTTGTAGTAATTAGCTTTAATAAAATTTTGCCAAAACTTAAAAGCTAATGCAGTTGAGTCAGCCAACCTTAGAGCCTCATAGTTTGTGTTATACTTGTTGAGTACAAGTTGTGTATTCAATCTTGCCTACTCTACTCTTTTTCCTCTTGGGGATACTCTACTGCTACTCAGTTCCTGCCGACGCGAGGGAGTTCGCTCAGCGCTACCAGGACTACGAGGACTTCTAGGCGTTCATCTCCCAGTCGACGTCCCTATGGCGCCCTGCTTCCGAGAGTTCTTCTCGTATATGTTTTTACGCTTCCGCTGTATCAGACATTTTGTCATTATTGTAATAAATAACATTCGTACTCACTTTATTATATCTTTTACATGATATGTGCTATGATATATTGTTCATTCTGTTGTATATACGTGTGACTTGATCCTGGCACATATATGATTGCTCGGTTTATGTCCTTTTATAAACCGGGTGTTACAGCAACGGCGCCAGAAATACTTGTTGACATTTCTTAGCGCAATCACTAGGAACGGGGGTGTCCCTAGCAACGGCGCCATAAATGCCGTGTTGGTATGTCTTAACATTTACAGAAAGATCCGCAAGCGCACGGATATACCGTTGTAGCATTTCACCCGGAAGTATTCAGGGTATTGTTATTTATATTTTCCCAAGGGATGGCGAGGTTGTGTAAAGATATTTACTAGTTCCATAGCCATGACTTTATGAAATAAGGTGCAGACTACTGATTATGCAGCGATAAGTGATAAATAAAGGATAATCAATGGTAATGTGACACACACAGAGCAGCCAACTCTCATGAATAAACAAGCACATCCAAGGTTAGTGGGAGCATAGGCAAACAGATCGTAGTATACTATTCATGTTAGCAGTTAAGTTACGTTAGCCACGTGCTTAGAGCTGCAGGTGCTGGGAAATTAGGGACATCGGGGAGAATGACCCACACTGGAGAACATCCAGTCCTGTTTCATTTCTGCATGAACTCCTACACGATACCCGAACGTCGGGGAGTACGCTAACCGAGAAGCAGCTTCCTGGCGGACCGACAGGGCTGTCACCACCTGCGGTCTACCCCAGTCAAACCGTGGAGCACCGTTATATCCGAGGGATCCCGCATACCCGGTCACCATACCCGCATATGAGGTCACTACCCTAGCACCCCCGGGTTCCCCACCCTTCGGATGGACAGGTAAGATGCTAAGGTAAGCCCGAAAGCACAACTAACCGATATCCTTACCCAGATCATCTGGTGTAAGCAAGCAACTTGTATAACTCGATAAAGCACAGATCAAGGCTAAGCATGCTAAGAACATAGCAAGATAACCAAAAATGAACTCAGTATGAATAGCATAATGAATGTCGGAATACAAAGCCATACCAGAGGCCGAGGATTGCTCGCCGACCCCGAGGACGACTAGATTCGCTAAAAACATGAAGTACTAGCCTAGCTCCACTACCCTAAGGAGTACAAGTCACAAGAGAGTGTGAGAGAGAGGCCTTCAAGTGGTGTGTGTGGTGAGTGGTAAGAGAGGCCCCTTTTACAGCTCCTTGAGCTCGGTTCCCGCCAAGATAAAACTGGAAACATCATCAACCGCCTTCAGGAGGATCAGAGGAAGCTTCCCGCCAAAATGCACCTAGACAGCCTTCAGGGGGGTTCAGCCGAACCCCTGGTTTGACCGGCCCCACCTTGCCGCCTCTGCCCACCGTCCTTCTCTGGTACACTGCCTGGTGGGCCTTGGTGTTGGTACATCGGTGCCGGGGCTTCGTTGGTCAGTTTGGTCTGGTTTGTGGGCCTCTTTTGCATGTGTTACGCAGGACGCGATCGTCTGCGACTTTGTCTGCGTATTCTTCGTGTTTTCTTCTTATTCTGGACTTGTTCTCCTGAAAACATAAATCTTCGAAAACAACATGGAGCTAGGTTAGTGATACAAATATGCGAGTAAGAGGTATGGTTATCCTTCTTTTATGAGTATAGTTGACGGTCATATTTCACACTTAACGACCGTCAACAATGCTTAACTTCCACGCGAAGCCGGGAGCCGAGTCTCTGCAAGGTGGGACCAGACAGCCCACCCTAGGCCAGCCGGCCTAGGGGTGTGCCATATGGCCACCGACCTTCCGTGGACGGCTCCTGATCACTCCTGGACGTCGGTTCGTCAGGTGGTTTCCTCCGATGCTCATTTCTTGGGCTGGGCGGCCTGAGGTAGGCCGGGCGGCCTACCTCCGGAGCCCCTTGGTCCTCCGCTTCACCGATGTTGCACATCAACTCCCCACATTGCCTCTAGAATGGGTGGTTTCCCCATTTGACGATCTTGGCACTGGCATGTGGGCCTTTGAGTTGAACCTTGTGCCTTCTGGGTCCACCGACAGGATATGAGATGTTTGCCTTGTTCTGGAACCTTATAAACATGTCACATTGCGGCCGGGATTTTCTCTGATTTTGACCATCTTTGGACAGTGGATTCCTGCAAGCATAATTCATCCAAAACTTGTGGAACTTATTAGAATTAAATAAAATATGCATGGAACATTGTGCAAAAACTCAATTTATTTCTGAGAACTTGACGGTCAAAATGTGAAATAATGGCCATCAACATGTACGAAGACTTCGCTAATGTTTGGCATGCAATTGGATGGGATAACTTCTTTCCCGTTGAGGAGTATGGTTCTCGACTCCTCACCATCAAATTTTTTTGCACTCTTTGGGAGGTGGAAAACATGATTTTTTTTTATTTTTTTGGGAAAGAGTATTTGCTTTCTTGGAAAACTTTTGCTGGCCACCTCGATTTCAACAAATGCTGGCCAATTTCTCTTGAGAAAGCTTACCGCGGTTTTAATCGTCATGAGTTTTGGGGCCAGATTTCGGGTCAAGTTGTTCATGGCAAGTTTGCACCTCAGTGCAGCGATATTCATAATCCAACTCTTCAATTGATGCATGTTGACGCTTCTTAGAGCGCCAATTTACGTACCGCAAGTGCACAGATCGTGTAGCTTTTCCCTTAGAGTATTCCCCCAAGGTTTATCAATCCATGGAACAAGTGATTACTATGCTTAACTAAGCACTAATGATGTTGGTAAAAGATCTATATTGAGTGTTTGAGTGTGAAATAGATCTAATCTAACCAATCTAATCTAGACTAGTGAGCAATGATAGACGTGTGCACAAGATATGAAGAGCATTTGTCCATAGGGTCTAGGATCACTAGAGATGTAATCGCCAAGCAACGAAGAACGGATCTAATCTACCAAAGGTGTGTTCCAAGATCAAAACCTTTCCCTCCCGCATACTGTCACTACATGAGGATAATCAGTAATAAATCAACAAGAACACGATAGTTGATGTAATCTAAGTAAACCATGCAAGAGCAAAGCAAACCCAAAGTCAAGTCGCGAACTATTAGGCATCAAAGCATCATCAACAAGAATCATGGTAGATCAATCTCATAAAGGATTCGGCAATTACAACTCAAGATCTGCTTACAACCCCATGAACAAACGAGGACTTTACCCCATGAAGCTAAGCGAAGCGTAGTCGATCATGTTGATGAAATCTCCGGCAAGGGATGGATCCCTTGCTGTCCTCCAACTTGTAGCGGCGCCGAGGGACGATGAGGCCTCCGGTGTCGCCTTTCTCTTGTGTCTAACTCGAATGGATCTCTGAAACTCGTCTCTGGATGCTCTCCTTCTCCGATCTCTAGATGCCTCTGCGATCCCCCTCTTTGACGGCGGCTTCAGGGTATTTATAGGAAGATATCGTCGGTGGTTTTGGTAAAACATAGATTAGGGTTGACGCATACTTCGTGCGGAAGAAAACTAAGACCAATTGGGCTCCGAAATGGGCTAGGCCGGCCGGCCCAAGGGCTCCAGGCCGGCCGGCCTGGGCCCTTTCTGGCCCCTTTCGGTCCCATCTTTCGCGTGTGGCCTCTTCCTCTTATTCCTCATCTTAGCCCAGTTGTAACCATGCGTCAAAACATCTCCAAAAATGTCCAATTTCCTGTCAAAATGCAACATGCTCCAAAATCCAGGACAAAATCGAAAACGGTCAAGTTCGGGTGCCAAGTGGCGGGTTAGTACATGAATCATCCCAAAGAAATTACCAAAACCTCTCCTAATTGTATAATAAAATGGGAACTTAAGGAGCGCCAACATTCCCCCCATGCTTAGCTTTTGCTCGTCCTCGAGCAAATCAAATCATCAAGTCCTTCCATGGGTTGCTCGAGAGTTCTCAAACTGCAAAATTTACTTATGCAAACAAGTCTAACAATATTTCTTCAAACAATGGTCAGAGGAGCAGCGAGGATAATCATATCATGGGCGTTTAAAAACTCATCCAATATTACTCCATGACTCTTACCTTTAACCGGCAACTCGAATATCGACAACACTTGCTTTTCTTGCCACCTTGGAGGTTTTTATTTTTTTTTAGTTTTTAGAAGCAAAATACCCTGCAACAAAGGTTAGACCAAAAATTCTTGCACAAGTCCTTTCATGTCTCTCAATATATGTGGCTATCCTATTTTTATTTGCAAGCTCTCATCTCCCGAAATTCTCTCAAGTATAAAGTGGGGCTATAGGTGAGGCTTAGCAAAGTATATACATATATTGTCAAATTAAGAAAACCTTCTAATGGTTGCTTACCATCCTAGCCAATGATCATGAGAGTTTCTCCATAATGTAAAGGGTTCAAGGGTAAGAAGATTTAGAATGGTGGACATGTGCAAAGGCATACAAAAAGATTGACTTCAAGGCACAAGCATCATCCTCGTTGTCGGATTGCACATGGTTGAAATTGAGGATATTGTTCAAACAAAAAGGTGATATCTCTTTGCACTTCTCTAACCATAGAATCCCTTCATTTATTCTTTTTTTTCCTTCTCGTTATTATTTTTTTTCCTTTTCCTTCTTTCTCCCGAATTTTTCTTCTCTTTTCCAAACCTTTTTATAGGACACTTTCTATAAAACATAGATAGGAAAATCTCCAAAGTGTCTCCCTAAATTTTTAGAGCCCGAACCGGGACCAGAGAGGCCTAGGCCGGCCGGCTCAGGAGGTGTAGGCCGGCCGGCCTGGGGCTTTCCCAGGTCGGATTCAGTCCATCTTTCGAATACTCATTCCTTTCTTCATCCCAAAATTATGTTTTATACAAATCATGCGCGGAAACAGAACGTATCCTCATAATTGGGTTGTGGTCAAGGAAGACGATAATAAACAAGAAAATCTCGGGTTCGGGTTTTGGAATCCGGTAGATCTCATGAGTTGTTCCAATGAGGAATTCTCATTACCGAATATTGACGGGGCTAGCAATTCAGAGATGAAAAATACGGACATGATCATTGCTCGAAATTAAAACTCCCAAGAGAAAGAAATCCTAACTCAACTCAATGCACACCCAATGCTTATGGTGGAATGAATATAGCTTGTGGGTGATAGGATTTTACTCTCGACTTGTCAAGAACTTGATCAACCTTATGTTTGTAGGGGTTTTATTATTTTTATGAAATTAAAGTCCTCCAAATCATGCCTTACTCGCAAGTGTAATCAAAACCAAGCGCTAGATCAAAGCTCAAGTGTGGGTATTATCATGGATGAATAATTTACTAAGCTCCACAAATAAGATTTAAATTTCATGACAACGCTCGTGAACAATTGCTTTAAAGAAAATAAAGTAAAACTGAATGCATAAATAAAATTGCACGATCCAACAAAAACAAAGACTCTTTTTATTTTGTTTTCATGACTCAACACTAATTTAAGACTCACTCTCACACAAAAACAAAGACTCTTTTTATTTTGTTTTCATGACTCAACACTAATTTAAGACTCACTCTCACACATGCGAAAAATAAAGCACACAATGCTAGACTATGACTCTCACACATGCGAAATTAAAGACTCGTACACGACGAACTTTCGAGTAAGCAAAGACCAAAATTCAATCTACGAATCTTCACACCATCTCCCCATGCTTAGATTATGCGCCGTCCTCGTCGCAATGATATAAAAGACGGGTGTGACGCTCGTCGGCGTTCTCAACGGCACCTAGGGCAATTGCATCTAGGGCGCCCTCCTCCTTGCTTTTGTAGATCACCGACCATCCCGAATAACTTCCTTATGTTGCGGACAAGGAAGTTGTAGTCTTTTTCGGCCAAGCTCTCGATGTCGTCCATCCTTCGATCCATTGCCACGATTCGATCGTGACACCTGTCGATGGTTGCGCGGAGATCCGCGATTTCATTGCGGCACTTGAAACAGCACCCGGAGTAATGCCTGCTGCGGTTGGGGCTATCATCCTCGGGCTCGTCGTCGTCCTTCTTCTTCTTGCCGCTATCACCTCCGGAGGGGTCGTCTTCCTCTTTTCTCTCCTCTTCGGCCCACCCCGGCCAATCATCATCATAGTCATGACCGGTGGCGCCCCATGAACCAGGGCTCATGATGCTCTCCCAATCGCTGTCCCCCGCATAATCCTTCGGCTCCGGGGTGTGCTCGATGTAGTTCTTTCTTTTGACTCCGAGGAGGCGCAAGGAACGCCTAGGCGCGGGTGGCTTTTTGTCTTGTCGCCTCTCGCCATCGTCTTCGTCGTTGCTGATGACGACGACCACCCTTTGCACTTGAGCTAGCTTCTCGTTGCACCATTGAAGGCCCTTCCCTCCGACGCTCATCCGTGCTTGGGTATTGAATTTCTTTGGAGAGGCCTTCACTTCACATCGCTTTGCTTCAACAAGGAGGGGTGTCGCACCGGTTGCCAAGATGGGGCTAGGTGTCTTTGGTGTGGGGGTGTCGGGCATCAAGCCCATCTCCTCAATCTCCATTGCTGCAATCATGGCTCTTGCGCTTGCTGGACCAGCCATTGTCGAAGTCTCTCACGAGGTGGTGGTGTAGATTGAAAAGTATGAGAGAATAGATCTAACCCGCGCCTCTATTTAAGTCCCAAAAAGACTTGGACGAGAAGTCCAATATCTCTTCGGTTTTGGCATGCGAAATCTATAAGGCACAGGTTTGAAATTTCCTTATCTCGTACCTACCAAAAATCGAGACCGAATCGCACACGAGGAGCCTCAGGCCGGCCGGCCTAGGGGTGTTGGGCCGGCCGGCCCAGGGGGTTTTTCAGCCCCCTGGACTCCAACTTTTTCCGAGATGCCCTCCAACAAATTATGAGTCTATGTTTTACTCGAAGTTCATCCAGAATAAAAATAAAACTACGAAAATAAAATCTAAAAGAGAGTATGTACAAACTTACCTTGCTTAACGTCGTTAGGCTTGACGTTCCGGTTGCTCCTCCATGGTGTATATGTCAATGTAATAAAGGGGCACGACGTCGGGCTCCAAGAATACCTTTAGTCGCTGTCCGTTCACCACATATTGGTCACCTTTCACATCCATGATTGTCACCGCTCCCGTGAGTGAAACTGAGTGTACGACGTACGATCCATCCCATTTGCTTTGCAATTTTCCTTTGCCAAAAAGTTTGAATCTTGAATTGTAGAGTAGGACCTTGTCTCCTTCTTTGAATTCCTTGTTTTGTAACTTGTCGTACCACCTCTTCATCCTTTCTTTGTAAATTGATGCACTATTGTACGCTTTCAATCTTAACTCCTCCAATTCGCTTATTTGGATTCTCCTTTTAATTCCAATGGCTTCCGCATCAAAGTTCATCTCCTTCATCGCCCAATACGCCTTATGTTCTAGCTCAACCGGCAAGTGGCATGTTTTTCCTTAAACAAATTGATAAGGAGTCATACCAATCGGGGTTTTGTGTGCCGTACGATATGCCCATAGTGCATCATCTAGTCTCTTCGACCAATCTTTTCCTCCTTTTACCACGGTCTTCTTTAAAATGTCCTTCAATTGCTTGTTCGAAGTTTCCGCTTGTCCGTTTGTTTGGGGGTGATAAGCCGTGGACACTCTATGTTCAATTCCCAATTTCTTCAAGCATTTACCAAAGTCTTTGCCCATGAAGTGTGTTCCTCCATCGCTTATCAAGATTCTCGGGACGCCATATCGAGGGAAGATAACCAATTTAATCATGTGTATGGACTCCTCTGTTGATGCCTTCCAACATGGCATAGCTTCGACCCACTTTGAAACATAGTCCACAATCACCAAAATATGCTCAAATCCATGTGAGTTCACAAATGGTCCCATGAAATCGATTCCCCAGACATCAAATAGATCTATTTGCATGTTGTAGTTCAATGGCATGGCATTCCATTGCGAGATGTTCCCCGTCCTTTGGCATTCCGGACAAGTCGAAACAAATCTTTTCGCATCTTCATGCATCTCGGGCCAATAGAATCCACTAGCCCATACCTTAGCTTGAGTTCTAAAGTGCCCATAATGTCCTCCATATCCAGACGAGTGACACTTCCTTAGAACTTCTTCACGTTCCTTCCTTGGTATGCATCTTCTTAGGACTCCATCTTCTCCATATCTATATAAGTATGGTGGATCCCAATAGTATTTTCTTCTTTCCGCGATCACTCTTTTCCTTGCATTCTTGTCCAAGTGATCCAAGGGCATCCCTTTTATTGCCCTTATTATTTCGTTCATCCAACTATCTTTGTCGAGAATTCTATATAGGTGATCATCTCTCATTTGATCCTCGATAGGTTCTTTTCCATCATCTCCATGGTTCATCCTTGATAGGTGATCGGCCACAACATTTTCTGCCCCTTTCTTGTCCCTTATCTCCACATCGAATTCTTGTAGCAATAGGATCCATCGAATCAAGCGTGGTTTAGCATCTTTCTTGGACAAGAGATACTTGATTGCCGCATGGTCGGTATAAACTATCACCTTTGAATTTACTATTTATGATCTGAATTTTTCGAAGGTGAATACCACGGCAAGCAATTCTTTCTCCATTGTTGCATAATTAAATTGGGCTTCATTGAGAGTCTTGCTTGTGTAGTAGATAGCATTTACCTTCCCCTCTTTCCTTTGTCCAAGAACGGCTCCTATGGCGTAGTCGCTTGCATCACACATGATTTCAAAAGGTAGATTCCAATCCGGAGGTTGCATGATAGGAGCACTTATGAGGGATTGCTTGAGTGTTCGAAATGCGTGAAGGCAATCACTATCAAAATTGTACTCCACATCTTTTTGGAGAAGTTGTATCAATGGCTTGGTGATTTTTGAAAAATCCTTTATGAACCTCCTATAGAATCCGGCATGACCGAGGAAGCTCCTCAAAGATTTGATGTCCGTAGGTGGTGGCAATTTCTCCACGGTTTCTATTTTTGCTCTGTCCACCTCTATCCCTCTCTCGGAGATAACATGACCGAGGACAATTCCTTCTTTCACCATGAAATGACACTTCTCCCAATTGAGCACAAGATCAACCTCTCCACATCTTTTAAGAACTTTCTCCAAATTTGCCAAGCAATTTTCAAAGCTAGTACCATGCACCGAGAAATCATCCATGAATACCTCCATAATCTCTTCTATGAAATCTGAAAATATAGCCATCATGCACCTTTGAAAAGAAGCGGGCGCATTGCACAATCCAAAAGGCATCCTCCGATATGCAAAAGTTCCATACGGGCAAGTAAATGTGGTCTTATGTTGATCATCCGGATGAATAGGTATTTGGAAGAATCCCGAGTATCCATCAAGGTAACAAAAGTGTGAATGCTTTGCCAACCTTTCTAGCATCTCGTCAATGAATGGTAGTGGAAAATGATCCTTCCTCGTTGCCTTATTCAATTTTCTATAATCGATGCACATCCTCCATCCCGTGATGGTTCTTTGCGGTATCAATTGCTCTTTCTCATTTTTCACAACCGTGAGTCCTCCTTTCTTCGGAACGCAATGAACGGGGCTTACCCATTCACTATGTGGCACAGGGTATATTATTCCGGCATTCAATAATTTGATAACCTCCTTCTTCACCACATCATGCATAGCATGGCTCAACCTTCTTTGATGTTCTACAACCGGCTTGTATTGCTCCTCGAGTTGTAAACGATGTGTGCAAAAAGCGGGGCTAATACCTTTCAAGTCGTTAATCGAGTAGCCGATCACCTTTTTGTGCTTCTTCAATAAATTCAGCAACTTCTCCATCTCTTCCGGGCTCAATTCGTCGCTAATAATCACCGGAAAAGTCTTGCCATCTCCCAAAAATTCATATTTCAATCCCTTGGGGAGTGGCTTCATCTCAACATCGGGCGCACCATCCTCTTCTTGATCTAACTCTCCAATGTCTTCAAATTTTTTTTCCTCCAAATTCCCGTGTTGCGGCTTCAACTCTTCCATTGTTTCCACTAGTTCTCCATCTTGATCATCTTGAGCATCCCCATTCTCCAAAGCGCGTTGGAGAGGATCCTTGAAAGATTAAAATGAACGAATGCTCTCTACCTCTTCGTTATCAAGAGGTAGAGGTGAAACGAAAGACGGTTTTGAATGAAATTCGAATGTGCGCTTCTCTCCATCTAGATCAAAAGTGACAATCTCTTTTCCAACATTTAGAACAGCATTTACTAATTTGAGAAAGGGATTTCCAAGAATTATGCCCTCATGCTCCTCATCACTAGCATTAATCACAAAAAAGTCGGTAGGAATTTTTTTACCCGCTATAGGAACATTTAGATTTCTAAGCACTCCTAGCGGTTTGATTAATCTACCATCTCCCATGATCAATTTATTGATTGTGGCATCTAGGGTTGATGTTTTGTTAAAAAGCTCAACATAAACCTTGGAACTCATCACACTAACATGGGCGCCAACGTCACATAAAACATTGCAACATTTTGTTCCGTCTATCATGCAATCAACACGAGATGTGGGTGATGGATTACCTTCGCCTTGATCGCTTCCAATTGCATATACTTGGGCTATGTGCACGTAGGGTGATGATTCCGATTTCACTCCCATGATCTTTTTGACCTCCAGCACTTCGTCCAAGTCGATCTCTTCCTCTTTTTCTTCAAAAAGTTTCCGAATAATATCACCGGCCGATTCCTTGCCAAATGTATATCCCGTGTGATTATCCGGCAGAAAATCTTTAGCTATCACCTTTGCCATTCCTCGTTGATTTGGATGCGGTCTTGCTTTGTCGAACAATCTTCCGAAGTCAATTGGTATCCAATCCATTTGCTCAAATTCCCTTAGCGATTTGGCGGTGCCCATGGTTCTTCCTTTCTTTTCCGGGTCATCTTTTGTTGCACTCCGGATCGATGCTTCTTCATCGTGGTTTGTCTCTATGACTTTCCCATGCATCGGTTGTTCTTCCCTCACTTCTGATGCCTCTTTTCTGAAAATTCCAGCAAGCACCCGCACTTGAGATTCTTCCTCGGAGCTTGCCGAACATCGTTTTTCCCAATCTCTTCGCATGGCCGCACCCTTGCTGATTTTTTGTAGGAGTTGGGCGGCTTCCGTGAGTGTTTTCTCCATGAGATCTCCTCCTGCACACATTTGAACAAATTGCATGCACTCGGGGGTTAGGGAAAAATAAAAGGTATGCAAGAGTACTTCATCGGAAAATCCGAGCTTCGGTCCTTGTTCAATCAATCCATTGAATCTATCCCATGCTTGATCTATCCCTTCTTCTTCTCCTTGCGCGAAGTTGATCACTTGCTTCCGAATATGTTGAACCTTGCTTAACGGAAAGAACCGCTCGCAAAATTTCTTCATCAAGTCATCCCAATTTCCTTTTACCTCAAAGGATGCAAGTGCAAACCATCTTCTCGCTTCTTCTGCAAGTGAGTATGGGAAAAGATTCCATCTAAACCAAGCTAGCGGAACTCCGTCTTGTTGTACTGTGTTGCATAGCATTGTGAACCACTTGATATGTCTATATGGGTGTTGTCGGTCGAAACCCACCGGCGAGCAGCGACAGGCAACACGAAGAGCCGGGAGGTTGCCGGGGCGCTGGCAGGCACTGCTCCCTCGTCGACGGCCCGCAATTCCAGCACACGCCGCGGCTTGTGAAGACGCAGGGCGTGCCACCTGACCTATACCCGATCAGGAAGGTGCGAACGTGCTTGCAACGATCTTCCTGCATACACAAACACATGGAAACATAAGTCCGAGCCGTGGTCGGCTCCCCGGGACGACTCTTGCATGGACTTTAAAGAGCCGATCAAGTCCCGGTGTCGGATTGGATCTGTTTGCATCTGGATATTGATAAATAAAGCAAATAACTGTAAAGCTGCTTCAATTAAATCTAACTAATCTAATCCACAACGGTAAAAGCTTCACCGCTAGATCGGAACATCCTACACGTAATTGGGCCTAATGAACGTAACAGATAACTAAACCATAACCAAGAACAGAGGCCTAAGAACTAGCAAGAGCCGATTCCCGGAACAATCCCTATCAAGGCTAAGATAAAGCATCTACTATATCACCGGATCATCCAACCGATTTGCAAGGCCTAACCTAGCAGATATTACGCCAACTCTTATGTACAAGAGCAAACCGTAACAGATTGGATCTATTAGATACAAAAGAAGCAGGGTGTTGTCTCTGTGCAACTAATTCTATGCAATAAGAACTAGCATAAGATTGAAACGTGCATGCACAGAGACAACATGATATTCGTAGATGATAAGCAATGAAAGCACGATGAATCTACTAAAAGCCGTGCTACAAACATTAGGATAACTAGCATTACTCGCCATAAAAAACGCTTCAGTACGAGTAATACCAAGTTTAAGGCAAGAACAACGCTGCCCTGATCGCAAGATGCGATCAGGGCAGCATGGCGCTTACTTGGATGAAACCCTAAGATTAGGGGTGGCGTTGCACCGAGAGTTGTTGGTTGTGAGACGTGATGACGTTCCCTCTTTCATGAATAACATAGGGTACATATTTATAGTCCGGAGCCTTGGGAAACAATCTAAACTAATCTTGTCCCGATCGGACTCTATCTCTAATCGAAAGATACATGGCCCATGTGGCCCAAATGCTCACGCAGGAGCCGATTTACAAGCCTTCTTAATCTTCTGCTTTACGCCCAACTTGCTTTCGGCCCATAAATTAAGCCTGTTAATTTATGGCGATAACACATGCCCCCATGGTTTTGGCAATGATAATTCCAAAACCACTCCGTCGCTTCATCTTCCCGTTAATGTTCATTAAACACACTGTAACCACCAAGGAAGATGCAACGTCTCTGCAACTAGCTCCTCGTAGAATGTGAAACTGCCGATCCGTCTCCCATCTTTTCACTATTTAATCTCAATCTGAATCGGCTCTTCTTCACAGCAAACTCCTTCTTCCTCCTAAAGCCAAGTAGCGCAGAAAACCTCACTCCTCTGCCAGCCATGGCGATCTCTTCTTCCTCTGGCTCCAACTCCTTTGGAGATTCCTTTTCTTCCTCTTCCATCGACTCCATCCCGGAGAGTCGGGAGCCGACGCCGGAGTGGGACCCGACAGCAACGTATGAAGCGCTGGCTCCTCTGCATTGGGATGCATAGGAGTTTGATTTCGGGGTCGTCTCCGAGGAAGACGAGCCCGAGACCAAGGGAGAAGACCTCCAGCTCCTGTTCCAGGAGGAGTCGGAAAGCAACGACAAGGAAAACCCTTCTTCGGACGGAGTCGACTCCTCTTCGGAAGAGGAGATCGACTCCTCTTCGGAAGAGGAGATCGACTCCTCCTCCGGCGACGACGAGCCGATGTGCGAAAAGCCCTTCCGGTTCCTCGGGTCCTCCGTGGAGGACAGCGAGGAAGAGAACAGTGGCGGCGACGACAGCTGGAGCAACTTTGGGTCCGAAGGCAGCAGCAGCGCCTTCAGCAGCGACGACGACGACGACAACGATAGTGACGACGGCGGAGATGCGCCGGCCCGGAGCCCCAAACGCCGTAGGTACTAGGTGCCTACGAGCAGTAGAAGTAGTACTGTAGGAGTAGGACTGTAAAGTCGAAGGATTAATTCATTTGTAACAATCGGCTTTTCCTTGTAAGAAACCTTCCCTTTTAATGAAATCGATTTCCTTCAATTCTGTGTGTCCGATTTACTTTCCAAAAACCGATGGCAACGCATCAGGCTTCTATAAATATCCAAGAGCCGACGAAATTCAAACTAGAAGCAACCCGCATAAGAGTAGAGTATCACTTCCATCTTGAACCGAACTCGAAACAAGCTCTTAAATCCGATCGTAATTCGAAAACCCAGCTCTACAAATTTGAGCAAGAACTCTCCAAGCACCCGGAATTCGAATCAGAGCCCACGGCAACCAAACCCTAAGTCAACAGATCTGAACCATGGCAGACTCTGCAGCTCAAACAACAAATTCTGCAATCGATGATGTGGCAATCTGCGGCCTGAAAGTAACATTCAGCCCAATCCCTTTAACTTTCTTCAGCTTACCAAGCCTCTGAAACATTAAACTCTGAAACCTGACACCATATGCATACTTCTGAATTTCTGAACTTCAGGTGTCAGACATTCTTCTGCCACATCCTTCCAACCCAAAATCTTTCTGTCTTGGCCCACGAACCTATGAAAACCCCATAGATTTGATCTCTTGTGAAGCAAATAGGATCCCTTTTGTGAGTCAAAACATCGATTTGAACCTCTGGGCCGACTGCTTAAGAGCCTGGCCTAATCCCCCTGAGAGCTGGATTACATGGTACAGCAGAGTAGCAAAAACTTATATGCCCTTGTGGCAGTATTTGAACATAGCCGATGCACTTAGTTTATCATTGTCTCCTCTTGACAAAGATGAGAACCTTCTGAAAACCATCGGCTATTTTTGGTCTGATGCCCTGAACTGTTTCTTCTTCGGTCATGAACCCATGACCATTACTCTGCTAGATGTCACCATGATCACTGGCCTTGACATCGGATCTCCTAATCCTGCTGCCCACAAAATGGCAGAAGTCCCCTTTAAACTTTCATCCAAGGTTAACTGCACAAACTGGGGCACTTACATGAATCAGCACATGAAAACAAAAGGTCCAGTAACTGAAAAGGAACACACAGCCTTCTTAAATCTTTGGCTAGAGCACTTCATCTTCTGTGGTCCTTCTTTAGCTCCAACTAAGAATTATCTTCCCTTGGCCTATCATCTGGCCCACGGCAACCACACCGGCCTAGGTAAACTTTTTCTTGGAGAAACCTACAGATATCTCCATTTGATGACATCTAACTTGCTTAACCAAAAGAAACTGAAAACTGGAGGCCCTTGGTGGTTTATTCAGTAGTGGGCAGAACTGTGCTTTCGGCACCATATCCCCGACTTCCAAAGCCTAACCAAGAATTCCTTTCCTGATGAAAGTGGCAAACCAATTAGATGTACTAGTTATGGCCAAGCTTTATTCAGTCTTCCTGGCAGTAAACTGAACCCAGCAGATGCAGCAAAATGGTTCAGAGTCTTCTACAAAGGACTAGACAATCCACTCTATTTCCCATTTACTGAATCTGAATCCTTTGAGAATCCAACTGCCTTTAGACTAGATAGTTTTGCCGATGACAACAGCACTTGGCATCTATACTCTTTAATGATCCGACCCGGCTTCCTTCCCGTTGGCATCAGCACCTCTAATAGAATTATCAATCCAGGTTACGAAACTTACCAACCAGTCATAGCAGCTCGGCAACTTGGCCTAGGACAGGTCCCTCCCCACTTCCATATTCACCACTTGATGGAGAGTAGAGCCGATCTGCCTGACGGCCTCACCAATTCAAGATGCTACAGCATGTTCAATGATCTCCACATTCCAATACCAGCCGATCTATCCTTCACCTCCTCATCAATCGACTTCAACACATGGTAGGGAATGTGGAAAACACATGTATTTGGGAAAGCTCTAGGTCCTCGACTGCAGCAAATTGATCCTGAATATGTAATCCCTGAGGAAGAGGTACTGAATCTGTGCACCTTATTCCTTCTAAGTCCTCTATCTCTTTCTCTTGGCTAATCCTGCTCACCCTGTTGGCAGCAACAAGATGGTCCAGAACCCATGACCAGCAACGGGGAGCCATTCCACTTTCTTCAAACTGTCCCTGATGTACTCTTCTGCAAGGGATCACCAACAATGAAGAAAGTGATAATGACTGTTCAGCCAGACTTACTTCAGTCAGCTTCCAAACGAAGACAAGCTTCTGCAATTGTTGCCCCCCGAGTTTTAACCAAGAAAAGGAAGATGATCACGAGGCGAGTCATCAAGAAACCAGCACCAGCTTCCCCAAGTCCATCAGAGTCCAACACCAACCAGGTAACTCATCTTTCTAAAACTTCTTCTTTATTGCATTCACATGTACTCTAGTTGACTGTAATTCTATTTCCAGAGCGCAGCTGAAGACATCCTTGAAACCAGTAGCCCAGCACAACACGAAGTCATCGTTCATGAAGCTGACACTGGAGCAACTAAAACTTCAAATACTCTGACGGATGTACATGACGAACAGGCTAACACAGTTGAAGCCCCTATTGTCACCTCCAATCCAACCGGATCGGCTACACTTGAACCGATCATCACCCCCTTTTCAGAATAGGTAACTTTTATGAGAACCAATTCTGAACCAGCCGATAGCTTCATAAATGCATCTTGCTCTAACTTCAGATATGTCCCTAGGGCTTAGATATTTCAGGTTTGCTTTCCTTTGACCCGGCATCAATGGGTCTGACTGTCCCTGGAGCAGAAACACCATCTTCGCAGCAATCGGTTAATTTAGCACATCAGCTTCAACTCATCAAGGACCTACTATCTGCTCCAATCACTGCTCTAGTTGATGATTCCAGCAAGATAAAAGAACTTCTTGAGCAGATAGAATCCCGGCTTCCAGAATTACTTCGAGTCAAACATTGGCCAGCCGGCCATCTTCCTTTCTTTCGGGCAGAGGTGAAGGCAGCTCAACAAAGAATAGAAGCACGTCGTTCTCAAGTCTCTCTGAAAACCGACATAGCTCAAAAGTGCAAAGCCCTCAACCAAAAGAAAGCAACTCTGGATGCTAAAGCTGATATCTCCGAGAACACAAGACGACTCAACCTCTTGGAAAAGGAACTGATGGAATTTGAAGAAAAGGTCCGCAATACCCAAAGACTAATCCAAGAGGAGAAAGCTTCGATCGCAAACTCCAAGCAGGAAGCCCAAGAAATGACTGAACAAATACAGGCAGAGTTTGCAGAGATAAGCACCTTGAGTCGACAGATAATATCAGGCAATGACAAGGATGACGAAGAAATAATTGCAAGAGCTAACGCTGTTCGTGCAGAAGCCATCCATGCCATAGAAAGATTCCTGAACTAGTAGGACTATTCAGAAACATTAGATGTTGCAAGTTAAACCTGAAACTTGTACTCATTTAAAACACCTTAAGTCGATGGTTACACATCGGCTATCTTGCTTTTCATATGTATTTTACTAGCCACCTCAACGTGTTGGCCTCTCATTCATTTTTTTTACCGGCCAACTCAACGTGTTGGCCTTTCTCTCTTTTTTTTTACCGGCCAACTCAACGTGTTGGCCTTTCTCTTTTTTTTTACTGGCCAACTCAACGTGTTGGCCTTTCTCGGTACAGCCAGATGGATCTCATTGGCTCTTGTTACTCGCTTTCCCACATGCTCGGGAAATACTTCTTGAGGTGTTGACCATTGACAGCAACAGGAAACTTGACGCCATCCAACTCCTCAAGCATGTAGGCATTTCCAGGCAAAACTTTATCAATCTTGTACGGCCCATGCCAAGTTGGAGACCACTTACCATAATTTTTATCTTTAGTTCCCAATGGCAATACTGCCTCCCAAACCAAGTCTCCAACCTGGAAATTCTTTGACTTGACCTTCTTATTGTACGCACGAGCAACTTTAGCCTTGTTTTCCTTAATCTTTTCCAATGACCAAAGTCTTAGCTCTGTCAAGTCCTCTACGTTGTCATTCATCAAGGCTGCATACTGTTCGGTTGTCAGATCGTTCTGGAACTCGGCACGCCTTGATCCAGCCGTAATTTCCCATGGTAACACAGCGTCTTGGCCGTATACCAAATGGTACGGCGATGTCTTGGTGGACCCGTGACATGAAATACGATATGCCCACAAAGCTTCTGACAACACCTCATGCTAGCGCCTAGGATATTCATTGATCTTTCTCTTGATCAACTTGATAAGGCTCTGGTTGGATGCTTCAGCTTGTCCATTAGCCTGGGCATAATATGGAGATGATCTGATCAGCTTAATCCCCATGTCATCGGCGAACTTCCTAAATTCCTCTGATATAAAGACCGATCCTCCATTGGTTGTAATAGTTTGAGGAATCCCAAATCTATGAATGATGTGCTCTTTGACAAAGCTGATCACATCTCTTGACGCTACTGACCTCATGGGCACTGCTTCCACCCACTTTGTGAAATAATCTGTAGCAGCTAAGACCCACTGGTGACCCTTGCTAGATGACGGGTTGATCTAACCAATCATGTCCATGGCCCAACCTCTGAATGGCCACGGTTTGATGATAGGATTCATTATAGATGCTGGCACTATCTGAATTTTGCCAAACCTCTGACATGCCTGACATCCTTTGTAATATTTGAAGCAATCTTCAAGCATAGTGGGCCAGTAATAACCCGATCGCCTAATCAGCCACTTCATCTTATGAGCCGATTGATGAGTACCGCAGGTTCCCTCGTGAACCTCATGCAAGAGCCGATTTGACTCTGAAGGTCCCAGATATTTAAGCAGTAGTCTTTCCAATGTTCTGTAAAACATATCATCCCTTATCAGAACATACTTCATATCCTTGAGTCTTATCCTCCTGGGTGCCCCCCGAGCCGAATCCTTCAAGTAATTGAAGATATCGGCTCTCCAGTCTCCAGGTTTCAGAAACTGAACCTCTACGTCGACTCCATCGGCTGTTTCCTTGTACCCAGAAGCCATCTGTGCCAAATCATTGGCTTCATTGTTCAAAGTCCTGCGTATCCAGTGGAAATTAATGTATCTGAATCGTGACATCAACTCACGGCATTGCATCCATATCAGAAAAAAAGCCTCGCTCTCACATCTATATTCTTCCGTGAGCTGAGAAATCACCAGCTTCGAATCTCCAAATATTTCCACGGCTTCTGCAACAGCTTCGAGGAGCAGTTCCATCCCTTTGCGAACGGCTTCATACTCTACCAAATTATTGGTGCATGGGGCAGTCATCCTGATGGAAAAGGAGTAAGTCGCCCCTCGAGGTGACACCAACAGAATTCCCACACCACACCCATCATCAAAAGCAGTCAAAGAACATAGCCCAAGCACGAATAAATAGTGCAGCAATATCAGTGCTGATCCTATCTGCAACAAGATCCGCCAGTGCCTGTCCTTTGACTGCTTTTGCAGGCTGATATCGAATATCAAACTCTGACAATGCAAACATCCATTTCCCAAGCCGGCCTTTCAGAACAGGAGCCGACAGCATGTGCTTTTATGACATCTGATTTGCATATGACAATTGTTTCTGCCGAGAGCAAAATATGACGAAGCTTTGTACATGTAAAGAATAAGCAAAGGCAAAGCTTCTCGATTTCAGGATACCTGGTCTCGGCGTCTAACATGCACCTGCTGAGATAGAAGACCACCCTCTCTTGGCCGTCATGCTTCTGGATTAACACCGAAGCAATGGAAGTGTCACCCACGGATAGGTACACATAGAACGGCCTATCTTGCTGAGGAGGAACTAACACTAGAGGCTTTGACAAATATTCTTTGATTTCATAGAAAGCTTGCTGCTGTTCTGCCCCCCCAGCGAAACTCATCATCGGATTCGATCTTCACTAAACCCATGAACAGTTCAATGCGTCCAGACAGATTAGAAATAAATCGTCTGACAAAGTTAATTTTACCGATGAGCTTCTGCAACTCCTTCGTGGTAGGCAGCTTCATCGTCTTCACAGCTTCTTGACTCTTCAGGCCAATCTCGATTCACCGTTCATGCACCAGGAATCCCAAAAATTGACCGGCCGATACGCCAAAGGCACATTTCTTTGGGTTCATTTGGAGCCCAAACTTCCGAGTCCGCTCCAAGACCTGACGCAAATCTTCTAGATGCCCCCAGCTGATTTGGACTTGACCACGACATCATCAATATAAATTTCTACCAATTTGCCGATGAGATCATGAAAAATGTAATTCATGGCACATTGGTACATCGCACCGGCATTTTTCAATCCAAAAGTCATAACCAAGTACTCGAACAACCCGACTGCACATGGTACTCTGAACGCTGTCTTGTGTACATCTTCTGGGGCCATGAAAATCTGATTGTAGCCAGCATTACCGTCCATAAAGCTCATCATCTTATGGCCAGTTGCTGCATTGATCAATGTTTCTGCAACAGGCATCGGATACTCATCTTTTGGCGTTGCTCTGTTGAGGTCCCTGAAATCCACGCAGACTCGCCATCGGCCATCCTTCTTTTGTACGGGGACCACGCTGGAGATCCACTCTGCATACCGACATGGCCTGATAATCCTGCGTCCAGCATCTTTTGCACCTCCTTCTTAACCTCCTCTAGGACTTCGGCCTTCATCTGCCGTGCTGGTTGCTGAAATGGCCAAAATCCCTTCTTGAGCGGGAGCCGATGCTCGACGATATTTCTATCGAGACCAGGCATCTCAGTATAATCCCATGCAAAACAGTCCCGGTACTCCTTCAACAGTGCTATCATTTGCTCACGCAAGATCGGGTCTAACTTTTTGCTGATAAATGTCGGTCGCGGCTTATCCCCGGGACCGATATCGACTTCCTCCAAATCGTCAGCAGACGTAAACCCATAACCTAGCTTGCCACCGTCTGAAAGATCGACATCGACAGCAAACACTAGTAGATGACAAGAAAAATTTTCTGGCCAACCGCATGGGCTAGCTGCTCCCACATTTCCGTTATCATTCAGAACTGAATGCTCAGCAAAGGCCATTGTTTGTACACGATGTGACAATTGTAACCTCAAATACATATTACTCATTTTTTGGGACTGGTCGCTGGGACCGGCCCCTCTAACTTTGCTGGATTCCGTAGCTTGGCAGGATGTGTCTACTCTGTGAGGCCAGTGGATAAGACCAGCCTCAGCCCGTTTTTTGTCGCTTCGATCCGATCACAATCTTCCAGCGCGATCCCTGAGATCGGCTCTTGGCCTTCCGCATCCCAGGCGTTCATGTCCGCAAGCGAAACCTCGCTGGAATCATCTGCACGGACCACCTCCACTTCATCGCCATCCCACTGGGCCAAACATTGGTGCATCGTGGAAGGAACACAACAATTGGCGTGAATTCAATCCCTCCCAAGCAGCACTGTGTATGTACTCTTACTATTGACGATGAAGAACGACGTTGGAACGGTCTTGCGGCCGACCGTCAACTCCACATTTAGGACACCCTATGCCTCCGACGGCTGACCGTTGAAATCATTGAGCATGACATTGGTCTTGATGAGATTAGCAGTAGAACGACCCAATCGGCGCAGCACTGAGTACGGCATCAGGTTGACTACGGCGCCAGTGTCGACCAACATCCTGTTCACAGGCTTGCCGTCGATGAAGCCATTGAGATATAATCCCTTCAGGTGCTTGTAGCTCTTCTCCTTGGGCTTTTCGAAGATGATCGGCTGTGGACCAAGATCCAGCTGCGCGATGGCCAATTCCTCAGGTTGGGGTGCCCGAAACTACGATGGGAGCACGAACACCATGTTCACATCAGCCAACGGCTTCTCATCGACTTTTGTCTGCTTGGGGCACCACTCCCTCCTTGGGGGACGCCTCTCCTCCCTTCGCGGTCGCCTGACTTGCTCCGCGAGATCCGGACGCGCTTTCCTCAACACGTTGAGGTACTTTGCTTCCGCTTCTTCGAGATTGCGCAGGCGCTGCACTCTGCGCTTCTGTGATCGGCTGAGCCCGTCAGGACACCATCGAGGGCGATGGTACTTGTCTTCCTCTTCTAGCTCGAGATCATCCCTGGATGGCCGCCTCACATGGTCATCATGACGTGTTCTAGGCCCTAAGCGCTGGAACACTGATGTCTCGTTCTGCTGGCGTCCTCGAGGCATGCACTGAAGCAATCATCTATAGTAGGCAATCGGCTCATGCCGGAATTCCAACAGTACCTGAAGAACGGGCAATGCTAGTGGTCGCGTATAGCCTGGCGCCTCCCCAGCGTCCTTCCTGTATGGTGCTCGTACTCATCTTCTTCCGACTCGTACCGGCGACGCAACTTGTACTGGTACTGGTACTTTTCCAAAAGCCGATTGGAAGCTGGAAGCTGGTTGCGGATGTGACGCACTTGCTCTTCGGTCACATGTTGCTGTTCCAGTTCGTGTTCATCCTACGGCCGTTTGCTAGAAATGGCCTCTCTCCTCTGTTCGTCACGGCGGCGCATGGGTCCCGCCATGTTGATCTAGAATGCCAAATTCTGGTCCTCTAATCCGAAATCTGACAGCTCCACCACGTTAGCTTGTGGGAATGGTTGACTGTCCACTTTCATTGTGTGTTGGGTCAGAATTAATCGGCCTTGCTCGATAGCCAATTGGATCTGACGACGCAGCTCCTTGCATTCACCCGTGGCATGAGTGAACGAGTGATGCCATTTACAGTACAACCTCCCCTACAACTCTTGTGGGGTTGGCAGCTTGTGATTCTCTGGGAGCTTCAACTGTTTTTCCTTGAGCAGCAGATCAAATATCTACTCTGCTTTGGCCACGTCGAAGTCGAAGCCCTTCACAAGCCCTTGCTGTTTGACCCATTTGCACGGGACGGGGTTTGCCCCCCGAGTCCACTCTGCTACGGCCACTTCTTGCTCCTCGCCAGAATCATCGGAATCACCAGCTTGGGCCATGTTAACATGGCGCTTGAATTTTTCTTGGTACAGATCGGGGTGGTAGTGTTCATATGCCGTAAGCTTCTGAACCATGTGAGCCAGAGAGGTGAATTCCAACTAAAAAGCCAGATCCTTGATCGGCTTAGCGAGTCCCAGAACTGCCAAATCAACCGCTTCCTTCTCTGTGATGCGCGATGAGTAGCATCGATTCTTGACTTCTCTGAAGCGCTGTACGTACTCGGAGACAGTTTCCCCACGCTTCTGCCTGACTTGGGCGAGGTCGGCAATCCCGGCTTCAGCAGCTTCTGAATGATACTGGGTGTGAAACTCATCTTCCAGCTGCCTCCAAGTCCGGATCGAATCTGGAGACAGTGCTGTGTACCATCCAAAAGCTGAACCTGTGAGGGACTGGGAGAAGAAACGGACCCTCAGAGGATCCGATACTGAGATCATCCCAAGCTGCGTCAAGTATCGGCTCACATGTTCGATGTAGCTGGCTCCTTCTGATCCGCCGATACTTGGGTGGCAACGGGATCAAATCGTAGTCAATTGGATACGGCTTGGAATAGCTGATTGCCTTTCTCTTGGGCAGGATGCCAAACTGATCCCTCAGTATTGCACTGACCTGCTCCACACTAAGAATTCCTGGGGCCGAGGGCTCAGCACTCGGCCCGGTAGCATACTTTGCCAGCCATGCCTGTTTCTCTGCGTCTGCTCCAGAAGCTCCTGGGTTTACCAACTGCACCGAGCGTGTTGAATTGACGCTGTCAGGAATGTATGCACACGTGTAGCCGTGCGGGATCTCCTTGGGTGGCTCGGTCAGGAACTGTCCTTCCCCAGGGTCACCACCGATCTTGTGGACGACATAGATCGGCGAACTCTGCTGTCCAGCTGCCGCGAGCGAGTAGGACACTAGCGGCCTAGATTGCAATGCAGCTTCTCCCATGTAACTCCCCAAGATTGGTCCTGACGGGGAGAGTACTGGTTCTTGATCACCTCCTGGACAACGCGATGTGCCATGCGCTCGAGCTCGTTCACCAGGCTTTCTGAGTGCCGATGGAGCGCGTGAGCCACCATATAGTTCATCTCCTGGCGTAGGGCCCTGGTGCGCTCCTCTGAAGGCACGGATAGATCAACATTGTCAAGAGCGCCTTCTGGTGAGAACCCCTTCCACCTGATGCCATGGTTGCGGGTCCTCTCGAAGGAGCCGATGAGATCGGCTTCGAACTGAGCTTTGACTTCGTCGTATTTTTGCTTGTGTTCCAGAGTCAGCTCTTCATACGTGACAGGCTTGGTGACCGGCGGAACCGATGCTTGGTCCTGTTCTCCTGCCATCTCTGCGGTGGGCGTTGTTGTTGATGAAGGTCCCACCAGGCGTGCCAGAATGTGTTGTCGGTCGAAACCCACCGGCAAGTAGCGACAGGCAACACGAAGAGCCGGGAGGTTGCCGGGGTGCTGGCAGGCACTGCTCCCTCGTCGACGGCCCGCAATTCCAACACATGCCGCGGCTTGTGAAGACGCAGGGCGTGCCACCTGACCTATACCCGATCAGGAAGGTGCGAACGTGCTTGCAACGATCTGCCTGCATACACAAACACGTGGAAACATAAGTCCGAGCCGTGGTCGGCTCCCCGGGACGACTCTTGCATCGGCTTTAAAGAGCCGATCGAGTCCCGGTGTCGGATTGGATCTGTTTGCATCCGGATATTGATAAATAAAGCAAATAACTGTAAAGCTGCTTCAATTAAATCTAACTAATCTAATCCACAATGGTAAAAGCTTCACCGCTAGATCGGAACATCCTACACGTAATTGGGCCTAATGAATGTAACAGATAACTAAACCATAACCAAGAACAGAGGCCTAAGAACTAGCAAGAGCCGATTCCCGGAACAATCCCTATCAAGGCTAAGATAAAGCATCTACTACATCACCGGATCATCTAACCCGTTTGCAAGGCCTAACCTAGTAGATATTACGCCAACTCTTATGTACAAGAGCAAACCGTAACAGATTGGATCTATTAGATACAAAAGAAGCAGGGTGTTGTCTCTGTGTAACTAATTCTATGCAACAAGAACTAGCATAAGATTGAAACGTGACTGCATAGAGACAACATGATATTCGTAAATGATAAGCAATGAAAGCACGATGAATCTACTAAAAGCCATGCTACGAACATCAGGATAACTAGCATTACTCGCCATCAAAAACGCTTCAGTACGAGTAATACCAAGGTAAAGGCAAGAACAACGCTGCCCTGATCGCAAGACGCGATCAGGGCAGCATGGCGCTTACTTGGATGAAACCCTAAGATTAGGGGTGGCGATGCGCCGAGAGTTGTTGGTTGTGAGACGTGATGATGTTCCCTCTTTCATGAATAACATAGGGTACATATTTATAGTCCGGAGACTTGGGAAACAATCTAAACTAATCTTGTCCCGATCGGACTCTATCTCTAATCTAAAGATACATGGCCCATGTGGCCCAAATGCTCACGCAGGAGCCGATTTACAAGCCTTCTTAATCTTCTGCTTTACGCCCAACTTGCTTTCGGCCCATAAATTAAGCCTGTTAATTTATGGCGATAACAATGGGTTGTCCGTCTCATCTCCTCTAAAGGGGTTTGCCGCCGCCATCTTGATGATTTGAGGCTTGATCTCGTACTCGGTGGCTCGCAACACCGAATCTGATTTTTGCATGTCGAAGTCCTCCGATCGCGGGCTTGCATAATCCCTTAGTGATTTTTCTCCTTCCTCCACGTGTTGAATGAGATGGGCCATCTAGACAATCAAAACAAAAACAAAAACAAAAATTTTCTAGGGAAAAGGTTAGGTGTTAGTAACCAACAAAATTAATACAAAGTTAGACGTAGCAAAATCGCTTGTTCCCCGGCAACGGCGCCAGAAAAGCTTGTTGATGCTTCTTAGAGCGCCAATTTACGTACCGCAAGCGCATGGATCATGTAGCTTTTCCCTTAGAGTATTCCCCCAAGGTTTATCAATCCACGGAACAAGTGTATTACTATGCTTAACTAAGCACTAATGATGTTGTTAAAAGATCTATATTGAGTGTTTGAGTGTGAAATAGATCTAATCTAACCAATCTAATCTAATCTAGACTAGTGAGCAATGATAGACGTGTGCACAAGATATGAAGAGCATTTGTCCATAGGGTCTAGGATCACTAGAGATGTAATCGCCAAGCAACGAAGAACGGATCTAATCTACCAAAGGTGTGTTCCAATATCAAAACATTTCCCTCCCGCATACTGTCACTACACGAGGATAATCGGTAACAAATCAACAAGAACACGATAGTTGATGTAATCTAAGTAAACCATGCAAGAGCAAAGCAAAACCCAAAGTCAAGTCGCGAACTATTAGGCATCAAAGCATCATCAACAAGAATCATGGTAGATCAATCTCATAAAGGATTCGGCAATTACAACTCAAGATCTCCTTACAACCCCATGAACAAACGAGGACTTTACCCCATGAAGCTAAGCGAAGCGTAGTCGATCATGGTGACGAAATCTCCGGCAAGGGATGGATCCCTTGCTGTCCTCCAACTTGTAGCGGCGCCGAGGGACGATGAGGCCTCCGGTGTCGCCTTTCTCTTGTGTCTAACTCGAATGGATCTCTAAAACTCATCTCTGGATGCTCTCCTTCTGCGATCTCTAGATGCCTCTGCGATTCCCCTCTTTGACGGCGGTGGTTTTGGTAAAACATAGATTAGGGTTGACGCATACTTCGTGCGGAAGAAAACTGAGACCGATTGGGCTCCGAAATGGACTAGGCCGGCCGGCCCAAGGGCTCCAGCTTTCTTTCGGTCCCATCTTTCGCGTGTGGCCTCTTCCTCTTATTCCTCATCTTAGTCCAGTTGTAACCATGCATCAAAACATCTCCGAAAATGTCCAATTTCCTGTCAAAATGCAACATGCTCCAAAATCCAGGACAAAATCGAAAACGGTCAAGTTCGGGTGCCAAGTGGCGGGTTAGTACATGAATCATCCCGAAGAAATTACCAAAACCTCTCCTAATTGTATAATAAAATGGGTACTTAAGGAGCGCCAACAATGCACAAGTGGTTAGCCATCACTCTGTTTCGAAGAGATGATGTCCGACCCATGCACAATGATGAGTTGCTCATACTATATGCCATGGTCAACAAGATCAAAATCTCCCGCGCGCAAGCTTTGGTTAAGCAATGGATTTCAAATTTCAAGATGACGGGTCCTATTGAGTGCACTTCTTTGATTACTCGTATCGCTACACGTGTCGGTGCCTTAGAGGGGAATTTCATTCCTTTCATTGAGGGCGACCATACGTATATCAACGAGGCCTATTTGATGCAAGGTCGCACACTCAAGAAAGACCCGGATGACTCTTTGATTTTCTTCTTCTTGGGATATACGAAAGAGATTTTGCTGTCCAATGTGGAGTTCCATTTGTATAATTGCCATTTGCTAACCATCCCTCTCGTTCCACGAGAAGGGGGTCATAGACATAGCTCTTCTGGTTTGCCTGGCAGGATGACAAGAAGCAGGGCCAGAAGGGAAGCAGCGCCGACACCACCGCCTTAGTAGCCACAGTACTCGAATCAGCATGAGGCAGGTGGCTCATCTTGGCACAGCGCTATCATTGAGGAGTGAGCACGGCATGCACCAAGCTGCCGGTCCACCAGTTCCAGCTCCACCGGAGCCACGAGCCTCACTAGACGTACGGCCTCATCCCGGGGGTTCGGCGCCATCACCCAGCAGTTAGGTGAACTGTGGGTGCAGAGTGACAACATCCAAGAGACGTACGCTGCACCAACAGATCGAGACATCCCAAGCATAGCAGTGTCACACTGGCGAAAGACTCCACGACATGGAGCAGTGGCAGCTGCAGTGTCAGGTGGAGTGGAGGGCCTACTGCCATTGGACGGGCTTCAATCCCAACCAGTCGTAGTAAGCCTGAAGCTAGCTTGGGGGCGGACCCCCAGAGGTAACTTGTACCATGTATCTTTACCGCTTTCCAAATCTTGCATGAAACCAAATAAAAATTTGCAAAACCTAGAAAACCCATAAAAAATTGGATAACTAAAAACAAATAAAAATTTGCAAAACTTAGAAAACACCAAAAATTGTCTTTAACATGTGTAGTAAGCATGGTGTGAGTTTTCCTTATTGAGATGATGAATAGTTGCTCTGTTAATTTCCTTCATATGCTTAGTTACAACTTTATGCTCTACCTACTTTTGAGTTCGTTGGCTAAAAGTTCAAATCTTAAACTTGAAACTTGTGGGTAGCAAAAAGCCTAATCCGAATCTAAGTTGTTGTGAGCTATGATATGGTTAAGTAGAGTTGCTATAATCTTCTCTTTTGTGATGCTTGATATCCGGAGTATTTAATTTTGAAAACACAAAAAATATAATAAAGTTCCTCAATGATATGAATTTCCTATCTGTAACACCCGGTTTATAAAAGAACATAAACCGAGCAATCATATACGTGCCAGGATCAAGTCACACGTATATACAACAGAATGAACAGTATATCACAACACATATCATGAATAAGCCATAATAAAACGAATACGAATGTTATTTATTACATTAATGACAAAATGTCTGATACAGCGGAAGCGAAGTACAAAATACAATAAACTCTCCGAAGCTGAGCAGGGCGCCACAGGGACGTCGACTGGGAGACGAACACCTAGAAGTCCTCATAGTCCTGGTAGCGCTGAGCGAACTCCCTCGTGTCGGCAGGAACTGAGCAGCAGTAGCGTATCCAAGAGGAAAAAGTAGAGAAGAGGCAAGAGTGAGTACACAACTTGTACTCAACAAGTATAACACAAACTATGAGGCTCTAAGGTTGGCTGACTGACTGCATTAGCTTTTAAGTCTTGGCAAAATTTTATTAAAGCTAATTGCTACAAGTGGATGAATTACCTTAACCCCAGTTACATAGTAATTAATCAAAATTAAACATGTTACTACTGAGAACCAAACCACAACCATACCAAAACCCCGAGAGGCACCCCCTCGTCGGAAGGAGCTAACCCCACTAATCAAAAGGAGGATCTGGGCCGCTCATAACCGTGAGCACGGCTAGTATACCAGTTTTACACTCTGCAGAGGATGCACATCTTTACCCACAAGTCGTGAGCTACGCCAGTTGTTCATCACACTTCCTTAGGTGAGATGACTAGCGACTCACTACGAGGCCTTTACAAAGAATCTCGTTGGTAGGGAGTAACCGCGAGGGTGGATCGGCGACTATGGAGCAGGTCTAGTGGGCGTCAAGACACGAAGCACAGACGAGGCCACTCAGCACGAGGGCCATAGAAGCTTACCGCCCCTGCCCCGCAGGTAAGTTACCCCAAACCAAAAAGATCTAATTATTACGCCAAGTCTATCCCATTCTAGCCTTGTGGTAGCGCTGTTGTCCCAGGTTGTCGCTCTATGAACCGGTCCTTATGGAGAGTGGTCAACCAAGCACTAAGCACCGTGCTAGCCCCCTAAACCATGTTTCTACAAAAACCATATTTTAACGAGACGTGAGCCACCCAAGCACGAAGCACAGAGGGCCACTCTCAGAATTAAATTTAAGTAAACCATTAATCAAATTAATTAAAAAGGACCAGAGTGTGTTATAGCGCGGCACCTAGCACAACTAACCAAAATGCAACCCAAGGTAATATATAAAGGATAAATGTGGCTAGGAAATCCTTATAGGCATACAGTATTAAATGCAGTATGAAATTGTATTTAAAAGTGATAGGTTGTTCGTGTTATACTTGCCTTCCTCGTACTGCTCTTGCTACTACTCAAAGTGCTCGGAAGACGGCTGCTCCTGGTACTGGTACTGGGGCTCCTCCGGTAGCTCGACGTCTACTCACGAACACATGGCCAAAACGAGGCACAACAATAAGCATACAAGCAAACTCTAACAAAAACTAAGAAATAGTACATCAATACATAAAAACAGCAAGAAAAACTAAGCTAAAACTATTCTTCACGTTACAACAATCGCGTGGACATAAAGAACACCTAAAACGGAGCTAAAACGCATAATCTAGGCTAAAAACAAGGTTCAGGGGCTAAACTGCAAGAAATCTAAGTTTCCAGGGGCTTTTCTGCAAAAACCGAGGGCCTAAACGTAATTAACCATTAAATCTAAGGGCTAGCGTGCAAAAGACCAGGTGCTGGACGGCGGGTTTGATATTTAAAAAGCTCAGGGGCTTAAGTGAATAAAACAGGGCCAAACCGTAATTATTTTTGAATAGATCAGGACCGCGGGTTGATTAGCAATAAAGGGAGGGGCTCTTTAGAAAGATTACTAGGAGAAAGGGTATCTTCTAATCTGGGCCGTCGGTTTTGGATCTGACGGTCCAGATTAGATCTGGATCCGATCTAATCCCGGCCGTTGGTTCCTAAATGGGCGGCTCAAAGGGCTTGGGCACGCGGGCGGCGGCGCTGACGCCACGGCGAGCGGCGGCGCTGGAAGGGGGTCGCCGGAGTTGATCGCTACGGCGATTCAGGTGGCCCAAAGGGTCGCGGCCTGGTGCAAAAGGGCGAGCGTGACGCATACAGTCCACTAGGGCCCTCGGAGAGGCGGTTCGGGGCTGGAAGGGGGGTCGTCGCCGGTGCAGGGCGGCTCGGACGGCGCACCTCGCCGGTGTGCAATGTGCTGACCTCGGGAGCGGGCTAAGGGCTAATACAACTAGTGCAAATGAGCCAAGAGGGAACAAGAGATGCTCACCGGGGGTTATGGTGGACGGGGTAGCGGCGTAGCGGGTTCGTCGGCGAGAGTTGCCGGTCGAGGCGGGCGGCGCTCGCGGAGAGGCTGCTGCAGTGGAGCTCCGGCGTCCGGATCCCGCGAATTGACTCGGGGTAGTGCTGCGGTAGTGTACAAAGGGTCAGGGAGGTCCGGGGATCGCCGGGGATGAGCAATTGGCCAGAGATCGGAGTTTACCGGGGTTGGGGAGCACGGCGCGATTCCAGTGATGCAGTCCAGGAGTTGGAGCATGGCCGGCTTAGAAAGTCTCCCAGGGCCGAGGTGGAGCGTCTGCGGCGGTCGGCAGGGCCTGGGGTGCCGTGGCGTGGCCGGTCCGCGGCGGAGCAGGGCGCGGCGGAGCAGAGCGGCGAGGGGGTGGCGGCTAGGGTTGGAGGCGGCGCTAGCGCGTGGGATGGGAAGCTGGGGGTCCGCGGGCGGTTTAAAGGGGGACGGCCAGAGATCTCGGGGTCCGGCTCGGGAAGGAAGGCCGCGGTGGTTTCGGCCGGAGATCTCGGCCGGTCCGTTGGGCGCGCGCTGAAGGAGGAAGGAGGCCCTGACAGCGGGCCCCGCTGGTCAGCGGCTGAAGCGGGGACGCGGGCGATGCGCTAGCGGGCTGAGCGCTGGCTTGCGGGCCCGGCTGGCAGCGGGTGCAGCGCGCGGGGGGGAGCGAGCGCGGCTGCAGGCCGAGCAGGGTGAGCGGGCCGCGCGACGCGGGACTGGGCCGAAGGACGCGGGTGCTGGCGAGGCTGGCGGGCTGCGCGGGCGAGCGTCGGCTTGCTGGGTCGTGTGGGTCAGACTGGGCCGGCGCGGTTTAGCTCGCTGGGTTAGGATGGTGGGTTTTGGGTGCTGGGCTGAGGCTAAGCTGCGGAGCGGGCCCAAGGGAAAGGGGAGGAGAGAGTGGGCCGCAGAATTGGTGATGGGCTGGGCTGGGTTGGTTTTGGTTTGGGTTGGGTTTCTCATCTATTTCTTCTCCTTTTTCTATTCTAATTCAAACAAAGTTTAAATTCAAATACAAATTTGAATCCAAACCACACTCAATTGAATAAACTATGCACCAGCATGAATGCAACACCAAAATTTAAACCTATGATAAAATTTTAATTACTTGTGAAACAAAAATTTAGATTAAATGCCAACTAAACACAATAAACCTTAGAAATTTGAATAAAGCCATTTAAATTTATTAATAAATGCGGGAATTTAAATTAGGGTGTTACACTATCTAAAGCCATATGTTGTTTTCATTGCAAAACCTTCCACATATGCAACTTGCTATCTCATTGAGCTTTGTCAAATTGTTGTGACCCTTAGTGAGATTCATTTCATACTCCCATGATCAAGATCACGTACATGTTTCCACCACATGCTATGCTTGTACACTAGAAGTAAGCAAACATCCATCCATCCACAAAGTAAAACTCCATGTCAATGTATGATACCTCTCTCTCAAAAGGTTACATCAAGGATATGGGGCCATGCAAAAAGACAATAAAAGATGCATACCCAAAGAAGGTATGCCACATGCTTCGGCTTGTTAAAATAATCATAATAAAATAAAAAATGCATACCCAAAGAAGATATGCCACATGCTTAGGAATATCAAAAAAAGAGGAGAAAAGAAAAGATAGCCCCTTATCCAAAAGAAACAAAAAGAGAGATGGTTCATACAAAGGAGTTAATCCACCATCCACCAAAAATATCCACACACTTGCACATCTTGATCAATTTTTATGACTTGTTTCTCCTTTGGATCCGGTCTTTGACTTAGCAAAATATAAGAAGCAAGTATGCCTTCAAATCCTCCAAACCAACAGCTCCACAAAAACCGCCATTAGAGATAGGTTGAGGAAGAAAGGCACAATAAAAAGCCTTGGTAATGAATTATACACATTGAGTGATCCGAGAGATCATCCGAGGAACTTTACAAATTTCTTTTGAAAAATTTTACAAAACCTTTGGATTGATGGCTGAGCTAAGAACAACACTTTATGATACCATTCTGACTCTCAACCGCCAAAGATGAGACGAAGCTATAAGCACCACAGGAGTAAGGTAAGAGGTAAGAACAAAGGCCAACTTATTCAAAATCAAGGTAAGAAGCATTCGGTTGTGCCTAAGTATTAGTTGGAAATTCAACATCGTAGCAACTCCTGATCAACAACTTGAGCCAAGTTTTGCTCGGGACGAGCAAAAGGCTAGCTTGGGGGTATTGTTGATGGTCGTTAAGTGCAAAATATGACCGTCAACTATACTCACTCGCATATTTGTATCACTAACCTAGCTCCATAGTTGTTTTGAAAGATTTATGTTTTCAGGGGCACAAATCCGGAATAAGAAGAAAACACGAAGAGTACACAGACGAAGTCGCAGAAGATCGCGTCCTGCATAACACATGCAAAAGAGGCCCACATATCAGAGCAAACCGACTAACCAGACCCCGGCACCGACGTACCAACATCAGCCCCCCCCCCCCCCCCCCGCAGTCATCCAGAGAAAGGCGGTGGCCAGGGCCGCCAAAGTGGGGCCGATCGACCCATGGGGTCGGCCGAACCTAGATGAGCATTTGTCCAGGTGCACTTTGGCGGGAAGCACATTCTGATCCTCCTGAAGTCGGTTGTAGATGTTTCCAAACGAGGAGATGGCAGGAACCAACCTCTTCAAGCTATAAAAGGGGCCTCTCCTCTCACACACCACTTGGAAGCCTCTCTCTCTCACACTCTCTTGTGACTTGTACTCCTTAGGGTAGTTGAGCTAGGCTAGTTCTTCATTTCCTTAGCGAATCCAGTCGTCTCGGGGTTGGCGAGCAATCCTCGGCCTCTATTATAGCTTTGTATTCCGACTATCGTTATGCTATTCATAAAGAGTTCGTTCATGGTTATCTTGTTATGTTCTTAGCTTGCCTAGCCATGTTCTGTTCTTTGTCAAGTTATACTAGTTGCCTGCTTAGACCAGATGATCTGGGTAAGGATATCGGTTCATTGTGGTTTCGGGCTTGCCTTAGCATCTTACCTGTCCATCCGAAGTGTGGGGGACCCGGGGGTGCTAAGGTAGTGACCTCATATGCGGGCATGTTGCCCGGGTATGCGGGATCCCTAGGATATGACGGTGCTCCACGGTTTGACTGGGATAGACCGTAGGTGGTGCCAGCACTCTCAGTCCACCGGGAAGCTGCTTCTCGGTTAGTGTACTCCCCAACGTTCGGGTATCATGTAGGAGTTCATGCAAAGATGAAACGGGACTGGATGTTCTCCAGCGCAGGTCATTCTCCCAGATGTCCCTAATTTCCCGGCACCTACAATTCTAAGCATGTGGCTAACATAACTTACCTACTAACATGAATAGTATACTAGGATCTATTGCCCATGCTCCCGCTAACCTTAGGTGTATTCGTTTATTCTTTATTCATGAGAGTTGGTTGTTCTGTGTGTGTCACATTACCCCTACTGATCCTTTATTATCACTTACCCCTGTATAATCAGCATCTGCACCTTATCTCATAATGTCATGGTTATGTAACTAGTAAACATCTTTACACAACCTCGCCACCCCGTGGGAAAATATAAATAACGATACCCTGAATACTTCCAGGTGAAATGCTACAATAGTATATCCGTGCGCTTGCGAATCCTTCTGTAATCATTAAGACATACCGCACGGTGTTTCATGGCATCGTTGCTATGAACCTAACCCACTCATAGTGACGGAGCTATGGAATGCCTACCGGCATTTCTGGCGGCGTTGCTGGGAACTAACTATTGACGGCCATAATTTCATATTCTAAGCCGTCAACTTCTCAGAAATAACATGAGCTGTACACTATGTTCCATTCATATTTTGTTTATTCCTAACGAGTACCACAAGTTTTGGATGAGTTTTGATAGCAAGAGCAGGTGTACCAAAAATGAGCAGAAATGGGCAAAATCCCAGGCCGGGCGGCCTCTCCTAGGCCGGCCAGCCTGGCACCTTCAAGAACACAGTCCCGGCTCCGATCCAGTGGCAATGAGACACACTCATGAGGCTCTGAGTCGAGGGTTGGGCTTCGGTTCAATTGGATACACCGAACAGCATTAACATTGGTCCAAAGACCCACAAAGCAGCCCAAGATCAAGAAGAATTCAGTGACCCACTTCCCTAGAGAATGCACAAGGGCAGAGCGAAGCCTCGGCAAAACTAGAGGCCGAGATGGGCCAGAGGGAGGCCGGCCGGCCTCCCCTAGGCCGGCCGGCCTAGCACTTGCAACCAGAGCATACGATGAACCCATAAACGAATAAATAACTTAAGAATACTTAACCAAGAACTTAACAGAAGATGAACTCCGGATACTTACTCAAGTGATTCGTACCCGTCGAGGTACAAGATGAAGAGACGCCGACAAGTCCGGCTCTTCTCCGATCCTCGTCCTCGCACACTCCCTACTCTAAAGATACAAGTGGAACACTAGTACTACTTATCCTCCTTGAAGTGTATGAGAATGGAATGGGAATGCCTTGAGAGGGTGTGTGGAGGCCCCTTTTATAGCTCCAAAGGTCGGTTCCCACCATCTTCTAATATGGGAACTTGCTCCACCGCCTTTGTATGGATCAGAGAGAATCACTAGCCGAAGTGCACCTGGATGGGCGCCTTTATGTGTTTGGCCGAACCAGGGGTTCGGCCGGCCCCACAGTGCTGCCTCTGGCTACCGTCTTTTGCTGGGTGACTGGTGAGTGGGCCCTCTCTTGTGTATGTCGGTGCCGGGGTTTCTTTTGTCGGTTTACTCTATTTTGTGGGCCCTCTTTGTAAGTGTGACGCAGGGTTGGATATTCTGTACAATTGTGTTGCGTCTTTTGTCTATTTTTCCTCTATTCTGGGTATGGGTGCCTGCAAACCAAGAATCACCAAAACTCGTGGAAATGTTTAGCAATAAGCCCTATAGCTATGTTTAGTGATTGAATGTTATGAAAAGCTGCAGGAATTGACGGCTTTATTTCTGACTTAAGGACCGTCAACAACACCCCCACACTTAGCCTTTGCTCGTCCTCGAGTAAAGAGGCGAAGACTAAGGTGGATGCAACTCCTTTGAAGAAACCTGCATACAAATTATTCCAATCTTCTCCCAGACTTGTGAACTTTTATGTGTCTACCATACTTATCATGGTAATTGAAACTTGGAATTACTTAAACTTCAGGTTCCTTAGTCTCCCTTGCTCAGAAACTTGGATTTATGAATTTTTAAAATCAAACATAGCCTAGCTCCTTAGTTTGTTCTCTTAGATCTCTCTTTTTGCTTTTTGGTTTCCTCGCCAAGGCAAATTGTTGCCGTTTTTTTCTCCTACCTCTAGAAGGCTTTTATGTGGAGCTCAGGGTAGGGAGAAAGTTGAAGGCATACTTGTTCCTCATATGTTGCAAAGTCAAAAACTGGATTCAAAGGAGAAACAAGTCATAAACCTTGATCAAGATGTGCATGTGTGTGAATATTTTTGTATGGATGGTGTGTGGACTCCTTTCATGAACTATCTCTCTCTCTCTCTCTCTCTCTCTCTCTCTCTCTCTCTCTCTTTGGACATGGGCTATCTTTCTCTCTCTCTTTTTTGAATACTTGGACCTTCTTGTGTCCAACTCTCTTTCTTTTTTTTATATATATACTTTGGACCTTCATGTGTCCAACATTCTTTTTTTTCATCATGCTTTCTTGAGCATGGTATTTATTTCTTTTTGCATAGCCCATGTCCTTCATCTTGAAATGATAACTTGGAGAGAGTAGTCATGAATAACATGGGGTTTTATTTTGTGGGATGATATGGATGATGTTCTTGTGCAACTTCCAGTGTAGAAGTTGGCAAAATATATGTGGAGTGTACGTGACCTTGATCATGGGAGTATGAAATGTATCTCACAAAGGGTCACAATAATTTGACAAAGCTCAATGAGATAACAAGTTGCATATGTAGAGGGTTTTCAATTTCGAACAACATATGGCCTTGGATAGGAATTTCATAAACAAATGAGGAGCCATGCTATTAAATTTTTTAAATTTTATAAAAGAAATCCCAAGTACTTTGCAAGGAAGAACTAGGTTCCATTCGTTTTAACCATATCTCAAAGGTCAATTATTAGATAGCATGGGTTCCCTATCATGTTTTAGTTCACAAGAACAAGGTAAAAGTCAAGGAATAAAGAGTATGCAAGTTTATCATGAAGTGCATGGAGTGCATGTAATTAGCAAGGTTTGTTGAGTTCAATTTTTAGTGATTAGCATTAAAATCAATTAAACTCAAAGACTTAGGGAGTATGAGGAGTGTGTGCACAAACCATCATTTGAAGAGGAAGAAGAGGTGACTGAAGGAAATCAGAGTTGGTTTGATTGAACCAGAGGTTCAGTCATCCCTCTCTGGATTCCATCTGTCCTGTTCTTCACCGTGCAAGACCGGCGATGTTGTGCAACATGTTGGGGGAGAGATCTTGAATGAGTTTGCAAATGGCGTCTTTGAAAGATTTCCCACACACTTATTTTTGTACCTGCTTTTATTCAAAAAGAAGACAATACAAACAAGGACTCTACCGGTTTTGAATTACCGGGGAGTCAAATTTTTATTGAGGCAAGGTGCATGAATTGCTTAAGTGCCTAAGTTTCTTTTTATTATTATTTTCATTATATGTATATTTTTTTATTTTTATTATGGTAAGCTAGGCATCATGTGTAACTTTGCAGGGTGAAGAAATGAACGAAGGTGCACAAGGTATGTGGAATCTTTACCAAATGGAACTTACCAATCGCTGAACAAAGATGCAAGAGGTAAGCTCTATATTCATAAAGCCAAACTTTACACTTCGTTCTGCTGGGCTCCTTGTGCATCTGTCTCCCTCTTGGACGAAGGAGGGTTGTATGAGTGTTAGGGTGTTCACGCTAGTCCTTGGTCGCATTCTTTTCATTCCCTGCAAAAGGTTAGTGGACAACAAATATTCGAGAAATGCCGAAAGAATTTTTTTTCTTTGAAAGTATTCCATCATTTTTTTATTTGTTGTTCACATCCATGGTTAATTAAAATCATATTCCAAAGTTCAAATTGCATGGATCCCATGTTGCTGACCATTATTTTATTTTATTCATTTTTTTAAGAAAGATATTTCCCTTTTTGGTTTATCAAAAGGTTTTCATTTCTTTTTATTGTTGTTCACCAAATTTGCATCTTAAACAAGGCTGCGATAAAACTTGCACAAACGGGAAGGAGTATTTTGACAATATACTCACAGCGCACCTTGGAAAGGTGATCTGCGCTTCCCTTGCATGTTGTGCAATTTTTGATGACGTGCCTCCTGCACCTTTGTTTTTCTCCAGCATGAACTTGAGGACTTATCCATCAATTTTGAAATTTCCTACAGGGGTTAGTCCACAAAAAGATATGCATCCAAAGTCTGTGATAGTATTAACTCAATGGTTCATTAACCAAACTCGACACCATGTCTAATTTGATTAAAGAAGGCTGTTTTAACCTAAGCACCACGCTTAATTCAAAAAGCCTATGGATGCATCTTGCTAGAAGACACCCAAACCAAAGCATACGAGCAAAAACAACAGAGGCATGAATTTTGAAGTTCAAGCTATGTTCAAAAGGAGATTGGTGAACTCGGAGTTACTTACCTCAGGGCACTTACCACTTGTATGTAGCATGGATGTCTTTTGATAATGCTGTAGTGGTGACATGATCATATTGGGTTGTCAACGATTCCTCCATTTTTGATGCAATCTGAAGTAGAGGACGACATATAGACCATGCTGACTCAGGTGACAGCAAGGCTGGGTCACACATACGGCTAGTGTGCTAGAACCCTGGGCCTTGGTGGCATACTCCATTGCCACGATGATGCAGGAATGGTGACGCATGGTGCGTTCCCTTTCATACATGTGAGCAAATGCTGAACATGGTGAAGCAACAGAGGCCTAGAAAGAAAGAGAAGTATTCCTCTTGCTTTTTGTATGTAGGAGATGCAAGATTGAGACTACGCAAGGCTTGCAGTGGATGAGGATTATGTCTATGCTTTGCAAGCGCGCGCGAGGGCAAGGATGGGTGGAGCTAGGCAGCAGAATGTTTTTCTGCTGATGATTAAGGCCAGAGCTTGAAGACGCACATGGCAGCTTTTGACTCGTGTGGGTCCTGCAGGCTCACTCTTACTCCCTTCCTTGCTCACTTCTCTTTTTTTCTTTTTTTTCTTTTTTTTCTATACTTTTTTTCTCCTTCTTTTTTTTCAATCTCTCTTTTTCTTTCTCTTTTTTTTAAGAAAGCGAGAGTTGATCCTTCTGTAAACTAAGATACTCCTTGAATAGAACATGAAGTGATTTGCCCACCAACTTCCCCCACACTTGAACTTTTGTGTGTCGGGACACCAACAGTCAAGTGTGTGGTGTTGGTGTTTCCTTCAGAGTAATCCCCAGCATCTAGTTGGAGCAGTTCCCACGTTCTTGGGTGTCTCATGTCCTTCGTTCTTTTTAATCTTAACCTGAAAGGGTTAGCGACCAAAAATACCCAAAGGTGCATACTGCCTTATAAACATGCTCTTTTTTTTAGAGAAGGATTTTTTTTATATATAAATAGTCGAGTTATCTCCCAGTAGTGCTTTGTCTAAGGTCATAAGCTTGACCATGGGGCTTCTTCCTACAGCTAATATTGGTGATGTAGTTCCCACCTTCACCACCATTCGTTGATTGCATTCGAGCTGCAAGGTTAGTGCCATAGTGCTTCCACGAAACCTGCTATGCTTACGATAAACGAAAGCATCTACAACCTTCCTTCCATACATTTTACTAGGAGAGATCAAGAGGTGGTTGGAATCCTGGTGGGAGCACGTGGCACTAGGAGAGATGAACTCTGGTGTTTCCTAACGTGGGCACGAATCTTGAGGAAATTCAAAGTTTTCTTGACAATTTGTGTAATTCTCTGTCTTGGATTCCAGAGTCTGACGAAGGTCCATGGCACAAAAGTTCTCCTTTTCAAGAGATTCAAAGTGAAACATTGGTCCAGAGGGACAAGGCTTAAACTTTCTCGAGGGTGATGGAGGTTGTTCAATTTCATAAAGATGAGAGATAGGGTTAGATGAAATGAACAGGGATATGAACTTCACTTCCTCGACCAGATCGTGGTCAACATGAAGCTCCGCCATTGTAGTTTCTAAGCAAGGGATAGGAGTGGCGAAAGCATTTTCCCTAAATTCCTCATTGAGGTTCCTTTGTGAAGATTTTTGGAGAAATGTTGGTAACTCAAAGGTTTCTTCCTGATCGTCTTCTTTTTGAATGAAAAGTTTAGCATCTTTTTCTAAAGAAAACTCAGGAGTTTCGGCTGGGAAAATGACTTGCACTTTGTCAACTTGTTCTTCTTGGGGCATAGGTTTGGCCAAGGAATCCTTTGATCGAAAGATCGGCGAGCTAAAATCTCTACCCCCAAGAGTTATGTCGAGGGTTCCTGATGAGGAGATGATCTGGAACAACTTCTCGACGGGTTGGCCGATTAAGACATCGAAGTCTTGGACTTCGAAGACATGGAAGTCTAGGGCAATCTCAGCTTTATCGTACCAAACGGGTACGTTATGCAAGATTCTGATCCCCTCAATGGTGGAACATTGTCCAATCCATTGGGATCTTGAGGTTGGGAGCAAAGGGTTGTTGCTTAGATGGCTAAGCGCATAAGATGCAGACATGATGTTTGCTCCAACCGTAGGGCTATAGAAAACTAAGACAGCAGTTCCTTGGATGAAACAGGGAAGGGAGTACGAGGGGTTTTGGATCCAAATTGCTTCAGGTGACATTTCCCCTTCGTGTACCCAATCACTATTCATGATAGCCGTTACCCCTTTGACTGCCTCTTTCAAGGAAGCTTTATTCGGAGGGGGTATGGGTTCTTTAGGAACTGGTGGTCTCTTCTCACGAAGATACATCGAGGTGTTTCCAAAGTTTTGAAAGACGTCCTCCTCGATGTTGAAAGAAAATTCTGGAGGTTGAATTTCTTCTTCCTCCATCGTTTCTGGTTCGGGGGAAGGTTCGGTGGTTGGCTCTAGGTGAGTAGGAGATTGGGATATAGAATCAACCAACAGAACTTTCTCATGGCTTGAGGATCCTGCTACTGGAAGGGTTTCGGTGAAGGATGTATTCTCTAGAATACAATCTAAAAGAGCTTCTCCTTCAACAGTGGTTTTATGTGTGAACGACCCTCCTGTGGTCATATTAAGCTGTAGGGCAGATTCCTTGCTAAGCCCTAACCAGAAGTGTTGAAGCAACACGTGATCAGGGATAGACAAGTTTGGGCCAGCATGAGTTAGCTTGGAAAACCTGGCCTAGGTTGCACCTATGGACTCCTTCTCATCCTGACGAAAGTCGAGGATCTCTTTTCGTAGGGAAGCAATGCGAGCAATCGGGAATAACACAAGACAGAACCTGTCTCTTAGCTCTTCCCATTCTTCGTTTACCTTCCCTACGTTATGGGTGTACCATTATTTTGCTCTCTCAGCAAGGGAGAAAGGAAACAACTTCCACTGAAGTGTTTCTTGTGCCATGCCTGTGATTGACAAACATGAGCACAGCTGCTCGAACTCTCGTAGGTGGTGGTAAGGGTTTTCATCATCAAAACCCGAGAAGGATTGTTCCCGAACCATGGCTATGAAGCTAGGGCGGAGTTCAAAGCTGGAAGGTATGATTGGCTTCGAAGATTGTGGTGGCTCTATGAACTCGCCCTTGGGAGCGGAGAATTGGTGGATAGAAAGGTGATCCATGGAAAAGGATAAAAGAAGAGAAAAGGTAAAAGAAAAGATACACGGGCAAACTAGGTTCGAAGATAACTACAGCAACCGTTCCCCGGCAACAGCGCCAGAAATGCTTGTTGGTATTTCTTAACATTCACAGAATAATCCGCAAGCGCACGGAAGATACCGTTGTAGCACTTCACCCGGAAGTATTCAGGGTATCGTAATTTCCACAGGGAACGGATGTGTAACGAACTTCTGGCTAGCTTAACCTAGGAGAACAAGAAGTAGGAGAGCTTTGGGTAGCATGGTTTATCTAAAGATAACGTTCAAGGTAAGGTAGACTTCGGCTTTCACTCATTTACTTCGGGCACCGGTCTGACCCAGGTACTGTTAGGGACCTCCGGCTTGTTGCTCTACGCCGTACCCGGACAGGGGGGAGTGCACTAACCACAAAGCAGCTTCGTAGCGGACTGACAGGGCTGTCACCACCTGCAGTCTACCCTGCAATACTGTAGAGCACGAGGCAAACAAAGGCAATCTAGGGCCTAGACACCACGTCTAATCCTTCGATTACTACTCTAGTGGCGTACAGGGTTACCCGTCTTTATCAGGGGCCCTCTACCAGAGCATACGATGAACCCGTAAACGAATAAATAACTTAAGAATACTTAACCAAAAACTTAACAGAAGATGAACTCCGGATACTTACTCAAGTGATTCGTACCCGTCGAGGTACAAGATGAAGAGAGGCCGACAAGTCCGGCTCTTCTCCGATCCTCCTCCTCGCACACTCCCTACTCTAAAAATACAAGTGGAACACTAGTACTACTTCTCCTCCTTGATGTGTATGAGAATGGAATGGGAATGCCTTAAGAGGGTGTGTGGAGGCTCCTTTTATAGCTCCAAAGGTCGGTTCCCGCCATCTTCTATCTGTGCTCGGCCGAACCAGGGGTTCGGCCAGCCCCGCAGTGCTGTCTCTGGCCACCGTCTTTTGCTGGGTGACTGGTGAGTGGGCCTTCTCTTGTGTATGTCGGTGTCGGGGTTTCTTTTGTCGGTTTACTCTATTTTGTGGGCCCTCTTTGTAAGTGTGATGCAGGGTTGGATATTCTGTGCAATTGTGTTGCGTCTTTTGTCTGTTTTTCCTCTATTCCGGGTATCGGTGCCTGCAAACCACGAATCACCAAAACTCATGGAAATGTTTAGCAATAAGCCCTATAGCTATGTTTAGTGATTGAATGTTATGAAAAGCTGCAGGAATTGACGGCTTTTATTTCTGACTTAAGGACCGTCAACAGCCAGCCTAGGGGAGGCCGGCCGGCCCCACTTGGAAGCCCCTCGGTCTGGGTCTTGGCGTGGAAGCAAAGCACAACCATCTTACCTGCTTACAACTGATGCCAACTGCAGTAACCGCCAGAACCGACCTTGGGAGGGCTATAAATAGAGGGCACCATCCATCACTTCAACACACACCATTGGAGCTCTTCTCTCTTCACTTGTACTTTCTAGAGTAGGTTAGTAGCTTGGGAGTTAGAGTCGAGTCGAGCTTGCTGGGGATTCCGGAGTCGTCGGAAGTCTGGTATAGCTCTTGTATCTTTCTTTTGACATTATTAGTATAAGTTATCTTCTTTACTTTTCTGAGTCAGCTTTACTTTCCGTAGTCTTTCATTTACTCAAGTCTAAGGTTCAGCTTGAGCACGGAAGTTGTCCTTTAGCTAAGGCTAAGTTATCTCTCTTAGTGATCGAGAACTTGTCTTACGGGTTTTCTCGCCCGGACTAGAGTATCTCAAGTTAGTGCTCTAGGTTGAGGGGGATTTCTCTCGAAGGCCTCGAGAGAAATCCTAACACCGAGTGCAGACGTGGTGTCTGACCTTAATGTTAGCTAGAAAGTGTGTTCCACCCCATGGAACCGTTGTGGTAGTCGGTAGGTGGTGACAGCCCTATCCATCCTTTGTAGTCCACCACGTTCGGGTGTTTTCATAGCAGTAGTGTAGGTTGCCTTTGGACTCCCCTCTCATCTCTTTCTGAAGTCCTTCCTCTTCTAGCCACCGAAGTAAGCTCTGCTTTCCCGAAAGCTAGTTAGGTGCTTAGTCTGATCTAGAGAGGCTAGCTCGATAGTCCAGAAGTGTATCAGGTGTCTTATCTCGTTCCTTGTCCTCCCAGCTGCTACCTCTCTAAGGATTAGAATCTCCGTGTGTCACTCGGTCATTGCCTGGCCATTTATCTCACTTACTTATCTGGCTTAGCCCCATCTAGTCAGTCGGTCGATCAAACTAATACGGTTATCATTCGATTTACGATACTCTTTACCATAGTGCTTCCCTGAGGAAAAATACGATACCCTGGAATACTCCAAGGTGAAGTGCTACAGCGGTGATTATGTGCGCTTGCAGAATATCTATTCTAATTGGGCATAAGAAACGCCAACAATCATTTCTAGCGCCGTTGCCAGGGAAGCAATTGGCTAAAGATATCGTAGATAGTTTGATAAACTCTACTAGTTTGTCGCCGCTAACCCTAGCGGACTTACCATTGCTCTCTCTATCTTTTGATCGATGCTGAGCAGTGCATGACCGGTTTCGATCTACCAAGTAACTTCCACCCAAATCCGGAAAGAATTGGGAGAATTGTGAGTTGCCGCGTCGTCCCACCTCAGAAAAGACTCACTTGGCCCTTTAGTTCACCCTCCACTTCAGCATCCTCATCCATGGCTCAGAAGACTCTCCGCCAGTTTTCTGCCCCATCCAGTAACCACATTCCTACTGGATTGAACATCAACCAAGCCGGCAATGATGGTTTTGAGCTGAAGACTGGACTCGTGAACATGGTCCAAGCAAGTCCGTTCTGCAGAAAGGCATATGAGGATGCCAATGCCCATCTCCAGAATTTCCTGGAGGTGAGTAACACCATCAACCCCAGAGGAACTACTATGGATGACATTCGTCTTCGCCTATTCCTATTCTCACTGCTCGGGAAAGCCAAGACATGGTTCTACTCCAACAAGGAAGCTTTCACGACATGAGAAGCTTGTTCAAATGCATTCCTAGCCAAGTACTTTCCAGTAGGCAAGACCAATGCTCTCCGGAACAGGATCACCGGAATTCAGCAATTACCGGATGAGACCATCCCGGAAGTCTGGGAACATCTTCAGGAGTACATTCAAGCATGCCCACACCACAGCATAGAAGAGTGGCTGGTCATTCAGAACTTCTTCCATGGCCTGAATCAGCAAGCCCAGGACGACATTGACGTAGCTGCGGGTGGTTCCTTCCTTTCTCTCGATGTTGCGGGAGCAAAGGCGCTGATTGACAAGATAGCTTCCAACCAAAGTTGGAAAGGAGAAAGGCAGCCAGTCCGTCCCAGGGGCGTGCATCAGATCAACAAGGTGGACATGTTAGCTGCCAAGTTGGAACTTTTAATGAAGAAGCTGGAATCTCCGCATCAGGAGGTTAATCAGGTTTCAGAGTCTCGTATGACATGTGAAACATGTGGCGAGACTGGGCACTCGGGCACTTCGTGCCCATTAACTCAAGAGGGCACAAACTTTGTTGGGAACAACAATAATCCCAACTCAGGATTTCGTCCTCAGCAGGGTTGGAACTCCAAGCCCAACCTCCCCTTCAGTCAACAACAAGGTACGAACTTTAATAACAGTTTTCAGCCCACATTAAAAGATCTAGTGTACGGCCAAAAGCAAATCAATGATAACATTAGTAGGAAATTTCTTGCTAATGACAAAATCTTAGAATCTATGGCTGCACAACTAGAGGGATTCAATTCTGTTATTAAGAACCAATTGAGCTTTAATAAGATGATAGAAACCCAAGTAGCTCAGCTTGCATCCTCATGTCCTAACATTAATGCGGGGAAACTACTCGGGCAACCGGAAGTACCCTCGAAAGAGAATGTTAGTGCAGTGACCACGCGTGGTGGTAAAACCACACAAAAGCCACTTTTTTCCAAATGATGCAGGAAAGCAACGGAAGACCGTAACTGCTAGCCATACTGATGTTGAAGACGAAGAGCAGGAGGAGGCTGTCGAATCCAACACACCTGCTACCCAGGAAGACCTCGTAGAACCCCCGAGAACTTCATGGGACTATCACGACACAACTGCCTTACCGTTTCCGGAGCGGATAAGGAAGCCAGTGGCCAACGAACAATTCGGCAAATTTGTCGAGGTAATCAAGAAGTTATATGTGAATATACCACTTCTTGACGCTATGTAGGTACCCATGTATGCCAAGTATATCAAGGATATTCTTGGAAACAAGCGGATGCTGCCCACCACTAAGGTCATGCACTTAACGGAAGAGTGTAGCGCTGCTATACTCGATCCTCTCCTGGTGAAGAAGAAAGACCCAGGCTACCCCACCATCACCTGCTCGATCAGGGCTCAACATTTTTCGAACGCCCTCTGTGACTTGGGAGCAAGTGTCAGTGTCATGCCAAAGGTAGTGTATGACAAACTCAACCATCATGCACTTGCCCCTACTGCCATGTGTTTGCAGCTAGCAGACCAAACAGTCCGCTACCCCACGGGAATAGCAGAAAATATCCCGGTGAAAATCCGGAATTTCTTTATTCCCATCGACTTCGTCGTACTCGACATGGAAGTCGACGCCAAGATGCCGCTCATCGTGGGCAGGCTGTTCTTGAGCACAGCAAACGCTCATATTGATGATGGAGCTGGAGAGATTCATCTCAACATCACTGGCTAGCAGGAGAAGTTCGCCTTCAAACCGAAGGTCGAACAATGCTCACAAGTCAAAGAGGTTCATCGAAAGAAGAAACCCGAAAAAGAGACAAAGAAACCGTCGCTTCCGAACATTGAAGCGCTCATTGCATTCGTGGAAAGTCCGCGGATTCAGGAGGAGTTACGAATTCAAGAAGAAGCGAAGCAAATCAAGCTTCACAATCAGAGGAATGCCAAACGTCGGATCCAGCATAAGAAATTTCTGGAATCACAGGAAGCAAAGGTCGAAACACAACCCACACCTAAGAAAGTGTGGCGGAAGAAAGTGTCATCGCCCAAGACTCCATCCGGCGATGACAATCAAACCAAAGGAATGGAGAGTCCGGCTCCAGACTCAAAACCCGAGCCCTCGCCATGAGGTACGTGGCACGTATCCATCATTTGCATTGCATATAGGATAGTTTAAATTTTTCCTTACACAATTTTCTTTCCATCCTGCATAATCATATTTGAGTTTCAACCAACACATGTTTAAAATTTGAAAGTTTTGCATCCTTAGAACTTCACAAAAAATTTCGAAAAATTTTGGCCGAGTACCAGGCCGGCCGGCCTCACCTAGGCCGGCCAGCCCCACCTTCTTTTTTCTAGCAGAGAGTAGGAGGGGATAGGCACCAGGAGTGATCAAGAAGCAAGGATTAAAGGGGATACACTAAACGTGCAAGGGGGCAGGCCGAGCGGCCCCATACAGGCCGGAGGAAAAATACGATACCCTGGAATACTCCAAGGTGAAGTGCTACAGTGGTGATTCTGTGCGCTTGCAGAATATCTATTCTAATCGGGCATAAGAAACGCCAACACTAACCCCTCCTAGTAGCGACGTTAAGAAATGCCAACACATGGCGCTAGGGTTTTGGGGGCGCGGGCGGTGTGGAGCTCGCGTACGCGGTCGTGGCCGATGGGCGGGGCAGTGGCGACATCATGGTGGCAGGCGGTAGGCAGAAAAGCGAGCAGAGGCGCAGGCATGAGAGAGAGGGCGAACGAGAGGTGAGGGAAAGGGGCACAGTGCCCCTAACAGGTGGGCTCCACCTGTCAGTGGGTCGGCGGCGAAACGGGCCGATGGGCGGTGTTAGCAGGCTGGCGGGAGACTCGGGCTGGGCCGGCTCGGTCCGTCTCGCGAGCGAGCGCATGAGTTGGCGCATTCGCGTGCGAAATGGGCCGGTGGGGTCGGCGGCCAGTCCGATTCGGCAAGCTGGGTTAGATAGGTTAATGGGGGGGTTAGAGTTAGGTTTTGAATTTAGTTTGAATGGTTTAATTCAAACTAAATCCACACAATTCAAACCAAATCCTTCCAAATAAGTTTAAACAATGGAGAGGCATAAAATCCAAAATAAATCCAAATGTTTTTCACACTAGCATTTAATTCCCTATATTTAATTCAACTTTATTTGCACTAGGAAAAGGCAGTATAGAGTTAGTCCTTAAATTATTCTAATTACTCCCACTCCAAACAAAATTTTTTAAAACTCCAAATTTTTGGCAACTATAAATATTTTATAAATTTACGGGATGTTACAATTAAAGTTAGTTTAAATAGTCCATAATTGTTCTAGGAGTTCCGCTCATCAATTATAGACGATTTTTTGCTGGATGTTGTATCATGCTATTCCTAGTATCTGGTAAAAATTTGAGCTCAGTTGGATCTCTGTAACTAGGTGAAATCTTAATCTTTGCTAGATCTACTAGTGTACTTCATAAATTATTTCCGACAGATTTTCTTTAATACTGTGCATGAAACTTTTTCCTGGAGTTTAGATCACTAAATGCTCACTAGTGCGCAAGTTTGGATATTTTTGGATCTGAGTAGCTATATAGGGAGTTTAGATCACTAAATGCTCACTAGTGCGCAAGTTTGGATATTTTTGGATCTGAGTAGCTATATAGGTGATTTAATCCTTGTTAAATGTCACTTTAATGGATTAAATAGTTCATGCTGCTAGAAAAATATAAGATTAATACAGTGCTTACTTTTGGACATATGAACCCGCTTGCAAAGTTTGAGATTCAGTTGATGAGTAGAATGATAGATAATAATTGCTCATGTAATTACCCAGATGAACTTGTAATTTTTTTCTCTGGCTAATATATGGCACATCTACCTCTTAAAATTTAGCACAAGCCTTTTTATTGTATCTGGATGTAGTACAAAAAGTTTGGTAGCCATTACTGGAGAATATCTAATTTGAATATTTATGCATGTGTTTGATGTATATAAATATCGTGCTAAAGTTACTATCAGAAATTCTTGCTGAAATTTTTACTGAAGATTATTCATGCTTAGATTAGGCTCTGATGATAATTTGAGACCCATAAACACTCTAGAACTCTCTATAGAATTTAATCTTGATATATATGATTTAAGTTTGCAAAAACTATTGCTTCTGAGTATTATGTAAATAAATTCTGGAAAAATTACCATATGTTGACTTTTAGGTGTAGATGCCTTTGTAATAATTTGAGATCCAAAAACGTTGTAGTTTGCTTTGTAGAAATAAATCTTGATATGTTCATATTTAAGCTATCGAATTTATTTCTCTTGAAATGTGCCTATTGTAAATCTGCAAAATTTACAGTAGAGAGTATAACGTGCATAGAGTCTCTTGTAAAAATTTGAACCCCAGAAATGTTGTAGATCATTTTGTATAAATTTATCTTGTTATACACTTGTTCTGTTTTAAATATTTTTCATACTCTCATATGTCACTCTATTTGGCTAAAATTTTTACCATAGGCTTTTAATTAGATTTGCTATGCTGAGAAAATTTGAGCACCAGAATGTGTTCTTAGTCTCTGTTTTGAATTTTGCAAATGTTCTTATGTATATTGTCTTGAAATTAAAAACGGCCACCCAGTTCATTTCATGAAGTAAAATAAATTTAAGAATTACTCTATAAATGACTGCCCAGAAAAATAAGTTAATTCAGTTTTCACTAAAAAGTCTTTACACTTTGGACTGCAACTTTATCATGAAGGAAATAAATGTAAATTGTATCCTGTTGTAACGAAGACCATTTTTGGATTCATATAGACTCTGTTCATCTATCCGACGGAACTTACGAGTTGGTGCCTACGAACGAGAACAAGCCCGCGGAGTCTCAGTTGAATCTAACTGAATTGAATCAAGACCCGGACCAATGTTCAGAAGAGCCCAAGGCTAACTTTGCTCGAGAAAGCAAGCCCCGGTGCATTTGATCCTATTATTTTTGCCTATTTATTCAATATATGTTGTAATAATTTTATTTGCGCATTTAAGTTTCCAGGCGTTGTTTGTAACCTTAGATGCATGTTCCTAGGCTCCGATGTAATGTTTACCCGATTTCTCTCGACTAGATTGCTAGGCTAATTAGGACCGATCAAAGTCGAGTAGTTTCCTGCTACTCGCGAGATTACAGGAGTTGCAATGCTTTTATATCCTACAATTATATAAGGATTACGGGTGGGGTTGTGGTACTTGTGATACCCCGTTTGTATAGTGAAAAGATGATAAGGTCGTGGTGTGTGGCACATTTCGTTAAGCTTTTGAAAGTATTAGCCACATGCCGAGAAATATGGTAATCGATAAGTTCAAGTACCTGATTGGACCGGCAGTGGAACGATCATTCACCCTCTTGTAGATTAGGTTTGGAATGGTCGCGACGTACGGGTGCAGAGTGGTCGGACTCTGTAGTCAGGGAGGGTGACCTGGATCCACGGACTGAAAAGAAAGGAGAAAAGTCGTGTGGGTGGCGTAGTTCCCCGTACGTGTGTGCTAGGTTCACCTGGCCAGGTTAACAGACTCGATTCGAATCGCCCGCCTCTCACGGTTTGAGACTGCTTAACAATTTCAGTCACATAAAGTAACAAATGAAATATGATGATGATAATACTGTTGTATGATTAATGTTTCACTACCATGCTTGTTTAGAGATAGTTGCTTATTTAGAATGGTTAATTGAACTAGAATATGGAAAAGCTAAAATTTGAAATTGAGGACCTACTCTTAGTGGCTTTTTAGCAAAACAAACGCCTCCAGCCAAAAAGCCTTGCATGTCAAGATAAGTGGACTAAGTATCATTGACGGGTAAACTTTGCTTAGTATTAGTATACTCAGCCTTACTTGTGGCTTTGTTTTCAGGTAGCACACTTGAAGAGATGACTGCTGGTTTAGCTTGGCCTTGTACTTTACTTCCGGGGTGATCTGTGGGGTGGGTTGTTTCCCCGGCCAACACTAACTCTATAGATTGATGTATCGTACGGGCTTCATCGTGACATAATTACATCGTAGCTGTCGTATTTTTATCCTTCTGCTGCAATAATGAACTCTGATGAACTGTTGTAGTATAAGACTCAGTAGTACTTATCTTATCTCAGTACTGGTTTGTAATAATTGAATTCCGCTGTAAACTCTGTGATGTATGAGATGTTCTGTGTTGTGCTCTCAGGGCTCACCTTCATGTGAGTTGTTGCATGTTCGATCCTGGTTAGTGTGGCTTTAATCAAGACTTTGCTCGAGAAACTGTCGTAGTAGTGCGAATTGGACCAGAGTTTCCTTGCAGTAATGGTTAGCACACTCAAGTCAGTTTATTTTTGGTGGTTCCGCCACAGGTGGTGACAGCCCCGTTAGTGCCATCGTAATCCTCCACGTTAGTTTAGTAGAGTAAGAGGTGCATAAATGGCCTCGATGTCCAGACAGTCATATCTGTTTGACATGCTTGGCTCTCCCCGGTGTGTTTGGAATCTTTAATCCCTATTGGCAGTTGATCTGGATAAATAACTTAATATGTTTTATGCTTGCTAAAGATGATGAAATGTCTCTAGTTCCCTTGGCTTGCTTCCCATGTCCTGCTACCCATAAATGACACCCCGGTATATTCACTGGGTAAAATGCTACATCGGTATATTTGTGCGCTTGCAGAATAGTTCAGGATTTAAAATACTCTTGTACCTTAGTAATTGTGCTAAGATATGTTCAGCATTTCTTGGTGCCGTTATTAGGATAGGTATTTTAATTATGTTTCTATAGTTGACGTTAAGAAATATCAACAAGCCTCCCTCCCTCCCTCCCTCCGTCGCCGGACTGCGCCCCCTCGCTGGCAGAAACCCTAGAGCTGACATAGGGTTCAATCTTAGTGAGATCAAACTATATTAAATCAAATCAAACTTTATTAGATCAACCATTCAATTCTAAACTATACTACTCAAAACATTATTTAGATAATTTTTTATTTACTATTGTACTCTTGATCAAATAAAAAAATCGGAAAGATAATTATCCCACCTATCTTCCCCGGTGTGGGTCCCATCAATTCGATATGCATCCGGTGTATATGGCCCACCATAATATGCACCGGGTGCATACTGGGTGCCTACCATTTTGGTGCCTCTACCTTTCCAGCTATTGGATCGAGCGACATGAACCGTTCATTTTCCCCAACATTCTAAAAAAACGTTCTTTGAAATAAATAGTGCTCTTTATTAGTATAAAAGAATTCTCACGGAAGATGGTTACAATTCTCTGGTGTTGAGAGGCAGGGCTGGTCCAGCCCAGACTTTTTCTCATACAAACCCATTAACGTACTGTGTAGACTCGACACGGCCCATTCTCACGAGCTATCTGCGCCTGGCTGCGAAGGTCGCCCTCGTCAGCATCTTCTCGAATCTTAAAGCACCCAGGGAACCCCTTAGATAAACCTCGCGCGCCTGCCTAGGGTTTACTCCTGCCCGCCGCCGTCACTTGAGCCTCCTCTTTTCGCTGTGCTTCTTCTTGCACTCCCTCGATCTCGCCGGCGGAGGAAATGGCGGAAGTTGAGGCGCCCACCCAGGAGGTCAAGCTCTTCGGCCGCTGGTCCTTCGATGACGTCCAGGTATCCCCTCTTCTCCTTCCCTTCCCTTCTGCTCCCCTCCTCCTCTACCCAAATCTTATCGGTGTTTTGCGTGCTGAGACGCTATAAATCTTTTGATTGGGCTTCCAATTGATTCTGCCTGCGCGTGATCTGGTGAACATATTGGGGTTCTATCTCTCGTATCCTGCAGTTTAGCAGTTCGCGGGTGTATCTGATTTTTCTCAGATTTGGGTTTCCGCTTTGTAGGTTATGTACGTTAACGAGTGGTGGGACTATTCGATTTGATATTGGGAGTATTGACTGCCGTATTTGGTATTGGGAGTATTCTGGTTGTCTTAGTTCTGGTCATTATCACTTTATAAGTTGGGGCTTAATCTCTAAATCAATGGTTCGATTTGTGCATTTTATGTATGGTGAGATTCTATTTATCACGCTGAATAATGTGTGTTTTGGGAATCCTTCAGTTGGAGACGTGTTTCTGATCAAGAGCTTGTACCAGATTGGCATGCGCCAGGGATGAAATTAGTACGATTTGTCCAATCTAAACTAAGACTCGGGGAGAAATTTAGGTTTCTAATCATGTGCCCAACTGGTCGGACTTAAACTGGTGTATTCCTTCCACTGTTTGTTTCCAACTGGTGGAAGTTAAACTGGCGTATGCCTTCCACAGTTTGTTTCCAGTGGGCTACACACTCTAGAGTCTAGAAGTCTACATTAAATGTGAAATTGTTCTTGTTAGGTCTGCAGTATTGATTTATGATATCTTAAGCAGTTCTTTTGAATGTTTTTTTGTTCAGGTCAATGACATTTCTCTGGCTGATTACCTTGCCGTCAGTCATACAAAGCACGCCATATATCTTCCCCACACCGCTGGAAGGTATTCTGCTAAGAGGTTCCGCAAGGCTCAGTGCCCAATTGTTGAGAGGCTGACAAACTCTCTGATGATGCACGGCCGCAACAATGGCAAGAAGGTCATGGCTGTTCGCATTGTGATGCATGCTATGGAGATTATTCACCTGCTGACTGATGCCAACCCTATTCAAATTATCGTTGATGCCATCATAAACAGGTAATTACTGTGTAACTGAAGTGCTTTCTTTTACGTTGATGACTCCTGATTCCTTGAAAAATCAACCCTCTGAACATAGTTTATTATAGGTTCTTATTTGACAGTATAAAGTGTTTAATATACATTACTAGCTCTGTTATTCCTCTTTATAGTTGTATAAATTATCATCATATCCTGTATGTTATTTCCCCCCTGGCAATCAGTTAGAAATTTGAGATTATGGCATGTGCGTAGTTCGACATTACTGGATTGCAAGCTGCCCTGGCAATCAGTTAGAAACTTGAGATCATGGCGTGTGCATAGTTTGATGTTACTGGATTGCAAGCTATCTTTAGAAGAAAACCTTATGCATTAATGTGCGGGCTTTGAAGACAACCTTGATGCTATACTGATTTGGAAACTCATGAACATTAACTTGCTGCTATTGTTCTTGTCATTTTCCATACATTGGATGCAGCTAACATCTATATAACCTGATAACATTAGATGCAGCTAACATTCTTCTAACCACAAAATCTAATAAAAATGTACTTGTCTTATCACCTAATATACTTTATTGATAAATGAGTGAAATAAATTACAAATGTACACTTTTGGGTGCTTTGTTTTGCTACCTTAGCATTTGCCCGCCATGCTTTAATGTCTCTAATGGGGCCATATTGTATGTTTCATTTAGTGGGCCAAGAGAAGACGCTACCCGGATTGGATCTGCTGGTGTTGTTAGAAGGCAAGCTGTTGATATATCTCCTTTGAGGCGTGTGAACCAGGCAATCTACCTGCTTACCACTGGTGCTAGAGAAAGTGCTTTCAGGAACATCAAGACCATTGCAGAGTGCCTTGCAGATGAGCTTATCAATGCAGCTAAAGGTTCTTCTAACAGGTATGTTTTATTCGCTGTGTTATACCAGTATCCTTGCGATTAAATGGTTTGGAGCATCTGGCCTGCAATTTACCAAAGGAGAATAAAATTCCATTTCCTGATCAACTGTGGCCTGTGCACCAGTGATTCGTCTGACTTAGTTCTGGAAATCTTGTCATTGCTTACATGGTGACACCTTTCTGAGGCTTTGGATCTCCAAGTCTTGACACCTTCAATATCATGCCTGCTGTGTTGCCTGACAGTGCGCTTCTTACTGCCCTTGCTGTGATTGTTTTTTGTTGCATCAGATGTCCCGTTGAGTTGGCTCTCCTATTAATTTTACTGCACCAGCTATTGTATGCTGTGCATCTCACATTTCTTTTTCGCTCCTTGGTTACAGCTATGCGATCAAGAAGAAGGATGAGATTGAGCGTGTTGCCAAGGCCAACCGTTGAGCATTCTCATTCAAATCAGGAAAAGCAGAGTTTTGGGGTGGAACGATGCCTACTTATGTATCTACCTTGTTTATTTGTGAACTTAGCTTGGTGTTGGAGCTACAGACCTGTATGTTCCTAAAAACCCAAAAGTACCTTTCCCGTTCTGGTTGTCTTAGCCGCAGTATGAATTGAAGTTTTGCACAGCTGTAATCTTTTGTCGTGTTGCCAGCTCCATCTCTATGCAGTGTCAAGACTTGTGATTATAATGATCTGTAAACGTGTTCCGTATCTTGTTTCTTTGTCCCAAAACCATGGGAAATGTGCTGCAGCCTGCAGCTCGGTGTACCTGGTAAGGCATTAGTGTTTGGTTCATGGATGGGTAGTGTAAACGCAAAGGTGATAGATTCACGTGGGAAATGCGGTAGAACAAGGAGAAGGTGCAGATTAATGGAGGAAGGGCTGCTAGCTGTCACGGGTTGCCTGTCGTACTCAGGCCCTTGCCACAAGATTTTTTTTTGGAACTAAACCTTGCCACCAGATGGTCCAGATCTGATGCTACCAAATCATAGTGTAACAGATTTGAACTGACCTGAAGATTGCACCCTGCTCCATCGAAATAAGCGAACTACACACATAATAACCCCCCTGCGTTTCGTCTTGCGTTCTGCATTGCGTAGAACAGCCCATTGAGGGATAGGGACGGCAATTCCACTTGTGGATATGGGTATCCGCGGATTTTAGATCCGATGGGTATGGGTTTGATATTTCACCCGTGAGTGGACCCGCATTCGCATATTGCAGGTGTGGGTTTGAGATTTCACCCGCGGGTAAATCCTCACCTATCCGAAACCAAAAAAAAAGCCCTAGCCAAGCCCAACTATCTCTAACTACAAAAATGAGCACATAAACTTATGAATCTATTCTTAATTTATTTTTATTATTATGAACTTATGGATTTATTGTTAGTTTGCCTTTATTGCTTATAGAAATGTGTTGTTTGATTGTTTAAATTGATGAATTTATGCAAATTTATTATATCTTCTGACACACTCGCGTGCATTTGAAATCTGCCCGAAACCCACGGGTGCGGATGCGGGTGCAGAAATGCACACGCGGGTTTGCCTGCGGGCGGATTTTTCCCAACCTTGCGGATTTTCCTACGGGCGGGTTTTCGCCAAACCCGCATCCGCATGTGCCATCCCTGTTGCGGGATGTGTCTCTAAACGGCTTCATTGTTTTTTCAAGCAGTTATTTAGGTATCTGTTGCAATTTTCTTTCCAACAAAACTATGTTTAGGTAATGTTGCGGTGTATATAGGACACATGACTTTCTTTTTTCCCAGATAAATAGTTATGGCGGCAGTTTAGAGCCTGTTTGGTAGAGTTATTACCTCAATATAATTGACTGGAGTTCTTTATTCCAAAGCTCCAGAAATTCTTGGAATTAGAATTGTGAGTCACTTTTGTTTTATCTTGGATTAAACAGAGCAGTTTAAACCACATAAAATTTATCATACAGATTTCAAAATCTGTATGTTATATAAGTGAGCTCCTCACGACACTAACACTCCAAAATAACTCCCCTTTGCTCCACTCCTTAGAGCATCTCTAGCAGTCTCCCAATCCAAAAAAACAACCAGTATTGGAGAAAAAAAAAAGCTCTACCAGTCTCCCAATAGTTCTCCCTTTTCCGGATAGAAATGACCATGGTACCAATTTGAAGGAAATAGCACATGTATTGATATATGTTGGTGATACCACTTGAAAAGATTCGTCATTTGAATATTCTTATTGAACTAGATTGTTTTCATTAGCTTCCTTCTCTTCTAGTTCAAACTAGCAAATTTGCATAAGTAATCTAATTCGGTTTGAACCAATGGCAAGCTTCTTCACACATCTTTCAATGATTATCTTGTCAAAGTTGAATTAGACCCTTTCTTGCTCATTGTCTAGATTAAACATTGGGTTAAACCGACGAGGTCCCAACGACGATCATCATACCCTGACCGCTGCCCGTAAGCCTTATAGTTGCAGTACGTAGTAAGCATGTCAGTACCTATAATCTCACGAGTGACAGGAAATCACTCGACTTTTACTGATCCCATTAGCAAGGCATCTACTCGGACTTAACCTCTAGTAGTCAATACATGGGTACCTAGGATCATGCAATTAAAGTTCCAAACAACTCCTGTAAACTTAAATGCACAGATATATAGATAGGGACATAAATTGCATGTAATTGAAAATAAGAGGATTGATGCACCGAGGCGTGCCTTCCTGGGCAGTGCTAGTTAGGTACTCAACCGAACTTTGGTTCAGGGCCTCAGTGGCTTCAGTCAAGTTTACTTGAGCGTCTTGAGGCTCGTGCTTGTGCTCCAGTACCAGTTCGTATGTTCCGTCAGCAAGATGTGTCGCTTCTATAAATGCAAAATGTTCATTGTTATTTAGTGATGCATTTCCATTACTTTCCTTCAAGATAAAGTTGTAGTCCAACAAACATAAACTTTTGTGATGAAGCTTGTTAGTTACATTTTTACTAGGCAATCATTTATAGAGTAGTTATTAACTTTACTTGATCTCATTAAGTGAGCTGGGTGGGTGTTGTATATTTAAGGTCCTTATTCACAAGGATGCTTAGTTATTTCACTTCTTATACTAGGAAACATTTCCAGTGCTGAGGTTTTTATAAACCCACATGACTTTGAAATGAGATTGTAGTAAAATTTATGGCTGAAAAAAGTAAACAGTTTATGCATGAAAAATAACTTAAACAGTTCCTACTATAAACAAGATTGAATTATACAGAGCAATGTACATCATTTCTGGTGTTAAAATTTTTACTAAATGTTCCAAATATGATAACCAACTTACTAGGAATTTATCAGATTTATCTTATGCATGTACCAGGTGTAATAATTTATCCAAACTTAAGTCCTATTTAACAAGATTAAATCCTACAGAGACTTCCAGGGGTTTTTTGAGTCTCACAATTTTTCTATAGCCTTTTCTGTCCACAAGTATACACTGTTAAAAATATCAGCATTTATTCTTAGCGAAATGATCTACTTGAATTTAAATTAGTTAACACATGGATAAATAATCTAACCAGTTTCTGTTAAGCAAAATTTCTCAAACTTTTTGTGTAGTATCTAGATCCTTACTAGATGACTCTGCGCAAGTTTCATATGAAAATACATAAAAGATTAACCAGAAGAAAATAACCATTCTAGATCTAGGATAAAAATGAGCTTCATGTATCTCTAGTTCAGTTTGGAATCTAGTTCCCAAACTTTGTGTGCAGGTTCATATACTCAAGAATATTTACTGGAAAAGTTTCATGTTTTTCCAAGCACTAAAACTAATTATCATGATATAGTGCCATTGTTCATAGATTAAATCATAGATTTACCAAGACAGTTGCAAATACTCCCAAAATTGTACACTACTATTCTTTTAGTATTCTTAGGACATAGAAAAAGTTTCATTCAAAGATATAGAGGAAAACACCAAGAACAAAAATGAGATGCCTAACCCTAGATCCAAGCAAGATTCAATGTTTCATTTAGTTAAAGTGGGTTGCTGGTGTTCATACTTTTCCCTAAGCTTCTCACTGTAAAGTGGTTGTAATCCAAAAATTTCCTCTAGTTCATGAGTAGAACTCCTAGAACATTTATAACCCATTTAAACTCGATTTAACTATTGAGCTCAAAATAATGAGAATCAGTTCATGGCCATGTTGACAAACTTGTAGAACGTGTTTCATAAATTCCAGAATATTTGAGTTTGCAATTTCATAAATTTTCTACGAATTGTTACAGATTTTACAAGTTCACTGATTTGATTTCAATAGTTCATGTACTTCTTGCATTCTAGTCCCTGGAATCAAGTTTTTAAATTAAGCACAGGTCCTTGGCCGGGGTTTGGGGAAACAGGGGAGGCTCCGTCGGCGGTGTTCTGGTGAACCTCATCGCCGGTGGTGGGTGCTAGGGGTCGGAGGAGCAAGAGGGGGTCGCGACGCACCTGAGGGTGCTCGCAGTCGGGCCTGGGGTGCACGGAGGTGGCTCGTCAGTGATGGCGCAGAGGCGGCGAAGCTAGGGTTGCGCCGGCGTGGTTTCTCCGGCGGGTTTGGACGGCGTTCGACCGGGGCTTTAGCACCATGGAACCACGGAGAAGGTTTTGGTGGGGTTGGATAGGGCAATGCGTGACGGGAGAGGTGGCTCCATGGCGAGCTCAAGCTCACCGGAGCAATGGCGAGCGGTGGAGGGTGGTGGCAGTGTGTGCGTGACCAGAGGCTGCCGGAGTTCTATTTATGGGCGAGAAGGGGGATGAGAGGGAGTGACACGTCGAGCATTCAGCCTGGGGGAGTGCTATCTGGCCGAGGACGTCGACGGCGCGGCGGCCGGTCACGGCAATGCCGTTGGCGGTGTGTCGCGCAGCCAGTTGGCCCGGACGCGTGTCACACGAGAAGGTGCCAGATAGGAGCGGTGAGGGAGTGCAAGGAGAGAGAAAGGGGGACCTGGTTGCAATTAGGAAAAAGTCCAAGGACTGATGTGTAAACTAAGATTTTTCTCCCTCTTCCCGAGGTCAAATGAAAAACTTTTGAATACCAATTTTGCTCAGTTTTTCAAGATCGACAACTTTGGTTTTAGGCAAATTTTCATTTGAGCACCTGTTTGTGAATTATATTAAAATTTCAAACACTTCCACTGGACTTGTCATTTTATGTAAATTTCATCACTTTTAATACTAGAGTTCTATTTGACTTCTTTTACTTTATCCTTTGGAATATGCCTATAAAGATTCAAAGACATTCTGGACCTGATTTAAAAGTTACAATGATTTTCCCATTTCACCATTATCTTCACATATAGCTTATACTTGTGTTTGGTTTTTATGTGTCTTTTTATTTTACTAGCTCCCACATTAGGTCATATGATTCTAGTATAATGCTTAGTTTAGCCATTTAAACACGTAGGGTGTCACATCTTATCTGGACCTCTTCACTCCCGTCATATCCCCTGGATAAAGAAGAGTCACTACTTAGTACACTTCTCGTTCCTCGTAGATTCGATACCCTAGAATACTCCAAGGTGAAAGCTTCATCAGTATTCGTACGCTTGCAGATTTATTATGTTAGGCAAAGGACCGCCAACAGCAGCGACGATCAGATCCAGATTGTCGTCTGAGGATGAATTGGTGGCTTCATTTGAATCTGAGTATGTGTCGAAAATGGGAGCCCCCGTCTAGCGGTGGCGCCTATGTCCCTGACACGAAGTTGATCTTCCTCCGGTGTAGAGTAGATGGATCCGATCATCTTCAAGTAAATGGAAGATGGGTTGCGTAACCCAAACATAGGTTGAACGCAGTGGGTCTCGGATCGAGTAGATTCCAATCTAAGATTGATTGGAGAACAAGTGGAACTCGTCTTGAAAATGAGTTTTTCCTCGATCTCCTTGGCAAAGTCGGGGAGCAGCATCTCGCCGAGATTGCCGGCCGGGTCATCTTGGTTGTTGATGATGTTGCTTCCTCTCATTGAGAGCGTCTTCGGCTCCTTAGGGTTGGCTAGGTGGCAGTCGAAACCACTCGAGCCATTGGTGATACAGACCCAGGAGCCAAAGATGAAGGTGGTGCTGTAATCGAGCACCGCGTAGTCGAAGTTGAAGTTAGCCATCGAATTCGCCGGATTGATCTTGACGAAGACCCCTACCTGGCGCATCATCTGTCGGTGTTTAGACGCCAAGCCTGCCTGGATATACCCCAAGGCAGTAGGTTTGTAGGTAGGATTTCGCTGGGTTTGGAACCGATGGTGCAAGGAACACAAAGCTTTAGACAAGTTTGGGCCGCGAGATGCGTAATACCCTACATCCTGTGAGGTTGTTTGTATTGCCTTAGATGAGATGATCTTTTGAGGGGGGTCCCTACCCGCCCTTATATAATCTGGCAGGGCACATGAAAATCCTAGTCGAATACTATACATGGACTCCTTCCCAATGTCTATCAGGTAGTATCCTTCTATTCAACTAGTCCTACTCCTGTACCAGTAGTTACAACAGGATGCGGTACATCCCAAGCGTCATCCCTTATTCCAGAATTTTCTATGCCTATAAGTAGTCCCGTTGACCTATGTCTGATAAGAGCTTCCTTAACGACCTCTTACCAGATGACTGCCAGCTCCTCAGAATCCACTGCCACCGTTGCGCACTCACAACTCTCCACATCGCACTGATATGCTCTGTCAGGTATAAATATTATGGATACCCAAAGATGAGGGATTATATGGTTAAGCCACTCCATCAGGCAAGCTGATAGTCACAGCGGAACCAACCCGCCTGACCTAAATGGGTGGGCTCTGCCTCGCCTGACCAAAGGAGGGGACTCCTCCCCGTCTAACCTAGGGAAGGAGTCCTCATCTCGCCCGACCTACGGGAAGGGTCCCACCTCATCAGGCGACCGGTCGGATGAGGGAAACACGCCTGACCTAGAGAAAGGGCCCACCATGACCTGCACTGCACAGGTCAAATAGTGGCCTGGGCTGGCTGGCGACCGGACATGCATTAACACGGCGTGCGCTGACGTGGTGCACATTGTAGCGCCCTTCCCCGTCGTGGCCTACAACAGAGTATGCCATAGGGTAGGGGCATCGCATCCAAGCACCACCGTGTATCCCGCTCCGCCGACTGCGCGGATAGGCAAACCCAGCCGCGGAGGAGGGCGGCGATGACAGGGCCAGGTGAGCCCACGAAGACCAGAGCGACGGAGGAGGTGACACATAGACTCTCTCTCTCTTTCTCTCTCTCTCTCTCTCTCTCTCTCTCTCTCTCTCTCTCTCGTACCCCATTCTCCTCTCTATCGTATAAAGAGGGGAGGACGGGCTCTTGCACTAGGGGATCGATCAGCTCTTTCACAAGGAACCGAGCGACCATACTCCCGACCTATCACCAGACCACGAAGGACACGGATTCTCTCTCGCCGCTGTTGGCGTTTCTTAACGTCACTACTAGGAGGGGTTAGTTCCCAGCAATGCCGCCAAGGAATGCCAGGTTGGTCGTTCCACAGCCCCGTCGCCATGAACAGGTTAGGTCCATAGCAACGACACCATGGAACGATGTGCGGTATGTCTTAACGATTACAGAAGGATCCACAAGCACACGGATATACCGTTGTAGTATTTCACCCGAAAGTATTCAGGGTATCGTTATTTATATTTTCCCAAGGGATGGCAAGGTTGTGTAAAGATGTTTACTAGTTACATAACCATGACATTATGAGATGAGGTGTAAACTGCTGATTATACAGGGTTAAGTGATAAATAAAGGATAATCATGGGTAATGTGATACACACAGAACAACCAACTCTCATGAATAAAGAATAAACAAGCACACCTAAGGTTAGCGAGAGCATATGCAACAGATCTTAGTATATTATTCATGTTAGCAGGTAAATTATGTTAGCCACATGCTTAGAACTGCAGGTGTCGGGAAATTAGGGACATCCGGAAGAATGACCCGCACTGGAGAACATCTAGTCCTGTTTCATCTTTGCATGAACTCCTACACGATACCCGAACGTCGGGGAGTACGCTAACCGAGAAATAGCTTCCTAGCGGACCGACAGGGCTATCGCCCCCTGCGGTCTACCCCAGTCAAACCGTGGAGCACCGTCATATCCGAGGGATCCCGCATACTCGGGTACCATGCCCGCATATGAGGTTACTACCTTAGTACCCCCAAGTCCCCCACACTTCGGATGGACAGGTGAGATTCTAAGGCAAGCCCGAAAGCGCAACGAACCGATATCCTTACCCAGATCATCCGGTCTAAGCAAGCAACTAGTATAACTTGATAAAGCACCGATCAAGGCTAAGCAAGCTAAGAACATAGTAAGATAACCAAGAACGAACTCTGTATGAATAGCATAATGAAAGTCGGAATACAAAGTCATACCAGAGGCCGAGGGTTGCTCGCCGACCCCGAGGACGATTGGATTCGCTAAGGGAAATGAAGTACTAGCCTAGCTCCACTACCCTAAGGAGTACAAGTCACAAGAGAGTGTGAGAGAGAGGCTTCCAAGTGGTGTGTGTTGAGTGTGTGGAGGGAGGCCCCTTATATAGTGCCTTGAGGTCGGTTCCCGCCAAAGTTATACATGGAAACATTGAGAACCGCCTTCTGGAGGATCAGAACAATCTTCCCGCCAAAATGCACTTGGACGGGAAGTCGGCCTGTTGACACGAGATGATCACACACCAAGCACAGGAACCCCGTACGCCAAGCCCGGACTGCACTTGATTTGAACCAAGGTGTGCCAGTCAATTTGACCTATAAATTGACAAGGAAGCAGCAAACAGTCAAATTCAAGAGTGTATCGGCTGGATTTCCGAATCACTCTTACGCGGGGTATCGGCAAGGCCCTGCCGATACAGCAGACGGCAAAAGATCGGGTATGGTGAACGTGTAATAAAAGCGATCTACAGCGGATCGCCAATAAGCTGCCGATGCCGATAAGCAACTAGACATCTAGATCTAAAGCCGACACGTGCCAGGTAACAATGTACAAACCCACGAATGTATGGATCTGGACAAAGCTAAGCTTATGATTCAATCTAATCGGCTTTACAAGGTTTATCGTGATAAACAAGGAGCTTACAGCCGATTAAACAGATCACTAAGCCGGGTAGTTTGTGAATTAGTCTAAATGAGAAAACAGCGATGCGCCCGAGATCAAAGCTTAGATAAATTCGGTAAATTTTGAATAGATCTAAACGAAGCCACAGCGATACGCCCGGAAGCTAAAGCTCAGATTTACTCGGTAAATGAAAACTTACCACAAACCAAGTCGCTCGAATGTGAGACGTCTTTGATCAGCTCGAAAGAACACGCCGAAAAGAGAAAAGGATGGCGACGTCGCCGACGAGAAAGTAAATTGCAAGTAGTGAAGTTTGTTTGTTTGGATGTGTATCAATCTTTACAATAGTCCGGGGGCTCATATTTATACCCCATGCTAACACAATCCTAGCTGATTACGGCAAAGCACGATTCTATTCTAGGGAATAAAAACTACTCCTAAATTAAGATAACTCTTGCCAAACCGAAGCCAAAATATCTGGTCAACTTCCCTCCCTTCGGTCGGCAAGATCTTTTGACCGTGGCACACGATCACCCTTCCAAATCCGTCGATCGTACAATGCAGAACCTTTTCTCCCCCGCAACACGCCTCCTTGACACGTGCCAAAATCTGGTGTCAACACATGCCCCCCAATTTCGGAGTAAAAATGTCATTTTTACTTTGAAATTAATCCTCGTCATGATTACGCTATCGAACGGTCTCTTCACTTACTGCTGTCTCGCTTCCTATGCGGGTGGCGAGTGAAAATCTCTCCTTTGCCCTCAACCCTTCACCTTCTCGTCCGCACAACGGGAATCTGTTGATTCACCTCCCATTTTTTTACCCATATGTCCCTCGATTAGACTAAGGAGTAAAGGCCGCACCGGTGCACGCAACCAATTCATCTCCCCAATCTTGGGCTATAAATCACCCCATCGGCACTGTAGTCTCTTCATCGGCCAGAGCTTCCTTTGTCTTCTTCTTCCTCAAGCCCCAAAAACCTTAGCCTCCTCTCTTCCATCGGAGCAAATGGCCAGCAACAAGCGCGCCGGTGAGGGATCTTCCAACGCTCCTCCGCCGCTCCGTCCCCACCTTGGGTAAGACGCTATTCTTCCTTGTCAATGCCGCATCTCAGATCTGCTTCTAACCATCTCTGCAGAGATGTCGCCATCGAGCTCCCTGCCAACTTCTAGACTCTGGACGAAGGCACCCAGGGCTACATCCGCGACCTCCTCCGCCAACTTGCCCATGCCCGCCGTGACCTCGACCTGGCGCAGACGGACAAGGTCATCATCCGCGGCCAGCTTACCAGCGCCGACACCAAGGCCGCAAGTAAGTTCTCGGGCCATGTCTCCTTCGGTAACCTTCTCCAAGTTTTTTGCTCTAATCTTTCATGTCCCAGACCTGGAGTCACAGATCCAGACCCTCCTGGATGCTGCCCGAGTCGCCATCGACTCGGTGAACGCGAGGGGGAGCACCGTTGTCGCACGCCTCCGGAATGTCCTGGCCCACTCCACGGAGGTCGCCCACTACAGAGCTCACGAGGGCGCCGCCAGAGCCATCACCGTCATCTCCACCATGTCCGGGGCGGAGTATCGACAGTGGGAGCCGATCTTCCCCGAGCCGGGCCTGTGGCGAGATGCCTTCGAGGAGCTTATCGATGATCTCTACTACCCTGCTGACACCGTCATCGGTGACGTCAGCTTGGATGGGTCGTCAGCAACCTCTTCAGAGCGGAGTCAGATTAGGTCGTAGCATGTAACAGCCTATCTGGCTTTTTTTGTAAACATAATCAATGGACTGGCTTCCCCCCGTTCGCTTCTGTTTCCTGTCTTCACTGCGTCTTGTACTAATTTCTGTCTTGCAACCGCGCTAAATAAACCAACACCTCTTCGCGATCCAAAATCGAACAGAAAACCAAATCGAACTCGAACCATATGTTCTGGATTTGATTTTTGATCTAAGGGCCCTGGTTATTAAAACGTCGTGAAAACGTCGTTTAAACAATGTTTAAACGAAAAAACGTCCCTAAGTCTTGAAACGCTTGAACGTTTTGCCGAAATCACGTAAAACGTTCGTTTTACACGTTTAAACGTTTGTTTTCCACGTTTTCTCGTGAAAACCTTTGAAACGAGGAAGGGTTGGCATTTTAGGGGGCTTCCCATTCATAGAACAAGGACCCCCAGTCGCCCCCACGGCCCACCCCTGTCCAGATCGAGATCAAAGCCGCCTCCCTGCCGCGTCCTCCCTGGCTCCCTGTCCGCAGGCCGCCTTCTCCCTCTTTGCCGGCTGCGGCCTCCCTCTCCGCCAGGCGCGTCCTGCCATCCTCCCTCTTCGCCGGACGCCTCTTCCCTAACCGTCGCCCGCCGCCTCCCTGTCCGCCGGCGCTGGAAGGCGAAGGTCGTCGTCGCCCAGGGCGCCCTGTCCGCCCGCCGTCGCTCGGGGCGCCACTATCCGCCCGCCACTGTCCAGATCGAGATCGAGATGAGCTCCTACCTGTCCGCCCTCCGCCGGCCGCCTCCTCCCTGTCCGCCGGCCGCCTCGTCCCTGTCTGCGGCCGCCGGCGGGAGCGAGGGGCGGAGGGGTGCGTCGGCGGCGCGAGCGATGGGCGGAGGGGAGAGTCGGCGGCGGCGTGGGTTCGATCTGAGAGAAGGAGCATCCGTCGTCCGCGGCGGGGTCGGCGCAAGCGAGCGGCGGCGGCGCGACTCGCGGGCGACCTGAGGGGCGGAGCGGAGGGGAGAGAGTCAGAGGGGTGAGTGCCTGAGTGGGCTGGGGCCTGGGTGGGACTGTGGGAGCGGGCTGGGGGCAACGAGGGGCTTAGTGGGTTGGGCCGTTCCCCTCTTCTACCTTTCCTCCTTCTCTTTCTTCCTTTTTGCCTTTTCTCCCTTCATCGATTCATACTTCTGCCATTTTCAAATATGTTTAAAACAACGTTTAAACGTTCGTTTAAACATTTAAACGCCAAAATTTTCCCTCCATCGTTTCAACGTTTCATCGTGTTAATAACCTGGCTAAGGGCGATACATGTCATATCGGCCATGAAAACACTTGAACACATTACGATACAATCAAGTCTTTTCTTATTTTGCGCTAAAGGCGATACACTTTGTGGACAGCCAAATTTGGCATCCGCTGAGGCCGACCGGTCTGACCGGACGAGCCGGCCGGTCAGACCGGTCGGGTCTGTGCAGTCCGAGTAGAATTAGGTTTTTTTGTAAAGAATCCTCATGCAATCCTACTCGTGAAGGGGTACGTCTTCCCCGGCCTATAAATATAAAGGCTAAGGCGGATTGAGGTTATTCCCAATCGAATCAATACAAAAAATCGCATTACTTTTACCTCTCAAACCCTAGTCTTTTCCAACCCTAGATTGCTTTCTTCCTTCGTCCCGGCGGCGTTTGAAGACGTTCTGAGTGGCCTGCCGACCTCAGAGCAACCCTATGATCACGAGCTCCGACGGGGTCCCTCCCGAGCTCGCTGTTCTAGGTTTCCAGCGAGCCCCTGCCTGCACCGGTCAGACCGGTCGGCGAAACTGGTCAGACCGGTCCGCCCAGGGTTTCGCGGGTGTTGATCGTTTTGACGATCGTTCACGCGTTCTAGCGCATTCAAGTGTGTTGGCGCGATTCTGTGTCAACACACTTTTTGGCGACTCCGCTGGGGAACAGATTAATCTGGTTTAAAAAAAACCGATCTAGTCTAGATTCTCCAAGAAGATGGGTACTCATGGTGAGATCCACAACGACAACATCATCAAGGTGACCATGGAGGAGCTCACTGAAGAGGAGCGCAAGGCCTACCTCATCGCTGAAGAGCACCTGAAGGAGCAATTTCTTCAGGGATTCAAGAAGGAGCGAGGAGGCCAAGTCAAGAGGGTCGGGGAGTTCGTGATGCCATCATTCAAGTTAAACCAAGACAAGGTCGAGGTACTTCCTAATGATCCCTCTGAATTAGTTAGGCAATTCTCTCTCATGGTAGATTCGAAAATATCTGCTGCACAAGTAGCTTCGGGAGAGACTCTTGCTGGTCTTAATGATGAAATTGCAGCGCTCAAAAAAGGTAAGACTGTCGAGGGTGGCGCTCAATTCACAGAATCAGATTCGGCTGGCACATCTTTTACCCAAGATCAATTCTATGGGATGCCGCCGAACTCGTTTCCAGGGCAATCTCCGTTGCCGTCCACTGTTCATGCGCCACCGGTCCCACCGGTCACCTCGACCGGTCAGACCGGTGCAGGCGGTCAGACCGGTTACTCGACCGGTCAGACCGGTATGACCGGACAACAACCAGTGCCCTCTGTACCGTATACGTCTAACCCTAGTTCGGCCGTCCCTAGCCGAACTAATGAGATGGTGATGTATACAGGGCCTCATGCTACGTCACAGTAGGGATCTGGACCTCATCGAGGGCCGATTTCTAACACTAACATGGCTTACTCTGGTCCTACCATGCAACGTGTTTCATCTTCTCCGAATACTTCGGCCAATGGAACTTATCAGGCCGATTTTAGTAGGTTCAAAGAAGATTTAGTCGGGGTGCTTAAATCTAAACTTGGGATTGATATGGGTGGGTCGCGTTTATATCAAAAGCCATATCCTCCTGAGTTTGATTTTATTTCATATCCTGTTGGTTGGCGTATTCTCGAGTTTGTCAAATTCAATGGTGAAGATTCTCGTACGACTTGGGAACATGTTAGCCAATATGTCTTGCAATTGGGAGAAGCGGGTCTTAATGATGCCTTGCGGGTTCGTTTGTTTGCTTTGTCTTTGACTAGAACCGCTTTCTCTTGGTTTTCCTCACTTACGCCGGGATCTATTTTAAATTGGAATCAACTAGAGCGCAAATTTCATGATCACTTCTATAGTGGGGAAGCCAAAGTTCGATTGCTAGACTTGACATCGATTAAACAAACTCGAGATGAAACAGTTTTGGATTACTTTCAGAGATTTAAAGCTTTGAAAAATTGGTGTTTTAATTCATCTCTTTCAGAAAAGGATTTGGCAGATTTAGCATTTAATGGCTTGCGTTCTTACTTGAAGGAAAAACTTGAAGGTTTTGATTACATTACGGTTAATCATTTGCAAATGCGAGCTATTGGCACCGAATTTAAGTATAAAAATCTTAAAGATACTTTCAAGCCTCATCGGTCCAACACACATGTTCTTGATCCTGATTCGGATGGTTCGGACGATGATAGTAAGGAAGTATATGCCGCTGAATTTTTTTGGCCATCAAAGGCCAAACCCGGTTCGGTTCCGTCTCTCAAGCCGATTCAAAAGAATCGGCAAGAGGAGCCAAAATTTACTTTTGATGTTTCTAAGTGTGATCGGATTTTTGATGAATTGCTTAAGAATGGTAACATCCGATTGTCACATGCTATTCCATCTCCCGACGAACTTAGACGACATGCATATTGTAAGTGGCATAACTCTACATCTCATGCTACTAATGATTGTAATGTTTTTCGTCGACAGGTACAATCGGCCATTAATGAAGGACGATTGGTACTTTCTGAGATGCAAACTGACAAAGCTCCTTTCCCTGTTCATACGCTGGAATTGAATAATCCAAAGGTGCTCATTCGGCCAGAACAAGCCGAAGGAGCTAAGGGGAAGCATGTTGTCATCGGTGATCCAAGACCGATGGATACAAGTGATAAAATCCTTGCTCGTGAAGTTGTCAAAGAAAAAACTGATGATGGCAAGGATACTTTGAAGATTATTGTCAGAAATCCCAGACTCGGGGGGCAAGGAAGCTCTCCACCAGAAAATCAGTCTGCTGATCAGGCACGACCGGTCAGACCGGTGTCTACGACCGGTCAGACTGGTCCGACCGGTCAGGACGGTTCTTCCAACCGGTCAGACCGCCCTGGTGACCGTCCCCGGACCTTCAAGCCAAAACGTCCGGAAGTGGGTACTTGGAAGACCAACGAAGTGAAGGTGCAGGGAAGAACTGCTAATCAGAAGCCCACCTTCAACCAGTTGTTGAACAAGTACACAAAGGCCGTTCAAAACGATCGGCCGTTAAAAAAGAGACCGCGTTCACCACCGTGTCAAGGTCATCCAGCGTCCCCAAGGAGGGAATCTAGCAGGTGCAGAGGTGATGTTGTCACGTTATATCCTCCTCAGAAGATGTATGCTACCATGCCGTGGATGCCACCGGTTTCAAATGCAACAAATCCGGCATGGGAGCATGGGGGGATATGGATGCAGTGTTTCCCGATGCCTTATCCTCCACATTATCAAGGGGAAATCTCTAGGATGCCGGTGCATGACCGATTGGGACCACGCCAATCTGGTCTAGTGCAGCAGGTTACACCGGTCAGACCGGTACACACATACCGGTCAGACCGGTCTCATCAGAGGTCGGGTCAAGCTCCTATTCCAAAGTTTGAGTATCGTGTCAAAGAAAAGAGGGGGGAGCAGAAGACCGTGGTTGATTCAGAAAAGCCTAAAGCCGATGTTTGTTCAAATCGGTGAAATCGAAGTGCCCATAAGACATACGGGCAAGAGACCGATGGATGTGGATACATCGGTTGATGTTCCTTCACAAAAGCCGGTCATGGCCAATGATCATGAGGCCGGTGGCAGCAAAAGCGCGGCAGACAAGTACCATCAACCTAGGTGGTGCCCTTCAGGTTTAACTCATACTCAAAAAAGGAAATTGCAGCGCCTCCGCAACAAAGAAAAGAAGGAACAGGAGGAGGAGAAGATGAGGGATGAGGAATTCAACAGATACAGGCCTATGTTCCCTCGAAGCAAGGTGTGGAAAGCTAAGACAGCTGACCAGCCAGACAGACCGGTCGGACCGCCACAGTCGACCGGTCAGACCGGTCAGGAGGACCGGTCAGACCGCTCTGACCAACCGGTTAGACCGGTCGAACCCAGTGCAGAGGCAACAGCCGAATCGGTGCCGCCCGTTTCGGTTCCTTCTATTGATGAAGCCCAGCAGTGCCTCCGACAGCTGAAGACGAGGAATTGGTAGACTACGAAGCGTCTCCAGAGCGCACTAATATGGAGATCAATGTGGTGCACTTATCTTCGGATTACTTTGTGGTTCCGGAGGAAGATTCGGCTCATCTTCAGTTCAGGCCCCGTGAAGCTGTGTTCCAGAAGCCGAGCGAGAAGGACAATCACCTCAAGGCTCTTTACATGAGGGGACACATCAATGGGTGTAACACCCCGGGTGTTTACACAGTAATTAAATAGGTGTCTGCACAGTAATTATGTTTGTTGCTATGCATCTTGTGCTTGAAATGCGTAAAAAGGATCTTTTTGTAATTATGAAAGGTTATATGTGTAATTATGATTCTATGCAAGGTCCTTTTTGCAGTTGTGTTGAATGGGTTGTGTAATTATAGTTTTAGTGGAGGGTGTTTGTGCAAAATTTCAGTGCATTTAATGCATGGTAGTCATTTTGCTTGTAAGTCTACATTTGAAGTGATTTTGCATTGAAAAAGACAAAATTCCTAGAATTTAAAATCCCTCTTGTGTTTTCAAATTTAGCTCTCTATCCTTTGGTCAAATAAATTTTTGCACAACATCAAAGTTGTAGCTCTTGAAAAATTGAACAACTTTCATGTTGGGCACTTTTTCATTTGAGCTTTAGTTTAAAAGTTATTGCTTGTTTACAGAAAGGTCCCTGGAACTTTTGGAAATTGCAAAATCGCCCTTATGACCATCTCCCCCTCCCTGCTCTGCTTCTCGCCGCCGGCCACCGACAGCGCCGCCGTGGAGCGCCTTCCCGGCTTTCCCGGCCATTACTTCGCCGTGCGCTGGCTTCCACGCGTCGCCGGCGAGCTCCTCCCCCTCCTGTTGCCTCGCGCTGGAGCCCCCACCCCTCGCCACGCACCCCCGCCGCGCCCAGAACCTCCCCGGCGGCCGCCACCGCGACGCCGCCGTGGAGAGCCCAAACCAGAGGCCCAGCTCTCGATCTTTCGCGTGCCTGAGCACTACAAGAACCCCAGGATTCGATTTCACTCGCTCCTTTGCTCTCTCCTCGCTCCCACGCTGCAGAACACCATCGCCGCCCCGCTTGAACCCCGGCGAGCTCCACCCCGCCGCGGAGCCGCCAACCCAGACCCGCTCCACCCCTACATCCCCCACCATTAGCACAGCCTCGACCTCGCGCAGCTCCTAGGCCATTTCCCCTCACCCGAACACCACCGGAGCCACCCCGCCGCCGTGCTCCGAGCCCGCAAGCCGCCGCTCGCCGTCGACACCCCCTCTCCGACCGCCCTAGCCTCGATTCCAAGCACCCAGAGGTGCGCCTTGAACCCGTGAGGCTCACGCACCCCTCCACCCTCGCCGCCGGTGAGCCCCTCGCCGGGAAACCGCCGGTCAAACCTCGCCTCCCCCTCTGACCCGACCCGAGGACCTCGGTTTTGAATTTGAGAAAGCTCAGGGGGTTGTCTGCGATGTCAGTGACTCAGAGGAATAGTGCTCTAAGGACTTGTTTGAAATAGTTTGCTGTGATCTTTGAAATTCAATATCAATTTGTAGAAAATTCGTAAAATAGCAAATCTTGATGTTTTGGAATCCTCTTGAAGAGCTATATGCAGTAGAACCATAAAATGTTAGGCTTTAGTTGCAAAATTTTGCTGTATAAATGGTTTTGTGTTAATAGGTATATAAATACTTGTTCTTTAATCTTTTTCTTATCTGATGCTTAAAAGCTTGTATTGCTCTGAAATTTTTGTGGTAGTTGAATCATGTTACACTAGCTTTGCTATAAAAATTTCATGATCAGTTCTCTTGTGTAGATATTTATTTGATTTAATCTTTGTTTAGTAGACTTTAATCATGATAAATAGTTTCTGTTCTTGTTAAATCCTGAAAATATTCCTGAGTGTTCATCTAGAATATCTTAACTTGTCCAGGAAGTTTGAGCATCAGTTAATGGCTAGAACAGGAGCTAAAATTTATTCTTTCTAAACTGATGTCTGTTTTGTTTATTTTCTCAGAATTATTTCTGTATAGATAAAATCGTGAGAAATTCACAGTAGATAAATCATCCCTGTGTAGATCTCCTGTTAAATTTTGAGCTTCTACTTTGCTATATTTTTAGTCTGTATAATTCAAGCTTGTGCTAGGTGTTGCCTGCATAAATGATTTATTGTGATTAAATGGTTACATGTCTTCATATGATTTTTGCAGGGTAGCTTAGTATGTTCATGTTCTGTTTAGTGTAATTTTGGTATAATTTATTTCTATTTGTACTCTGAGTTGTTGATTTATTTGTAAACCGTGACTTAATTGTATAGGAAATCACCCCCACTTATTTATGAAGTTAGTCAGCTTCATTTGTGCTGTTGATCATGATGCCTTGTGTAGTTAAATTTGTTATTTAACTACTCTATAAACGATTGCCCATGTTTGTTTATAATGTTGTTCTTGCATTACATATAGATACGACTACTTTGTCAGACGGGACGTACGAGTTGATTCCGGAGTCTGACGGAGGTGATCTCGAAGCTCAAGTGAACACTGCGGAACTAACTGAAGCCCCGAACCAAAGTTCGGAAGAGCCTAGCGCTGAAATAGTTAGCAATTACCGAGAAGGCAAGCCCTGGACATAACCTATACTTCAAATTAATTTCATTTACTGTAATATTTTACTTGTGCATTTACAGTTCATAGGAGTTGAATTGAAACTCTAGATGCATGATCCTAGGAACCTATGTACTGAACACTAGACTTGAGTTCGAATAATTGCTAAGCTTATAGGACCGGTAAAAGTCGAGTGATTGCCTGTCACTCGCGAGCTTTATAGGAATTTCCTGTTTATTTTCTGTTATCAATATAAGGACTACGGACGGGGTTGTGTTCGATATCATGACCTTATGTGATACCCCGTCTGTGTTGATGAACTTGCTAAGGTCGCGGTGTGTGGTAGTGCTGGTTAAGTTTTTGAAAGTACTAGTCACATGCCGTAAATATGGTACGCGGCAAGCCTAGTAGCCGATTGGACCGGGGAGTGGATATACCTGACACTCTCTCTTAGAGATAGGTTTTATTTTATGTTGCGCAACACCACGACTTCTAGGGACAAGGGTGGACCGAGCACGGGTGGACCTTGGAGCCCTGTAGTCGGGGAGAGTGTTCCTATCCACGAGCCGGAAAGAAAGGTCAACGGTTGTTTGGGAATGACCCGACGGTATTCCAGACGTGTGTGCTAGGTTACCCTTGCAAGGTTGAATTTCGATTCAGAATCGTCCGCCTCTCACGATGAAATGAGACTGCTTGATCTCTTTGCCACACAGAGTAATAAGAGTAACAATATTCTTATTAATCTTGATGTTTGCTTAGAAGTTCCACCATGTTTGTTTAGTAGATGCATACATAGAATGGTTAATCAACTAGAATCTTGAAGCTAAAACTTGAAAGTAAGGACCTACTCTTTATTGCTTTTTAGCAAAGGAAAAACCAGAGCCTTACAAAGCCTTGCATAGTCTAGCTAAGGTGGGCTACTTATACCCGTTGTCGGTTAAGTCTTGCTGAGTATTAGAATACTCAGCCTTGCTGTTGAAACCCTTTTTCAGGTATGAGTTTTGAGGATCAGATCGCTAGCTTAACCTATCCTTGCTCGTTGCCTCCTGGCTGGTTCGTAGAGTGGGATACGTCTTCGGCCGGCAATGACTATGACGAGTGATACCATGCTTGGGCTAGCCTGGTATCCTTTTTGCGACGTGTTGTAGCTGTCGTGTTTTATCTTCCGCTGTTTAAACTCTGAACTTACTCTTATGTTTTGTATAACTGTATTACTTAAGTTGGTTTTGTAATAATCTTTTGAACTGGTTTGTAATCTTTAATATGCCTGTGTTGTAAAATTGTGGTTGTAATATCTCTGAACTCACCTTCGTGCGGGGTATGCTTGTTCGATCCGAGAATCGGTGGTTGTATCGGGACGTTACCCGACAGACCAAAAATTGTTCCGTTTGAAGTGCGTTTAAGCTAATATTGCCTTTATGGTGATGGTTTACGCACTTGAGCCGGGATAATTTAGGCGGTTCTGCCACAGCTGGCATCAGAGCTACAAGCATATACCAGAGGTGTTGGAACCTTAAAAATCGCTTTCCATATAAAATTGGAACCATAAAGAATTTTGGAAAACTACGTTGGATTCGTTAAGAGTTGTGTTTAGAACGTAAAGTCCTAGGTAATTTATGGGAATTACTAGGTGGTTATTTTTTTGTATGGTTTATGTTATCTGACTTCCAGCACTTTATATTTTGTCAAACCATACTCACAAGCAACTCTTAATTCTTGTAACGACGCACCTACGTGAGGTAAGATGGTAAGGATCCTCAGTCAGCTGAGGGAGTCTGACCTTCCCGTCGGTGATGCGAGCCGAACGCTGCCCTCAAGCAGTGGCTTACTTGAGGTGCTTCCAATATATCGACTATTAGTTGACTATATTGGAAGTAAAGTGTGCTTAGTCAGCTGAGGGAGTCTGACCTTCCCGTCGGCGATGCGAACCGAACGCTGTGCTCAAGCAGTGGCCTACTTGAGCTGCTGCCAATATACCGACCTCGGTCGACTATATTGGGAGTAAAGAAATTTGTGAATACGCCTCTGAGTAGCGTATGCTAACGTTGGCCATACGGCGGAAATTGTATGGCTGCCGCTTCTATAGTGAGCGGTAATGTTTGGGAACGCTTTCATGAGTGCTGGCATGAAAGGTTCATTGGGGTTATATATTTATGTTCTGTCAATCTTATGCAGGTACGCTAACCACGATTCGATAAGATAAGAACGGTTAGAATGTATCGACTAGCTATATAGGGAGAGCCGTATTTATGTATGCCACCGTGCTAACCACGTAAGCCCAACGATAGTTGGCAATTGTTTATCTTGTGAGGAACGAACAGGACGTGCATTCATATCTAGTTGATGTTTGATTTGTTCCTAGTACTTGAAGTTGCTACATGAGCTTGTTAAGGAATTTCTAGTATGAATCCTTATAAGATAAGTGTTAGTGTGCTTAAAACATGAGTGAGTGAAACTCTGATGTTAGTAGCATATTAGTAAAATGCTTAGGTTTCCTTAGATGAAAAATATGGTTTCGAGTCATGCCTTCCTCCTAAGCCCCATCTTGTTGTTATAAGGATCTTTTCATTCCTTAGAATCTCAAATGATGAACCAGTACCGATTGTGGTTTATTATTCTTTGAGTTTGGAATCATATCATCTTGTGAATTAGAATCACATTTGTTTTACCGCAGTCTTCTTAAAGCTTTATTTGAGAAGTCTTGAGATAATTGTATTACTCACATTTGAATCCTTTTTGATTCAGATGGCGACTTGTTCCCAGATCTTTTGGGATGAGGAGGGAAATGCTCATACCGATTGTCTGTACTGGGAGGGTTTTCCGAGGATTCTTTGGGATTCACTTCGTATCTTCCACTACCCAGATCCACCCCAGTACACAGGACGCCAGTTTTCGGAGGATGGAATTAAGAAGAACAGAGTTAAGATGATCATTCCTCAGCACCCCACCTTGGAGTGGCCACCAATTGAGATTGAGGTGATTGGGTATCGTCTTGTGGATGCGTTTGAGAAAGCAGCTCTCAACGCTATCACCACTTTTTGTGAGCACCATCCCGAGGAGGTAGCAGCATATCCTATTGGTTTGTTTCCAGCAGTCAGTGCTGGCAATGCAGAGTGGCTGTTCAGGGTCACACACTTTGGGCACTTGATTGGTGATGTAGCGGATGAGACTATCGAGGCAGTAGTCAGATATATGAATGCCCAGTCTCACTACCAGATACTTCAGCAGCGACACATGGACCAGGTGATAGACTTGGCCCAGAGTTTTCAGCGAGGCCTTCGTCTGAAGGATATTCAGATTGGGGGACTTCAGGATGCCGTTGCTGGGAGGGACACTGCTATTGCACAGTTTGAGCATCAGGCTATGGAGTATGGTGCTGAGATAGAGCAGCGCAATACAGTTATCGGTTTTCTTCAGGCGCAGGTGAATGAGCTGCAAGCAGATTGGGCTGATGCTTTAGCACATGTTGGTATGCTCCAGGAGCAACTAGATGCCCCAGCTGAGCCAGCAGCAGCAGAGGAGGACCCAGAGGAGATTGAGGGAGTATCTGACTTAGATTCAGAGCACGCACTTGCTGAGCCTAACCCTCAGCCGGACGACTCTTCTTCCGGTAGTGCCTCTTCTGTGGGCAACCTCGACGACTTCTAGGCGTCTTAGACTTGTCCTAGATAGTTGTGTTCTCTTGTTGTATCATATGTATATAGGGAAGATGTTATTGTAAAATAGCCTTAGGGAGGAGTACCACTTGCTGTATGATATGTGGTAAGGTTAAGCGATGTTAGGTTGTACGAACAAGGCTGCTTTGGATGTAATATAAGTAGCGACTACCAGTTTGGAAATCATAATCTTTCTACTTAGCAAATCTCTTTATTTGTGCATCTTCACGCCGTTTGATGAATACAAGAGGTTGCAAATTTTTGTGGCATATGTGCTCATCAAATGTTAGCATGTTGAATCTGTGAGACTAAATTTTAGTCCAACCCCTTCTATGATCTCTGTTGTTTAGCAACATAGTACATAGCGATGAAGAGCGAATTGATAGATTATTTTCTTTACTCTTTGCTCTCAGCATTGAGTCTCTATACGATGAAGCATGAAGCTATCTAGCCGCTGACCAGTTTTGAATTTTTGTGGGTTGCACATTTATGTGTTGTGCACATTGTGCTACACCGCATCTAGTTACATTTTTGCTGATTTTGTTTTATCCAAATGTATGATCATTATACGTACCATTGATTTTGGAAGCGAGAAATATGTATCTAATGGATGTCTTCCATGATTACAGATGGTTGGTCATACACGCGGAACTCCTGATGGCTTCGGTTGTGAAAATGGCAGTGGATCTCAGCAACCACCGCCACCCCCGTCGAATCTGGCCGAGTTAATGGCCATGCAAACAGAGCTGCTTCGCCAGCTAGTCCATGGGCAACAAAATCAGCCACGCCAACAGTATGGAGGAAGGGAGGCACAACCAGCGGGTTACCAGGAATTCTTTGGTACCCAACCTCCACTTTTCAGCAAAGCTGATGACCCATTGGATGCCGATGCTTGGCTTCGTACAATCAATTCCAAGTTTGATTTGTTAGCGGTACCATGTATTGATGCGAACAAGGCCCCCTTTGCCGCCCAACAGCTTCGCGGTCCTGCACGTATATGGTGGGATAATTATTGTGAAATGCAGCCTGCTGAACATATCATATCTTGGGAGGAATTTAGAACTGCATTCAGATCACATCATATTCCGGAAGGACTAATTGAAAGAAAGTTGAATGAATTCTTGGCTCTAGATCAGGGAACCCGCACTGTTCTTCAATATGCACAGACCTTCAATCATCTGTGCCAATATGCGGGCCATCATGCTGATACTGATGCCAAGAAACGTGATCGTTTCCGTCGTGGCCTCAATACTAAGCTCAAAGAACGTTTAAACTTGGTTCAGCCCAATACCTATAATGAGCTGGTTAATATGGCCATTACACAGGAAGATTGTATTGCTGCACATCGTGCTGAGAAAAAGCGGAAGGCACCAACGGGACCCTCGAGTGCCCAGCCACCGAGGTATCGCCTGGTGCAAAATACTCCACCTAGGCCCCCACAAAGAAATGCCCCAGTGGGTAGGTTTGTCTTTAGGCCGCCTCAGCAACAAGGAGGATTCAGACCTCCAGTGCCTCAGCAACAGCAACAGCAGCAGTTTAGCCCAAGGTCGAATGCCCCACAGTTCAATAGTGGGAATAGTAATAATCGATGTTTCAACTGCGGCAGTGCTTCTCATTTTGCCAAGAATTGTCCACAACCCAGAAGGAATAATCCAGGGCAAAACTCTAATCAGAACAACAACAACAACAACAACAACAACAACAAGGGCAAGGGCAAGAGGCAAATGGTGCAAGTCCGGCAAGGGCGAGTTAATTTCACTACTCTTGCAGACCTTCCAGCAGGAGCACCAGTTATGACGGGTACTTTCTCTATCCACAATAAACCCACAGTCATATTATTTGATTCTGGTGCAACGCATAGTTTTATAAGTGCCAAATTTGGAGCCAGATTAGGATTGGATTTTTGTCATACTAAGGGATCTTTTATGATAACAACCCCTGGTGGGAGGATAGCTTCCAATCAAATCACTACACATGTACCCCTTAAGTTGGGTAGTAAAGTGATAAAGACAGATTTGATTTTGTTGAATTTAGAAGGCATGGATGTTATTTTGGGCATGGATTGGATGACTAAACATAAAGTACTGTTAGATATCTCTTCCCGAGCTATCGAGATAGATTCACCACATCAAGGAGCCACCATACTCTATCTGCCGCAACGAGAGTGCATTAACTCTTGTGCTTATGCCACAAAAGAAATTAAACTTGAAGATATCCCTATTGTGTGGGAGTATGCGGATGTATTTCCAGAGGATTTACCTGGAATGCCTCCTGATAGGGACATCGAGTTTGTTATCGAACTTCAACCCGGTACTGCCCCTATTTCTAAGAGGTCGTACCGAATGCCTCCAAATGAATTAGCAGAATTGAAAGTCCAACTCCAAGACCTTCTTGACAAAGGTTTCATATGTCCAAGTTCTTCACCCTGGGGATGTCCAGCCCTGTTTGTGAAGAAGAAAGACAATAGTTTGAGGCTATGTGTTGATTATCGACCACTCAATGCGGTCACTATTAAAAACAAGTATCCTCTTCCCCGCATTGATATTCTGTTTGATCAGTTAGCTGGAGCTAAGGTTTTCTCTAAGATTGATCTTTGTTCTGGCTACCATCAAATAAAGATCAAGCCTTGTGATATTCCAAAGACTGCTTTCTCTACCAGATATGGACTATATGAATATTTGGTTATGTCTTTTGGTCTTACCAACGCCCCAGCATATTTTATGTACTTGATGAATTCAGTCTTCATGCCGGAGCTGGATAAATTCGTCGTGGTTTTCATTGACGATATCTTGATCTACTCCAAGAATGAAGAAGATCATGCTGAACATTTGCGTATCGTTCTCCAACGATTACGAGATCATCATCTTTATGCCAAATTCTCCAAGTGTGAATTTTGGTTGGACAGTGTGAAATTCTTAGGTCACACTATCTCCAGTGATGGTATATCTGTTGATCCAACTAAAGTACAAGAAGTGATGGATTGGGAATCTCCTATTTCAGTTCATCAAATTCGCAGTTTTCTTGGTTTAGCTAGATATTATCGTCGATTCATTACTGATTTCTCCAGAATAGCCAAGCCTATGACGGAATTATTGAAGAAGGGAGTGAAGTTTGTTTGGAATGATGAGTGTGAAGAAGCTTTCCAAACTCTCAAAGCAAGATTAACTACCGCTCCAGTATTGTCTACACCGGACAGTACTAAACCTTTTGATGTCTATTGTGATGCGTCGGGTACGGGACTTGGTTGTGTGCTTATGCAGGACAACCGGGTTATCTCTTATGCATCAAGAGCTCTCCGGGATCATGAGAAGAATTATCCAACCCATGATCTGGAATTAGCAGCTGTCATTCACGCTCTTAAGATGTGGAGACATCATCTTATGGGAACTCACTGTAATGTTTACACTGACCATAAGAGCCTCAAATATATCTTCACTCAAGCTGATCTCAACATGAGACAGAGACGCTGGCTGGAGTTGATAAAGGATTATGATCTAGAAGTGCACTATCATCCAGGAAAGGCTAATGTGGTTGCGGATGCACTCAGCCGCAAGTCACAATGCCATTGTCTATCTGTAGAACCATTCAATGAAACTCTATGCCAGGAAATGATGAAGTTAAATCTAGAAATGGTACCCCAAGGAAGTTTGAACCATATATCCCTTGAGCCTACACTTCATGATAGCATCATCATGGGACAATTACATGATGAGGGTATCAAGGTCATCAAGGAAAAGTTATCACAGGGAGAAGCAAAGTATAAATGTTTCAGAGTGGATCATAGGGGAGTTCTATGGTTTGAATCCCGACTGGTGGTACCTAAGGATCATCAGCTTAGAAAGCAAATCCTTGATGAAGCACATCTTTCGAAATTTTCGATTCATCCCGGTGGTACCAAGATGTACCATGATCTCAAACAAAATTTCTGGTGGACTCGAATGAAAAGAGAGATCGCCAGATATGTTTCTGAGTGTGATGTCTGTCAAAGAGTTAAAGCTAGTCATTTGAAAGTAGCTGGTACTCTCCAACCTTTATCTATTCCATCCTGGAAATGGGAGGACATCAGTATGGATTTTATCGTTGGTTTACCCACTACTCCTCATAAGCATGATTCTGTTTGGGTAATCGTTGATAGACTCACCAAGACCGCTCATTTTATTCCAGTACACACCACTTATTCTGCCAAGAAGTACGCAGAGATTTATCTCGATCAGATTGTTCGTTTACATGGCATTCCAAAGACGATTATTTCTGATCGTGGGCCTCAGTTTATAGCACGTTTCTGGGAGCAAATGCAGGAATCCCTTGGAACAAAATTGATTCGTAGTTCAGCTTATCATCCACAAACAGATGGGCAAACTGAATGAATCAATCAAATCCTTGAAGACATGTTGAGGGCATGTGTTATTCAATATGGCAAGAATTGGGTTAAGTGCCTAGCACTGGCAGAGTTTTCTTACAATAACAGTTATCAGTCCAGCTTACAAATGGCACCATTTGAAGCATTATACGGTCGAAGGTGTCGAACTCCTTTGAATTGGTCACAAGCTGGAGAACGCAAAATTTTTGGGCCAGATTTAGTCTCTGAGGCAGAGGAGCAAGTCAGAAATATCCAGGTTAATCTTAAAGCAGCTCAATCAAGACAGAAAAGTTATGCGGACAAAAGGAGAGATCCTTTACAATTCGAGGTAGGAGACTTTGTATATTTGCGAGTATCTCCTACTAAAGGTGTTCAACGCTTTGGCTTAAAAGGGAAATTAGCACCCCGATACATCGGACCATTTGAAATTATCGAAACTTGTGGACCCGTTGCTTACCGACTTCGTCTTTCATCTCAGTTGGCCGCCGTTCATGATGTCTTCCATGTATCACAACTTCGGAAGTGCACCAGGGTACCTACTGAAATCCTTGAACCACAGGATATCGAGATTGAATCCGATCTATCTTATACGGAGTATCCAATCAAGATTCTTGACACAAAAGAAAGAAGTACTAGAAGGGAGAAAGTTAAAATGTACAAAATCCAGTGGAATCAGCATACTGTAGAAGAAGCTACTTGGGAAACTGAAAATTTTCTCCAAAGAAACTTTCCCGACTTTCTTAGAACCAGTCCAGGTACCAAGTCGTTGCACCCTTTTCTTACTATAATCTCGGGACGAGATTCCTGTTAGGGGGGGAGGCTGTAACACCCCGGGTGTTTACACAGTAATTAAATAGGTGTCTGCACAGTAATTATGTTTGTTGCTATGCATCTTGTGCTTGAAATGCGTAAAAAGGATCTTTTTGTAATTATGAAAGGTTATATGTGTAATTATGATTCTATGCAAGGTCCTTTTTGCAGTTGTGTTGAATGGGTTGTGTAATTATAGTTTTAGTGGAGGGTGTTTGTGCAAAATTTCAGTGCATTTAATGTATGGTAGTCATTTTGCTTGTAAGTCTACATTTGAAGTGATTTTGCATTGAAAAAGACAAAATTCCTAGAATTTAAAATCCCTCTTGTGTTTTCAAATTTAGCTCTCTATCCTTTGGTCAAATAAATTTTTGCACAACATCAAAGTTGTAGCTCTTGAAAAATTGAACAACTTTCATGTTGGGCACTTTTTCATTTGAGCTTTAGTTTAAAAGTTATTGCTTGTTTACAGAAAGGTCCCTAGAACTTTTGGAAATTGCAAAATCACCCTTATGACCATCTCCCCCTCCCTGCTCTGCTTCTCGCCGCCGGCCACCGACAGCGCCGCCGTGGAGCGCCTTCTCGGCTTTCCCGGCCATTACTTCGCCGTGCGCTGGCTTCCACGCATCGCCGGCGAGCTCCTCCCCCTCCTGTTGCCTCGCGCTGGAGCCCCCACCCCTCGCCACGCACCTCCGCCGCGCCCAGAACCTCCCCGGCGGCCGCCACCGCGACGCCGCCGTGGAGAGCCCAAACCAGAGGCCCAGCTCTCGATCTTTCGCGCGCCTGAGCACTACAAGAACCCCAGGATTCGATTTCACTCGCTCCTTTGCTCTCTCCTCGCTCCCACGCTGCAGAACACCATCGCCGCCCCGCTTGAATCCCGGCGAGCTCCACCCCGCCACGGAGCCGCCAACCCAGACCCACTCCACCCCTACATCCCCCACCATTAGCACAGCCTCGACCTCGCGCAGCTCCTAGGCCATTTCCCGTCACCCGAACACCACCGGAGCCACCCCGCCGCCGTGCTCCGAGCCCGCAAGCCGCCGCTCGCCGTCGACACCCCCTCTCCGACCGCCCTAGCCTCGATTCCAAGCACCCAGAGGTGCGCCTTGAACCCGTGAGGCTCACGCACCCCTCCACCCTCGCCGCCGGTGAGCCCCTCGCCGGGAAACCGCCGGTCAAACCTCGCCTCCCCCTCTGACCCGACCCGAGGACCTCGGTTTTGAATTTGAGAAAGCTCAGGGGGTTGTCTGCGATGTCAGTGACTCAGAGGAATAGTGCTCTAAGGACTTGTTTGAAATAGTTTGCTGTGATCTTTGAAATTCAATATCAATTTGTAGAAAATTCGTAAAATAGCAAATCTTGATGTTTTGGAATCCTCTTGAAGAGCTCTATGCAGTAGAACCATAAAATGTTAGGCTTTAGTTGCAAACTTTTGCTGTATAAATGGTTTTGTGTTAATAGGTATATAAATACTTGTTCTTTAATCTTTTTCTTATCTGATGCTTAAAAGCTTGTATTGCTCTGAAATTTTTGTGGTAGTTGAATCATGTTACACTAGCTTTGCTATAAAAATTTCATGATCAGTTCTCTTGTGTAGCTATTTATTTGATTTAATCTTTGTTTAGTAGACTTTAATCATGATAAATAGTTTCTGTTCTTGTTAAATCCTGAAAATATTCCTGAGTGTTCATCTAGAATATCTTAACTTGTCCAGGAAGTTTGAGCATCAGTTAATGGCTAGAACAGGAGGTAATATTTAATCTTTCTAAACTGATGTCTGTTTTGTTTATTTTCTCAGAATTATTTCTGTATAGATAAAATCGTGAGAAATTCACAGTAGATAAATCATCCCTGTGTAGATCTCCTGTTAAATTTTGAGCTTCTACTTTGCTATATTTTTAGTCTATATAATTCAAGCTTGTGCTAGGTGTTGCCTGCATAAATGATTTATTGTGATTAAATGGTTACATGTCTTCATATGATTTTTGCAGGGTAGCTTAGTATGTTCATGTTCTGTTTAGTGTAATTTTGGTATAATTTATTTCTATTTGTACTCTGAGTTGTTGATTTATTTGTAAACCGTGACTTAATTGTATAGGAAATCACCCCCACTTATTTATGAAGTTAGTCAGCTTCATTTGTGCTGTTGATCATGATGCCTTGTGTAGTTAAATTTGTTATTTAACTACTCTATAAATGATTGTCCATGTTTGTTTATAATGTTGTTCTTGCATTACATATAGATACGACTACTTTGTCAGACGGGACGTACGAGTTGATTCCGGAGTCTGACGGAGGTGATCTCGAAGCTCAAGTGAACACTGCGGAACTAACTGAAGCCCCGAACCAAAGTTCGGAAGAGCCTAGCGCTGAAATAGTTAGCAATTACCGAGAAGGCAAGCCCTGGACATAACCTATACTTCAAATTAATTTCATTTACTGTAATATTTTACTTGTGCATTTACAGTTCATAGGAGTTGAATTGAAACTCTAGATGCATGATCCTAGGAACCTATGTACTGAACACTAGACTTGAGTTCGAATAATTGCTAAGCTTATAGGACCGGTAAAAGTCGAGTGATTGCCTGTCACTCGCGAGCTTTATAGGAATTTCCTGTTTATTTTCTGTTATCAATATAAGGACTACGGACGGGGTTGTGTTCGATATCATGACCTTATGTGATACCCCGTCTGTGTTGATGAACTTGCTAAGGTCGCGGTGTGTGGTAGTGCTGGTTAAGTTTTTGAAAGTACTAGTCACATGCCGTAAATATGGTACGCGGCAAGCCTAGTAGCCGATTGGACCGGGGAGTGGATATACCTGACACTCTCTCTTAGAGATAGGTTTTATTTTATGTTGCGCAACACCACGACTTCTAGGGACAAGGGTGGACCGAGCACGGGTGGACCTTGGAGCCCTGTAGTCGGGGAGAGTGTTCCTATCCACGAGCCGGAAAGAAAGGTCAACGGTTGTTTGGGAATGACCCGACGGTATTCCAGACGTGTGTGCTAGGTTACCCTTGCAAGGTTGAATTTCGATTCAGAATCGTCCGCCTCTCACGATGAAATGAGACTGCTTGATCTCTTTGCCACACAGAGTAATAAGAGTAACAATATTCTTATTAATCTTGATGTTTGCTTAGAAGTTCCACCATGTTTGTTTAGTAGATGCATACATAGAATGGTTAATCAACTAGAATCTTGAAGCTAAAACTTGAAAGTAAGGACCTACTCTTTATTGCTTTTCAGCAAAGGAAAAACCAGAGCCTTACAAAGCCTTGCATAGTCTAGCTAAGGTGGGCTACTTATACCCGTTGTCGGTTAAGTCTTGCTGAGTATTAGAATACTCAGCCTTGCTGTTGAAACCCTTTTTCAGGTATGAGTTTTGAGGATCAGATCGCTAGCTTAACCTATCCTTGCTCGTTGCCTCCTGGCTGGTTCGTAGAGTGGGATACGTCTTCGGCCGGCAATGACTATGACGAGTGATACCATGCTTGGGCTAGCCTGGTATCCTTTTTGCGACGTGTTGTAGCTGTCGTGTTTTATCTTCCGCTGTTTAAACTCTGAACTTACTCTTATGTTTTGTATAACTGTATTACTTAAGTTGGTTTTGTAATAATCTTTTGAACTGGTTTGTAATCTTTAATATGCCTGTGTTGTAAAATTGTGGTTGTAATATCTCTGAACTCGCCTTCGTGCGGGGTATGCTTGTTCGATCCGAGAATCGGTGGTTGTATCGGGACGTTACCCGACAGACCAAAAATTGTTCCGTTTGAAGTGCGTTTAAGCTAATATTGCCTTTATGGTGATGGTTTACGCACTTGAGCCGGGATAATTTAGGCGGTTCTGCCACAATGGGAAGCCGGTGACTCGCATGCTAGTAGATGGTAGGGCCATTGTGAATCTTATGCCATACTCGTTGTACAAGAAGCTCGGTGGCCAAGACGAAGACTTGATCAAGACGAACATGACCGTCAGTGGTGTAGGAGGGAGCGAGCCCCTTAGCGCCAAAGGAGTTGCTTCCATGGAGCTCACCATTGGAAGTAAGACGCTTGCTACAGCTTTCTTCGTCGCAGAAGTGCAAGGTAACTACAATTTGATTCTTGGGAGGGATTGGATTCATGCAAATCAGTGTGTTCCTTCTACCTTGCATCAGTTTCTTGTTCAGTGGATCGGCGATGAGGTTGAGATTGTCCATGGGGACCCTTCATCCTTTGTTGCTTTAGCCGATTCGAGTTCCATTAGTGCACACGACAATGTCAAGTGTTTGTCGGGCATGGACCTGTCCGATTATGATTTGATTAGTTGCACTAAGGATGGTTTTGTTTCTGCTATACTAAAGCCGATGGATAATCGGCTAAATCATTTAATGTAAATCAGATGAGTACAACAGACACTCTAGAGGAGACCGGTCAGACCGCTAGTGCCGACCGGTCAGACCGCTCCTGTCCCATTCGGTGCACAGAGTCGACCAGTCAGACCGGACACCCCGACCGGTCAGACCGGTCCAATGCAGAATGACTACAGCAGAGGCTAGATCAATATCGGGCACGTACGAATGGTATGTGTGAAGCCATTGAAGATTCTGGTGATCTAGATAAGTTGGGCCAAGGGTTTACATCGGCTGATCCTTTAGAGAAAGTAGATATTGGTAATGGAACTATTCCTAGGCCGACTTTTGTAAACAAAAATTTATCGGCTGAATATAAAGCCGATTTGGTTAATTTATTGAAGGAATATGTTGATTGTTTTGCTTGGGAGTATCATGAAATGCCTGGTTTGGGTCGTGATCTTGTTGAGCATCGTTTACCAATTAAAGCCGGTTTTAGACCTTATAAACAACCAGTTAGGCGTTTCAATCCCATTATTTATGACCGAATTAAAACTGAAATTAACCATTTGCTTGATGCTGGATTTATTCGGTCTTGTCGTTATGCTGATTGGATCTCTAATATTGTGCCCGTTGAGAAAAAATATTCGGGGAAATTAGAGTATGCATTGATTTTAGAGATCTTAATAAAGCTACTCCCAAGGATGAATATCCTATGCCTATAGCCGATATGTTGATCAACAAAGCTTCCGGACATCGTGTTATTAGTTTTCTTGATGGTAACGCCGGTTACAATCAAATATTTATGGCCGAAGAAGATATATCTAAAACGGCCTTTAGATGTCCAGGATTTGTCGGTTTGTTTGAGTGGGTGGTTATGACTTTTGGTTTGAAAAATGCAGGTGCTACTTATCAAAGAGCTATGAATTTAATCTTCCATGATTTGATTGGTGTCATCTTGGAAATATATATTGATGATATTGTCATTAAATCGGCCGGTTTAGATCATCATGTAGCCGATTTAAGAATTGCTCTTGAGAGGATGTGCCGGTATGGTTTAAAGATGAATCCACTCAAATGTGCTTTTGGTGTATCGGCTGGAAAGTTTCTTGGCTTCATTATTCATGAGAACGGAATAGAGATTGATCCTAAGAGAGTTGAAGCCATGAAGAAGGTTGAAGCCCCTACATGTAAGAAAGATTTACAGAAGTTCTTGGGCAAGGTAAATTTTTGAGAAGATTTATATCTAACTTGTCTGGGAAGATCGATGCTTTTACTCCTATTCTTCGGTTAAAAGATGAAACCGAACTTACTTGGGGGGCAAAACAGCAAGAAACATTTGAGAAGATCAAGATTTATTTGTCTTCACCACCCGTACTCAAAGCACCTAGGAGAGGAGTACCTTTCAGACTTTATGTAGCTGCTGAAGACAAGGTTATTAGGGTTGTTTTGACTCAAGAGACCGAAGGGAAGGAGTATATTATTACATATTTAAGCCGACGACTTATTGATGCGGAGACGAGGTATACATTTATTGAGAAATTATGTTTGTCTCTTTATTATGCTTGTACCAAATTGAGACATTATCTATTATCTAGTACTTGCATAGTAGTATGTCAAACCGATGTGATCAAACATATGTTACAGAAACCGATTTTGAGTGGGAGAATCGGTAAGTGGGCTTATGCTTTGGTTGAGTATGATTTGGCTTGTGAACCTTTAAAATCTATGAGAGGCCAAATTGTAGCGGATTTTATTGTTGAGCATCGGATTAATGACAAGCATGATTTACAAGTCGGCTATATTATTTGCACACCATGGAAGTTGTACTTTGATGGATCGGTTTGTGATGATGGTCAAGGGATTGGTGTTGTTCTTATTTCTCTGAATGATGCTGTTTTTGAATTTTCAAACCGATTGGAAGAAGAGTGCACAAATAACCAAGTTGAATATGAGGCTCTTTTATTTGGCTTGGAATTCTTGCAATCCATGGGCATGAAGCATGTTGAAACCTTTGGAGATTCTCTTCTGGTGGTGCAACAAGTATCTAAGGTATGCCAATGCTATAACGGTTCTCTAAATGCATATCTTCATAAATGCCTTGATATTATTTCCTCCTTCGATGAATTTATTATTAAACATATACCGAGGGAAGAAAATGAAAAGGCAAATACTCTGGCTCAGCAGGCATCTGGTTATAATGTTACGAAAAAATATTTCAACATTCGCAAGCCGATGCAAACGAAAGCCGAGTTTCTGGTTCTGGACACACCGGTCCGACCGGTCGGCGATACCGGTCTGACCGCCCAGACCGGTCCAGAGACCGGTCTGACCGGTGATGCAGTTGCTGATTCTGATTCGGCCAAAAAGGTTGATTCGATTGTTTCGGCCGAAGCTCAGGATTGGAGGGTCCCTCTTATATCATATTTGAGAGATCCTGGTCGTGGTGCAGAGAGAAATATTCGGCGTTTGGCTTTCAAGTATATTTTAATTGACGACAAACTTTATCGTCGAACTGCCGAAGATTTGCTCCTCAAATGTTTAGACTCGGATCAGGCCCGGATTGCTATGGGTGAGGTTCATGAAGGTATTTGTGGTACTCATCAATCGGCTCCTAAGATGAAGTGGTTACTTAGAAGAGCCGGTTTTTATAGGCCCACTATGCTATCCGATTGTTTCAAGTACTATAAAGGATGTGAAGAATGTCAACGGTTTGGTGATTTCCAATTGGTGCATGCTGCGTTGATGCATCCTATTATTAAACCATGGCCGTTCCGAGGTTGGGGGTTGGATTTCATTGGACAAATTAATCCGCCATCTTCAAAGGGGCATCGCTTCGTGTTGGTTGCTACGGATTATTTCACTAAATGGACCGAAGCAGTTCCTTTGAAGAATATGACGCATAAAGAGGTAATTGAGTTTATTACTGAGCATACTATTCATAGATTCGGCATTCCACAAACTTTAACAACAGATCAAGGTACTTCATTTATATCAAAAGAGGTGCGTGCCTTTGCCGAATCTTACAAGATTAAATTGCTCAATTCATCTCCATACTATGCTCAGGCCAATGGGCAGGCTGAGTCTAGTAATGAGATTTTGATCAAACTTGTCAAGAAGAAGATAGAAGAAAATCCTAGGAGATGGCATGAAGTGTTATCTGAAGCGTTATGGGCTCATCGTATATCTAGACATGGTGCTACTAAGGTTACTCCTTTTGAGCTTGTGTATGGTCAAGAGGCCGTTTTACCTGTTGAGATAAATCTGGACGCATATAGATTAGCAAAACAAAATGACCTCTCCGCTGTTGATTATCATGATATGATGATGGATAATATTGATGGGATAACCGATAAGCGTTTGAAGGCTTTGAAGGAAATTGAGAAAGACAAGCTTCGGGTGGCTAGAGCCTACAATAAAAAGGTAAAACTTAAGTCTTTTCAGGTTGGAGATTTGGTTTGGAAGACAATTTTGCCTCTTGGGATGAAAAGCAACAAGTTTGGCAAATGGTCGCCAAGTTGGGAGGGTCCCTACAAGATTATCAAGGTCATCTCCGGTAATTCATATATGATGGAGACGTTGCAAGGTGAGCGTCTACCTAGAGCTATAAACGGGAGATACTTGAAGAGATTTTATCCTAGCATATGGCAAAGTGCATGAAGACAAAGACGGCCGGTTTTGTATATCGCCCTTAGTTTTGTTTAAAGACTTGTATGCTCTGTGTAAAACATGTGAATTAGGATAGTTCTTGCTTTTTGGTTTGTGAAACTCACCAAAAAGCAGGGGGGCATATGTTGACAGCCAAATTTGGCATCCGCTGAGGCCGACCGGTCTGACCGGTCGGGTCTGTGCAGTCCGAGTAGAATTAGGTTTTTTGTAAAGAATCCTCATGCAATCCTACTCGTGAAGGGGTACGTCTTCCCCGGCCTATAAATATAAAGGCTAAGGCCGATTGAGGTTATTCCCAATCGAATCAATACAAAAAATCGCATTACTTTTACCTCTCAAACCCTAGTCTTTTCCAACCCTAGATTGCTTTCTTCCTTCGTCCCGGCGGCGTTTGAAGACGTTCTGAGTGGCCTGCCGACCTCAGAGCAACCCTACGATCACGAGCTCCGATGGGGTCCCTCCCGAGCTCGCTGTTCTAGGTTTCCAGCGAGTCCCTGCCTGCACCGGTCAGACCGGTCGGCGAAACCGGTCAGACTGGTCCGCCCAGGGTTTCGCGGGTGTTGATTGTTTTGACGATCATTCACGCGTTCTAGCGCATTCGAGTGTGTTGGCGCGATTCTGTGTCAACACACTTTTTGTACCGGCTATTTCAAAAACCAACCGATCTCCTTGCGTAATCGGCTGTGCATCTACCCACACGCTTGGGTAACATTTCTTTAAATATTTGCCATTAAGTGCACTGAAAAATTCTTCTCCTTCCAATGTTTCCAGAATGTACGCGTTCCCAAGAATACATCTGCTAACTTTGTATGGCCCTTCCCATGTTGGAGACCATTTGCCGAATTTGGGGTCTTTTGTTCCTGTCGGCAAGACCAGCTTCCAAACCAAGTCTCCTTGGTCAAAAGATTTGGCTTTGACTTTCTTATCATACCATCGGCCCACTCTAGCTTTATTAGCCTCGATATTGATGAGAGCGTTCAGCCGATGCCCAGCCAAATCCTCCAACTCATCTTTCATCAACATAGCATAATCCTCAGCTGTCAACTGATCTTGAAATGTAACCCGTCTGGAACAGAATCTTGTTTTCCAAGGAAGCACAGCCTCATGTCCATAAACTAGCTGATACGGGGACACCTTAGTAGCCCCATGACACGACATTCTGTAGGCCCACAAAGCTTCATTAAGAGTCATATGCCACTTCTTTGGCTGTTCTTCAATTTTCCTCTTAATTAACTTAATGATCCCTTTATTGGAAGCTTCTGCCTGACCATTGGCTTGAGCATAATACGGAGAAGAATTCAATAATTTAATTCCCATACTTGCAGCAAACTCTCCGAATTCCTCTGAAATGAACATACTGCCTTGATCGGTCGTAATAGTTTGTGGAGTACCAAACCGATAAACAATATGTTCCTTCACAAATTCAATCACTTCTTTGGATGTCACAGTCTTTAGAGGAATCGCTTCAACCCATTTGGTGAAATGATCTGTTTCCACTAGTATAAACTTGTGATTCTTGCTGGATGGTGGATAAATTTGCCAAATTAAATCAATTCCCCATCCTCTGAACGGCCACGGCTTAATAATGGGATTCATAGCCGATGCCGGTGCTCTTTGCACATTTCCAAACTTCTGACACCCTTGACAACCTTTATAATAAGTGAAGCAATCTTCTAACATCGTCGGCCAAAAGTATCCATTTCTCCTGATTACCCACTTCATTTTGTATGCCGATTGATGTGAACCACAGACACCCTCATGTATCTCTCCCATTAACACTTTAGCTTCCTCTTTGTCAAGGCATCTGAGTAAAACTCCATCAATCATCCGATAATATAGCTCTCCTTCAAGCAGCACATATTTAGTCGCTTGAAATCTGATCCTTCGGCTTACTTTCTTGGAGGGATTTTCCAAATACTCCACAATTTCTCTCCTCCAATCATCGGTAGGCAATTCCAACATCATCACACCTTCTATCGGCTGATAACCAGAAGCATGTTGTGCCAGCCGATTGGCATCTTCATTATACAGCTTGGGTACATGTTCTATGGTCACCTTTTTGAATTCTTTCAGCAATCGGCAGCATTCTTCATGATAGACTTGCAGGATATCATCTTTACATTCATATATGCCGATCAACAAATTAACCACTAGCATGGAATCACCAAATATTTTAACTGCATCTACTCCAATTTCTTGCAATAGCTTAATTCCCTTAAGGAAGGCCTGGTATTCAGCCTGATTATTTGTAGCAGTAGCTTCTATTGGAAAAGATAACTCAAATATTGCCCCCCGAGGCGACACCAAGACAATGCCAATACCAGATCCAACTCCACATGATGAACCATCAAAGAACAATGTCCACGGAACTAGATCAACAATTCCCAATTCTGGCCCACAATGCTGAACAACAAAATCGACCATAACCTGTCCCTTAATTGCTTTAGTCGATTCGTATCTCAGATCAAACTCAGACAAGGCCAGAATCCACTTTCCAATTGTCCCACTCAGAATCGGCAATGAGAGCATGTATTTAATAACATCATCTTTGCTTACCACAACACACTCAGCCGATAACAGATAATGTCTAAACTTGGTACAAGAAAAGTATAAGCAGAGACATAATCGCTCAACAGGAGAATACCTGGTTTCAGCATCCAAGAGTCTTCTACTGATGAAATATATCACACATTCTTTTCCTTCAAACTCTTGAATAAGGGCCGATCCGATAGCATGCTCATCAGCTGATAAATATAACTTAAACAGCTTGTTCTTTTGTGGTGGAACCAACACAGCAGGCGACGTTAGATACTGCTTTATTTCATCCAACACCTTTTGTTGTGTTTCTCCCCATATAAATTTCTGATCGGCCTTCAACTTCAATAAAGGACTGAATGGCTATATTTTACCGTACAGATTAGCGATAAATCTCCGAATAAAATTAATCTTGCCGATCAGCGATTGAAGTTCAACTTTCGTTTCTGGAGCCACCACTTTGTTAATGGCTGCAATGGTCTTTTGACTGATCTCGATTCCTCTTTCATGAACCATAAACCCAAGGAACTGACCAGCCGACACACCAAATGCACATTTGTTAGGATTCATCTTTAATCCATGTCTTCTGGTACATTCCAAAGCTTTGCATAGGTCGGCTAAATGTTCTTGGTACCCCTTGGATTTCACCACAACATCATCAATGTAAATCTCAAAAATCTTGCCGATGATCTCATGGAAGATGTAGTTCATTGCCCTATGGTATGTTGCCCCAGCATTTTTAACCCAAAAGTCATGACAATCCATTCGAACAAATCGACATGCCCTGGACATCTGAATGCAGTTTTATGAATGTCTTCCTCAGCCATGAATATTTGATTGTATCCAGCATTACCATCTATGAAACTGATCACTTTATGTCCTGCCGTAGCATCCACCAACATATCGGCAACTGGCATTGGGTAACCATCCATCATCATAGCTTTGTTGAGATTCCTAAAGTCAATGCATACACGTAGCTTCCCATTCTTCTTATACACAGGAACCACATTGGATATCCACTCAGTATATCTGCACTGCCTGATGAATTTTGCTTCTATCAACTTTGTGATATCGGCCTTTATATCTGGTAGGATCTTAGGATTGCACCTCCTTGAACCTTGCTGATGTGGCTGATACCCAGGTTTGATGGGCAAATGATGTTCAACAATAGATCGATCCAAATCTAGCATCTCGTAGTATTCCCAAGCAAAACAATCTTTGTATTCTTTTAATAGCTTCACTAATTCTTGCTTATAATCGGGATCTAACTTAGCACTAATAAACGTCGGCCTTGGCTTATCTCCATCTCCAATGTCTACCTCTTCCAATGCATCGGCCGACGTGAATCCATGCCCCAACTTCCCTTCATCTTCTAGGAACTCATCCATTAGGAACGCTTGGGAGAACCGACTGCTTGGATCGGTAGAAGCATGGAAGTTATGTTAACCAACGTGGCCGATGATCCTGATTGCTGACCTTCATCAGCCTTTGGCTTGACACGCCAAACTTCATATTTGACTCCCCTCCTGGGAGCTTCTCTTCTTTCCTCTTCCTCCAGTGCCTCTGTCTGACGTAGCCTCTGAACTCGTCTCTTCTGTGATCTGGTCAAACCTCCTAGGCACCAACGAGGCCGATCAATGTTATCATGAACAGGCTCTCTCTCCGGATCTCTATGGTGTGGGTACTCATCTGGAACTTGAGCAGCAGCAACCTGCTCAATCCGCTCATCGGTAGAAATCTATCCTCCCGTAGGATCACGCAGCATGGTTCTGTCCCCCAGCCGATCATGCACTGAAACCCTGCCCCCTAGCCGATCATGTACAGAGATGCGTCTAACATTACCTCTCTCTCTAATGATCGGCCCTCGAGGCCTCTGGTCGAAACGTGGCTTCTTGTGCTACCAGTCTTCACGATAGAAACCGTTGCACTCTGGACAATTATCCACTATTGGCAGAGTCAACCCTTCTTCCCAACAGTACACAAAGAAAGGACATCTCCAATGCCCTTCATGTCATCGTGCAGACTCTTCCCTGTACTGTCTCCTCTCTTGATCACGCTGGAATTTGTTCAACAACATCTGAGACGTGACCTTCTTCTTGGGAACCGCTGATTCTTCTTTCTGTTGTGGCTCTTTACCTTCATCTTCATCGGCCGTTATCTGTGCTTTGGGATCAACAGCACCAGTCTCCTTGGCCGATTGCGACGTGAGCATCTTTGTTTGCAATGCGTTCCCCTTCTTTCCAACATCTACCATGTTTGCTGGAAACAGATGCCCATCAATCTTCATCGGCTTTTTGGGTGTCTCAAACTTGAGCCTACCCTGTTCTATAGCCGATTGTATCTACTGACGAAACACCTTGCACTCATTGGTGTCATGAGATGTGGCATTGTGCCACTTGCAATATTTGATATTCTTCAACTCTTGATCTGTCGGGATTGTATGATATGGCTTCAACTTAATCTGCCCCTCTGACAACAACAAGTCGAAGATCTTGTCAGCTTTGGTAATATCAAACCCATACTTCTCGTGTTCTTTGTTACCAAAAGGACATGAGATCGGCTTTTTATTGTTCTACACCCATTCAGCCGATCCCACCATCTAATCATCATCTGAATCAGAAGTATCTGAGTAGTCAACGAAATTGACCTTTTTCTGGAAGTTGCTTCTTTTCTACTCATACAGCCTTGCCTCCCCTGTCATCCTATTGGCCATCTGACTAATGCTGTAGAACTCCTGAGAAGCGTACTTCTCCTTGATGTGTGGCAGGAGTCCTCGGAAGGCAACCTCTGCAAGCTGCTGATCAGATAGAACCAAACTAAAGCACCAGTTCTTGACATCTCTGAACCTCTGAATAAAGGCATCGACTGATTCATCATTTCGTTGCCTCAGGTTGGTCAAATTGGTCAGCTTCATCTCTTCTATGCCAGAGTAGAAGAACTGGTGGAACTGCTTTTCCAGATCGGCCCAGTATATAATGGAGTTGGCGGGCAACGTCGTGAACCACGTAAAGGCTGATCCAGACAAGGACATAGAAAACAAACGCACTTTTAATGCGTCGTGTTGAGCTGCTTCTCCACATTGTATGATGAATCTGTTGATGTGTTCAACTGTGGAGACTTCTCCCTGTCCAGAAAACTTGGTGAAATCTGGAAGCTTGTACTTATGGGCCAATGGCAGTTGATCATAAGCAGCTGGATATGGAGTTCTGTACATCAGATTCTGCTGCTTTGGCTTCAAACCAAACTGATCTCTCATCACCTCAGCAATCTTGGATGCCCAGTCAATCTGCTGACTACCAGCTGATCCTGCCTGTGGTGCTGGTGAAGTCAATGGCAAGGCTGCCGATGCTGGCTGGATGTTTGGTGTGGTCATCGGCTGAGCAGCCGATGTAGTCTGTATGACCTGCTGAGGGGGTTGATTGGATGGTGACTGGTAGAGCACCATCTCATTACCATGACTGTTCTGCGCTGCCTTCTGATTGGGCTATTGCTATGCTACAAGAGGCACATTCACATGACGCACAAAACTAGTCGCAAGATCCTGGAAAATCCAGGTGACTCCATTGGCATGAGGAACTCTGTTTGCCAGGACTTCTGTAGGAGACTTGGGTTGCAACATCATCGCCAGATTCTGTTGTTGAGGTGTCGGCCATGGGGCCGACACGTTGCCTGGGCTCATTGGCGAAGGTACTGACGTAGGTGTAGCCACTAATTGTGAAGCTGGTGCGGTATCTTGAGGCTGAGTTGGCTGTACAGCCGACACATTGACTTGCTGATTCAACGGCTGAGAAGCCGATGTGCTTGGTTGCCCTGTTGGAGATGGAACCATAAACTCTGGAGGCATACCAAGACCAGTAGTCGGATCCCAACTAGCTGGGTATCCTGACATAAAATTTCCCTGTGCATATGTAGCCATCGGCGTAGAATTAGTGTACATAGGAGGAATCTGAGTTGACGCTACAGTACTGATCAGCTGTGCATATATGATGCCCTCATCTGCATGAGCTTGAGGATGAATCTGTGAAGTACCAATAGCCGATCCAATAGGGGAGAAGACCATTTGACTAGCCTGATGATAAGTCGGTCCCACAAAGCCAGGTGTTCCTTTATCTTGTAACGTCTTGAGCACAGCATTATGGACATAGTTGGCCATGATCGGAGCATGATTCACAAAAGCATGCCCAATCGCCTGATTCATCTGATGTATCATCCTGTCCTCCTTCTGTGACTCTTCATATGGTACAAAAGTGGGAAAATTGAACTTCTTGATTACCTCTCCACTTCTGTTGGTGCTGAAGGACAAAAGGCACTGCTGCTCAAAAGCATCTATGATTGCTTTATGTTCTGCCTTGTGTTCTTCCTTCAACTTCTCCTTATTGATCGGGATCTGGTTTTGCCCAGAAACTTCTGCCTTCTCTTTAGTTGACATCTTGATGTTTCTGTCCCACCGGACGTGCCAAAAGATGTGTTGATGCGAGATGATCACACACCAAGCCCAGGAGCCCCGTACGATAAGCCCGGACTGCACTTGATTTGAACCAAGGCGTGCCAGTCAATTTGACATGTAAATTGACAAGGAAACAACAAACAGTTAAATTCAAGAGTGTATCGGCTGGATTTCCGAATCACTCTTACGCGAGGTATCGGCAAGGCCCTGCCAATACAGAAGACGACAAAAGATAGGGTATGGTGAACGTGTAATAAAAGCGATCTATAGCGGATCGGTAATAAGCTGCCGATGCCGATAAGCAACTAGACGGCTAGATCTAAAGCCGACACATGCCAAGTAATAATGTACAAACCCGCGAATGTATGGATCTGGACAAAACAAAGCTTATGATTCAATCTAATCGGCTTTATAAGGTTTATCGTGATAAACAAGGAGCTTACAGCCGATTAAACAGATCACTAAGCTGGGTAGTTTGTGAATTAATCTAAACAAGAAAACAGCGATGCGCCCCAGATCAAAGCTTAGATAAATTCGGTAAATTTTGAATAGATCTGAATGAAGCCACAGCGATACGCCCGGAAGCTAAATCTCAGATTTACTTGGTAAATGAAAACTTACCAGCAAACCAAGTTGCTCGAATGTGAGACGTCCTTGATCAGCTCGAAAGAACTCGTGGAAAAGAGAAAAGGATGGCGAAGTCGCCGACGAAAAAGTAAATTGCAAGTAGTAAAGTTTATTTGTTTGGATGTGTATCAATCTTTACAATAGTCCGGGGGCTCATATTTATACCCCATGCTAACACAATCCTAGCCGATTACGGCAAAGCACGATTCTATTATAGGGAATAAAAACTACTCTTAAATTAAGATAACTCTTGCCAAACCGAGGCCATAATATCTGGTCAACTTCCCTCCCTTCGGTCGGCAAGATCTTTTGACCGTGCAACACGATCACCCTTCCAAATCCGCCGATCGTACAATGCAGAACCTTTTCTCCCCCGCAACACGCCTCCTTGACACATGCCAAAATTTGATGTCAACAGGGTCAGGTTCGGCTGACCCATGGGGTCGGCCAGCCCCACTTTGCCGCCTCTGGCCACCGACCTTCTCTGGCAGACCGACCTGATCTCTGATACGTTGGTGCCGGGCTTTGTTTGGTTGGTTTGCTCTGACTTGTGGGCCTCTTTTGCATGTGTTACGCAGGACGCGATCTTCTGTGGTTTCGTCTGCGTATTCTTCATGTTTTCTTCTTATTCCAAACTTGTGCTCCTGAAATCATAAATCTTCGAAAACAACTGTGGAGCTAGTGTTGGCAGCCAAAATTGGCAAAGTGCGGGGCCGAACGGTCTGACCGGTTGGTCTGGCTCCGTGTAATCCGAGTTTGGTTAGATTTCCTTTGTAGAGTCCGTTTGTAACCCGATTTGGAAGGGGTACGTCCTCCCTGGCCTATAAATATAAAGGCCACGGCCGATTGAGGTCTTTCTACACAATCGAATCAAACAATTTACACTTTTTCATATTTTCATCAAACCCTAGCTTTTTCCAATCTTGTGTTGTTCTTTGCTCATCTCTATGGCGTTCAAGGGCTTCTTGAGTGGTCTGCCGACCTCAAGACAATCCTAGATCCGCGAGCTCTGACGGGGTCCCTCCCGAGCTCACGGTTTTAGGTTTTCGCAAAGCTGTCTGCGTCCGACTGGTCTGACCGGTTGGCGCGACCGGTCTGACCGGTTGCCAGGGATCTTCATCAGGTTTTGATCGTTGCGATCTGTGCATTCTAGCGCTTGTGTGTTGATCAATTTAGCGTCAACATACTTTTTGGCGACTCCACTGGGGACAGATCTGAATTCATCGGACACAATGACCGGTGAAAAGATTAACCCTACCAAGGTAGATTCTACTCCCGTTGACATCAGGTATGAAGACATACCTGAGGAGAGCCGCAAGCAATTCGAGGCTGCGCTCCAAAAGGAGCAGGAGGAGGCCAAGAAGAGACTGCTTGCATGCTTTGGGAAGATTCGGCAAGGCGTGTTCGAGAATGATAAGTTCATCATGCCCACATTCATGCCGCCACCGCCGAACCCATCTACTACGGCTACAGCTGCTGCTTCATCTGCTTCCACTCCAAGCGATGTAAGTTTTACATTCGATTCCATCAAGCAGTTTGCTGAGGGCTTTTTGAGTAGATTCGAACAGTCGCAAAAGCTTAGACAAGATTTACTTATCGACTTGAATCTACAGAATAGGGGTAAGAAACCTATTAATGATTATTCTAACTTTACCCCTAACCCTAGTCTTTCGGCTGCACCAGCAGAGAATTATCAGTATGGTATGCCGCCGAATTTCTTCATGGGACAGACGCCCCCGCCAGGCACAGTTCGGCCGTCCAGGGCTGAACCGGTCTGACCGGTCGCTCCGACCGGTCCAACCGGTGCCTCGGCGGGCGGACCGGTCAGACCGGTCACTCAGACCGGTCAGACTGGTGCCATGGTACTCAGTTCCATGTCACAGCCACAGCTCGCGTCTCTTCCTAATTCAGCTGCCCCTAGCCTGGAAGAAGAATTGGTGGAGTTTTTGCCGCCGTATACTACAAAGTCATACGGCGAACCCCCGTTTCCTCCACCATTGCACAAGGATGTTTGGGATGATTGGCTTAAGGCCAATCCACAATATGTCGCACAAACGATGTCCACTAATGATCCTGCGACACATCGTTTCGGCCAAGCATCTACTGGCAACTATGAGGCCGATCTTTTTAGGATGAGAGAAGATCTGGCCAGCATGTTCAAGTCTAAACTCGGTTTAGACGTGGGTAGGAGTCAGCTTTATCAAAGGCCGTATGTTGATGCTTTCAATTTGATTCCTTACCCCGCTGGTTGGCGTGTTTCCGATTTTGTCAAGTTTAGCGGTGATGATAACCGTTCCACTTGGGAGCATATCAGCCAATATATCGCTCAACTTGGGGAAGCTGGTTCTAGCAAGTTTTTGTGTGTTCGTATATTTTCTTTGTCTTTGACTGGAACGGCTTTCTCTTGGTTTTCGTCGTTAGCCCCGAACTCGATTCGTTCTTGGGAGGAATTAGAACAAAAGTTTCATGATCACTTTTATAGTGGGGATAACGAAACTAAATTGACGAATTTGACATTGGTTAAGCAGGGTAGAGATGAATCTGTCCATGAGTACTTTAAAATGTTTAAAGATATTTTTTTGTTTGTGAAAAATCAATTGATCCCGGTTGCATAGCTACCGGGATAAAAACATCGGGTACATTTGTCCCGGCTACGTAGTCTCGGTTGGAAAACTAGGATAAAAGCTAGTTCCTAACCGGGACTATTGTACATTTCTGTAGTAGTGACAGGTACTTGGGCTCAAACCGCAGATGTTGCTGGGTTTTCCTCTGGATATCAAACCAGCTGCGATCAATACATCCCGCAGTCGGATGTGGGAACATCATCTTGGCAGAGTGCAGGCAGCTCTGAGTGGCAGCAGCAAGGGAGGACGGGCTGGGGCTATGGTAGCTCGAGTTCAGGAGGAACTCCTACACTCTTTGCTGCTCGGTGTTCTTACTCTGCCCGAAGCTATCATGATCTCACTCAAGAGATCGAGAATCTGAACCTCCGTTGTGCCAACCTTGAACAATCAACACAAGAGATCCAGACCACCCTCAACACGCACATCGACAATACCACGCAGCAGCATGAGCGGCAAGATGCACAACTTGTCACTCTCGTCAACATGGTGCAGAAGGAACAAGAAGATAGGCTGGCGTACATGGCGTCGTTAGGATACATTCCTAAACCCCGTCAGTGATCTAGCTTGGGGGAGGCGCCCCGGAAGGTAACATGTATCACACATTTATTTCTTGCATTTCTTGTATTTTTGCATTTTTCTATTTATTGCATTCCATTTAATTCTGCATATATAAAAAAAGAGAGTTTGCATCATCATCATCTATTCTTCTACCCCCTAAAGCACCAAATAAGTTTTTATAAAGCCACCAACAAAATTACACCTCGCTGAGAGAGCTGAGAGACACTTCACCCAAAAAAAAATGTACCCAGATTTCCTACACCATTGAAATCAATGGTTCAAAATTAATCTAGCCAGACTCCACGCGATAGAGGTGTAATCTACCCAGATTTCGCTGAGAGAGCTGAGAGACACTTCACCCAAAATCAATGTACCCAGATCCGACTGTCCACGTTATACGGATCCGCGGCTTCAAAGCCCGCTCCCACCTCCACCCCGCGGAGCGCCCGACGCAGCCAATCTCCAGCCAAAGTTCGAACCCCAGCGAACACAGCAAGAAAAATTTTCCCTCCCGCGCGCCTCTCCCGAACCTCGCCTCCCGCGGACAGCGCCCTGCGCCGGCCGCCGCGACCCCCACCGAACCCCCCCTTGCGCCGGCCGCCGCGACCAGCACCCAACCCTCCCTTGCGCCGGCCCCCTCGCCCCCAACGAATCCGCCCTGCAACGGAGCAGGGCCCCCCGCCGAAACCCCCCTGCGCCTCTGAAGAACAACCCTTCTAGGGTTGGGGGAAATTTCCTGCAGCGGAGGCGGTCGGCGATGAGGTCACACCAGGGCTTGGAGACGCACTTGAATCGGAAGCGGGACTTGGCGGCGACGCGCGAGAGGATCTCCACGAGGGCATCGTCGGAGGGGCACGCCACCAGAGCCCGCCGCACCATCCGAGCGAGGCGCACGGCAGCGAGGCGCGCCTCCTCCCGGCGTCCACGCGGTGCCTGCTCCTGGCCGGCGGCTTGCGCTCGGGCTCTCGGCTCCTGTCCTCCCGCTAGGCGCTCGGGTCCTGTCAGCCACGGGTCCTCCTGCTCGCGACGGTGCTCAAATCGGCCGCCACCAAGATGGGTAATCGCAGCGGGTTGTCACGGGTTTTTGCAATTATTCTTGGCTTGTTTCTTTGATTTTCTTGACTCTCGGTTCCCCTTCTTTGGATTTTATTGGTGTCGGCAGCAGCGGGGACGGCGGCGGTGGGGTGGTCGATGGTGCACGGTGGACACGGTCTTCAACGGCGGCACGCTGGGGATCAAGCCGCACGCCATCGAGGTCACCCCTACCGCCGGCCTGGTTGTGCTCGACTCCATCAATAGCACAATCTACAGGTCCTGCTGCCACTGTCACCATGTGAGCAGGCTCTGTTTCCTACCGCTCCCTTTCCTTTTCAGGTTTGGTTAATTTAGACTTCATGGGATTCTGCTAAGTGCGGATTGTATGAGTGGGGTGTTCTTCTGGGTGGTTGCCAGGGGATGATGTTGCATGTTAATTTCGGCAAAAGGCTGTTCCTCGATTGGGAAATGTTTGTTGGTTTACCGATTGCTTTCACATGTCAGAAGCTGAGCAAATAGAGCATCGATTTGTTCTCCTGAAAAATAGTGAAAATTTTGTATGAATTGGTTGCCTGAAATAACTAGCGATATCACATGTCTGATATTACTAAAGGTTGGTACCACTTGAAAATTTTAACATGACAACTTTGTAGATATAAAATGCCATGTCCGCCATACTTCCCTCACTGATACAATATGATTTATAGTTTGAGTAGTTAAGTTGTCACCCGCATTTTGTTTAGCAAGAGATGCTTCCCAATTGAGCTATGTGATGTTGCTTTCTGAGATGGAAAGGATTCGATAGGCAATCTGAAGATAGGAATAATAGTCAGTTTTGGACACATTGCATTTTTTTTGTAGCTGCATTTTCTCTAGCTAAATTGGTAGTGATATGGCTTAATTTTCTGTAGCTCCTGGTATTATTGTGCATAGTAGTATCTTCTGTATACTGGCTTCTATTTTACCACAGCAAAGTTATTGAATTGATATTCCTTCCCCTGTGCTAAGTTTCAGTTGTGATGGCGTGAAGGGAAATGGTGCAGCTACTGGGCAAAGATGGGGAATCTGATCCAGAAAGAGCCTATAGTTCATTTTTGAAGGTACACAGGCCCTTTTAATTGTATTGTTGTTCCATTTTCAAGCGAGAATTCCTAGGATTTAGAACTTTTAATATGCAATTTTGCACATAGACTGGAACTGCAGTTTTACTTAGATATAATGTTAAACTGCATATATGTACATCACTATGTTTCCTTGTGCAAGAAAAAAAGTTCAGTGCAATCTGTCATTTTTGTGTTGTCTTCACCTTGGCACTAATTTTTGGCCCTAATTAAACATGGGATTGTTTATAATTTGCCTTACTAAGTTGCAAACTCGCAATGAACATTATCGTTTAACCTACTGAGCTTGCAAGGAGCCAAGAACATGAATGAGTTCAACATGGACTAGCATAATTCACTCTAACACATGCATGTAAGATCTGCCTCATCTTTGGGCATGTTTCATGGAAAGCTTTTTACACTAACATGGCTTGTTTATTCAGTTAGCATCTTTCAGCCTTTCCTGCTACTTTAATCTGTTCAGTTCCTGACTTCCTGTGTTATGGCCCAGAGATATAGACAAAAGTATATTGTAGTAAATAAATTAATAATCTGCACAATTCCTATGCAACCCATGATTATGAAATGCAATATGGATCAAAATCAGATAATCTTCTGAACCTTCTCCTCTTTGACAAGGTACATATTAGATTTTCTTCTGAAATTAAGTGGAACTATTGAAAAGTGATGCCCACAGCTTTTAGCACTTTTCAAGGTGAGGTTTTGGGTGCAGGTTTTTGGATGGGTTTTGGGTGCAAATTGTAACACCTTGTTTTGTTGTTCGTTTCCATTCCCCAGATGGAGTTCTCGTTTGGGATGAAGAGATGGATGCAGAGGGAGTGGAAGGAGGAGGAGGTGGTCAAGGAGGAAGTAAATGAGCCTGACGAGATATTCCCATAGCATTTGATTAACTCCTGATCAGTTTATTTTTTTTTTAGGCTATGAACAATCGCTATCTGATGTGCTGCTGAAATGAGGGTATAGAGCTTTGAGTGGATCAGGTTTTGTAGAAGGAAAAAACTTTAGTTTTTTCCTGGTTTCTGCTTGATCGAGATAGAAGATGGTAGCAGTAAGCAGTGTGCTACTGGATAAGAACAGAGCCAAGCAAAAAGCCAGGTTGCTTCTTGCTATGTGCTACATGGGTCTCTTAGAAAATATCATAATAATGCTTTGGCAGAGTAGGGCAGGTGCATTCTCTTATGGGAGTGACCATCTGTGAGCTAGATATTAGTTGTATCTCTACTTGTGATTGCATAATGACTTGCAGTCGATTTTGAATATATTAATAGTTGCATAGAGTTTCCAAACCTATGTTTATGAGTTCTTCCTGTGATTCATTGAATGGATCTGCAATAGGTGTTCTTAATAATATCCCTGTGACATATATTATCTTTTGGTGGTTTTCATGTGCATGCTTCAAATGACAGACAGAGCTTATAGGAGCTTTGATGGAGCAATATTTCATTGTTGGTCAGACACTGCTATACCTTGGTAGATAACCAGATTAATCAAGCTATCCCTTGTTTTGCCTCTGAGGCCTTTTAGAAGGGAGGCAAGAATAAATAAATATTTAAATATATGCCTCTGATCTGATGTAATAACAAAGAAATGGCCTAATCATTGATGCTCATATAACTCCAATGTTCTTCTGCACGTCATGAATTTCTTGCAGCAGCTGAACATGTCTGGGATCTTTAAAATGTGTAAGCAGATCATTGACAGCTGCTTTAGTATGCTCATTGTTTCAATTCACTTTTGGTTGGTGTCACTATGCTTATTTCTGTTCTTACAAGTTGGCCGTAACGTTAGCACGGGCCACTTACTATTTCCCTCTAATCTGTGCATTAAACTGTTGTTTTCTAATTTGCTGATGACAGCAGGTGAAGTCATCTTAATGAGGCCATTACAGGCTATGGAAGTGAGCTAAATATGAGATGTGATCCATCTCTCGTGATAGCCATATGATCTGCAAGCTTAAATGATATTTGGAATTCTGGGACTTGGATACTTTTTTGGTGGACTTTGATGCTTTCTCGGGCAATTGAAAGTTGATCTCTGTGATATTTGGAGTCTTATAACTTGGTTATAGTGGTTTTGGATTATTGGGTTGAAATGTTTGGTTCATTTTAGTATTGATATCTTGGTGATTTTTAGGCTTGCGTCCATGGTAGACGACTCAGGCCATCGCAAGACTAATTAACATACAGTGAACTAGGGAATTGAATTTTACAATATTTGATGATACTATATCTTCATTTGGCTGTTTATTTATTTTACAAAATATTTCCATTTGGGTGTTTTATTTGTTTTAAAAAAATATTGCTGCAGCGTTAGCATGGGCTAAAGATAATATTCCTCATTCAAGAAATTCTCAATCTTATGAAGTATATTTCTCAGTTTGGACTATAAATCATGTGTTGTTTGGTGTACGTCTGAAATTGTCCGTGGCGTTAGCACGGGCAACTTACTAGTCACCATAAAAAGACCAAAAATATTTACTTTCAATTCGCTTAGTGTATTTCCTTTTATTTCCATGAGCGGTAAGAATGTCTTAGCCATCCTGTTGAAATGATGAATAGTTGCTCTATGGTTATTTCTTTTTTATGCTTAGTTTACAACTTGTATTCTCCAAGAATTGAATTTGTTGGATTAGACTTGTATTCTCCAAGAATTGAATTTGTTGGATTAGAAAGTTTGCCATGAACTTGAAATTTTGTGGGTAGCACTAGCATGATTTGATTCTAGGTTGTTGAGAAGTATGATATGATGAATAAGAGTTGCTACAAATTTGTTCTAAGCAAAACTTTTTTGTTTAACAAAACACTAAAATAAAAAGTTGCTCAATGATAAGAAACGCCTACCAAAATCATATGCATGTAGACTAGAATGATCAACCATTTACACATGTTGCTTGTTATCATTTTGAGCTTTTTCAAATTTTATGACATTTTGAGTTGCTTTTCATGCTCTTATGATCGAGATCACATACACACATTCATAGTCCATATTGAACTTATCATCCATTCATCCTTCATTTCACCACATCAATGCTCCTAAATGTGATTTATCTCTCAAACATTCATAGAAAATGATATGGCTATGCTTTAAAAAAGAGAGGAAAGATGGCATGCCAAAGAAGCATGAGCCACAGTGAGGTAGAGAGGAAAGATGGCATGCTAAAGAAGCATGACCCACAGTGAGGTAGAGAGAAAAGATGGCGTGCCAAAGAAGCACGACCCAAAAAAAAAGAATGAGCACATGAAGGCTCACAAGTCAAAAATAGAGAGAAAAGCTAGCCATATCCAAAAAGTACAAAAAGAGAGAAAAGTCATATTTGGAGTTAATATCATTTATTCCATTCCATACACTTGCACTCTCGATCATGGTTGTATGAATTGTTTGCTCTTTTTGAATCTATGACTTCGCAAAATATTTGATGCAAGTATGCCTTCTCATTTTTCGCTACCATGAGCTCCATATAAATCCTTCATTAAAAGTAGGAAAGGAGAGGCATGGAAAAGTTTTGGTAAAAAGAGCTATCAATATAACGAGTGACTTGAGAGTGTCATTTGAGGAACTTGCTTTTCTTATAAAAACTCCGAAAGTAAAGTTGAGTAAGGAATGGGTGAGTGGTGCTTTATGAATCGTTCTATCTCTCAACCGCCAAAGAAAAGGAGATTGACGAGGCCCCATGGAGACTAAGGTAAAATGGGTGAGTAATTTATTACCATCTTATTCAATTTGCGATAGAATGCTTTGTTGTAGAATTTGCATATTGAAGAAATGAGATGTTGCAGCAACTCCTGATCAACAACTTAAAGTTTGGCTTTGCTTCGGGACGAGCAAAGTTCAGCTTGGAGGATTTTGTTGACGCTCATTACCAACCAATTCTGAGAATCAATAATGTCCAAATAAATGCATGACTTGCATTTCTTACACTCATATTGCTAATAAATCACCGAATTCCACTTGTCCTTGTAGCATTTTATGAGTGCGGGTTTTTGGCTGAAAATAAAGGGCAATCACACACTTTGATCCAAGGAGCAAACACGTTGTCCAATTACGCGTCTCCACGCAGGCATCACATGGATTGGAGGGCCCACCAGAGCACCAAACCGACATAACAATAGAGGAGGCACGTGGCAATACAACAAGAAGCTTCGTGGGAAGTTAAAGGCCAAAGGCGGTGGCCAGTGGGCAAGCCCACTGGTCGACTGACCATAGTGGTCGGCCGGCCTGTGGGGCCAGCCACCGACCTTCCCCTATGGAGGGAAGCTTCCTGGAGAGTTCCTTAATGTGGTTTGAAGTGCCACATGTCAAGATTTGGCCGTGTAGATGTTGGTTTCACTCCTCTATAATATATGAGAGGGGGGTTCCTAAATGAGTAGAGAGAAACAATGTAGCCATCCTCACTTGTAAAACTTTAGGGGTAGAATTCAGGTGTGGAGTCGTGATTCAAGGAGTTAGAGTCTTTATGGAGAGTTAATATTTCTTATATCTTCTCTTTATGTAATGTCTTGATCTTGTTCTAGATGTTTATTTCATTCATCTTGCTATGTTTGGTTCATATGCTTGGTATGTGTGTGATCCTTTCATGATAATATGTTGAGTAATTTATCTTGCATGTCAACTTAAATTAGTTAGATAACAACACAATTTGGTTTCATCTCCCTTAGTTGGGTGCTCTAGAGCTAAGGCTCCTGATAGAGACGGATGTCCTTGCACAAGGCTAGAGTAGTAATCGTTAATGCAGACGTGGTGTCTGGGTTAAAGTTTACGTTTGAATGTCGTCTTTTCCAACGGTTTGTAGAGGTAGCTTGGGTGGTGAAAGCCCCGTGAGTGCCATCGTAATCCTCCACATTAGGTTAGGAGGGTAGGAGGTGCATAAATGACCTCGATGTCCAGACAGTCATATCTGTCTGACATGCTTGGATCTCCCCATTGTGCTTGGAATCTTATTTAAACCTCCAGTTCTTTTCTACTCTCGAATTTGAAGTCCGTCTGTGTAGATAAATTTGCGAAGGCCGCAGTGTGTGGTAGCGGTGGTTAAGTATTTGAAAGTACTAGCCACATGCTGTGAGTTATGGGTAAGCGGCAAGCCTAGTAACTTCCTCAGACCGGCAAGTGGACATACTTCCCACTCTTTCTTAGGGATAAGATGAATAACTTGATTAAGGGACAAGGTTGGTGCCCATCTAAATTGTAGAGCTACTTTACGACTATTAGGGACGAGGTGGGTGCTCTATAGTCGGGGAGAGTGGCCCTGTCCATGAACCGGAATGAGAAGCCAAAGGTTGCTTGGAAGTGACTCAACGGTACTTCAAGCGTGTGTGTTAGGTTTATCCTTGCATGGTTTGAAATTCGATTCGGAATCATCCGCCTCTCACGAAGATTGAGACTGCTTAGTCCCTTTGCTGCATAGAGTAAGAAGTTGAACAATGATGATCTCAATATGGTTGGATGAAAATAATTCTCTACCATGCTTGTATAGATAGGTGCAAACCTAGAATGGCTAATCCAATTAGAATCTAAAAGCTAAAACTTGAAAGTAAGGACCTACTCTTAGTTGCTTTTCAGCAAAAGTAAACCCCAGAGCTTTCACAAACCTCTGCATGTCTAGTTAGAAGGATATTTTATACCCTTCTTCGGGTAAGCCTTGCTGAGTATTAGTATACTCAGTCTTGCTTCTAACTTTGTTTTCAGGTAATTTGGTGAGATTGACATCATGTACGGGCTTCATCATGATGTCATATATCGTCGCTAGTTATCATTTTCTTCTTTTAATTTTTGAGGTACCTTTTTGAATTCTCAAACCTAGTTTGGAATAACTGTTTCTATTTAAGTTGTATTATGGTTATTGTAATATCTGGACTCACTTCGCGTGAGGTATGTTGTTTCGATCCGAAATCAAGTGGTTTTATCGGGATTTTACCCGACAGACTGTCAAATTACCCGGTATTAAGTGTGTATTAACCATTTTAGTGTTATTAGTGATGGTTAATGCATTTGATCCGGATTAATTCTGGTGGTTCTGCCACAGCTAGTATCAGAGCCGAAACATACACAGAGGTTACTAAGAACTTTAAAAACTGCTTTTGGAATAAAAGATGTGCTCAACAAAGTATTTATAAAATCATGTTGGACTCGTTAAGGATTGTGCTTAGATCGTAAAGCCCTAGGGTGATGTTTTATGGGTATTATAGGTGGCTATTATATATATATATATATATATATATATATATATATATATATATATATATATATATATATATATATATATATATGCTATGTGTTTTCTGCAGGTACACTAACCTTGATTCGATAGGTTAAGAACGGTTAGGATCTGTCGACTAGATAATATAGGGAGAGACGTATTTATGCCACCGAAACTAACCACGTAAAGCCAAGTGTATTTGGCAGCTATTTTTGGTTGTGAGGACGATAGAACATGCATGCATTGTTGCATTTGAATGCTTCAATCCTTGTTTAATTTAGTGAATGTTTTGAGCATCTTTCTAAGGATCTTTAGAGTGTTTTCTCTTGTTTGATTGGTTAGTGAGAATTTGATGAGTGCTTTGTTCTAAAACCTCAAGTTTGTTGACCTTGGGAAAGGAAAACTACTTGAGCTAGGTAGAGTTTTGTATCCTTGATCTTTTGTTCAAGGAATTTCAAATTATCAACTAGCCTTGTTGTAGTTTGATCATTCCTGGATTCTTTTGAAACCCTATGTTTCAATGAATCAGAAGCCAAAGTCAGGGCCATACAAGGAAACTGGTACAAGAAGAAAGAAAGTTGGGATGTTTTGAATCTAATGGATCCATTACACAGAAGAAGTAACTTGGAAGATTGAGACTTACCATTTGTGGAAACTTTCTAGACCTTCTTTGACCAAATTGCTTATTTAAACCTCCAGTTCTTTTCTACTCTCGAATCTCGGGACGAGATTCTTTTTAGGGGGGAAGGCTGTGACAACCTAGGTTTTTGGGCTAAAACCATTCCGTCGAAAATAAAATTTTGTGTTGATTTAAAAATTTAAACCATGATTTCAAGAGCAAGGGTATTTTTGTAATTTTAGAAAAGGTTTAAAGTCCTTTTTAAAATAGTTTTGCAAAAGGCAAAGTTTCAAAATTTATGAGGGGATTAAAATGCATATTTGTTTTTCACTTTTACCCTCATAAAAGATATTTTTATGTCCAGGGTCACCCTTGCAATTTTAAAACTTAAATTGTGTTCTTTTGCAAACAAAAGTTTTAACGGATTTCAAAATAATTTCAAAACCATTGATCTAGTGAATTTTTGAACAACATGAAAGTTGTAGGTCTTGAAAAACTGAGTAATTTTCATGTTGATCACTTTTTCATTTGAGCCCTAAAACAATGGAAAATTTTAGTTTTACAGAGACCCCCTAGCTTCTTTCCTTTTTGCATTTAGGACCATACACAGTTCCTTCTCCTTCCTCCCGCTGCTGGAAAACAGGGGCGCCGCCCCTCACTGCCGGCGCCACCATTTTGGGGCGCTGTCGCCGGTTCCCGCCGTCCAGCTGCCCCGCGCCGCTACACGCGTCGAAGAGCCCTTCTCCGCCGCCACCCGAGCCATACTGCTGGTACCCCGCATGTATCGTCGCTAGTTGTCATTTTCTTCTTTTAATTTTTGAGGTATCTTTTTGAATTCTCAAACCTAGTTTGGAATAACTGTTTCTATTTAAGTTGTATTATGGTTATTGTAATCTCTGGACTCACTTCGCGTGAGGTATGTTGTTTCGATCCGAAATCAAGTGGTTTTATCGAGATTTTACGCGACAGACTGTCAAATTACCCGGTATTAAGTGCGTATTAACCATTTTAGTGTTATTAGTGATGGTTAACGCATTTGATCCGGATTAATTCTGGTGGTTCTGCCACATGGAAAGTCCTATCGTGCGAAAGCCGAAGGCCAGGGCACGCCTAAGCGTGCTAAAGAGCCGAAGGCCCCCTTTACAGAAAAGACCCTCCGCGCCGAGGTGCCGAGGGCATCGAAAGACCTATCGTGCGAAAGCCGAAGGCTAGGGCCCACCTAAGCGAGCAAAAGTGCCGAAGGTCCCCCTATCAAAAGCCCTTCGGAACAAAAATCTGAAGGCACTTTGCAATTTCTAATGACGAATGTGGCGTGCCCCACTCCTCCAAGAACGCAAGGGGGGGTGGCGCTTCGTGAATGAATATGTTGCGCACTTTGCAGTCATGGGCCACCTAGGAAATAAAGGGGGGTGGCACTTCGTAGTTAATCAAGGGCTTCGCACAAGTTTAGATGGGGCTTCGCACAATCGAAAGCCCACACTCTTAGAACGAAAATGTCGCCCTCCAAGAACGCAAAGGGGGGGGTGGCGCTTCGCAAACAAAATACAATGCGTCCTCGAAGGGATAAATTTTACGTTAACAATGGTGTCACTTCGCAATCAAAATCAACACATTTCAACTACATCCTGGGGCTTCGCCCAATTTTACACATTGGGTTTTACTTGACCCCACACAACATTAAAATCACATAGGACCTTCGCCCATTCATTCAATTACAATGGATTCTTCCTCTTCGAACACAACGCGGTCCACCTCGTCAATGACCTCGCGGACCATGATGTCTAAGATGTCTTTGGCTAGTCTTCAGAAATAGGCTTCGAATCTTGGCCCTACAATGAACGATGGCTTCGATCAGTCGCCTTGCATGAAGTCATCCTCTTCTTTATACATGAAGCAGTAGTCCCCATGGAGTTCCTCCACGGGCTCTGGCTTCGGCTCGAGGAGCCCAGCAGGTAGCAAGTACGGAACATTCGTGTTGAACATGCGTTTTATTTCGTGACGAATAGTGCGATCACGAAGAACCTCATGGTGCTTGTCTGTGTCACGCGTGAACCTATCAAAAAACGCTTCGACTGTGCTTTGCAACAGTTATAAGCACGCTATTTAAACATCCAAAATTCTGCGAAGGTCATCCAAGGCCGATTCACATTAAATTTGCGCCACATCGCACCAGATATTACAAAGTTTCTGCATTTCATCCGCAAAGGAAAAATACCTTCAGTGATCCGCGCAGGTGCCGACGCAGGGTCCTGCGCAGACACCGAAGGTATTAATTAAGAGTTATGGGTACACATCTCAAAATTACAACACAATTTCCAAAAGGTTCACACCTCTCCAACGTCTTCGCCAGCACCTGCGTCAGCCCCACCGCCAGCACCGTCATCGGCATCTTCGTCGTCATTAATTGGAGGGCCCCGCCTGAGATTCAGCACTTCGGCGGCCCAAGCCACAGCCTTCTCTTGTAGCTAAACATAATGGATGTCAGCACTGATTGGAAAGAGCCGAAGGCAACAGCTAACGAACAGCGGACTCACCTGACTCTTCATGCATTCGCCTTCGTGCACGACCAGCTATCGCCCCTTCTCTTGGTAAAACATTGCCATGAAATTCTTGGCAATATTGCGAGGTAGAGCGACCAACGTATCTGGCATCATGGTATCAGAAGATGGCCACTGCACGGATGGGTCACGAAGGGTGCGAAGCTTTGTCTTTGTGACAGCGGCTATGCCACCAGCCGGGGCCTCGAGCAAAGAGCAAACTGTGGCCCTCAGCGAGCATGCCGCGATGCCAGCATTCAGTTTACCAAAGAACTGACTGCCGCAGTCGACCATGGCCACGCAGCACCGAAGCCCTTGGAAGAACTCGATGAGCTCCACAGAGTTCGCGTCCTCGCCCGCCAGCGGCGGAGCATCGATGCCAAAAGCATTCCAGAAGCTTGTGAATTTCAACCTGAAGAGGGAAGGCCCCGTCAGCAATAGTTTGCCGGAATATCCCGCCAAGCTCATCGGTGCTCTGACGATGGTCTTCGGTTTCCTTAGCAGCCTCTTCGGCAGCCTGGGCCCGGCCACGTGCCTCCTCTAGCTGTTTAATGGAGGTCCCCGCCCTAAAACTGAAGCCAGTGATGCTTCGAGCTCAGTCTTTTCCCTTTGTAAGGCCGCGACCCTCTCTTCTAGTTCAGCGACGCGCGAGGAGGCACCGACCTCCACCTCCATCTGCCTTCGGGCGCAGCGAGCAGCCACGAAGGACTTCAAAGCGAGGTCCTCCGCGCATTGCAAGACGTTGGCTGCCACGGTCTTCATCAGCCTTTGATCCATCAGGGGAAGCAGAAGGACACCCCGGCTTCGGCCAAAAATTCGCGTTCCCTATCGCAGCTCTCGAAGCGAAGGCTGCCGATGACTTGACCCCGAATGAGCTTCACCCCGGACACCCCTAGGGCTTTGGCCATGGCAGCAGGATCCGACCTGCCGATGAGGTAGCCACTGCTCTCGCTCGCAGAGCCAGAGCTCGTGCTTGAGGCCGCGACGGCCGCATTTGCCGAATCAGCACCCTTCGGCCTGTCTTCACCGCTGTCATTGTTGCCGGACGTTGAGGACGACTCGGCTTCATCCTGGACACCCGACGCAACGGCTGCGGCCGCCGAGGCTGGCACCGGTGTCACCGCAGGGGGCCGAGACTCGGCCTGGTCAGGGGAGGCATTATGCCCCTCGCCCTCGTCGCTCTCCGTCGCCATCGCGCTGTACTCCAGAGCAGGAGCGCGTTTTGCGGTGAGCGGAGCCACGTCAGCCGGACGAGGGGGGGGGGACTCCGCGCGACACTCCTCCTCCTCCTCCTCATCCTCAGAGTCACCCTTGGACTTGAGAGGGGAGTCCCGCTCAGCAGGGACTCCAGAAGCTTAGGGCGCTTCGACGAGGTCGCGCCAGCCGCGCTTCCTCGCCGTTTCTTCTTCTCAAAATAATGTTGGCACCCGCGCCACCAGCAGCCTTCTGCTGCTTCTTCTCCTCAGCCTCCGCCACCAGTGCTCACTACCAGAAAAATTGGCTAATGCGACCGATTTTTATTGCGACACCCATAATTTTGTTGCGATAAGTACGTTTAGCACAACGACAGGCGATTTTGGTTGCGTTAGGGTGACTTTCTGCAACCAAATTGTTAGTGTCACGATTAAGATTTTGTTGGTTGCGATAAGTAGGAGATATGACAACGCACGTTTTGGATCGTTGCAACAAGGTGGGGTATTCCCAACGGAAAAACAATGCGTTGCATGTAGGGTGAGGCTAATGCAACGTATCTTGGATTGGTTCCTATTCTTGATGTTGTCACAACCAAAATGAAGCATTGCTATTACTATTCTCTACCGTTGCAATAGATCCTTGTTATGGCAACACAAAATTTAGTCGTTGCAAATGGAAGCATAGCTGTTGCGACGCATACCAGGTTGTTGGGAATGGAAGCTTGGATATTGCGACACAAACCAGAGGTGTTGCAATGTGGTTATTGTATTGCAACGATTTAATGGTCATTGCAGCGAGGCTAAGAGATATGGCAACGAACCTAAGGGTCGTTGCAGCATGGATTAGATATAGCAACAAAATAAGGAATCATTGCAACTAGGCTAGGCTATAGCAACGACCAAAAAGAATTGGCCCACACAAAACCGTGATGAGACTACGCAGCACGTGCGGCGGCGAGACCCCTGGTATTCTACGATCCCCGACGAGCAGACGAATCTCCAGTGCTCCTTGCTTGAAGAATCGAGACCCCTATCCCCGAAGGCAATGCTAGCGCGCCTAGGGCCGGCGAGGAAATTAATCGATGTGCTGACGAATCTCTAGTGCTCCCTGCTTGAAGAATCGATCTCATCTGGATCTCTCAGTTTAAGGTATATATCCATCATAAAATGCGCATAATCTTTCGTACTTATTTATGTATATTCACGTATTTTATTGTTTTGATTAATACTTACTATAGCACACTTTTATTTGCAAAGGTTACTTGCTTCCCTGGATTTTGCAATATGTCACAAGAAGATTATAGTTGGATGCTTTTGCCTAACACACATCCTGCTTGGCATGTTGGGTTTGAGAAATTCATTAAACATACCTTTGAAGGAACATATGAAGGAGAGACTGCAGCATGTCCATGTTGCATGTGTCGAGGCATGGCATACATGTCCAGAGAAGAAGTTGAAGAACACGTGTTTCATAGAGGGTTGGATAATGATTTCATAAAAAGCAAAACTGCTATTCGTGCTGTTGAACCTATGGATGATGATGATTGCAATATCAATGAAGGTGGTGATGAAGGTTCTGTCAGGAATCTGCTTAGCTCACTGATTAGTGGTACTTGCCATAGAGAAATAAATGAAGATGAGCCAAATGTTGCGGCAAAGAAAATTTTCAAGTTAATGGAAGAAGGCTGGAAGGAATTGTACCCCGGATGCAAGGAGGCTAGCCAAGTATCCTTCATTGTTAGGCTATTTCAGATTAAGTGCATGTGCGGTATAAGCAACAGTGCAATGGAGAAAATACTTCACTTGATCTGCCTTGTGCTTCCCGAAGGACATTGTGTCCCAAATACTATGGATAAAATTCGAAAGGTAGTTCGAGACCTTGGCCTCAGCTATGAAAAGATTCATGCCTATTTCAATGACTGCGTGTTATTTCGTGGGGAGTACGAGAAGTTGGACAAATGTCCAATATGTGAGGAGAGTAGGTGGGAACATACAAACTCTGAGGGGACTGATGATGTAAAAGATGGTGGAGTTAAAAAGAAGAAGGTTCCTTGTAAAATTCTTAGGTATTTTCCACTTATTTCCCGGCTGCAAAGATTATATATGAACGACACGACATCGGCATATATGCGTTGGCATGCAGAAGAATTGGTTAAAGATGGTAAAGTGCGGCACCCAGCCGATTCTTTGGCTTGGAAGCACGTAGATGACACGTATCCGCACTTTGCATTTGACCCACATAATGTAAGGCTGGGACTTGCATCAGATGGCTTCAATCCATTTGGGATGTTGTACGTGACTTATATAACATGGCCGGTTATCCTAATTCCTTATAACCTGCCCCCTTGGTTGTGCTTGAAACAATCATATTGGATGATGTCAATGCTGATTCCTGGGCCTAAATCTCCACGAAATAACATTGATGTGTATTTGCAGCCTCCGATCGATGAGCTCAAAGAGCTCTGGGAGAAAGTAGTAGAAACATGGGATGCAAAGGTGAAGAAGAATTTTACACAGCGTGCAGTTCTACTCTGGACAGTAAACAATTTTCCTGCCTACGCGATGCTATCTGGATGGAGCACAAAAGGGAAGTTTGCTTGCCCTTATTGCCATAAGGATACTGATTACTTGTGGTTAAAATTTGGATCGAAGCATTGCTACATGGGGCATCGCCATTTTTTGCCATCAGAGCACAGGTGGCGAAGGAACAAGGTTAGCTTCAATAACAAAGTTGAACACAGGGAGGTTCCAGGGCCGCTGAGTGGTGAATAAGTCTTGTAGTAGTACGAGAGTTTTGAGCAAGTAACTTTTGGAAGGACTACTTGCAAGAAGAGGAAGCAGTGTGAGGAAGATAATAGATGGCACAACTGGAGGAAGAAGAGTATTTTTTTTAATCTTCCGTACTGGTCTTCATTGCTTATACGCCATAATCTTGATGTGATGCATATTGAGAAGAATATATGTGAGGCCTTGCTAGGGACTTTGCTCGAGATAGCAGGTAAAACTAAGGACACTGAGAAGGCTCAACTTGATCTGCAGGATATGAGCATAAGGAAGGATCAACATCCTGTGCTCGAAAAAGGTAAATACATGTTGCCAGCATGGTTGTACAAGTTAAGTCCAGGGATGAAGTAAATTCTGTGCAACTTTCTTCATGATGTTAAGCTGCCAGATGGTTATGCCTCAAATATCAGGAGATCTGTTGATGTCAAAGGTTGTAAGGTAGCTGGACTTAAAAGTCATGACTACCATATTATATTTCAAAAGATTTTACCCTTGGTCGTACGTGACATATTGGCTAAAGATGTAGTGATCCCATTGATCTAGCTCAGCAATTTTTTTAACAAAATATGTTCAAAGGAGCTTGAGGTATCTGAACTTGAGAAACTCTGCAATTCTATTGGAGAGACTCTTTGTTGGCTTGAGATGATATTCCCTCCAGCATTTTTTGATATTATGATGCACTTGCCAGCTCATATTGCTTGGGAGGCCAGATTAGGAGGCCCTGTTTCCTATAGATGGATATATCTAGTGGAGAGATACCTACATACCCTCAAAGGTTATGTGAGGAACAAAGCTTGCCCAGAAGGTTCGATAGTAGAGGGATACATCTCAGAGGAGTGTCTTACATTTTGTTCTCGGTTCTTTGAAGATGTTAGTACAAAGCTTAATCGGCCAGACTGTCGAGAAAGGTGCGCTGTTAGTGAACCACCGTCTGGTTTGAGTGTATTCAGCAGCATGGAGTTCAGTAAGAAGAGAAGTTGTCAGGTAGAGTCTGCATCATCTGATGACCTCCGGATGATGAGACACTACATATTATCCAATTGTGATGAGGCCATTCCATGGATAGAGTAAGCTTCTAGTGAAATCGTATTTCATTTTGTTGACAGCATATGTAATTGACAAGGCCTATGTTCATTTTTCTCGCAGAGAGCATAAGAAAGAATTGAGAGGGAGAAATCCTCCGAATGTTGATAAAAGGCACAGGGAACTATTTGTATCATGGTTCGAGCGTAAGGTGAGTCATTTTATTGTATAATTTGATTATTCATAATTTGTGTATAAATTATTTATGGATAAGAACACTATATATTTGCTCACCTGTTTTCAAATAATTGTGAGCGCAAATCAGCGAACTACATGCACAGGGAAAAGTTAGTGATATGCTATATGATCTAGCTCGGGGTCCGCATCATTGTATTCGTGTGAGCAACAGGTGCTCCATTAATGGTTTTTTTCTTCCGGACAAGAGACATAGAGAAGCATCTAACCACACAGAATAGTGGTGTTGTCGTCCAGGGCGATGGCATGGAATGGTACGGTATCATTAAGAAAATCATCATCCTCGATTTTGCAAATGAAAAGGAAGTCATGCTGTTTCAGTGCGACTGGTTTGATGTTCCTCTAGCACCTAGTAAGATTAAGAGCAAAGGAAGAGGGTACAGTAGAGATGAGTATGGGATTATTGATATTGACACCACCAGGTTGCGCTATGCAGATGACCCATACATCATGGCGAATCAAGCAGAGCAAGTTTGTTATGTGAAATCTGCAAGGAAAAGTAACTGGTCTAGTGTCCTCAGAATGAAACCTAGGAACCTATTTGTCACGCCTGAAACGGAGAACACACCAAATATTGTTGATGATACCGGAGAAGTGGACATGGTTGTCACAGAAGTGGAGCATATGAATATTTCAAATAAAATTCACGATTTGACGAATTGGAGTAGGAATGATGTCGAAGATGCAACAGTTGATGCAAAAGTAATTGAAGAGGCTCGTCAGGCACCGACCACTGAACCGAGTTTTGCTGACATAGTAGAAGACAATGACGAGGATGATGATACCTACATCACAAATGGAGTCGTCGCACCAGCAGTGGACAGTTCCCATGGTGGAGGCGAAGATGATTTTTTTGTGTGAAGTTCATCTCTATTGTGTACCGGACTAGTTAACCAATTGTGTGATGAACAAGTTTGAGTCATATGGTTATGTTATTGTTTCACTTAGGCATATTCAGTAATTGTTGTCGCCTAAACATATTAGTCATAACCAATAGACATTATATAGTTTCTGATTGATTTTATCAGGTAATCACTATACATTCAGATACAACTCAGATATGTAGTAAGTAACTGATTTTTTTCAGGATCAGCGAACAATAGTCATCCAGCCAGTGATTATATAACATGACCGCAATATTAGCCAGTTTCATCCATATACTTGTTCCTTACATCACCAAACAAAAAATGTCGCCAAGGCAGCTCTGTCTAGTTATTTGCCCCGTCTGCCAACTCAGTCGAGGATTTCGATGACGAGGTTGTTTTGGGGAATTTTGGGCCTCGAGGCCTCGCCGCCTGCGCTGTGCCCCTGCCTCTTGGCTGGCGCACTGGCCTTGCTGCCAGTGCTGCGGTTCTCCTTCATCTTGCGTTTGATAGCAAGCCGAAGCTCCTCAGCCTTAGCATGGATCTGATGATTTTGAAGAAAATTACATAGGCAATTGCATTGATGAGGGATGGATTGCAATGGGTATGACAAATATCTCCTTGGTGCGCAGAACCTTGACATGGTCCTCATCGTCGCTGTCCTCCGAGAATTGCGTCGTGAGTGTGATTTTTCCCACTTTGTACACATGCCTCATTCCTTCCTTCAGTTTTACATGCATGCACAAGACATATATGTCAGAGTCAATATCTCGAATATGGAGATGTGTTCATCATCTGACTCACCTCAAATCAACGCGGCGATGTCACTCCCTTTTCCTTCGCCATGGCCCTTGCGGCGGCCGTCAAGGGCACTTCACGGGTCCTCTGTTCATACAACTATGTGATTAAAAATGGTGCTATTATGAGTTTGTGACTGCGCCTTATATTTTTGGCACCCCCTCAAATGCTCACCTCAATCCTGGGAGTTGCTGAGGCGCCCCCAACTTGGATCCCCAGCTTCTTGTTGGATGAGGCGCGCCCAACATTCATCCCCTGGTTCCTGTAGCGGCCGAAGTCGCTTGCTTGGAAACCCGGTGGAACTTCCAATAATCCAATGTTGGGCTATAGAATCGATTTTATGTTACATATAGACATATTAAAATAACTTAACATGAATGACTGCAAGTGCTAAATTAATCAAGGTTACTGATTATATCTCGCAAATCCAAAATAGAAGAGTGCTACTACAGCACATTCCTCATCTATGATACAGATGACAGAGGCTAATATCCACATTCAACTTGATTCTGATACAGATGCTACTATCCACACATTGAACTTGATTATAATACCTACAATCCGCACATTAAAATCAAAACATGCTATTTTGTGCCAAGTAAAATCGACATTATATTCTCTAAAATTGCTACAACAGCGCAATATAGATGTCATCTACTTCTAGTAATCTAATTCAACAGAAAAAACCCCGAATCCATAGCTATAGTAGATGGACCAAATCCATTGTCACAGTAATAAACCCCAAATCGATAGATACAGTAGATGGCCCAAACCCTAAATCGATACTAACCTGCATATTGGGAACGACCGGCACCATGCGCCTCCGGTTCCTCATCATCATTCTCCTCCTCGGGCGCGCGTTGCTGGTCCCATCGGCCGCTATGAACCTTCCATTCCGGTCGTGCCTCTGGTGGGCGGAGTGGTGCTCCACTTCCGGCCGCGCAACGACAACGGCGCGCGTAGGAGGGGAGGCGGAGGCGGCGGCATAGCAGCGGGACCGGGTTGCGATGACCATATCACCGTTGGAGGAAGCGCGACGTCGGGGTGGAATGCGGCGGCGAGCGCGAGGAGGCGATGGGGAGTTGATGGGATAGATTGGGGACGAGAAAGGTGTGGTGAAGTGGCGCGAGACGTGGGAGTGGAATCCGCCGGCGCCGCTTCATTTATGCATGTGTCTCGACTGACTCGTGGGCCTGAAGTGGGACCCAGCATAATCCACAAGCGCGACGCCTTCTTGGCGCGAAGCGCGCGCTGACCCAGCATATTTTCCCAGGAAGGATTCAATTATTATGATCAGCATTGGGACCCATCAATAAGTCACACATCTGAAATACAAAAAAAAGGAAAGACACTCGACCACTCTGGTATCATTCCATTTGCACTAAAACACTATTGACAGAAATTGTGCATGAAATTTGACACTCAAGAGCACAACCATTCAGCAGAGATAAATATATAAAAGATAGATATTAGAACTATAAAAGCAAGATATCTTACAAAGGGTACCACAACTGTGCCATGCAACTTCACTAAAGACAACATTAGTTCGCCAGCAATCTCAAGCACAAAGCTTTCACACAAAAGCAGTACTTAACTGAGTACATAAGTTCTTACGCCAACACATATTTCTACAACTACATAGGTAAAACCATAAATCCTAGCTACGGACCATCTTCTTCAATATTCTTCGCTTGAGGAAGAATCGTCTATGCTTGCGCTTGAGGAGGAGGAGGGAACCAGCGGCTTGAAATACCTCCGCTTGAGGAGGATGCGAAGATTCTCGGCCTTTTTCTTGAGCTGTCATTTCACAAAAGGGCAAGTTAGCATATATATAATTGCAATTTAGGAATCTTAAGGTAGGGGCGCCATATCTCACCTCCTTCTTCAGCGGAATCGAAAACTCTCCAATCTCCTCATCGCTGTCACCGGAGAATGTGCAATGCACTGTAATCTTGGCATTGATCCTGAACTCATAGTTGTGATTAGGAATCTGCAATAAGAAAATAAGAGTCAGCATTAGAATCTCAAACATGACAGATTGCAAGTGCATAATTAATCCCAAATAGTGCAAAACTTATGTAGAATCTATATTAGGCCACATATACTAAGCATTGAAATAATTCAACATTATTGATGGCAAGTGCATAATTAATCCCAAACATTGCAAAACAGATTTAGAATCCAAATTCGGCTACATATACTAAGTATTGAAATAATTCAACATTATTGATTGCAAGTGCATAATTAATCCTAAACAGTGCAAAACAGATTTAGAATCCAAATTCGGCTATATATACTAGGTATTGAAATAATTTAACATTATTCATTGGAATTGCATAATTAATCCCAAACAGTGCAAAACATATTTAGAATCCAAATTCGGCTACATATACTAAGTATTGAAATAATTGAACATTATTGATTGCAATTGCATAATTAATCCTAAACAGTGCAAAACAGATTTAGAATCCAAATTCGGCTACATATACTAAGTATTGAAATAATTGAACATTATTGATTGCAATTGCATAATTAATCCTAAATAGTGCAAAACAGATTTAGAATCCAAATTCGGCTACATATACTAAGTATTGAAATAATTAAACATTATTAATTGCAATTGCATAATTAATCCCAAATAGTGGTCTGAACTATATCCGAAATTAGCCCAAACATGACCACATAAAATAAAAAATTCCAATCTGCCACGTAAAATCGACATTACATTCGCTAAAATTGCAACATACAGTAGCACAATATAGATCTAAACTACGACATGTGGGAGTCTCATTCAGCCAAAAAACCCCAAAATCCAGAGCTACAGTACATGCACCAAGTCGCAATTAAAAAAACCCCAAATCCAAACCTGCACGACGAGAGGCTGTGTGTGGCCGTCGCGTGGCGCGAAGCCAGGAGGTACATCCAGAAGCCCGACCTCGTCGTCCTTGTCCTTCTCCGGTTTGGGGATGATGAGAGGCACCACCGGTTCGTCTTCCGCCTGGCTGCGCCTCTGGTTCATCGTCGTCATCCTCCTCCTCCGGTGCGCGTTGCTGGTCCCATCGTCCGCAATGAATCTTCCTTTCCCGGTGCACCTCTGGTGGGTGGAGTGGTCCTCCACTACCGGCGGCGCAACGACATTAATGGCGGCCGTAGGAGGGGAGGACGGCGCGAGGGCTCGACCATGGATGCGGCAGTCCTCTGCATCAGTGCTAGATGCGCGGACCATGACGGCGATGGCGAAGCGAGTCATCGAAAGCGAGGCGGCGAGAGCGAGGCGGCGCCTATCATGAGTTGATGGGCCAGATTGGTGAGGGAAGGGGCGGACAAGGGGTGAGACGTTTGTTGGGGTCGAATCCGCCGCGCCGCTTCATTTATGCATATAAAGGGACACATTTAGTGATCTGTCACTGACTCGTGGGGCCCAGCACCATTGGACCCACGCGTCAGAGAGGCATCTGAAAACTGACCCAGTTGGGTATATTATGTATGTTACCGGAAGAGGAGGGGCAAACTGCATGCATTGTTGACCAGTGCCTTTGACCTTTCTGTGACTATAGGCTGTGTGACTAAATGGTGGGTCCGACTTGTGCGAAAGGAAGGTTCTGCAAGAATTGGGTATAAGGACGGATCAACATCCAGTTCTTGCAAAAGGAAAATACGAAAATTTGCTAGTACCATATACAGTATGGCCAAACATCCCAGATTTGCAAAAGCAGAATTGTTCTTAAGGTACCATATATAGTACTGGCAACATCCCAGATTTCCTAGTTTTCCAACACTAAACAAACAGACCAAAGATTGCACAAGTAGAAATTGTATCTCCTTCGGTTCTGGTCGCTTCCTCCTCCACTTCACTCGTCATCAGATTCCAGAGTGTATAGCTCACACCTCTCATGCTTGCGCTTGACTGCAATGCGAAGAGCCTCCGCCATTTGATAAATCTGCCATTGGAAAATGGGGTCACAGTAATAAGCATTTAGAGTAGGTCATCAACTGCATGCATGCCAATTGCAAAAAATAAGATTTCTGTTAATTTATCAGAACTGGTCACGTTATTGCCTAGATGAACCTACATTTGCTAAAACAATTACAAATCTCGTAGCCATGTTTTACTGAAAGGGTAGGAACATCACCTGACGAACCGACTTAGTTGGTCCAACGTATTCGTCTTCATCACTACCATAATTAAGCATCATCTTCAATTTGATCTTTGGGAAACACAACTCATACTTCTTTCCTTTGGTCTGAATTACAAGAAAATCAGGTGCACAATTAGAAAGCAAATTAAACATTTTAACTCAACTAGTAATGTTGCCCTCACCTCAATCAAGGTTCCTGGTAGGCCAGGGGTGTCCACGCCCATCACCGTGTCGTCGTCTGTCTTTGGTATGAATTCGGTGTACAAGTGGCGAGTCATTTTCTAGAATAAATCAATTTTTACAAGTGTTTAGTAACAGACAGGGCCATCTCCAGAGATTTGGGGACTCGAAGCGAAATTAAAATGGGGCCTGAAATAATGTGTCTACTAAAAGGCATCATTCATCATTCATAGAGTAAATCTTGGAGCAATTCATATATCAGAAACTAATTGCTAGATGAACTACAAGGGCAACTACAGAAACAAATCAATTGTTAATAAAATTGCTGAATTGTGTCATTGTTTAATCGATCATGTATCAACTCACTTACCCTGAATCAATATTAAATGTTGTTATCTTAAATATACCTACAAAGCACTTACGTACTCGTTTAATTTATCATGCACCGAATATCGTCAATTTTTAGTATCAGATTGCAACAGTAATGTAAAATAGATGCATCTAGCAAATGTGAATCCAGAAAAAATGAATCTTCCAATTGTGAATCTTGATCTTATAGATGCATCGTAGTGAGACTGTCAAACATCCAATTTAATACTACAAAGATGGTTGAAAGGGTATGGCTCACCTTGTTCTTGCTGTGCGACGACGAGGCTTCGGCGGTTACTAATATTCCTTCCTTCCCGGGGCGGCCCGCTCGTATCTTGCTCGAAAGCCCTGTGGCACGACGGGGACTACGAGAGTGATGGCGTGGTCCAAGTCGACGAAGACCTATGCCTCCACGGCATGGCGGCCGCTCCTTCGTGGGGTGGATGAGGGGCGGCGCTGCCTCGACGGAGCCACCAGACTTGGAGGGGTGGATGAGGGGCGGCGCTGCCTCGATGGAGCCACCGGACTTCGAGGGGTGGATGAGTAGCGGCGCAGCCTCGATGGAGCCACCGGACTTCGAGGGGTGGATGAGGGGCGGCGCTGCCTCGACGGAGCCTCCGGACTTCGGGAGGAGGGAACACTAGCTTCTTGCGACTGCATGCAGGAGGTGCGCCTGCGACGGGCCATCCTCGCAATGTAGCTGGGTGAGGAGGCGGTGGGTGTCAATGGGAGGGGTGGAACCGTGGAAGGTAGGCGGCGACGACGGAGGAAGGAAACCCCAGTGAGGAAGGAAACCCGCGAGATTGATGGGACGTGAACTTGGAAGATGGCAAAAAGGCAACTGTGGGCGAGACGATTGAGCTTCTAATAAAGCAATGGGGGCACGACAGAGGGACTCAAGTGGCAGACTGGTGGGTCCCTGTGAGGCAAAAGGCCCACATGTAAGTGGGGTCACCGCTGATGTTTCCCTCCAAAAGTTGAAGCCCTTTTGCCTACGACATGTGGGACCCAGCGGCATCACCGCGTGGGTCGCGGCGCACACTGACAGGTGGCTCGGCTAATCATTGTTGTACTTTGATTCATAATGAAAACTTTAAATTATTTTGAAATTGAACTCGCTGCCTTCAAATGCCTAAGCTACTAGAGTTTGAAAATTCAACAAAAATGTTTCTGGAAAGATTAAAGTAGAGGTAACAATCTAAGATATGGAACACCCTTGGATCTGCTATGGTTTGATCACAACTCAAAAAGAAAAACAGCCCAAACTGAATGTTCCACTAATTTTAGAGACCAGGAAAAAACCGTAAAAATTCATTAAAAATATCACAAATTCATCATTTTACATCTAGTATTTGTATAAAATAACATGAGGCATACTTGGGTCATAAAATTGAAACTTGCTTTACATGATGATGAATATTGTATAAATAAATATGCATACACTTAAATGAATGTTCCACTAATTATGCCCAAATGATGCTTACGATGGTCAAATGTTCCATTCAAACTCATATCTTGGAGATACTTAAAAAAAGTGCAAGTTTGATAGGGATAATTCAAACTTATATCTCAAATTTATGATATAGTAATTTAAATAACATCTTAATATGGTCTAAACAATCTATAAATATATGTGGTGACCTAATTTGGGTCCCTAAACATTACATAAAAATTTCAAATGGTTACGATAAAGGAAGAATTTACATTGTGTACAAATGCCTACACCTCTCACATAGTTCCATACAATGTTACTTGAACATTGAAGTTTTCCATACTTATCAACATGTTCGAACTCATATGCATGTCAAATTTGAACATAACCTTGTTCTCACCTTAATATTACAAAATACAATGTTGTATAAAGTAATGGTTGTGGAAAACAAAGGCGTTTTCTATCTGACATTTAGAGGAAAAAAGATAAGGCATAGAAATTGGATCTACGAAATAGAATGTGTAATTAAACACATCATTGACGAAAGGAGACTGATTTTAGAAAAAATCAACAAAAATAACCATCAAATTTGGATTAAGTATGACGGAGAAATACCAGTTACAAATTTAATTCTAGATTAAAAGGATAAATACCAACTCTATCTGCATCCCATAGAACTGGACTAATCGCGTGCCCACACCTAGCAAGGCTTGAGCATTGCCCGATGTATGTATACTGGACAGCAGATTGTCTTTGTCGCTGATATGTGGGCCATGTCTGAGCCAAGACGTGGCTGGGTCCATGCGTCAGGGACATAAGGGTATTAAATTCTGGAGGACTGTCCCCACCCACTCCAAACATAACAACCGGCGCCGTCCCTTCGCCTCCCATTCGCCGCTCTACAGTGCAAAGTTCGAAAAGTTTGATCAGTTCGCAAACCACCCCACAGTCGAGCCCCCATTGCAATCCCATCTAGCGGAGGCCTGCAGAGCGAAGATGGACTCGACCTCATCGACGGCAGAGTCCAGAGCTCCGGCACGCCTTCGTGCAAGGAGTCGGGCGCCGAAGCCCGCATTGGCAGCAGTGATAGCATTCAGGAGCACAGAGACGGTAGCTGCAGAGGTTGCGGGTCCGGCGGCTTTGGAGTGGGCGTCACGGGAGGCCATCCCCGATGTTCTGCCAGGGTTCAGGAAAGAGGATGCCGACCCCGCCCAGATGGCCTTGAAGCACAAGGCCGACGAGGGTTTCCTGCAAAACTCCAACAACAAGAAGGCCAGGAACAATGGGGCTTCGTCGGATGACGAGGAATAGTAACAGCGCAGATGGCCGGATTTTGATTGGGAACGTCTGGTAAGAATTGTTCCCCCTACCAAATCGCCCCCTTCACAATTGGAGAACTCATTATTTAAGTAATTATTAATAATTTAAGTGTATTTATTCTACAAGTCTCTTGATTATTTAGTGTATTTATTGGCTAATATACCATGGTGACAGTGTGCAGGGGGGTGATTACATAATTTTGTATTAATTCATGTCTCTATTTCTTAATTTAGGGATTGGAGCCGAAGGTGACATATGAGCTCAACTTTCCGCGAATGAGGATTTTCGCGGAATGCTATGATGATAGCGATGAAGAGCACTGCCGGCCCCATACGCATAGGGCCCCTCCTAACGCTGAGGTAATTGCTTCATTCCCTCTGTTCCAATAGTTCCATATGCCAATATTGTTGTAATTATCTCTAATAATGCATACTTCTAACATGTCAGATCGAGGCTATGGTGGAGGACCTTTGCGTGACGATCAAGCGTTGGGTTTATTTATTCCCATAGGATAGGATTCAAGTTGAAGCTGTAGGATAGGAGCCATGTTTTAGCTTTTGTGTAATGTCCAAGTAGGAATCATGGCTTTTGTGTAATGAACTAATGACCAAGTACGTTTGATGCTACTGTCAAGTCCTTTTGTGTAATTTTCAAACATAAAGCTTTGTTACATAACAAAGTTAAATAATGTCCAAAATTTATACCACGTATTATTACAACTTGTACAAAAAGGGAACCTAACCACGACAACTCATGAGTTTGAAGGATAATTAGCATTTTCAACCATACACAATAAATATATGCATACATTGACAAGTACTCCGTACTATTTGAGAGCTGGGTGATCCAAATAACCATGGTGCTTGCTTTTGCACCCGGTGCTCTAAATAGAATAATATTTATTAGAGACAGCTTGTGGTAGGAAAGGTATTCTCTGGAGACAGCTCTAATAAATGCACCATGACACAAAAGCAACTACAGTTTTCATCCCAAAAATTTACACCTAAAAACGTCACACCGAATGTTTGAGCACATGCATAGAGTATTAAATAAGATCTATTTATAAAACTTTTTGCACAGATGGATTGTAAATCGCGAGATGAATTTAACGAGCCTACTTAATCCAAGATTTGCAACAGAGATGCTACGGTAATCATCCACTAATTATGAATTTATCATGGATTAATTAGCCTTAGTAGATTCGTCTCGAGATTTTCAATTCATCTGTGTAAAATTTTTTGTAAATAAATTTTAATTATTACTCCAAATTAGCAAGAATTTGTGGCCAAATGATCTAAACAACTAGTACCATCTACTATGCACTGTCTCGTGGTCGACAGGAAGGTCAGGCGGCGTCTTGGGAAGGAACCGTCTCTGCACCCTGTCTGATCAGTGCTGACCTCTGCGCGGCACCCTTTTGCCCAATTGCCGAAGCAATGTACTAGGCTCTGCAGCGGTGCAGTGGCGGAGGCACACTGCTTGCTGGAAAATCATTCCATAAGATCTTGATAGGTCCTCACCCAAAAAATTTTGGTAATAGAATCTTGCCATTTTGAAGTACTAAATTAAATATATTTACAAATTTTTTTGCATGGATGGGTTGTAAATCGTGAGACGAATCTAATGAGCCTACTTAATCAATGATTAAACCATAATTAGGGATAGTTACTGTAGCATCAATGTTGCAAATCATGGATTAAGTAGGCCCATTAGATTCATTTCGCGATTTACAACCCATCCGTGCAAAAAACTTTTATAAATAGACTTCATTTAGTACTCCATGCATATGTCCAAATATTCGATGTAATGTTTTTGGGTTTACAAATTTGGGATCTAAACACACCCAAAATTGTAGCTATAAATTACATATGTACCCCTATAAAATGTAATCACTGCACCTTGGGTGAAGAGAACCATAGGTACTCTAGTCTAGTTTCTTTATATTGATATAAAAAAATAAACTCTAAAATATGTCTACAACAATTTATATGCATCCTCTCGGTCGCTTGTGGGCCCTGCCTTGCCAGGCCCACATGTCAGTGGCTTTGGATGGGAATAACTGCTATGTTGCCAGTTTCTTTAGAAGCCAAACTGCCTCGTCGTCCCGTCCTTTCGCCTTTCTTCCCCCTTCCCCTAATACGTCCCCTCACAAACGGGGGTTTTTCACCTTCTTCCTCTCGCCAGACGCCGCCGCATCGCCTCTTTCTCGGCATCCCGACCCTGTAACAATCTAAATTGAGGGGAAGAGTGCAAGAGGGCAGCGGCGACCATGGATTCATCGTCAAGGAGAAGGAGTTCACCGCCGTTGCTGTTGCTGCCAGAGGATCTCATCATCCGGATCCTCCTTCTCCACCTTGAGGACCGGCATGGGATGACGTCCTCGACCCGGTACGTGGGGCTTCGTCGCGTCTGCGCCATGTTCCGGCAAATCTGCGACTCCCCCGAGGTGCTCCACCGCCTGCAGCTCTGGGGCATTCGTCAGTACGTGAGGCGGTGGCCCGGCGTCAGTTGGTCGCGCTTCGAGGATCGCTTGCGCCTCGCCGGTAATCGTGAGGCCATCTGCATCGCTGGGATGCAGATGTTGATGGAGCGGCGGGATCTCGCCGGAGGGCAGGCGCTCGTCAACCAAGCCGCTATTGCTGGGGACTCCTGCGCAGCGTAGTTCTTGGCGATGCTACGGTACCATCGGAACCCCGTGGACCCCGATGCGCTGGTGGTGCTCCACACAATCAGCGGCGGCCCGTCGCAGGTTGTCGGCCGATGCGAGAACCGCGGCCTGCCGGGACTGCGCCACTCGGTCCAGCGGGACCTCGAGATCATTGCATCCCGGCTCTGGCTTCCGGACCGCGATGTCGACCTGCTTGTTGATGATACCCACGTCTGCACATGGGCGGAATGCAGGCGCTATGGAGATGGGACCTTCATCATCCGTTACTGCTACGCAGGGTCAGCTAGGTGGAGTACGACCTCTGGACGTGGCGCATGAACAGCCAGGTGGAGTACGCCGTCAGCAGGATGTGAGCCGCGTGGAGATGGTTCAATTTGTTTGCTTTAATTTGTTTCGTTTTCTCTTGTTTGAAACTGGTTTGCTCTGTCGTTTTGTATATTATTTGTCTGTGATATTCTGGTGATGTGTCATATATCTATTTGATATTGTGAAATTTGAAACTCAGTTCAGTCTAATTTTAGTCTTATATTCAAACTTGAAGGAAATCATTCATTTCCATAACAGAACCATACATGAACTAGCATGTTAGTCTCATAGTACTACTCCAAAACAGAACGCGCGCAAGGAAGGCACCTTCTGGTCAACGCGACGGGTCGTCATCCCATCATGGTCTGCGCGACAGGTCATCGTCCCATCCCCCTGGTCAGCACTCTTTGTGACTGATAGATGCAACTTGACCAATTGATGTGGCGTACAAAAAAAACTCTATAAAATTATTTAGAGTGGGGATGAGGACGATCTGCAGGCATAGTGCAAAAAGACCTCCCTGCAAGTAGCATTTACGATGCACATTTAAAAAAAACCCAACACTTTGGAGTGTTCATCTTCTCCTTCAATTTCCACTACAATGATCATATGCACATACGATGAGATACTCATCATCCCTCTAACATTCATAGAAAAATGCACCTCACAGTATTAAAAGACTGCATATAGGTTAGGATTGCCTAGACACCAAATGTCGTTGGCAACTTCACCTTCATTGCCGTGTCGTAACTTAGTGTACGCAATGCTAAGACATATTTCTATTAAGGTACAAAATCGAACTGGATACACTCGACGAAGTTGAATTCATTTGCTTTGTGAACATTTTCCAAGAACTATGCAAAAAAAATCAATTGATTCGGACAAGAATTGAGAAATCTATACAAGTTTAAAGTTTTCATTATGAATCAAAGTACATCAACGATTAGCAGAACTGCTGGTCAGTGTGCGCCGCGACCCACGCGGTGATGCCGCTGGGTCCCACATGTCGTAGGCAAAAGGGCTTCAGCTTTTGGAGGGAAACATCAGCGGTGTCCCCACCGAATTCCCAGTAGTTGTGCCCACCCAAAAGCCACTGACACATTGGCCCCAGTAGCCAAGGCCCACAAGCAAGAGACGTCACACAGCATGGCACTCGATTCGCCGACCAGGAGAGGCGCCTTCTGCACGTGCGGATGTGGCTGTGGGATTGTCAAGCGGGTCCCACCTTGTCCATGAGTTGTGCACTCAGTTGTTCACTCACGTTCATGTTTTTTTTTTTGGATTCATAATGAAAACTACAAAAATGTAAAGATTTGTCATCTGTATTCCAAATCATGTGTTTTTTTCCTAAATTCTTAGGAGAAGATCATCTATCACTTCGAGGCCATTGCATCATGTTACACTAGTTTCATTTACTAGTTTAATCAAAAAAATGTTTCATTTACTAGTTTGTTATAAATAGATTATCCTAAAGACTTTGTATTTTGGCAATGTGCTTTTGTTTTTAAGCATAACTTACACCTTCCTGGAAGTTGCATTTACGATGCACCTTTAAAAAGAACCAACACTTTGGAGTGTTCATCTTCTCCTTCAATTTCCACTATGATCATATGCACATACGAGATACTCATCATCCCTCTAACATTCATAGAATAATGCAACATATGTGTCAACATTCATAGAACTTATTCGGAGATGCGTGCTTCGTTTTGTAAGCAACATACGTGTCAACTTTTGCGAATCACACCCAATTTTCTATCGCAATCTCCACATATGATATCTTGATATCACGACAAATCTCATGATTTTCAGACTTTGTTTGCTTTTATAAAATTTAAAAGCCATTCAGACACACGGTCATGGTCGTGTTTCCTAGATAATATGTTCGAAATTTATTTTTATTCTATATCGTTGTTCACTCAATTCATTCTATTATTTGAACAACTGATGACCAATTAGCAAAGATGGGACCTGCATGAGAATCCCAGAATCGAAACCGCACGCGAGGGAATGGGCGCACTTCCTGGTGGGCGCGTCGCGTTCCGTTGTCACGACTTCAATGCTTCGTCCGACTTGTTTGTGGGCCCTGTCTTGTCAGGCTTACAGGTCAGTGGCTTTGGATGGCAACAACTGTTGTGTTGATAGTTTCTTTACGAAGCCGAACGGCCTCCACGTCCCTTCGCCTTTCTTCCCACTTCCCCCAATACGTCCCTTCGCCTTTCTTCCCACTTCACCTCATCCCTTTGCCGTCATTGCGCTCTTGCCCTCTTTTTGTCATCGACCATACCGACCAGAACCTCACCCTCCTCTCGTCGCTGGGCGGCATATGGCGCCTGCGAGATCCCTCGCCGACCTTCCTGAGGAGATGCTCATCCACGTCGCCGCCCGCGTCTTGGCCTCGTCCGAGAACCCCATGGACGATCTCTGTCACCTCTGGGGCACTTGCTCTCTCATGAGAGACAAGGTGTGCGGCACGGCGCTGGTGCGCCACAGCCTCAACCTGAGGCTGGTGCTGCAGCAGTCGGCCGACGCGGCAATCAGCGAGCGACTGATCGTGAACACCCACGGCGCGGGCAACCTGGAGGCGCTCTTCATCATGGAGATGAGGGTCGTCTTCCGACAGCACGGCGGGGCTCTTGATGGGTCGCTCGACGATCTCGATTGGGCTGCCCGACGGGGCCACAAGCCGGTGGCGTTCCTGCTCGCTATGCTCCTGTGGTGAGCAAATCGTGCCGCCGAGCACGACCTCCGGGCCAAGGAACTCCTGGCGGAGGCGGCGGACGACCACCCGGCGCTCGCCATCTTGAACGACCACGGGGTTGGTCTTCTGAACGAGCACATCTTGGACACGCTGTGGAGATACGTGTGGCCTAACTGGCACCAGGCCTTCCCCGTGCCTGAGCCAGTGCCTCGCACGGTTCACCATTGCACGTACCCGTACCCGGTGCAGGTCGGATGGGTCGACGAGGGCTGGTGCGGCAAGCCCGTCGGCCATGTCGGATGGAACGAGTGGTCGAACTACTGCAGCGAGGAATGCAAGATTCGTAGGTTGTGCGAGTCCATGTTCCGCATCTTCCACCCTCATCCTTAGCATGTTTATGTACTCCTGCAAGTTATGTTATCCGTATGCCCTTTTATCATGTTATATTATGTTTCATTATAGACTCCATGAGAACACTATGCAATGATCTCCATGACATACTTAAATTTTTTCCAAAAATGTACAAAAAAGAACCACCTGATTTTGGGAAGAAATGATAAAGATATACATGTTACTAGATTTCATTACAAATCAAAATAAAAAATATGAAGACGAGTGAACAGTCGATGAACAACTGACCAAAAATCCATGCGCCGACATGTGGGACCTGCATGTCAGAAGCACAGAAGAAAGCGCGCGTGAGGAATATGCCTCTTCATGTACACCGGGCATCCGCTTCGTAGTGGGCCATTTCGGAAATTCGGCCCAGTAAGGTAGGCGCGTGGCAGCCGAGGAATAACAAGCGTTTTAGTCCCACCGTGGCTTCGTACAAAGAGAAATACCTAGTTAAATACTTGGTCACTGGCTCCGCTTCGAACTCACTTACATACGCCTCTATCAGCTCATATGGCCTGTGGTGCAACGTCTCGTGCCTACTGCATCTGGTCCCTGGGCCGTGCCGCCTGCAGTGCCTCGCGCGCTCGCAGCAATGCCCCTGGATATGTGGCGCAGCAGCTGCCGTGCGATCGTTTGCGGGGCTTTTTTTCCTCAAACTGACTTATCTGGGTCCCAATTGTCGGAGAAGCAAGGTGATCCCCTTCTTACTTATCTGGATCCACATGTCAGAGTAAAGAGATGAACTGGGTCCTATTTTCGCAGCTCATGAAGCTTGGATATTTTGAACTCATGAATTGATATTTTGCCAATGTGACAATAATGAGATACTAATCAAGGACCATATACATTTTTTTGGAATGCATTACCTTAATATCACTTCAAGGACCATATGTATATCATCAGTGATAAGATACTAATTAATCATCCAACCCACATTAATGCTCAAGTGAATAGAAAATGCATTGTCATATATATGCTACATATCTTAAAATGCATTAAATGAAAATATAATGTCATGTGATGTGCATTGTAACAAAACCTCATAACACATACATCATAGGATGAGAGACCTTGGATGAACTAAACTGTATGCATTGTAAGAGAAACTTGGATATATAGCTACTTTCATTTTATACAAACTTTCAAAATACCCTCACTTGGATCTCTACATGTAAAAAGATTCCAACTATATTATAGAGATGATATGAGTCTTGTGTAAAGAAAACGTGGTATGTTACATAATAATATTATAGAGGAGACATGAATAAATACCAAATATGTGTACACATAGCTACGTTGTATGTACTCTATGAAGTTTGCACGTATAAATTTTGTAATCGTACATTGCAATGTCTAAAATTTGAATGTTCTGTTCAATTTTGGTTGAAAATCGCAGTATTATGGTCAATCAACTCGCTTATTAGTTCTGCCAATATATTTTCCCTCCAACAAAGTTTCACCACCCGAATTATTTCGTTTCAATTCCCGCCAGTTTTCTTTTCTCCTTTATTGTCTCAGCTCTAGTACTTGGAGTTCAAAATTCCTGCCTATTTTTTTGGTTAACTGCACACCCCCTTTATCCCGGCCGAGCGATCCCACCACTTTCCCCCGTAACCCTTTGCGCTTATTTCGTAAAAGTCCAAGACTGCCAACCCTTCATCTGCCTAGCTAGCGGCGGCGGCGGTGGCGGCGGCGGTGGCGGCGGCGGCGGCGGTGCGGCGAAGAACCAGTACTCCTACAACCATGGCACCTCCATCGCGCACCAGCACCGGCGATGACGAGGACGCAGCTTACATACGACATCTACGTACACTCCCGATCGATAAAGCTGATTTCGACGATCGAAACCTGGCCAGGTATGAAACATTATATCATGCACCAACGATTTGTTAGCGTACCCGGATTCGTTTGCGTTCTCCCTCCATGCATGCCAGTTTCTTGTGTTTCGTAGATCCATAAGAACAGACTCACGGATCTGGCCAAGAGTTGAAGGGGGCCTAATGTCTTCTTCCATCCTAGATCCAGTCCACTCCCTCCCTCCTCTACGACTATGTTTTCTTGTTCTACCACTCGCGGATCTGGCCAGGAGTTGAACCGGGTTGAGCAGTTTGGATTTTGCTTCGGTCCCCATTTAGTTTGGTGGGAAATGGTTGCACTAGCTATTCGTTTGATTTGGTTTGGTTTTAGAAAGAAAATAGTTTGGTTTGGTTTGGTTTTAGAAAGAAAATAGTTTGGTTTGGGCTGGTTTGATTTGATGTTTGTAAGGAAAATGGTTCGGTGTGGATTTAGTCTGGGTTATAACCCATTAGCAGCCGCACCACCTTTATGTAACACTTAGGTCACATATTTTACTTCCCTAATTCATAATATATATTGTCAACATGTTTCCATATTTTTTTTGTGTACAGAGAACATTTGATAGGTGAAAAGTGGGATGTTGAATTCCACTGCTTGCCTACAGCAAGACAGTCGGAAGAGAAACTGGTCATTGGCACTATGGACAGGGATGACATATCATTTGCTAACCTGCTTACTATAAAAGCTGAGCTTTGCTATGGTACCCGGGACTACTTGTACTACAAGAATAGATATGGTAATGATAGAGCAACTTATGAGGAATTAGATATCCTGAAAAATTTAGACGACGTAATTGGAAACATGGAGCACGAAAAGAAAATTAGGATATTGTTGACATCCGAGGAACTACAAAAACGAAGTGTGCCAATTACACCCCTGAAACGATCGAGCGTTAATGAGAGTGATGACGATGAGGATGGTATGGACGAGGAGGAGAAGGAGGAGGAGGAGGAGGGGGATGATTTTGAACTTGATGCATACAAAGATTGGCTCATGGCCGAAAGCTCTGAAACAGGTAATACATATATATTGTCTCTGGTTCACTAAAGAATAGTGAGGTTTACTAACTTACTTATTATTGTTCGTTACTTGCAGATCTGCGAGATGATTCCAGGGAAGAAACTATAAAAACATTCACTGAATGGTTAAGACACCAAGGCCATCTAAAAGACATCAGTACTTATTTGTTCTTTTGCACTTCCAATTTCTAATGAAATTTGTGAATGTACTTAGTTCATCTGTTATCCAATTTTTTGGCAGTGTGTTATAAAGCATTCGAGAAGCGACGCGCAGAACCTAATGATGCAAATGGTAGCAGTGACCCACCTCCGACAGAATGGCCACGTCATGCTAGGAAAATAAAGAAGCTGAAAGGTATATGATTGCAAACTAGCTACAGTCTTTATTCTTCAGTAGTTAATATAAACTCTTATGTCTATACTATTAGATGGTGGCAAGAAAACTGGGCGTGGTACCTTGAAATGGATTGCTGTAGTGGCCAAGAGAGAGATGCATCAAAAACTAAAAATTGAATTTTCCGCAAAGCGGGGTGGTCCATGTGGAGAAAACAGGCGTACATTTGTGGATGAAGTGGTTATGTTTACAAGGAAAAGGGCTCCACTAATTGGAGTTAGACAGTGGAAAGATGTGAAAGAAAATGTCAAAACTAGTATCACACATGCAGTTATGGCATGTAAATGACACATGCATATTTATTCATTTATCTCATGCATATATAGTGGTAGACACTTCATCAGCTACCTACAAAGGGTTGAACTAAAAATATCTATTTTCTTTCGTACAGTTATGTTGGGATATCGAAGACACTGATGAAATGAAGCAAAAGATTTGGAAGATTGCACAACAACGCTACAAAGGATGGCGAGCCACTTTTAGTGCAACCTACAAGGCATTCAACACTTATGATGAGAGGATGAAAAACAGGCTTGAAGACTTAGACATTGTGGAGTGGCATTATTTGATCACGTACTTTGGATCTAAGAAGTTCAAGGTACTACACTACTTTACAAACCTAATTACAGAATCATCAGTTCAAATTTACATTGATAAACATTACTCATTTGCTGGGTGCAATTAGTTAGCAGCCAGAACTCTTCAAATCGATAGAATTTGAGAACAAATCATCTGATGGGTTCCAAACCATACTCGCAGTGCAGTTGGGAAAATGTAAATACTTCTTACATTGTTTTTCACTTCCAATACATAAAACAAATAATATGGTATTAAAGTCATTTCATATGGCACTCACAGAGAGATAGAGTAGCTGGTGCAGAGCCAAGTACTTTGCAACTCTTTAACTTTACGCACACACGACAAGGAATATGGTCTGGACACCTAGCAGAAAAAATTTACATGAGTAATTGTTCGATCATAATCATGCTTCCACACTATATTTTATTATTTCTGTTAGAGCATTACATAAACTGCACCTTCCATTGTCTCTTTCCCTCAGTCTCAGACATCATGGAGACTGTCGATGTCGGAATCCAACGAACAGGAAGAATCAACAAGTGCCGCAGCTGACCCCGTTGAAGAAGACCAAGCTTTCCAGGAAACGTACCTAGAAGCAACAGGAGCCAAATCTTCCAAGTCACGTGGCCATGGTTACATGTCGACTCACAGTAACAAACGAATCCCTCAGGACAGACTTGAAGATCAGGCAAAAGAGATTCAGCGACTTCAACAACTGATGGCACAGAAAGATGCCGAGAAGGAAGCAGAGAAGCAAGAGCTTGCAGCAAAACTTAAACAGGAACTGATGCAGGAGGTCAGAACAATGATGGCACAAAATAATAATCTGCTGCCAACAGAAAAGTTAATGCATGAAATCAGATTGTACAATTTTCTTTATAATGTCCTGAATTAACTAGCATCAAGATACTGAGCAACTATAATTGCCTATGGTTGAGGTTTACTGCTACACGACTGCGGCCAATCTCTTACTTGCCTAATTATTGCACACATATAGGCTATCACTGCATCGAACAATACGGCAGCAGATGAACATAGGAGCGCTGAGGTAAACATTCCCGTTGCACCAATTGAGAATGGAGGTAGGAGCGCTGAGGTAAACATTCCCGCTGCACCAACTGAGAATGGAGGTAGGAACGCTGAGGAAAACACTAGTAATGTTGAAACACCAGCACAGCCTCCAGAGCGCCATCTGAACCAGGTACGTGATGAATTAGAACTATTCGTATCACCATGTTTTGTGCATTCAGATAGAGGCAAAATTAATTATTGCCACATTACAATGCAGATTGGGCAACAAAGTCAAACCACAACAGAGAAAGAAAATGTTCCACCTCGTAGATTAAAGGAAACATCTAATATTTCTAAGAGTCTGTTCAACAACGATAAGAGTGCGAAAGCTGCAGCAGCTAATAATAAGACATACATTACTCCCCAGCAGCTGCTTAAAAGGAGATCAAATAGAAAAAGACAACAGCAGGTAAGGAACTACCGTTTTACTTTTGCAAACATGTACAGTCCATAACTTTGTCATCTCACTATGAACCATGTTTCCCTTAAGCTGCAGGAGAATCAAGGTTCGACTGCAAACTAAGACTAATCATTGCACGCTTCCGACATCTTTTGATGTGTGCATCAGCTTTGAGATTTGCAATCGCCAGGCCAATGGTTATGATCAATGGACATCTGTTCTTATGTTATTTTAATATATATATGTGCACTTGAGACTAGATGTTGCTTTATGTTGTAGACATTATTGGTTTTATGTCTACAAAGAAGTTTGCATTTGAATACATTATGGGTTTGAGCCCTGCTTGTTTGTAATCCCTGGATTCTTATTTGATGCTTTGATGATTGGAATTGTGTTTTGCATCAATTTCTATTATATTTGGATTTGTTTTGATATTGGCACGATTCATATGGGCGTTGGGATTTCCTACACAGAATATAGCAACGAATCGTATCATTGACGGGATAGACACCAAATAAAATGTGACAACTCGAACTGCCGTTGGGATATCTTATAACGACATAGCAACGCCTCATACTATTGTTGGGACATCCTATAAGTATATAGCGACGACTCCAAGTGACGTTGTGATATCCTCTAAGGATATAGCAACAGCTACAACTGGCGTTGTGATAACCTACAAGGATATAGCAACAGCTGCAACTGGCGTTGTGATATCCTCTAATGGTATAGTGACAGCTGCAACTGGCGTTGTGACATCCTCTAAGGGTATAGCGATGCCAATATCTGGCATTGTGATAACCTCTACGGATGTAGCGACGACACATTCTGGCGTTGTGATATCCTCTACAGAAGTAGCGACGACACGACCTGGTGTTGTGATATCATCTAAGGGTATAGCGACGCCAATAACCGGCGTTGTGATATCCTTTATGGATATACCAACGACTCTTCCTAGCGTTGTGATATCTTCTAAGGATATAGCCACGACAAGTCCTGGCGTTGGTATATCCTTCAAATGTATAACGACGACTTCAAGAGGCGTTGTGACATCCTCTTAGGATATAGCCACGGGTAACAAATCGTTGCTATATCTTACAAGGATATTGCAACACCATATGAGTTATTGCCACACCTGGATATCGTTGCAATATATGCTATTGCAACCGAAATCTTCTATTGCACTAGTGCGTGATTGCATCTAACCTACGTGGTTGCAAAATCAACTATAGAAACCCTCGCACTAGTTAGCGCGATGACCAAGGTCGTTGCTTCAACAACATATTGCCACACCGACCGTCGTTGCAACAAACCTGCATTATCCCAACTGAAACAGTGCGATGAGATAGTCTATTGCCACCCGGTATATGCGACGCCCAGATTCTTTTCCCAACGACCGAAAATTTGTTGTTTTTCCTTGATATTGCAATGAAAATGGGCTTATTGCGACGATTTTGGGGCGTCGCGCAACGTGCATTTCCTCGTAGTGGCTTCGGCTTCACGCCGGGGTGGCACAATCCCGAAGAAGCTAAACACTCGGTTTTTCTGAGTGCCCCCGAGCTTTTCCACCAGCTTCTTGAACTCCACGTTGCCCACGGGGCCAACGACTTCGTCAGCAGCGGTCTCGATGGCCTTCGGGTCGACATCTGCAAACAAAGATGAAGACAACAATTAAAAAAAATTGGGAGAAGCGTACCATCACGGCCAATGCTAAAGCATGCTCTGAAGTCAGGCATAGGGATGCCTTCGATCCATTTCTCTTCGGGCGCCCAGGAGGTACACTTCTCGGACGGGGAAGCACTGGCACGCCGAGAACTCTTCGACGATATCTCGGGTGCTGAAGCTCTTCGTTACCTCCCTCAGCAAAGCCACAAAGGCATTAGCCTCCGCGGTCTCTGGCGCCGCGTCCACCAGCGTCTTCCCGAGCACGGGAATCCTCTCGACCCACAAGGGGCTGGTGTTCATCTCCGGGTCCAGGCGGATCTTGTGGTAGAACCAAAAGTTGGCCCAATCCACCGGCCACTTGTTCCGATAAGCCTGCACGAGGCTTGGAGCCGTCTACCTAAAGGCGAAGGTGTAGCAACCATGCTGAGGCTCTGCTTCGCCACTACCGCCGTCCTTCTTGTGCACTGTGATCCTCTTTGGCTGGTAGTGGATGCGGAAGACTCGGGCGAAGGCTTCGGTAGTGGGCGCGACTCTGCCGGTCTTCGCGAGCCACATGAGCAGGTTAAGCCTGACAAAGGAGGTGGGCGTCATCTGGTCGAGGTAGACCGTGAACAATCAGAAGATGTCCACGACCATCGGGTCCAGCGGGAAGCAATGTCCCGCGGTGAAGAAGTCGCGAAACACAACCACTTTGTCAGGTTCAGGATGCACCGAGCCCTGATCAGGAGGCGGAGCCGCACCTGGTCACGATCGACCACCCCCCGAAGGATCATCCCCTCCAGGACTTCGTGGGTCATGTGGCTATAACCCAGGGCTCGTGTGGGCGGCGGCTTCGTAGTCGAGCGAGGCGCCATGTCTTCGAGAGAAGCCGTTGTGAAGGAAGGAGAGCTAGGAGTACGAGGCAAGCAGCAAAGAAGAACAGATAGTGCAGGAAGCCAAGGGCAAACACAAGGAAAGAGAAGCTCGCACGAGAAGGTGCCCATGCGCTGCCCCTCCCGGGCCCTTTTATAGCTGGGGGCGCGTGTTAGAGGACGCGCTCGGGCAGGCGAAAAGACGGCATTGCCCCCATCTCCAACGGTAAAAAACCACGGAGCAAGCACCTCCAATGGTCACTCGCAGGGGCATCGGCGTCACTTCATGAGCCAGCAACTCCTCGATTAAAACAAAAGTTCAAATCTTAAATAAAAAATGTAAATTATTTTCAATTCACACAATGCCCCTCGGAACTATTTTGAATTGCAGGAACTCCGAACGGTCGCAGGCGAATGTTTGAAGGGTGGCGCTTGAGTCGGAGCCACACCTGCTCCAAGGAACGGACGCGGCCCCGAGGGGCTACTATTGGGGACGCCACCTTCTCCCGTCACCGAAGGTACTCAACTACCTGCGAGATGTAGCTGCGCATCGTGGCGAAGCGAGCATCGAAGCCGAAGGGGGATCGTCCGAAGACCCAAGTTCGAAGGGGGGAAGAGCATAAGCAAGTCCCGCCGAAGACCGGCGAAGAGGCTGAGTGTCCTGACGAGGTGGCGGGCAGGGAAGCGATCCCATAGATTTCCCCGGAGGGGAGTCGAAGGGCGAGCCGGCAAAGGCCCCGGCGACGAAGAGACGTGAAGCGAAGCGGGCCCACTATTGGGAGATTGTACGGAATGTTGAGTCCAGCTGTAATCCACTACATGTTGTCGGATTTGTAACATTACCAGTTTACCCCTGGAATATTCCTAGATGCTGGCAATTAAGGGGCAGTTAGGGGTTTTAGGCCAGTGAGTAGGTGAGCCGTTGGGCTATAAATGCCCCTCCTGTAACTATGTGAACAGACATTGAAAACAGAGTGATTTCACCGATGCCTTAATTTTCGTGCTGCAATTGTGGTTGTGATTGTTTTCTTAGGGCTTCGCCCCCATTGATCCGAGCTGTTGTGATACTCCTTTGCCCCGAAGGGTATCCTACAACAACAGAAGGCAAGGAGGAGGTGGCAAAAGAAAGCGATGGCGGCCAAGGTAAAAGCCAAGAGCCACCAGATAGGGATATATAAGTCTCACCAGGGGCAATGCCGTAAATATAGGGAGCCTCGAAAGGTCAGACCCCTATTTGGACGCGGTTTAGGTCACAAATTTCAGGAGTCCTATCCCTAAACCGATACCAAAATGCGCCACGACGCCCGGGAACCGTATTTCCAAAATTTCGAAAAAAAAAGCCAACGGGCTCGGGGGACTATCAATTCACCAAGAGATCGATACAAGGTTTTTTTGGGATTACATTCTAAAAAAGAAAGACCCACAAAATGGGGCATACAACAACTCGACCCTGGAAAACAGGATAGATTACACGGAATATGTCGGCTATTAGCTGTTACAAAGCTTTAAAGCTTGTTATTCCCAGATTGGGGAATAAGAATATTCTTATCTAGGGAAGAAAAATCTCAAGCGCAAGGAGGCAGATTATAGTAAAAGCCTCGCAAGTCCACTTCTTGCATCTTGACAAGGAATTTTCCCTTCTCCCTAAACATGTCGCAACAAGATTTAGTCCCCTTACCGGACATGGCATTTCTTGGGAACTTCCATCCTGGAATACCCAAGAGTACAACACAACCAGACCATTGACCTCCTTGAAGTTTCTTCCACCTTGTTCCTACAGGTACAAGATGCCCAGGACAACAATGATGGGAGCTGCAAGAGTACAGGTCTATGTAAAGAAAACTATCCTTATTGCTCGCAAGTCTTGTTCTAGCACCAGTTGCTGGAGAAAAACTACTTGTATCAGGAGGATGTGAGCTACTTAGAGTGGCACACCAACCTAAAGCCATGTTCTTCACTGGAAGATGTTGCCCAAACAACCCCAGCACTCTAGTTATTGAGGTTGCAAGACTTGTTGAATCCAACCCGTGACACTACCAGCACAAAAGTCACGGGCACATTTAAGTAGATTCCTCAATAGTAATTGACATGTGACTCAACACAACCACTACAAAACAATTGTTGTCTTACTTTGATGAGGTGTTTTTAGGTCTGGTCGATGTGGCGTACTTATCTAAATCACTTTTTCAGGGACTATTACCAAAACAAGAGGTCATTTAGGTACCGGATTCGACTTACATGTTCATGCCGCTGAAGTAAGATGAAAGCCACGAACTTAGATCCTTAATTCCAAATCCGGGATTTAGAGTCAAGTCTCGAGGGCTGCGGGATATGTCTCATAAACAATTTGCTTTTTTAATCCTTTTAAGGGTAAGTAAAAGACTGAAGTGACCCTCAGCCTGATTCTTCAATTCAAACTAAGGCTCGGGGGCTACTCCATATGGAGTGCGACTACTTGTCACACCTGTAAGGATCACCGGGGTGTCCGACCCTAGAGGGGGAGGGGTGAATAGGGTCGCTAATCGCTTTCTATCCTAGGGCTCAATCTATTTGCATGAGATAAACCTAACACGTCCTACACATGCTAGTTATGACTAAGGTTTATCTATGCTACTCTCTGCTTACCCCTAAAAGACTTGCAACCTATAGCCAATCCTAATCAAACTAACTAGGAAAGTAAAGGCACGCAAGATAGAGTAAATACGGAAACATAATATGGTAAGTAAAGAGATAAGGGAGAGAATATGCAAACTCCCGTGAAGACACCAAGACACACGATTTAACGTGGTTCGGTTAGGACACCAAGTCCCTCCCTACGTCCACGGCCACTTGTCCAACAAGAACAAGTGTGATGCCGAGTCTCTTCGCTTGATCACCGTCTTGCGTTCGCCACCAAGGCTTCCAGCAAGCAAAGGCTAAGTGGTGCCAAGTCACCAAGACAAGGCCACCGCCACCGTCTCTCTCGAAGCATCACCAACGGCACCGTCCTCACTATCGGAGCTTCTCACCAAGAGAGGTCTCCTTCCCCGCACAAAGTGTCGTTGCTGCTCCACACCAAGTCAGAGGATCACACGACCAGTACACGGTTGCTTGCCGCAGCAAGACTTTGCTCAAGGGAGCTCTCGCAAAGAACTAATCCCTATACAAGTGCACAAAGCACTCTCTCAAAGCTTCTCACAAGCTAGATATGACACTAAGCTTTGCTAGGATGGTTGGAGATGTTAGTTTGCTTGGGCAACACTTCCTTCAACTTTTCTAGCATCCAACCATATGCAGCAACCGGCCTTGGGGGTATATATAGCCCACACACCCCAAAAGAGCCATTGGAAAAGTGGCTGACAAAAAGCACTATCACCGGTTAAACCGATGATCCACTTTGTGTCATCACCGGTTTAACCGGTGAGCACCTTTTTCCAACTAGCCATTATACTTCAACGGCTACCTTAATCAACCGACGTAATCAACCGGTGAATGTATCTTCATTGCCGGTTTAACCGGTGCATGTAACTGTCCCATAGTTCCCGAAAACCAACTCTCTGGACAACTACACCGACGTTCACTTTGCCTTGATCGCCGGTTTAACCGGTGCCTGTAAAACTCCTGCTGCTTCTTCGGCCTCCAAGTCCATTAAACCAGTGAGTGTAAAACACCCAACGCCAGTTAATCCGGTGCCAAACCCTAGCTCGCAGCTTCTGTGTTCATTGCACCGATGAGTGCAATTTGCTCATAATCGGTTTAACCGGTGATAGTAAATTGTCTTCGTTTTGATCTTTTCGACTTGGATTTCTTCACGGTCTCTTCAATTCATGTCCTTTGGACCGAAGAGGTTTCAGGGTGCTGCCCTGAGACCCGCGAGGGGCGGCTCCCCCTCGACCCCCGCCCGCTAATTGGTTAGCGGAACCACCATAGGTGCGGCCCTTCGGCCCTAGCTACGCCTATCTTCTCTTTGTCATCACTTGAACCTAAAAGCTTGAGAATGGTCATCTTAACAATCATATTAGTCCAAGTGTTGTGTTGTCTATATCAATCACCAAAACATTATATTGAAACATGGCATGAGAGGCCATTTTCGCTACAATCTCCCCCTTTTTGATGATTGATGACAACACAACCAAAGCAAGCAAGATGAATTGCAAGAATATGAAACTATTTAGCTTGCTCGGATGACATTTCAATGCTCATTTAAAAAGCCACCGGCATTTGATTAGCCCATAGGACGAAATGCTTCCGGCTTGATAGCAATTGTGAAATAATGAATTGTGGCCAATGTAAGACAATTGTGTGGTTTGAACCATATGAGCAATGAAAAAAAATTTGTACCTTAGTCCATGGGATCATCAAATTGCACTTCTCCCCCACATTGACTAAGTACCTCCCCCTATCACCATGCATCCTTTTGCATTGCATTTTCCATTCCTCCCCCTTGCTAATGACATCATTTACTCTAAAATTTGCTTGCTTTTAGGGTACATTTCTCCCCCTTTGTCACCAAACACCTAATCGGTTAGCGGAACCACCGTAGGTGCGGCCCTTCGGCCCTAGCTACGCCTATCTTCTCTTTGTCATCACTTGAACCTAAAAGCCTGAGAATGGTCATCTTAACAATCATATTAGTCCAAGTGTTGTGTTGTCTATATCAATCACCAAAACATTATATTGAAATATGGCATGAGAGGCCATTTTCGCTACAACACCCATTCTGAAGAATTCTGAAGATTTCAAGACCACTCGGGCAAGAGCACCTCGCAACCTCAGTGCAGCCCTTGAAGTACTCGGAGGAGACGATTCACATGAAGTTCCAAGAACTACTCGACGGCTCAGAAGTACTCAAAGATCTGCGACTACTTGGCCACGAAGATCTCGGGGGCTTGTTAGACCCGGGGCCACAGGATATCTCATGTGGCACGGTCCTGTGCGAGATATAGGGTAGGAGATATTGTGTATAGCATATAACTACTCGTATCTTGTACTAGTCAGATTAGATGGAAACTACTCGGGACAAGCTCTAGAAGATAGACCGACTCAAGATTTCCATGTATCCCTGCTCCCTGGCTTATATAAGGGCGGCCAGGGACCCCCTCCATTCATCTAGACATTAGCCAAAATCCATAACACATAGAGACATTCTCTCTACGCGTCCCAGGCAATACAAACCATACAGGATGTAGGTATTATGCAACATCTACGGCCCAAACCTGCCTAGCCCTTGTGTTGCTTGTACCATCGTGTTCTTGATCTCGGCGATCCCCCACGATCATCTCTCTACTAAGGGTATCCCTAGGTAGACGTAACGGTAAAATACCGATAGATGCTTAATCAATTTGTAGTTTAAATAGCTTGTTAAAGCAGTTTACTAGCGGAGATTTCATATCTCATACCTTCTTTCTCTTTCCAGGTACTTGTGTTGTTTGCTTGAAGGGTGGGAAAGTAGCATCACACACAACACGTTCATGCAATCAACTAGTTTCATACTTGTGCTATCTTTTAGAGTTGCTTGTTGTATAATCATAACTTAATATTGTGAACCTTGTTGGGTTGGTCATGTCAGACTTATGGTGATGCTTATATGTTCTTAGGGATGTTTATTTTTTGCTAGTGTGGTTATATCTATCTCTATATGTTGTTGCTTTCGTGTTACTCTTGCTTTAGGGGAGATGCTGCCAAATTTCTTTATTTGTAAGGCTTGGGGAAAGGTTTGGGTGGCATCTTGGTTGTTTTTTGTTCTGGAGTGTTATACAAGAAGTTCTCTCTTCTGTCTTCATTTCTAGAGTAGGTTAGTAGTTGGGAGATAGAGTCGAGTCGAGCTTGTCTTGGGGATCCGGAGTCGTCATCGGAGCTCGGTATAAGCTCTTGTATCTTTTCTTTGACTTTATTAATATAAGTAATCTTCTTTATTTACTTTGAGTCAGTTTTACTGTCCGCAACTTGTTTATCTTTCTGAGTATGAGTACTTGTCTGCAGAAGTAATTTCCTCTAGTTCAGTTTAAGTTTTCTATCTTGTTTGTCGAAGATTGTCTTACGGGTTTTCTCGCCCGGACTAGTGAGCTCAAGTTAGTTCGCTAGGTTGAGGGGAATTTCTCTTGAAGGACTCAAGAGAAATCCTAGTACCAAGTGTAGATGTGGTGTCTAACTTAGTACAAACTAGAAAGTGTGTTCCACCCAACGATACCACAGTGGTAGTCAGCAAGTGGTGACAGTCTTGTACGTCCTTCGTAGTCCACTACTGTAACACCCGGTTTACAAAAGGACATAAACCGAGCAATCATATATGTGCCAGGATCAAGTCACACGTATATACAACAGAATAAACAGTATATCACATCACATATCACATAAAAGGATATAATAAAGCGAGTATGAATGTTATTTATTACATTAATGACAAAATGTATGATACAAATATGCGGAAGCATAGAACAAGTACGAAACTCTCTCTGAAGCTGGGCGCCACAGGGACGTCGACTGGGAGACGACCGCTTAGAAGTCCTCGTACTCCTGGTAGCTCCAGGTGAACTCCTCCGCGTCGCCGGGAACTGAGCAGCAGTAGGGTATCCCCAAAGAGAACAAGAGGAAAAGAGTAGAGTAGGCAAGGGTGAGTACACAACTTGTACTCAACAAGTATAACACAAACTATGAGGCTCTAAGGTTGGCTGACTCAACTTCATTAGCTTTTAATCTTGGCAAAATTTTATTAAAGCTAATTACTACAAGTTGATGAAATTACCATAACCCTGTTGCATAGAAATTAATCAAATTAATTAAGAACTTCTGATGACCACTCCGAAACCACCAAGGTAACCGCACTAATCAAAAGGAGGATCCGGGCCGCTCATGACCGTGAGCACGGTTAGTATACTAGTTATACACTCTGCAGAGGTTGCACATCTTTACCCACAAGTCGTGAGTTACACTAGTTGTTCATCACACTTCCTTAGGTGAGATGACTAGCAAACACACTACAAGGCCGTTACAAAGGACCACGTTGGTAAGGTGTAACCGCTAAGGATTCAGGCTCCGCAATGATGGGGCCCACCTCGAGGAGGTACAAGATAACACAGACCAAGCCTCGCAGCGCAGGGACCATTGAATCTCAGCCCCCCTCTTGCCCCGTCGGAAAGTTACTCCCGAACCAAAATGACCTAATTAGTAAGCCAAGACCGTCCCATTCCAGTCTTGTGGTAGCGCTGTTGTCCTAGGTTGTCGCTCTATGAACCGGTCCTTAGGGAGAGTGGCCAACCCAGCAATAAGCACCGTGCTGGCCCCCCTAAACCATGTTTCTAGAAAAAACCCATTTTAACGAGACGTGAGCCACTCAAGTACACCGCACAGAGGGCCACTCTCAGAATTAAGTTGCATAAGATTATTAACAAATTAATTAAAAAGGACCATTATGTGTGAGAGCGAAGCAACCTAGCACAACTAACCAAAATGCAACCCAAGGTAATTATATAAAGGATAAATGTGGCTAGGAAATCCTTATAGGCATACAGTATTAAAATGCAGTATGAAAATGTATTTAAAAGTGATAGGTGGTGTTCATGTTATACTTGCCTTCCTCAAACTGTTCCTGCTGCTCAAAGTGTCCCATGGAAGATGGCTCCTGGTACTCCTCCGAAGGATCAACGTCTACTCACGATCGCAACGCCAAAACAAGTCCAGCACACACACATACATGCAAACAAGAGCAAACACTAAGAAACAGTACAACAATACATAAAAACAGCAAACAAAACTACGCGAAGACTATTCTACGCATTACAATGATAGCGTGGACATAAAGAACACCTAAAACGGAGCTAGAGCGAAATCTAGGCTTAAAACAAGATCTAGGGGCTAAACTGTAAGAAAAACAGAGTTTCCTGGGGTTTTTGCGCAAAAACCAGGGACCTATATGTAAAAATAGAAAAGATCCGAGGGCTAAAGCGCTAAAACAACTGGGCTGGACTGCGGGTTCAAAAACCAGGAAACTCAGGGGGTTCGGTGCAAGAAACTGGGCCAAACTGGAATTATTTTTGAACAGGCGCGGACTGCGGGTTGATTCTGAGAAAACCCAGGGGCTCTTTATCTAAACGACCAGGTCGAAGCGGTACGCGCGGATCTAGACTGTTGGATCTGGATCTAACGGCGCGGACCCGGTCTGATCTAGATCTAATCCAACGCGTTGATTTTGGATCGGACGGATCAGATCTGATCCTGCGCGCGGGGCGGCGGCGCTTGACGCCGGCGACCAATTCCGCGGCGGCGCTCATCGCAAACTCGCCGGACTTCACCGAAACCGGTGCTCTGGGGGGTCAAATCTACTCGGGTTTGGATCTGGGATGATCAGCGCGCCATGCGTCATCCACCTGGGCCAAAAACGGGGTACGGAGGGGCTCTGCAGTGCACTGGATGGCTCGCGCAACGGCTGTGGCAGGTCTGCACAGCAGTGCTCGCTGGCGTGCGCGCGTTCGAGCCGTTCTGGGCTCGGATCTGGGCACAAAAGAGGCTGTGAACGTGCTCAAGGCTAACGCAGGCCGAAACGAGGCTCGCTCGGGGCTATGCTGCGCTGCAGGAAGTCCGCCACGGCGGAGCTACGGTGTGTGCCACCGGTGACCGGTGTTCCGGCCACTAGAGCGGCCCACGTGCCAGGATTTCTAGCGCAAAACCTAGAGGGGGTCGAAGTGGTGCTCACCGTGCGCTGGATTGGACGGAGGTGTGATGCAGTAGTGCCGGCGGCAAGGTCGAGCGGCGGTGCACGGGTGGCGCTCGAGGTCGGGGATGCGGGAGTGGAACTCCGAGCGTCTGGATCCCGTGGTTCGACTCCTGACGGATCTGTGAAGGTGCAGCGGGGGTCAGGGAGACGTGAAGTTCACCGGTGGCGAGCAATCGCGGCGGCGGACATGGCTCACATGAGTTGCGCTCCGGTGAAATTCCGGCGCTGCACGGTTCGGGGTCGAGGATGGTCGGCTCGAGGAGCTCCCCGGTGTCAAGGCGAAGCTGCGGTGGTGGTTGGCAAGGGTGGAGGTGCAGCGGGGTGGTGTGGCCGCGGTGGCGCACGAGCTCTGCACGGTGGAGCGAGCGGGCGGCGGCGTTGGAACTCGGAGGCGGCTGCGGTGTGGCATGATAGGGCACGGGGAAGTGCGCGGGGCTAATTAAAGGGCAGACCGGGGTTTTGGGCGTGCGTGCACGACGCAATCGCGACGAGGATCGCGGGCGGCGCCGGACGCGGTGGAAGCAGATCACGCCAACGGTTCCGCGTGATCCCGGGCTCGGGCGCGACTTCCAGAAGGGTTTGGGTGCACGGGAGGCTGGCCAGTGGGTCCTGCAAGGCTGGAGTGGCCCACGGGCAGCTGGGAAATCGGGCGGAGCGGAGCTGGTCGGAGCTGGCGCGGGGAGGAAGAAAGGAAGGTGGGAGATGGCACCGACAGGTGGGGCCGGAGCGTCGGTGGGAGAGAGGGACAGTGGCATCGCGCGAGCGGGAGGGAAGCGGGGCTGACAGGCGGGCCCAGGCGATCCGCGGAGGGAGCGTGCGTGCGGCCTGAACGGGCCGGGCGGAGGAGGGAAGCTGGGCCGCGGGGAAGGAGGGCGCGAACACGGGTTGGGCTGGTTTGCTGGGTTGGGTTGGGTTTCCTATTTCTTTTCCTTTTCTATTTCCTATTTCAAACCAAACTAAACCTATTTGAATTCAAATTTGAATTTGAATTCAAACCACACTCAATCAAATAAAATTATGCACCAGCATGAATGCACAACATGTTGACCTAAGAAAAATTTTATTTACTTGTGAAACAAAATTAGATTAAATGCAAGACTAATCATAATAAACCTTAGAAAATTAAACAAAGCCAATTAAATTTATTATTAAATGCTGAAATTTAAATTAGAGTGTTACAACTACGTTCGGGTGTTTTCATAGCAACAGTTGCCGACCGTCATTGGACTCCCTTTTCATCCTTGTTTAAGTCCTTTTTTGAGACTGCCAAAGTAAGCTCCAGGTTCTTGACATCAAGAAAGAAGTTAATTTCTGTTCTAGCGAGGCTAGTTCAGTAGTTTAGAAGTGTATCAGGTGTCCTTTCTCGCTCGTTGTCCTCCCATCTGCTATCTCTCTATGCTACCTCTCTAAGGTATAGAGTCTCCTGTGTCAAACGGTCATTGCATAGCCATTTACCATATCGATTTATCTGGCTTACCCTTACTGAATTACTCAGTTGATAGAATCAGTAAAGGTTGTCATTATGATTCATGATACACTTTAACCATAGTGCTTCCCTGAGGATTTTCACGATACCCCGGAATACCAGGGTGAAGTGCTAAACTGGTGATTATGTGTACTTGCGGAATACCAATTTATATTGAATATAAGAGACACCAACACTCTCATGCGGGTTTTCCATATCTGATAGTTAGAGCCATCGAAGAACAGAGGGCCGGACTGGCCAAATCGCTCAAAGGTCGCAATAATTGATCACAAAACCGATTAAGGCAAGGGGTGATTCTAACCGGCTTTGATACCAATTGTGGGACCGAAAAGGCAACCAGAGGGGGGTGAATGGGAACCTTAAAAAAATTCTCCGATGAAAACAAGACCTATGTCCCAAAATTGCCCAACTAGCTTCTCTTCTAGAATTGTCACATCCACATAGCCATATGAGATGCTATTGGACCTAGGAACAATACCAGAAATCTTCGGAAGCAAAACGGAAGCGAACACAACAAAACGATACTTTGCAGAGCAAATTTGGAACTAAATCCAGAACTTCTGAGTTCAAATCCGGAACTCAAATCTTGGAACTTGCAGAGAAAATCCGGAACTTTCGAGTTCAAATCCGGAACTCAAACAACCAACTCGAGAAAACCTTCCTCTGAATTGATCTCCCAACTCGTGCAACAGATTGAGATGAAATTTGGGGAGTAGTAGATGTACCCCGAGGGCAAATAGATCTGAGAAGATCAAGTCCCCAAACTAAGCATCTCGTGCAGAATCAATGATTTCATGAAAAAACACCAAGAACTCGGGGTAGAGAGAAAAACTTCAATTCCTAGGCCATTCAGTGGGTTTGAGGGATGGACATCACACGATAAATGGTCACAAAGAACCTATAGTGATTCCCTCAAAGAAATCCCACTTGAAACGGCCTCAAATTAAACGAACGAGAATTCCCTCAAAAATACCCCCAAAAATCACAGAAAAAGAAAAACACGAAGAACAAAGAGGTGAACACAAGATTCACTCAAATCTTGGTGCCCGGAGGACAAAAGGAGGTTAGGGCCTCCATTCCCATCAAAATCTTTGACAAACCCTAATTTGGAAATCACAATGAAAAATGAAAATGAGGGAGGGAGAGAGGTCGAGAGAGATCGCCTCCCCAACCAGCCATCTAATATATATAGTCTTAACCGAATGACTAAACTACCCCTAAAATATTTCTAAGGGTAACTACCCATGCAGGGGCGATTCGGCCTTTCTGGTGGTGGAAGCATCGGACGGGCATAATGTCTTCTCGACTTCTCTTCGCCTCGAAGGAAGCTCGACGATCGCGCCACGTGCCCTCCGCCCGAACCTTGATTGTGTCAAGTCGATCCTCGGTTTTACGGCCGAAACCGGGAAACCAGTCACCGGGATGGTTTAGAGGCCCAAACCATCGAAACCGTCCCTCCTTCCTTGGCGGCCATGTGACCACTCTGATGATGGCATGTGTCAAAGCTTCCATTGCGCCTTCACGCCTTTGAGTCGTTCGCGTGCGCCCGCCTCACTGGTTGCTACTTGACTCGCCATCATCTTTGCCGACTCGGTCCACGTCGCCGCATCCTTCCATCATGCTTACTTAATCGTCAATCACTGGTCCTCAGAGATATGAGATGATATTGCAACAACTGTTTTAGGATGTCGCATAAATTTATTCTAGATGTTTCAATAGTTGATTTGCTATTTCACACATTTTTAATATAATCAAATAATTCTATATGTCCAATTATTTTTCTTAAAAAATATTTTTTTAAATGTTGCGATTGTAGTTTAAAAATATCGCAATTATAATCTTTAAATGTTGTAAAAGATAAATATCGATATTACAAAACTTTATTTCTGCATATTGTCATTCTTATTGGGTATTGCATTAAATATTGTGTCATGTTGTGGAACGAATTTTTTGTCTTAAGATTGAATGACGGAGTTATTTTTATATCTATTTTTGTAATGTTGGAAGCAGTACATTTAAATGTTGCACTAGTTTATTTTATGTTACGAAGAAGCGTCCGATGAAAAATTTACCATTGGACGTTCAGGCGCCAGTAGCTTAGATTTTTTTAGGGCAATGTACCCTACAGAAGTTAAGGGCAATGTACACTACAGAAGTTAAAAAGAATCACAGCTGTTTTTTCTTAGAACAAAAGAATCACAGCCGTTGAGCGGCACGGTCCGACGCGGATCGGTGCACCATCTCGCCTCCTGCCCCCGCACCCGGAGGAGACCCGTCGCAGCAGAACGGAACACCGAGCCCAACACATCTACAGAGGCACAGAGCAACGACGAAACCGTGGAGGAGCGAACAGGCGAACGACGAAACCGAGCCCACGCCACCGCACGCACGCGCAGAGCGCAGGCGCGTCCCACCACCACCTCCTCCTCGCCCGATCCGCCCGCCCCGCCGCTCCCTGATGTCGGCCGCCGACCCCTCCGCGGCGCCGCCCGCCGACCCGGACGGCCCCGACGCCGTCCGCCTCACCTGGAACGCCTGGCCGCGCTCCAAGGTCGAGGCCAGCCGCTGCGTCGTGCCGCTCGCCGCCACCGTCTCGCCCGCCCGCGTCCCAGACCCCTCAGCCGCGTCCCCGCCGCCGCTCCCCTACCCGCCGCTCCGCTGCAAGCCGCCTTGCTCGGCCCTCCTCAACCCCTTCGCGCGCGTCGACTTCGCCGCCAAGATCTGGATCTGCCCACTCTGCTTCTCCCGGAACCACTTCCCGCCGCACTACGCCGCCATCTCTGAGTCCAACGTCCCCGCCGAGCTCTTCCCGCAGTGCTCCACCGTCGAGTACATCGTTGGTGGTGCCCCCGGCGCTCCCGGGGCCGCCGGCGCCCCGCCGGCGCCCGTCTTCCTCTTCGTCATCGACACATGCGTCATTGATGAGGAGCTAGAGTACGTCAAGATGGCCATGCGGAAGGCCGTCGCGCTCCTACCCGAGCACGCGCTCGTCGGCCTCGTTACCTTCGGCACGCAGGTCCACCTGCACGAGCTCGGATTCTCTGATCTCAGCAAGATCTACGTCTTCCGGGGTACAAAGGAGATTTCCAAGGAGCAAATTTTGGATCAGCTGGGGCTGGCTGGTGCAAGCCGTCCGGGCTTCCCCAAGATGCCGCAGCAGCCAGGTGGGCCACAGGTGAACGGGATGCATCCGGCAGCAACGGCCGGGGTGAATAGGTTCCTGCTCCCGGTGTCGGAGTGCGAGTGCACTCTCAACACGGTGAGGGATATGGGTTTTAATCCCGTCAGATTTGTGGATTTTACTCGAAGCCATTGCAGTGACCTGATCTAGGTTCCTCGTCCCATGCAGTTGCTGGATGAGTTGCAGCCCGATCAATGGCCAGTGGAGGCTGGGAACCGTGCAATCCGGTGCACGGGTGTTGCCCTGAGCGTGGCCGCTGGGTTGCTTGGTGCTTGCATGCCTGGGACAGGTGCTAGGATCATTGCATTGCTCGGTGGGCCATGTACCGAAGGCCCTGGAATGGTAAAGATACCTGTTTTGCTTATGATCTGAACCTATTTTGTGACACGAATTTGATACAATTTGGTGACCTCTGAATCTTCAAGTTTGACCTGTTGCAATTGTGTTCAAACTTGGAAAATTGTACTGGTTTTTGGTGTGTCAGAAGAGTGGTTGTGATGTGCATTTTGCATAGCTTTTGTAGGCAAAGTAGCAACTCCTGTAATCCTGTTAAACTCTCCAGCTTTTTCTGAATATATATAGTATATTTTTGTATTGATGCTGTTAGTCAGCAGCCTCTTACACATACATGGTCTCCTTTATATTTGCCGAACTTCACATCTGCTTACACCTGCTGTTTGTTCAAGCATGTTTCCTCTCTACTCTTGTGTTAAAGCTGCCTTGAAGTCTTTTTAATACTGTATTTGATAATGCAGATTGTTTCCAAGGATTTGTCGGAGCCAGTTAGATCGCATAAGGATCTCGACAAGGATGCAGCTCCTCACTTCCAGAAAGCTGTCAAATTTTATGATAGTCTTGCCAAGCAGTTGGTCAGTCAAGGCCACGTGTTAGATGTTTTCGCATCTGCTCTTGATCAGGTTTGTATAGTTTAACAATTTATGCTTTCATTTGCATCCAGGTTTTTTTACAAACATTAATTTTAATTATGTTGACTTATTGTTTGTTTTGCTGAAAATGATGTCATTTGGTTCTCACCATCTAAGTCCAAACTGTCATCATTTCCTCTTTAATCATGTTTAGTGCTTAAATGGCTGACTGGAAACCTCTTAAAAACTATGTTTTTGTTAATATACCTAATGTTTGCTGCATTGCCTGTAACAAAAGTAATAAGGGATCATTGGTGAACAGATATCCTGAATTTTGTATCTAGTTCATGAACAAAAACTGAAACCTTGAATTTGTAATACTGTGAATCTTTAGTACATATACTTATGATCGATTTCGGGAATTGGGAAAAGTTGGCAGGATATACTGGGGGGGGGGGGGTAAATCGAATTGTTTTGATGACTAAACATTGTTTGATTAGCTGATTTTGATGAGTCTATGCTATTTGTACAGAATACAGATTTGTCACTTGGCTTGTTTCCTACACCTGATTCTCTTGCCATTCCCTGTTAGACAGGTCGCTTGAACTTATGCTTACCTTTTAGTCTCTTGTAATGTTTTGGAACATCAACAGGTTGGACTAGCTGAGATGAAGGTTGCTATTGAGAGAACAGGTGGCCTTGTTGTCTTATCTGAAAGTTTTGGGCATTCCGTATTCAAGGATTCTTTCAAACGCATTTTTGAGGGAGGTGAACAGTCTCTAGGTCTTTCGTTCAAGTAAGTTCTCTTTTTGTCCCATATGTTCCTTATACTTTTTATCACATATTCTTCTAAAGTTAGCATGTGTGGATAGATGTGGATAGTGATTTATTAATCTCTTTTCTCCTCTATAACGATGCAATATATTTAGGAGTGAAAAGGTTCTGAGATAAGTCAAATCATCAGTAGAATAAGACAGCAGTGAGATTTCTAGCCAACTTGTTAATAGTGGGAATTTAAGTTGCTGTGTGGTTGGCTTTTTTATAACCAAAGATCAAATCATTGGGTTCGTTGTTCACACCGTAGCTAAACAGCTGCTCTGCTATCACCACTAGTGCAGAAAGCTTGATTTGTCCCGGTTGGGAAACGCTTGTTGTCCCGGTTTTGCAACCGCGACCGCCAATCCGGGACTAAATGCTGGGACAGGCAACCGGGACATAGTGGAGGACCTTTTGTCTCGGCTGCCTAGCTGTTGGACCCCGTACTGAAACTTTCATTGGTCTTGGGCCCAACGGCGGCCGGGAGCCCGGGATTAAAGTGGAGGACCAAAGACCTGTTCTGTACTAGTGCACTCTATAGACCTAATAAATCACTGGTAGGAAGCTGCTCCTCATCATCCCCGCAACGAAAGCAAATAGGCAGCAAGTCTCACAAACAGGACATTATTTTACTACTCTCATATGCTTTGCACTTTTACTACTTTGTATACATACCTGAACTTCTCCTTTGCCACTTGTAGCTTCATTGTAATAACTACTAAAATGCACTAATTCATGGCTTGTCTTGTTTACAGTGGAACAATTGAAATAAACTGTTCAAAAGACATTAAGGTCCAAGGTATTATTGGACCATGTACATCTTTAGAGAAGGTACACCTATTTATATTACGCCAGTGTCCCAATCTTTATATTGGAGGTACAAGTATTAAGAATATTTGCACATTCTTTCACAGAAAGGAGCTTTGTGTGCTGACACAGTTGTCGGTCAAGGAAATACAACGGCATGGAAAATGTGTGGTCTCGATAGGAATACTTCATTGACTGTGTTTTTTGATGTCTCACCTAGTGAGCGATCGAGCCAACCAGGACATCAAAATCCACATTTGTATATACAATTTGTAACAAGGTATTTTGCCATATTATGTTACCTTGGTGTTGGAATGGCTGAATGTACTGATTACGTTGATTCTTTTATAGTTACCAACACCCAGAAGGCCAAATGAGGATAAGAGTTACTACCATATGCAGGAAATGGGTGGATGGTTCCACTAATACTGAGGTTAGATTTAACAGCTGTTACCTGCTTTGATATGCACTGTTCTAAACCGTGATACTAATCTTTACTCATTTCAAGTGTGAAGGTGCGGGAGAATGTGTTTTTATGCTCATGCTAGGTAGATAATGCACTAGTATTATGTGTGCTCATGTTTATCTTTTAATCTGATTTGTGGTGCACACTAATATACAGGACATCGCTCACTTTTCTTCCTTTGATGCAAACAAATTTGTACCTGCTTATTCTTATGAAGAATTTCGTTTCAAAAGAATTTGACACTTTTCTTCCTTGGATGATATGCCAATAAATGCGAAATGCCAGCATTGTATATATGACGACCCCTTTTGAACACAGGAATTAGTTGAAGGTTTTGACCAGGAAACTGCAGCTGTTGTGTTGGCAAGATATATCTCTTTGAAAATGGAAATGGAGGTAAATTTTTTGTGCCATCATTACTCTAGCTATAACTGTTCTTGTCATTAAGGTTGGCTATACTGACTTCAGTCACTTTGGTCGCATTGGTTTAGCATATGTCCTCAGAACATAATGCTGTTAAAAAAACATTATTCCTAATATTTTTTCTTCTGTCACCTGATAATTTGCTGACTAGTTGCATTTTTCCCTATATTCTTAATTATGTTCAAGTACATGTGAATGTGTTTCTACGAGTTTGAGATTATAGTGCGGTCTATGAACAATTTGAACATTGCCTGCATTGTTGGAAAATCTTTTCTCCAAAAGATAAACAGAAGCCACCTTAGCAGGATCTTTTTTTGAAAACTGTACAGCGGGGGAAGCCCCCGCTGTGGTATGGTATATATACAAATAAGAAGAAAAAAGAGTAGAACTGTACAAAAGGCCACCAACCACAAAGGGCCCTGGGGACCTAAAAAGGAGGGGTAAACCTCATAGAAAACTCTGAGAAAGGAGAAGAGAAACTTCAACTAAAGTTGGACATTATCAACCCAGCTAAGAAAGGCGTGTCGTTTGTCTTCCTTGATTCTATGAGCTTGTAGTCTTGCCTCGTCTATAAAGTTTGTAAATCAACCTCTGACTGTTGGCCTTTTCCCTCCAAAGATTAGATTGTTCCTTTGCTTCCAACCTTAGCAGGATCTTTGTGGCCTGCAGACACTGACATATGAAAAGTCCACTCCACTCCTCTTTTGTTTCTTCTGTGCTCAGCATACTGAATATATTATGCAATAATATATGTGAATTTGTATCTCAATTGGAATATGTTAAGAGAAATCTTATTTTAGTATTTAGGTGTATATTGTCAAATCATTGCTACATTACTTTGTTCACTTGGTAGCTTTTAGAAAATTGATTGGAACAGCTTTCGATGGATAATGGATTAATGCTTACGGAGACTATTTCTGTTTACTAAAAATTCTTGGACCATGTCTGACACCAATTCCCATGCAGTAACCTATGGAGGAATTTCCAACTAGAGTTACTATTAATTATTTTTGGTTTGAACTATAATTAAATGTTCAATGCCCCCTTGTATGTTCTCCCATTGTGCACTGGGAAAACTGGTTTACTAATAGCTGACTTATTGCCTCTGGGGACTCTGTTAAAACATTCCAAATTTGTATAATTGAATTTCTAATTGATCTTTTTGCTCTTCATGTTGATTAACTGAATCTTCTGTTAGAAAATCGAGATGTATCATTATTCTTCCATTCTAATATTTGCAGGAAGAGTTCGATGCAACACGGTGGCTTGATAGATCTCTGATACGGCTTTGTTCACGATTTGGGGATTATCGAAAGGATGACCCTACTTCATTTAGCCTGCATTCAAATTTCTCATTGTTCCCTCAATTTATGTTTAATCTCCGGCGTTCACAATTTGTCCAGGTGATGTGGTACACACCAATTTTTGCTCCTCTGCTGTGATTCAGGTTTTGCGTTATTAATTTTATCATTTTGTATGTTGCAGGTTTTCAATAATAGTCCAGATGAGACAGCTTATTTCCGGATGTTACTCAACCGTGAAACTGTCAACAACTCCGTTGCAATGATCCAGCCTTCATTAATATCATTTTCTTTTGATTCACCTCCTTCGCCAGTATTCCTTGATGTGGCATCAATAGCAGCAGACCGGATACTGCTTCTTGATGCATACTTTAGTGTTGTCATCTTCCATGGCATGACAATTGCTCAGTGGCGAAACATGGGCTACCAGAACCAACCTGAGCATGAGGTAACATGGGTTGTCTTTTATGCTATCTATATATAACCCATAAGATCTTTTTAACACTAATGATTCGCTAGGCACCTGGTTTTGAGTCTTCAAGAGCCATGTTGGTTCATATTCTTTAGAGAGAACACCTGTCCTAGAAATTTGTATGTACAATGTATAGGTCTGCTGGTTTTGCCAGTCACATAAATGGCTTTGCTGAATAGTGGATATGCTCCTTCCATAAGCATTACACATTGTGGTCAGAATGTTGGATTTATATTCTTCTGTGGGAGCTGATGACTTATAACATTATCTAGCAGTTACTGTTTTTATGATCCTCATTGTTACCATTTTCAGCAATTTGCACAACTATTACAAGCACCCCATGAGGAGGCGCAGATGATAATAAAAGGCCGATTTCCAGTTCCAAGACTAGTTGTATGCGACCAACATGGCTCGCAGGTTTGTTATCTCTACATATTTCATGGTTCATTCTCGTTTGTTGTACTAACATCTTCATATCGCGAGTTGCACAAATCCTTTGAAAATTCATAGTTTTTTCATCTTTGTTGCTACCTTTTTCTTCAATACGCAGGAGAACTGCATATCACTGCATTAAGAGAGGAAAGAGGCCAAACATGGGGTGTGTTGTAAGGCTAGTTTGGCCTCTTTCGTCTCTTAGGGCAATGATATGCAGTTTTCCTGTGTATTCGAGAAAAAAAGGGCCTTCATTACACTTCAATGGATATCTATGTACCGTTTCTTGTAGTGAACATTTTTGTTTCTTACTGTTTGGTGCAAGAACTGTTTAATATAACATATTCATGAAGACTGCCCGGCAACTTATTTGTCCACCATATTTGACTCATCACATAATGTACCCCTCTTTGCAGGCAAGGTTCTTATTGGCTAAGCTGAATCCGTCGGCCACATATAACTCAGCTCACGATGTCGCCCCTGGTTCTGACATCATTTTCACTGATGATGTTAGCTTCCAGGTCTTCTGTGAGCACCTTCAAAGGCTGGCTGTTCAGTCTTGAGGACATGTATGCAAAAAATTGTACACCCTATTTGATAGTTGCTGATAATTTACAGGGTCTGTAGGTTGGAGTTGTGGGAAAATTTGCCTTGCTGTTTTTTTGGTCATATATCCTTACATTGTGACAGTTTTCCGAGTTCAGACAATTTTTTCATGAAATAATTAATCCTAAAAGAATGTGTAAGTTGCCTCAAAAGGTCTGTTGTCCTGGTCTATACTCATTCATGTTAACACCCCGCATTATTGAGGTTCTCGTGTGAGCTTCAATTTACAGAAATGTAAGATGGTATAGCGTATGTTCTTAAACGCAGTGGGATGCATTATGCACTTATTTGTTCAAAGTGTGCATACAATTAAGCAGCTGGGACAGTGGTCCTTTGTAGCAACATTGTACTATTCTGTTCTAAATGTATGACATTTAGGACATTGACATGCTCTTCAACATTTAACATTGACATGTTCTAAACGTGAAAGTATTTCTGCCATTTTTCAAGTGCCATAAAGTTCAACCACGAGTCAATCTAACAATTTATATATAAGAACATAAAATCTAAAGTACCATTAAACTACGCTCTTTTATTGTTGTCAGCGGTATAACCTGTGAGAAATTGATGGCTAAAAATACCATTCCTTTATGAGCAGCTTCAATTTGTTTTATAAGATAACACAAAATCACGGTGTCTTGCAATTCAAAATGGTGCTTGAATTTTATTTAGCTAATCTTCATGTAAACTTGAAGTCCTGCTTCAGCTTTCGTCGAGAAAAAAAAACTGGAACGTCTGACATTATTTTGTTTTTGAAAATTCTTCATATTGCCTTGACCTTTGACCAAAGTAAAATAATTTTCAAGTTTCCAGAATAGACGATGGCATCCGCTAGTGCAGTTGTTTTTCCAACTTCAGGATGGACTTTTCGAACTTGCCTCACCTTGAATTCAATACCCAAAACCTTGCATGCTAAATCCATAGGGGAGATGGCAACCAGGTTCTTGCCAACGATTTTTTTTGCACATTCGAAATTGCCATACTGCAATTTGCTATAATATATTATCTATCTAGGGCAACACAGCCAACAAACCAGCAGAGTGCTTACAGATTATCCAGTAGTGTTGTTGACATGCAACTGAAAGCTGAATTCAGGCACCAATAAGGAATGGATGAAGTAATGCTGCAAACTAAGCACTCCGTTGGCTCTGCATTCAGAGATCAAGTAATGCTGCAAAGTGCAAACTCAGCTCTCTGCCTTCGGAGCTGCAGAAGTTCTTACAATGCTGCACAGTCCCATCCTAGTCTTAATCTTTGGTGATGCAGAACCCTTGGCAAAGTTGCTCAGTCCAATCCTTAGCTTCTCAAGAGTTACACCTTTCTCCAAGCGCACACAACAAACCCCAGCTTATTTGTCTGCAATAGAGTGTGGAAAGTGTAACATAAAATAGTTAAATTTTATATGTGCTTCGACCACAAATAAACAGCAATAACAAAAAGGATATGTACACATTAATTTAAGTTAGGCAATTATGCACATGTGTTGCTACGAATAAAATTGGTATAAGTATCGGATACGTATTGGTGCTCATGCGTTAATTTGTACGGATCTACATGATCGAGTCGTAGATGGAGGAGGTTGGTTGGACTCGTATATGGGATGGACTAAGGCTCACGTATCAATAAATACAAGACGGACCAAACCAAATGGGCTAACAAAAAAGTTTGGTGGAAATCTTGCTCGTTTTAGAAATAGATACAAAATTTTAAATTAATGTGTACATATCCTTCAAAAGACTATAAATAACAAACATGGCACACCTATTTTGCTGAAAAAACAATAAGTTTCCATGTGAACAACATATAAATATGGCACATTTTATTTACTGACCACATGAGGTGTCTATTATCATCATCTTTTGTGAAATAAGCTTTTTTCATGAAAATGCCACAAAATTATTTGACAAGTTAAATAAGATGGAGAACATTGAAATTGACACTTTTAGGAGCAACGAATGTAAACCCATTTCGATTTCTATACTTACAAGTACAGTTCAAACACATAGCGTAAGATTCATTTTGTTTCTCAATACGATTTGTAACAAGAAAGAAGGCATGCTTACTTTATTAGGTAATAGTTATGTTTTAGAACCATATGTATCTGGTTTGTATGGTCATAATTGGTCTTAGTTTATTTGATGGTACGAATAAATGGATACCTGCAATCTGCCACTTGATGGTTCTGCCACCACTCCCGCTCCGTGCCACGCTCGCCCACGTCTCCCCACTCTCGAGGACAGCCGTTTCTTCTTGGTTTTTTTTGGATTAATACCATTGTAATTTTCAAAGTTTGGAGAAGTATCATTACTATTCATCTATTTTAAACTTCACCATTACAATTTTTCTCCGTTTAAAATATGCCATGTTATACATCTGGAGAAGCCTTGGAACCAACTGCAGCTACACGACATTATCATATTTTCGTATGGACAGAACTACCCCATCCACCTTACTCTCTCTACGTCACTGACGTATGGACCCCACTAGTCATCATCTTCCTTCATTCGTGTATTCTCCATGACACCTTCCCCAACTCCCATGGCAATGAAGTGGTCGCTGGCCGTTGGCGTGCCAATCGGCCATGACAGGGCGGAGCTCCTACGCGACCATGGTGGGGTGGAGCTCCTGGACACCACTAGCCCTGACGGTGGGCCGTGAAAATCCGAGGGCCTCGTGGGCCTCCAAACTCATAGGCAAAGATTTTAGGACTCTTTATAGACTTTTCAGATAAAGGGTATGATTGGACCGGGCCGTGCTTCGAAAGGATTGGCGCAGTCCGGATTTTGGACTTGGCCCATGGCAGTCTATGGATAGGAATTAAGGGCCTGGCCCGTGGATAATAGGAAAGGGCTGCTCCTCCTCGTCGTGATAGGGTTGGGCGACAGGGCAAGGGCACCGCCGCCGCCGCTGCCCACGCTCCGCGCCTCCACCTTGTCGACGGCCTTGCTGTCATCCGGCGCACCGGCGGTGTCGACCCCATCCAACATCCGGCGGTGTCGTCCCTAAGCAGGCCGGCGCGGCGCCTCCTTCCTGGACCGCTGGACTCCGCGGCTCCGGACCTCGCCGCCTGGTGTTCTTGGGTGCCACGACCGGTGAGGAAAAGGCTGAGACGATCCTCCCTTAAATCTTTTGATTTCATGCTACTGCTCTTGATCCCCACACGCATTCACCCGCCCCTAATTCTTTTGATCGGGATCTGCAGGCTGCAGGCGGTGGTTGTTTTGCTTGACGACCTGAGGGAGCTCACAGGCTAGCCAGCAACTCCGATCCCCTCTCAGCTCCGCTGGTCATCGCTGGCGCCGCTCGTGCGTGAAGCAAGAATCCCGCCCCCCGGTTCTGAAACTTGCGGCCGCTGGTATGTTTCCTGAATTGCTTGTGCCGCAACTTAGCAGAATAGCTGGTCGATTTATTGCTATGGCTGCTTGCGAATAGGTGGATGGATAACCATAAAGATGCTAGTCGATTTTTTGATCCGCTGATATAGATGCTAGTCACTTGTGTGTTTCCCTTTCATTTGTTGACCAGCCAAAATTTAATTGGAACTATGCTTGTAACACAGATTTAACAGCATGGCCAAAACAATTGATATAGTACTAGCTTACAATGATGTGCTGCAAAACAATTGATATGGTACTGGCTTAGAATTAACAGCATGGCCAAAACAATTGTTGTTTTAAGGAGGTTGTTTGTAGAGCCAAATTAAACTTTGGAATATTAGATTTGCTTGGGCCCAATGCTGCTATCACGATTTCAGTTTGAAATATTAGAATGCACCTTAAATTTCAGAACTGAACCTTGAATTTCAGAACTGATACTCACACATTTTTTGTATGTTAACTTTAGTAAATAACTGTCTTGTGGCTTCTATATTTCTTGCCATGTACTAGCATTGGTATATGTGTGCTTCTCTGTAGACTAGGCAACAAGCTCGATGCTCTTGTGCATTAAGCCCATGGCTGATTATGCTTTTGCTGGTCTGCTTATGCATTTTAATACATTATATTGCCTTCTGAATTGTCTAGTTTTTTCCCATGATCAGGAAAGGCACACAAGCAGTATCTTACTATGTTTGCATCCTATATCCTATATTGTCTTAATATGCAGTAACTAGATAGTAGAGAAATGCTATACAAACTGAGTTCTATGTGCTACCGCCTTTAATTTCTGATGGCTTATTGCAGTATCATTACTGGTCAGAAATGGAAGGGGTTTCAGCTGTTCCAGAACTTGTTGCAGAGAGTCACGAGTCTATGTCAATTGATCAGTCAAGTCGGTCATCCAAAAAAAGGCCCTTTTATTACTAACTTTTTTGTCGCTTTGTTGTGATTTTGTTTCTTGACTTCCAAACATCTCATTAACTAGTTAGCACTGTGTTGATTATTTGCTTATGCCGCAAAGAAGTCATCATTTACATTTGCAAAGTTCTTATTCTGAATTCAGAACTATTTTCTGGCTTGGTATCCTTCCCCCTTGCTATGTTGTTTCGGCTATCGAATTCATGGGAATTGCGAGGAAGTAGAGTACTAGAGTAGCTGAATTCCTTCTTTCTCGTGCTGCTGGTGGCCAGCTAATAACGACTGTTGGTGCTTTGAAATTGGTCTGCTGCGGCTGCCGGCTTTGGTCCTCTTCTCGCGGTGGCCGAAGCTGGAGGCGGTATGGTTGTCGTCCTCGTCCGCGGAGCTGGCGCTCTGACAGTCGGAGCATCGCCCATGGGGCTGCTACTGCTGCTGCTCTGGTTGAGGCGGAATAGCTCCAGCCCACCATGAAGCCATGGCCGCCCAGGAGGTCCACCCCACCATGGCCGCGCGGCACGACGGCGGCTGGCACCCATTGCTAGGGGAGTTGGGGAGGATGTCATGGAGAAGATGGGAAAGAAGGAAGAAGATGAAGATGACTAATGTGTTCCACTTGTCAGTGACATAGGGAGAGAAAGGTGGAAGGGGCAATTATGTCCATATAAAAATATGATGGCGATGTGTATGCTGCAGTTGGGCCCAAATGTATATCATGGTGTCTCCAGACGTATACCGTGGCATATTTTAAATGGAGGAAGAATTGTAATGGTAAAGTTCAGAATAGATAAATAGTAATGGTATTTCTCAAAACTTCAAAAAAAATGCAATGGTATCAATCCAAAAACTCTTTCCTCTTCCGTCTCGCCTCTTTCTCGCCCCCCACGCCGCTTCTCCCGTCTCGCGCCTCTTTTTTCGCGACCGGGCCTCACGTCTCGCCTCTCTCGCACAGCCCCGACGGCCTCCACTCCCTTGACGCGCGACGCCGCCCTCTCCTCTCTCGCGCAGCACCGGCAGCCTCCCCCGACGCGCGGCGCCGCTCTCTCCTCCCCCACCGCCGCCCCTCCCCTCCTCTCGGTGGCCATCGGAGACCGAGCAGCCTCCCCCGACGTGCGGCACCGCCATCTCCTCCCCCACCGCCGCCCCCTTCCCTCCTCTTGGTGGCCATCGAAGACCGAGCTGCGTGGTATGCGGCTGCTTGCGGAAGTCCTGCGCTCTACCACCCCCTCCCTCCGCCTGCGTGTCACGACTGGGCCGTGACACATCAGAAGGAGGAAGACGTATATTTCGGTTTTATGCTTTTGTAATAGGCCTGCGTGCCGACGCGTGTGTGAGGGGTATAAGACCCAGAACTGTAATGAAACATGTCATGAACTGAATTCAGAACAAATCATTCGGACGGGACAATCTGTCCTCGTTCCACCGGATCCCGATCTTTGTGATTCTCACGTCGTGGTGATTCACCGGTGGCAACGGGAGTAACAGTGGTATCAGATTCAGCGATTCTCGGCGAGCGCGTCACTACCCGTTGTCTCCAACGACCTCGTTCTCTGGTCGACTTGCTTTTCCGGTGAGTTCGACCCGCTCTACTGCTCCTACCCCAGGATCGGCGTCCTCGCCCTGCCCACCGACTACCAGTCAGCGGCGGCCACCGCAAATCGGCGGTTAGCCAGTCCGGCGCCGTCGACCACTCCTTTTCCGCGCCGCTTAGGTCCTAGTTCAAGATCGGGTGTGTCGTCGTGCCGATTTGTTATTCTCCTTCCGATTTCCCCTGATTCTTCCCTCACTTTCATCACGGCTCCTCCTAAACCTTCCGTTCAGTCCCAATTCATCCTCGACGCCTTGGATGCCTTCAGTCAAAGGGAAGACGATCGCTGGACACACATGACTGAGAGTATTGATCTGTTGTTTGCTCGGGTGGGGGAGATTGATCGATCCCAACAGCATATGGCTTCTCAGTTGGATTTCAGTACCAAGGTTATGGATCAGATGTTGCAGGACCAGCAAGCCATTGCGAAGCAGTTGGAAGTCATGAGTTCGGTGGTGGCACGTCTCGCTGAGCACCATCTGCCGCCACAAACTGGTCCAGTTCGCCCGGATCCCAATTCTTCTCATGAGGTACCACCTCCTCGTTCTGCTCATCACTCGCATCGTGCTCACGTGGACTCCTCTGGTTCCTCTCGTCCTTATGTCCCTAAAATGTCCTTTCCTCTGTTTACTGGAGAGCACCCCAAAATTTGGAAAGACAAGTGTCTGAACTATTTCAGTTTGAGTAATGTTCCCGAGTCCATGTGGACCATTGCTACTTCTATGCACATGGACGGTCCTGCTGCGAAATGGCTTCAGGTTTACAAATTGCGTTATGGGTTAGGACTCTGGGAAGATTTTATTGCTGCTGTGGAGGATCAGTTTGGTTCTTATGATTATCGAGATTCTATTTGTGATTTAGTCACTCTGACCCATACCGGCTCCCTTGAGGATTATATCTCTGCTTTTATTGACCTCCAATACCAAGTCAGTATGCATAATTTGGGTTTGGATAAGATCTATTTTGTCACTCAGTTCACCACTGGTCTGAAACCTGAGCTGAAAGCATCTGTTCAGTCACAAGTCCCAAGTACAGTGAAGCAGGCTGTTATGTTGGCTAAAGTTCAGCAACAACTCCTTGACAGTACCAAATTCAGATCCACCAGACTCTCTTCCAAGTCTACTGCGTATACTCCTAAGTTTGATTAGAAGTCTACAACAACTACTACTACTTCTGGTTCCTTATGGAAGGAGAGACACTGGTTCCTTATGGAAGGAGAGACAATTGCGTGATTTTCGTCGAGCTAATGGCTTATGCATGTATTGTGGTGACACTTATAATGCTGCTCATGCTGCTTCCTGTACCAAAAGGCCTCAAGCTCAAGTCTATGCGTTGGCAATTAATGATCTTGACTAGCATCTGTCTGAAGAAGTTCTTACCCAGTTGGCAGTTGAGGATGCCATTTCAGATGATTTCCAGCAACTTTCTCTGAATGCCATCTCTGGTACAGCTAAAGGTGAGGTTTTGAAACTCAAAGCTCGTGTTAAGAACAAAGTTATACTTATCTTGCTCGACAGTGGTAGCTCTCACAGCTTTGTGAGTCCTTTTCTCCATCAAGTCGACATTTCTCCTGTGCCTATGGCCCCCTAAGAAGGTTAAAGTGGCTAATGGTCAGTTCTTACTCAGTACTGCTATGGTTCCTGATCTCCAATGGTGGTGCCAAGGTCACACACTCTCTACATCTATGCAAGTGCTGGAATTAGGAGGTTATGATGCTATTTTGGGCTATGATTGGCTTAAGTTACACAGTCCTATGACTTGTTATTGGGATAATCACAAAGTGGAATTCATGAACATGGGCCAGATGATCCAGTTGTCCGGAGTTCTGTCACCCCCTATGACTTTATCTGCCATTTCTGCTAACTCTTTGGTCAAGCTCAGCAAAGGTAATGATGTTTGGGCTATGGTTTTGGTTAACTTTGTGGAGCAGTTTTCTTCACCACTAGTTCCTGCATTGGATAGCCTTCTCCAGGAGTTTGAGGATGTGTTTACTAAACCCAATACTCTTCCACCTAGCCGGGTTTATGATCATACTATTCCTTTATTACCCCAGGCTGTTCCTGTGAACTCTAAACCCTATAGATACTCTCCTGGTCACAAAGATGAAATTGAATGTCAAGTGAAGGAGCTGTTGGATGCTGGCCTTATCTCTCATAGCTCAAGTCCTTTTGCTTCCCCAGTTCTTTTGGTTCAAAAAAAAGATGGAAGCTGGAGATTATGTGTAGATTACAGAAAGCTGAATGATCTTACCATTAAGAATAGATTCCTTCTTCCCATCATTGAGGAGATCCTGGATGAGCTAGTTGCCTCTCAGTTTTTCACTAAATTGGACATGACTGCTGGCTACCATCAAATTAGAATGAAGCCTGAGGATGAATTCAAAACAGCTTTCAAAACTCATCATGGTCATTTCCAATTCAGGGTTATGCCTTTTGGTCTTACTAATGCCCCAGCCACCTTCCAGTGCATGATGAATGAGGTCCTCCAACTTTATCTCAGAAAAATTGTCCTAGTCTTTCTGGATGATATTCTCATATATAGTCCTTCTTGGGAGGCCCATTTGGATCACCTCAGACAGGTCCTTCAGCTCAGACAGCACAAATTTTTCCTCAAGAGCAGTAAATGTTCATTTGCACAAACTCAGATTGAGTACCTGGGCCATATTATTTCTAGAACTGGAGTGGCTACCGACCGTACCAAAACTGAAGCTATGATAGCCTGGCCTACACCCAGCAATGTCACTGAGCTCAAAGGCTTTTTGGGCCTCACTGGCTATTATAGAAGATTTGTGCAGAACTATGGTATAGTGGCCAAACCACTCACTAATCTCCTGAAGAAGAAACAGTTCTTATGGACCACAGCTGCTGAGCAGGCTTTTCAGGAACTGAAGACTTTGATGTCTCATACTCCAGTCTTGGCTTTACCCAACTTCCCTAAACATTTTGTGGTAGAAACTGATGCTTGTGCCTTAGGTATTGGAGCTGTCCTTATGCAACAAGGCCGACCCATTGCATTCCTCAGTAAAGCACTAGGGCCTAACCATCAGCAGCTCTCCATTTATGAAAAAGAGTTCTTGGCCTTGATAATGGCTGTTGATAAGTGGAGATCCTATTTGCAGTGGAACAAATTTATTATCCAAACTGACCATAAGAGTTTATCCTTCTTGACTGAGCAAAATCTTCAGTCTGATTTACAGAGAAAAGCCATGACACGTATGATGGGTCTCAAATTCAAGGTGGTTTACAGGAAGGGGAAAGAAAACCTGGCTGCTGATGCATTGTCTAGAGTGGGTCATCTCATGGCTCTCCAGTTGGTTTCTGAAACTACACCACAATGGGTTCAAGAAGTTCTTAACCCTTATCACTCTGATCCTGCAGCCCAGCAGCTTCTGCAGTCTTTGGCTGTGGCTTCTCCAAATGCTCAAGGTTTTCATTTAGAGAATGGCCTCATTAAACACAACTCTCATGTTTGGATAGGTCAGAATTCTGCCTTGAGAACTAAAGTTATTGTAGCATTCCATTCTTCTTGTAACACCCTAATTTAAATTTCAGCATTTATTAATAAATTTAATTGGCTTTATTTGATTTTCTAAGGTTTATTGTGTATAGTCTTGCATTTAATCTAGTTTTCGTTTCATAAGTAAATAAAATTTATCATAGGTTTAAATTTTGGTGTTGCATTCATGCTGGTGCATAGTTTTAAATATTTGAGTGTGTTTTGAATTCAAATTTGTTTTTGAATTCAAACTTTGTTTGAGTTAGATTTAGAAAGAGAGAAATAGAAAGCAAACCCACAACCAAAGTCAACCCAGCCCAAACCCAACTTCCCAGCCCAGCCGCTCTCTCTCTCTCTCTCTCTCCTGCAGCCCACTTTTTCCCTCTCCCCCGGGCCTGCTCCACCCCGCGCGCAGCGCCGGCCCAGTCCGTGCCCGCCGAGGCCCAGCCTCCCTCACCTGCCTCACGCCCGCAGTCCGCGTCGCCCTCCCTCGGCCGCGCCCCTGGACCCACCTGCCAGCCGCGCGTCTCGGCCTAGCGAACACAGTAGCGCCCCGACTGACCGCCTGGGCCCGCACATCAGCACACCCGCGCGTCGCCCGCGTCGCCCGCTCAGCCCGCTCGCAGTGCGCCCCGCCGCTGACCCGTGGGCCCCGCATGGCAGCTCCGTCTCCCCCCGCGCAGCGCAACTCCCGGCCGGGAATCTCGCCGTGATTCCCCGCCCGGGCATGCACGCCTATGTTGGACCGCCGCCCTATAAATAGGAACCCCCACGGCCCCCCCTGCACCCCCATCCACCGCGCCAACCCTAGCCGCCGCCTTGCCTCTGCTCAGAGCGGAGCACCGCCGCGACCTCCACGCCGGTGAGTCCCTGCGCCGCCTCAATCCAACACCTCCGGTGATGCTCTGGCCCCTCTGACCCCATGTTCACCTCCGCAGCCCGACAGCGCACCTGTACGCGGGACCAGGACGCCAGGAGCCGCACCCCTACGGCCGCTCCACGGGATCCTCCGCACCCTCCGCCGCCGGACTTCCCGCCAGCGCCGCATCTCCGACCTTGCCAAGTCCCGGTGAGCACCCTAGAGCCCCACGCCTCCGTTTGCGTTACTCCAATTAGGCCGTAGCCCCGGAGCCCCGCAGAACACCGCTCGCCGGTGCGTTTCGCCGCGCCGACCCGCCGCCGCAGGGCCAGCACCGCCACGGACCTCCTTTAGCCCCGCCAAGGCCACCAGTGCGTCACCCATGTCACGCACGTGCGCCACGGCCAAGCCACGGTCCAAACCGAGCCTGGGAACACCGGTTCGGCCCTCTCCGGTGGGTTCCCTGCGCGCCGCCGCGGGATTCCTCGCCGGCGGTAGCGCGCCGCCGCCCCGCGCGCCCAAAGCCCCAGGACCGTCCGATTTGTTTCGGACGCACACGATTAGATCCAAGCCCATCAAATCTGAGCCACCCGATCCGGATCCAAGCGCCCAGATCTAAACGTACCGGTTCGGCCTGCCAGTTTTGCTAAAGAGTCCCTGAAGTTCCTGGGATTCAAGCCGCAGTCTGTGATAGTTCAAAAGTATTTCCAAATAGTTCCTATTTTTAACGCTTAAGCCCCTGGCCTTCTTAGAAATCGAACCCGCGGTCCAGAGTTGTAGTTTTTGCACGTTGGACCCTAGATCTATGCTTTATTTACATTTAGGCCCTCAGTTTTTGCAGAAAACCCCCCTGGAACTTAGTTTTTCTCGCAGATAAGCCCCTAGAACTTGTTTTAGGCCTAGTTTATGCGTTTTAGCTCCGTTTTTAGCGTTCTTTATGTCCACGCGATCGTTGTAATGCGTAGAATAGTTTTAGACTAGTTTAGTGTGCTGTTTTTATGTATTGATGTATTGTTTCTTAGTTTTTGCTTGTATGCTTATTGTTGTGCACTGTTTTGGCCATGTGTTCGTGAGTAGACGTTGATCCATCTGAGGAGCTCCAGTACCAGTATCCGGAGTAGCCGTCTTCCGAGCACTTTGAGCAGCAGCAGGAGCAGTACGAGGAAGGCAAGTGTGACATAAACAACCTATCACTTTTAAATACATTTTCATACTGCATTTTAATATTGTATGCCTATAAGGATTTCCTAGCCACTTTATATCCTTTTTATATACCTTTGGTTTGCATTTTGGTTAGTTGTGCTAGGTGCCGCGCTATAACACACTCTGGTCCTTTTAATTAATTTGATTAATGGTTTACTTGAACTCAATTCTGAGAGTGGCCCTCTGTGTGGATGAGTGGCTCACGTCTCGTTAAAAGATGGTTTTTGTAGAAACATGGTTTAGGGGGCCAGCACGGTGCTTAGTGCTTGGTTGGCCACTCTCCATAAGGACCGGTTTATAGAGCGACAACCTGGGACAACAGCGCTACCACAAGGCTAGAATGGGATAGACTTGGCTTACTAATTAGGTCTTTTTGGTTTGGAGTAACTTACCTGCGGGGCAAGAGTAGTAAGCTTCAATGGTCCCTGCTCCTCCGGCTGGTCTGTGCTTGGTTTGCGTACCTGTGCTTGTACCCCCGTGAGGTGGGCCCCATCGTCGCTGACCTAACTCTCGCGGTTACGCCTTACCAATGAGATTCTTTGTAACGGCCTCGTAGTGAGTCGCTAGTCATCTCACCTAAGGAAGTGTGATGAACCCCTAGTGTAGCTCACGACTTGTGGGTAAAGATGTGCAACCTCTGCAGAGTGTAAAACTAGTATACTAGCCGTGCTCACGGTCATGAGCGGCCCAGATCCTCCTTTTGATTAGTGGGGTTGTCTCCTTCCGACGAGTGAGGTGCCTCTCGGGGTTACCTTGGTGGCTTGGTTTCGGTTTGGTTCTCAGTAGTTTCATAAATTAATTCTGATTAATTACTATGTAACTGGGTTAATGGTAATTCATCAACTTGTAGTAATTAGCTTTAATAAAATTTTGCCAAGACTTAAAAGCTAATGCAGTCAGTCAGCAAACCTTAGAGCCTCATAGTTTGTGTTATACTTGTTGAGTACAAGTTGTGTACTCACTCTTGCTTCTTCTCTACTTTTTCCTCTTGGCTACGCTACTGCTGCTCAGTTCCTGCCGACACGAGGGAGTTCGCTCAGCGCTACCAGGACTACGAGGACTTCTAGGTGTTTGTCTCCCAGTCGACGTCCCTGTGGCGCCCTGCTCAGCTTTGGAGAGCTTTTATCGTATTTGTACTTCGCTTCCGCTGTATCAGACATTTTGTCATTAATGTAATAAATAACATTCGTATTTTGATTTATTATGACTTATTCGTGATATGTGCTGTGATATACTGTTCATTCTGTTGTATATACGTGTGACTTGATCCTGGCACGTATATGATTGCTCGGTTTATGTCCTTTTATAAACCGGGTGTTACACTTCTCCAATTGGTGGGCATTCTGGAATTCTACCCACCTATCATAAAGTCAAGCATCATTTTCATTGGAAAGGCCTCAAACAAGATGTGGAGGACTTTGTTAAACAATGCAATATTTGTCAGATGGCAAAGCATGAGCATACTCACCCTGCTGGGTTACTTCAGCCTTTACCTATTCCTAATGGTGCTTGGCAGGATATCAGCTTGGATTTCGTGGAAGGGTTGCCATCATCTGAGGGGTTTAACACTATTCTGGTAGTCGTGGACAAATTCACTAAATATGCCCATTTTTTGGCTCTTAAACATCCTTTCACAGTTCCTCAAGTTGCCAAGCTGTTGCTGGACTCTGTGGTCAAATTACATGGGATTCCCAAGTCCATGGTTTCAGACCGTGACCGTATTTTCCTCAGCACTATTTGGCAGTCCTTGTTCACTCAATTGGGCACCAAGTTGCTGCGCAGTACAGCCTATCACCCACAAACTGACGGCCAAACCGAGTGGGTGAATCAATGTCTTGAGATTTATTTGCATTGTGCTATTTATCAGTCTCCTACACACTAGAAGCGTTGGCTACCCTTAGCTGAACTCTGGTATAACTCGTCTCTGCATTCTGCCTTGGGTGGTTCACCTTTCAAAGCACTGTATGGCCATGAACCCAATTTGGGAGTGTTTTCTCCATCATCTACTGCTCCTTCATCCTCTAAGTCTGCTGTAGAAGACATCCTGCTGCAAAGAGAGCACCACACTCAGATGTTGAAAGCTCAATTACTCACTTCCCAGAATCGGATGAAACAAAAGGCCGACAGGCTTCGTACAGACAGAGTATTTCAGGTCGGTGAACAAGTACTTCTCAAGCTCCAACCGTATGCTCAATCTTCGGTGGTAAATCGTCCTTTTCCCAAACTTGCTTTCAAGTTCTTTGGTCCGTATTCAGTCTTGGAACGCATCGGTGGCACTGCTTATCGGCTGGATCTCCCATCTGACAGCCGTGTCCACAACATTTTTCATGTGTCTCAACTGAAACCTTTCGTGCCTAATCACACTCCACACTACTCTGACATTACCAAGTTGGTTGATCTCAGTGCCCATCCAACTTCACCGGAGAAGATACATGACCGTCGTCTGGTGAAAAGAGGTAATATTGCTATTCCTCAAGTTCTTATTCAGTGGTCTGACTTTTCGCCCGTTTCAGCCACTTGGGAAGACCTCTATGTCATTCAGAAGAAGTTTTCGGACGCCATGGCTTGGGGACAAGCTCCATCTCAAGGGGGGAAGATGTCACGATTGGGCCGTGACGCACCTAGGCCGTGACACATCAGAAGGAGGAAGACATATATTTTCGTTTTACACTTTTGTAATAGGCATGCGTGCCGACGCGTGTGTGAGGGGTATAAGACCCAGAACTGTAACGAAACATGTCATGAACTGAATTCAGAACAAATCATTCGGACAGGACAATCTGTCCTCGTTCCGCCGGATCCCGATCTCTCTGTGATTCTCACGTCGTGGTGATTCACCGGCGGCAACGGGAGTAACACTGCGGAAGTCCTGCGGAGTAGGAGCAAAGCACGGAGTAGGATCTGTGGATGTCAGATTCTGATTTATGTGGAGGCGCAGCCGCGGGACCGGACCCCTCCGCTGCCACCGCCGGTGAGTCAAATATCCCACCTGTGAAGACATGGAACTGAATTCATTGTTTGTCTCCCACCATTTTTCATGCTAATTTTGTCTCCAAACTTAGGGATTCAGTTCTGCTAGAATGTTACTTTGCTAATTTCTTCCTATGAACCTCATGTTCATTGTGATTCCTCAGTGAATATGTCATGACCCAGCACAGCCCGTCATCGACATGAGAAAGTGTATTCTGTTGTTGGTAAAGTAATAGTGTCTCTGTAAGTGGGCCTGAGGCCATGTGTGCGTGTTCGGCTATAAAGCCAATGTACTTTGCACGATGAACAAGTAAGAACAAACATGAAACAAGTTTATCGGAAGAGGAAGCTGTCCTCATTCTGCCCTGAATCCCGTGTGCTTCTGTGATTTGCTCACGACGCGCTCGTTCGTTGGCCACGGGTGGTTACAATGGTATCGGATTCACCTATCCTCGGCGCATTTCTGTTCGATTCGCTGTTCTTTCCCTTGATCCGAGTCGCCACATCGATGAATTCGATCGCTCTGCCGTGAATTGCTCCGATTCCGGCGTCCTCGCCCCACCCACCGACTCCCAGTCGGCGGCGGCCACCGCATATCGCAGGTTAGCCGTTCCGGCGCCAGCGACCACTTCTTCTCCACCACGTTGCTTAGGTGTAGTTGGGGATCTCAAGGATACATGCGTGCTTTCGCCCTGCGCGTGGACCTTCTGCAACTCTCCATCACGGCGCCTCCCAAGCCCTCTGCTCAGACCCAATTCATCCTCGACGCGATGGCGGCCTCGTTCCAGCAAGAGGATTCGCACCGGAAGCGGATGACCGAGAGCATCGATCTGCTGTTCGCGCGGGTGGGCGACATGGAACGCGTTTAGGCTGAGATGGCTGGCGTGCAGAATCAGATGGCTACGCAGTTGGATTTGAGCGCCCAGATCATGGATCAGATGCTTCGTGATCAAGCCACACTGGCGAAATAGATGGACACGACGGGTCAGACAGTTCCCCGGCTTGCTCATCAGTTCTCCAATACTGACACTGCTCTACATCGTCATCCCATTCGCTCTCCTTCCGATCCTTCCGATTTTGGTGAGACTCGTGCTTTCCCCCATACCGCTGTTCCTTCTCATCATAGTTCCGACTCCCCTGTTACATCTCATCATGCTGTTCCTAAGATGCCGTTTCCTAAGTTCTTTGGTGATAATCCTAGGATTTGGAAAGATTATTGTCTCGATTATTTTCACATTTTCAATATTCCTGAATCTATGTGGGTGACTTCGGCTTCTCTGAACATGGATGAACACGCTGCTAAGTGGTTTCAAGTGTACAAACTGAAACATGGAGTCAGTACCTGGTCAGATTTCATTTCAGCTGTGGAAGAGCAATTTGGGTCTTACACTTATCGTGAGTCGTGACTCTATCTCTGAACGTATCCACGTATCCATATCGGACCAATACTGATACGCCTATCCGTATCGGTGCTACATAGATCGTGACTCTATCTCTGAACTGGTCACTCTGGAGCAGGATGGTTCTCTTGATGATTATATTGCTGCCTTTACTGATTTGCAATATCAAGTGTCAATGCACAACACAGGGCTTGATGAGGTGTTCTTTGTTACACAGTTCATCAAAGGTTTACACACTGATCTGCGTGCTGGGGTTCAGTCTCAAGTTCCTAAAACAGTACGGAAGGCTGTTATGCTTGCTAAGATTCTGCAGCAATTGTTGGAGGATAAGAAATCTCGTTCCTCAAAGTTTTCTCCTTCTCCTAAGTCTTCTTTGTCTTCTGTTAAGACTGACACTCATTCTTCCAGTTCTTCTGTCAGTCCTCTTTGGAAAGAAAGGCAACTGCGTGATTATCGCAAATCTAATGGTCTTTGTATGTATTGTGGCGATAAATATGACAAAGCTCATGCTGCTTCTTGCACTAAACGGCCCCAAGCACAAGTTAATGCTATGGTGATCAATGATCTCGATCAGCCTTTGTCTGATGAGGTTGTTACCCAGTTGGCAGTGGAAGATTCTTTGCAGGAAGAGTTTGAACATCTATCTTTGAATGCTTTGGCTGGCACTGCTCAGGGAGAGGTGCTGCAGATTCGTGCCTTGGTCCAAAACAAGGTTCTTCTTATCCTGATTGACAGTGGTAGTTCTCATAGTTTCATCAATCAGTCTTTTGTGGACCTGTTGGGTTTACCCACTGTTCCATCGGCATCCAAGGCCGTAAAGTTGGCAAATGGCCAAGTGTTATACACTGACAGGATCATTCCTGATTTGGAGTGGTGGTGCCAAGGTCACACCATTTCCACCACAATGCAAGTTCTGGAGTTGGGTGCTTATGATGTTATCTTGGGATATGACTAGCTTAAGAGGAATAGTCCAATGACTTGTAATTGGGCTGATCATTCAGTGGAATTCTGTCACCAGGGGCACATGATCAAGCTTCAAGGGGTTCCTGCCCAACCATTATCTCTATCTGCAGTATCAGCTGACAGTGTAGTTAAGTGGCACAAGGGCAATGATATTTGGGCCCTGGCAGCTCTGCAGTGTGGAGACTCCCCTCCTTCTCCTCCACCAGAACTTACTAGCCTTCTATCTGAATTTGCTGATGTCTTTCAGAAACCCACTACCCTTCCCCCACACAGGACCTATGATCATTCCATTCCATTATTTCCTGATGCCATTCCTTTGAATTCCAGACCCTACAGATATTCTCCTCTCCATAAAGATGAAATTGAGAGGCAAATCAAAGAGCTGCTTCATGTTGGTCTCATCACTCCTAGTAGCAGCCCCTTTGCTTCCCCAGTCTTGCTAGTGCAAAAGAAGGATGGCACTTGGAGGTTCTGTTTTGATTATAGGAATCTCAATGATTTGACCATCAAGAATAGGTTTCCTTTGCCAATTATTGAGGAAATTTTGGATGAACTTTTTGGCTCCAAATTTTTCACAAAACTAGATATGACCTCTGGCTATCACCAAATCAGGATGTTGCCTGTTGATGAGCCCAAGACAACTTTTAAAACGCATCATGGTCATTTTCAGTTCAGGGTGATGCCTTTTGGCTTAACCAACGCTCCTGCAACTTTCCAGTGCACCATGAATGAAGTTTTACAGCCTTTTCTCAGACAGTTTGTTTTGGTCTTTTTTGATGATATTCTTGTTTACAGCGCTTCTTTACAAGACCACCTGAGTCATCTAAGGGCAGTTCTCACAAAGTTAAGGGAGCATCAGTTCTATCTGAAAGCCAGTAAGTGTTCTTTTGCTCAGACACACATTGATTATCTCGGCCACATTATATCTCAACAAGGAGTTGCCACTGACCCATCCAAAACATCAGCAATGCTTAACTGGCCTGTCCCTACTACTGTCACTGAGCTGCGAGGGTTTTTGGGTCTGACAGGGTATTATAGACGTTTTGTTCATCATTATGGCATCATTGCTAAGCCACTGACAAATCTGCTCAAGAAGAAAAGTTTCCAGTGGAATTCTGAGGCCACCTTAGCATTTGAAACTCTGAAAACAGCTATGTCTCAGACACCAGTACTAGCTCTTCCCAATTTTCCAGTCCCATTTGTTGTAGAGACTGATGCATGTGCCACTGGAGTAGGAGCTGTTCTTATGCAGGAAGATAAACCTATAGCTTTTCTCAGTATGGCATTGGGTCTAACTCATTAGCACCTGTCCATTTATGAAAAAGAATTTCTTGCTTTGATTATGGCCATTGAAAAATGGAGGCCTTATCTTCAGAGACAAGAATTTATTATCAGAACAGACCACAAGAGCTTGTCTTACCTTACTGAGCAAAATCTGCAATCTGATCTCCAACGCAATGCTATGGCCAGGTTAATGGGACTGCATTTCAAGGTGGTGTATCGTAGAGGTAAAGAGAATTTGGCTGCTGATGCTCTCTCGTGTGGGTCACCTAATGTCTATTCAGTCTGTTTCTGTGGCTACACCCCAGTGGATTCAGGAAGTGTTAAATTCATAGCATACTGATCCTGTTGCTCACACTCTCCTCCAATCCCTTGCTATCACTTCTCCTGATGATAAAGGCTATTCTTTGGAAAATGGAGTTATCAAGTATAAACAACATACTTGGGTAGGTCAGAATTCTGCATTGAGGATTAAAGTAATTGCAGCTCTCCATGCAAGTCCTATTGGGGGTCATTCAGGCATTCAGTCTACCTATTACAAAGTCAAACACCTGTTTCGTTGGAAGGGTCTGAAGCAAGATGTAGAGGATTTTGTGAAACAATGTGCTGTGTGTCAGCAGGCCAAACATGAACACACTCATCCTGCTGGATTGTTACAACCTTTGCCAATTCCAGAGGGTGCTTGGCAAGACATTTCCTTAGATTTCATCGAGGATCTTCCACTCTCTGGTGGTTGTAATGTCATCTTGGTGGTGGTTGACAGATTTACCAAGTATGCACATTTCCTTTCTCTGAAACATCCATTTACTGCTAGTCAAGTGGCCAAACTACTCCTGGATTCAGTTGTCAAGTTACATGGGGTTCCCAAAACCATGGTTTCCGATCATGACAGAGTCTTTCTCAGTAATGTCTGGTAGGAATTGTTCACTCATCTTGGCACAAAGCTGTTGCATAGCACTGCCTATCACCCCCAAACCGACGGGCAAACTGAACGAGTGAACCAATGCTTGGAAATGTATTTGCGTTGCTCTATCCATCATTCTCCTCAGAAATGGCGTACTTGGCTTCCTATGGCTGAGCTCTGGTATAATTCATCTTTCCATTCTTCTCTGGGGTGCTCTCCGTTTAAGGCTTTGTATGGTTATGAACCAAATCTGGGTATTACTTCTGTCAGTGGTGATTCTGCAATGTTAGAACCTTCTGTCAGTGAGCTTTTGCAAGACAGAGAAGCATATTCCACACTGTTAAAGCAGCAGTTGGCTATTGCCCAGAATCGTATGAAGATTCAAGCTGACAAGAACCGCGTAGATCGTTCCTTTCTCGTGGGTGACAAAGTGCTACTCAAATTACAACCTTATGCTCACTCCACAGTGGCCAATCGACCCTACCCTAAATTGGCATACAAGTTTTTCGGCCCCTTTGAAATTCTAGAGACCGTGGGTCCTGCTGCTTACAAATTAACTTTGCCTCCAGATAGCAAGATCCACAACGTGTTCCATGTCTCCCAATTGAAGCCTTTCATTCCTGATCATTCTCCTTTGTTTGCTGACATTGGCACACTGCCTGATCTTTCTGCTCATGCAACAGCACCAGAGCTCATCCTGGATCACCGTCTGGTCAAGAAAGGTAACACGACTGTTCCTCAAGTTTTGGTGAAATGGTCTAAGCTTCCGGCCTCGTCTGCTATGTGGGAGGATTATTACGTCGTGAAGACCAGGTTCCCTTGTGCATCGGCTTGGGGTCAAGCCGCGTCTCAAGGGGGGAAGATGTCATGACCCAGCACAGCCCGTCATCGACATGAGAAAGCGTGTATTCTGTTGTCGGTAAAGTAATAGTGTCTCTGTAAGTGGGCCTGAGGCCATGTGTGCGTGTTCGGCTATAAAGCCAATGTACTTTGCGCGATGAACAAGTAAGAACAAACATGAAACAAGTTTATCGGAAGAGGAAGCTGTCCTCGTTCCGCCCTGAATCCCGTGTGCTTCTGTGATTTGCTCACGCCGAGCTCGTTCGTCGGCCACGGGTGGTTACAGAATTTCAATGAACTCCTATTTGCTTTCTGATGTGATAGTTGACCGGAGATTTGAGTGATGTGATAGTTGAACTTAGAAATGGATTGAGTTGCCATGGCTCCAGTAGGCTATATGATTGTTGCTTGACCACAACTTCGTACTCTCTCTCTTGATTTTTCCGTTTGATCTCGCTTGCGATTTGAGGATGTAATAAATAATATATGTGTCTGCATGGTGCTAACCCCGAGCTTGTCGGATTACTTCCCCTTGGAGAAGGAAGCGCTATTCAGTGTTGCAGGCCATGATAATTCTTGTGAGTGGCCTGTGTCAAAGCAATGGATACAGATATTAGTAAAAACGTGTCACTTTTTTTCCCTGTTGCGTTTGGTTGTTGGCAGTGATTTGACATTACCCGCGCTTCTGATCTAGCCCGTGAAGCAAAGGGAAAAATAATGGTTGAATTTCTTAATATGAGCCATTCGTTCATCAACGCATCACTTTTCTTTGATTGTTTAATTGGCATCATCTTCCTTATCGATTGATCCATCTTTTTGCCAGTGATGATAAAACCATTCAGCTTAAAACGCCAGTTCTGCTTCTGAGAATTCATGACAGATAGGGCTGATTAAAAATCTGAGCATTTATCACACATTTTTAATAAACAATTCTATTTTTTTCTTAGACTGTAATGCATCCTGTTGGCCACTGATGAAAGCGCCCAATGTTTGGAGGCTGCATTCGGCTCCAAGTTCCTGCCGTCAGGAAGAACCTACTTCCTGCCTGTCAGGAAGAACCTACTTGGAGCCCTGCAGTCAAATGACAACAATGGGCAATGCTGAGGTCCTAGATGCTAATGTCTTGTTTGGTTTATTCTTTTAGTTTCATTGATCTAACGTCCAAACAATGATGCTGTGATATGTGCCAACTTTAACTATCCTCGCCGAAGTGCTTTCTGATTTGCGTGGAGGCTGAAAAACTCGAGAGTGTGTGTTGTCATCAGCTTCGTATCTTTTTTTCCTTACTGTGAGATGGGATTTAAATAACAGCATGATATTATCTACTCCTGTGTGTTTCAACGGTGGGCCTATTTTGCTTTGTTCCTTGCAACAAAATTAACATTTCAGCCTTTTTGGAAGCCTAGGGAATTCAGCTTAACAAATAGCCCAGGTCTATCCACCAATTTAGCCAAAGCACAAAATACATCTCTCGTGTGCATAATGTGTCCCTGAAAGCCCATGGCGTACATAACCCCTGCTTTTTTCTTAATTCATTCGAAGCTGCCGTGCTTTATTCTTTATTTGTTTGAAGCTGTATCGCAGATTATATATTATTCTCTTTTATTTGGTAGATTGGTTGATTTGAGATTGGAGCAGTGATGAGCATGTTTTGTGGACTAGAGTGTCTGATACTGCCTGTATTTGAGATAAAACCATTGGCTGTCTGAGCTCTGAATTCGCCCTCAACCTTTTATTGCTCACTTAGATTGTTATTTGCTTTCTGCCAGGATAGTTGACCTGAGATTTGAGTGATGATGAACTATTGTGTTTTGGACTAGAGTTTCTGATACTGTTACATCATGGTGGTAATTGAAGACCAAACCCTTGTCTGTCTGAACTCAAATCTAGCAAATCAACTGTAGTGTTATCATCTTTAGAGATTAGGATAGTTCTGTTTTTCTGATTCTTTTAGTCAGATGCGTCCATTACCAATTCTGGAGGATTATTTTGTTTCTCTCGATCTAATGGCTCGGACGCGACATTCAATTCTTGTGGTTATATCCTGATTGGTGGCTTTTTTTTGTGCTAATCTGATCCTGGAAAGGCCACATAAATTCAATCACATGTGAATTTGATTTTTATTTCTTAAGTTTGTGGGATCTAAAGGATGCAAAACTTTGAAAGGGACGACGCCTTATCTGTTTGGTTGTGGCGTTCCATGACTATTCTTTCATATTGAATAGGAAGATCTGATAGATCCCTCAAACTTGTTTTTCTTTTCTTTTCCTGTTTCTGAAGACTGATTTGATATGAGGTGTGAATGATGATACCACAAGTAAAATACAGTTATCCCTGTCTGATTCCTTCAAAAGGGTGCTGAGAATACTTTAATCACACATTGTGTTTTTCTTTCATTCCTGTCTTTATATTATTATTCTTTGGGTGGATCTTGGCCTTTGATGACCTGATGGTTGCAGAACAGGTAAACATTTGCCTGATATCTGTTGATATTTTTCATGAACTAGGACGGTCTGAGGTTGTATGATCATGCTTGTACTTTCCTGCACATTTGTTTGTTGGTACCTTTATTGTTGCTTTTGTGGTTGGATGAAGAAATTTTAATGAGATGGCTGTGATGACTCGGAAATATTCAAGCTCAACAGACCAAATCACATGTCTATCTCTGAATATCGAGATTGATCTATATGCCGATTATCCTGCTGAACAGAGCCATCTGAAACCTCTTTTGTCTTCAGTTTATTTGCCAGTTTGGATTCATGTTTGTATTGGATGGAGGAGTTTGTTGCTATAGTGATCATGGTGTTGCATTTTATTTAATACCCATCAGTGTTTTTTATCATACATTTACTGTTCTGTTTTTTTATGGGTTACTGTTCTGTTAGAATATTGCCATTAGAATAATATCATGGCATGATATTGTAGGTAAACGGGTAGGCTACGCTAGCAACACTACCGCATATACCCAAGATACTTGCGAGTAGAAGATCATAGATCATTACCACTAGACGCGCGGCGCAGCGGAAGAAGTCGCGCGTCGATGTAGAGGAAGTAGTCGATCACGTCCCACGAACCGAGCTCCTCGTCCTTGATCCCAGCAGCCGATCAGCGCAGCAGTCGCAGCAGCGCCTCCACGGAGTCCACACGTACGGGGATGAAACGCCGGGCGTCGGTGTGCTAGCACCAGACGCACGGCAAGGGCGGCGGCCGAGAGGGGGGGGGGGGCTAGGGAGGTGGCGGGGCTCACAGGTTGTGTCGCCCCCCTAGCCCCTCCCTCGTATATATAGGGCGTACTAATGGGCTTTTATCTCATAGGCCCATTAGTAACCCTAATCCCTCTTGGATCAATATCCTCTTGGGCCTTTAAACCGTATTGTGATAATGGGCTCTTGGGCATATCACCAACAATCTCCCACTTACACTAGAGACAATCATACAGGCAAGCTTTCCAACATTCCAAACCCCTTAAGTGTGTGACCCGTTAGGTTCATGTGTAGGTGGTCGTGATCGGAAATCATTTCCGAATCACAAGTCAATAGCGGCACCTAGCAGGGCATAGTGACTCACAAATACACATAAAGATCATATCGGCCGAACCTTAGATATACTCATACACCTATCCCTTTGCCACACGATACTAGTCAAGCTCAAGGCGAGATGCGTGCCACCTTTGTGATAGCTCGACCATTCTCTCTATCTAATAGTGGATTCTATTAATAACTAACCTTTAGTCATAATGATTAACTCTTTAATCACTTTGGCATGGCCATGCACTTTGAAATCCAACTATCTCGAGGGGCCCAGAGATATCTCTCCCGTTATCTAGGAGGGGCAAATTCCATCTTGATCCGCTCACATCCCATTCCATGTTTCATGACACACCTGTAAGCTACTTTTGTAACTACCCAGTTACGGAGTAGCGTTTAGCAGCCCCAAGATGCACCACTACACACAGTGAGAAACAATGGCGATCTCAGGTCTAAGGATCCAGTAGGTATAACACTCAAGAACAACTGATGGCACATACAAAATAACAATCCCAACGTTGTCTTGGAGTGGGTCAATCCAACACCATGTTCACCAACATGTGTCCACATCATTAATCCGATATCTCCATACCCATGATCCGTGAAACATGATCATCAATTAATGCATGTGCTAGTCTCAATGTCGTTGTTGTCCCACATAACGACATAAACTAGGGATAATTTAGAATCATATCATTGTCAACAAAGAGTTTCACGAACAAGTCACGTACTTGATAATCAATGTAAAATAATCATCCATGGAACAAATAATAATTATTCATCATTACATAAACATACTCATGACACAAAAATCTCCCATGCACACTAGAATTACTAATGTAAGTATCTAATACTCATAGATCTAATGTGCGCCTCATGCTTTGGTTGTGGGAGAGGCTTCGTCAACGGATCAGCAACGTTTGAATCCATGTGCACCTTGCAAACCTTCACATCACCTCTCTCAACAAAGTTACGGATGAGGTGATACTTCCGCAGTATGTGTCTGGACTTCTTAGTTGTTCTAGGCTCCTTTGCTAGTGCAACGGCACCACTATTATCACAATAGAGGTCCACTGGACTGGACGCACTAGGAACAACACCCAAGTCAGAAACAAACTTTCTGATCCAAACAGCTTCTTTTGCAGCTTCGGAAGCTGCAATATACTCGGCCTCTGTCATCGAATCAGCCACCGTATCTTGCTTGGAACTCTTCCAGCTCACTGCCCCACCATTGAGGCAGAAAACAAAACTGGATTGCAATTTGGAGTCATCTTTGTCTGTTTGAAAACTAGCATCGGTGTAACCCTTTACAAAGAGCTCATCTTCGCCTCCAAATATTAGGAACATATCCTTAGTTCTTCTAAAGTACTTAAGGATACTCTTTACAATTTCCAGTGAGCTTCACCGAAATCTGACTGATACCTGCTCGTAACACTTAGAGCAAAGGAAACATCTGAGCGCGTGCAAAGCATAGCATACATGATCGACCCTATGGCTGAAGCATAAGGAATCGTATTCATCCTCTTTTGCTCTTCGGGTGTCGTAGCACACTGACTCTTGCTTAGAGTAATGCCATGTGACATTGGCAAGAAACCTTTTTTGGAATCTTGCATATTGAACCGATTCAATATCTTGTCAATGTACGTGTCTTGGCTTAATCCAATTAGCCTTTTTGATCTATCTCTATAGATCCTAATACCTAGAATATAAGCCGCCTCTCCTAAATCCTTCATCGAAAAACTCTTTTTCAATGAGGTTTTAACGGCTTCAAGCATTGGAATATCATTTCCGATCAGTAATATGTCATCCACATATAGGACCAGAAACACAAGTGCGCTCCCACTAGCATTTTTGTAAACACAAGGCTCATCTTCATTCTTGATGAAGCCAAACCCTTTGACTACTTCATCAAAACGAATATTCCAACTCCGAGATGCTTGCTTCAATCCATAGATGGACCTCTGAAGCTTAAATATTTTCCCAGCATTTTTAGGATCGACAAAACCTTCAGGCTGTGTCATATACACATCCTCACTTAGATGTCCATTAATGAAAGCGGTTTTAACATCCATTTGCCATATCTCATATTCATAATATGCGGCAATTGCTAGGAGAATCCGAACATACTTTAGCATTGCAACGGGCGAAAAGGTTTCCTCATAGTCAACACCTTGAATTTGTCGGAAATCTTTCGCCACCAATCGTGCCTTATAGATGTGATCATTTCCATCCATGTCTAATTTTTTCTTAAAAATCCACTTACAGTCGACAGGTCTTACACTATCAATTTGATCGACCAAGTTCCAAACTTGATTATCATGCATGGATTTTAACTCAGATTCTATGGCTTCAAGCCATTTTTCGGAGTCGAGTCCCATCATTTCTTCTTTGTAGGTCAAGGGCTCATCATTTTTCATCAATAATACGTGGCGCTCCTCCGTAATAAGGAGGTTGAGCTTGTCAGTAGTGCGACGTGCCCTTATAGACCTTCGTGGGGCTGGTGCCTCAACTACGGGTTGTGCAACATCTTGCACATCCCGTGGATCTTCAGTGGGTGCTGAAACAGTTTCGGGTGTTTCCTGAATTTCTTCAAGTTGCACCTTGCTCCCACTAAATCCTTTTGAGAGAAACTCCTTTTCTAATAAAACACCATTGCGAGCGACAAACACTTTGCCTTCCGCCTTATTGTAAAAATAATATCCTTTGGTTTCCCTAGGATACCCCACAAAGAAGCATTTGTCTAACTTTGGAGTGAGCTTATCTGACATCAAACGTTTGACGTAAGCCTCACATCACCAAACTTCGAGAAAAGATAATCCGGGATGTTTCCCAGTCCATATCTCATATGGTGTCTTCTCAACAGACTTATTTGGAACCCTATTCAGTGTGAACGCAGCAGTTTCAAGAGCATAACCCCAAAATGACAATGGAAGATCAGCTTGGCTCATCATGGACCTAACCATGTCCAACAAGGTTCGGTTCCTCCGTTCGGATACCCCATTCCATTGAGGCGTTCCGGGCGGAGTTAGCTGCGGAATAATTCCACATTGCTTCAAATGATCACAAAATTCAAGGCTCAAATATTCTCCTCCATGATCAGATCGTAGAAATTTAATTGTCTTGCCTAATTGATTTTGTACTTCATTCTGAAATTCTTTGAACTTTTCAAACGATTCAGACTTGTGCCTCATTAAGTAGATATAGCCATATCTACTAAAGTCATCAGTGAAAGTAATGAAGTATTGAAAACCACCTCTGGCTATTGAGCTCATTGGTCCACATACATCGGTATGTACAAGTCCCAACAAGTCACTTGCCCTCTCACTATGACCAGTGAAAGGCGCTTTGGTCATCTTTCCAAGCAAACAAGACTCACATGTGTCAAATGATTCAAAATCAAATGAGCTTAACAATCCATCTTTATGGAGTTGTTCAATGCGCTTCTCATTTATATGACTTAAGCGACAATGCCAAATAAAAGTGGGATTCAAATCATTTGGTCTAAGCCTCTTAGTATTAATGTTACAGACAAATTTATCCTCAAGATCAAGAACATATAATCCATTCACCAATGAACAATGAGCATAAAAAATACCATTGCAAAAAATCGAACATATAATCCATTCTCTATTACAATCTTAAAATCATTAACTTCTTCCAAACATGAAGAAGAAATAATGTTCTTGCTCAAAGCAGGAATGCACTAACAATTATTTAATTCCAAAACTAATCCGGAGGGTAGAGACAAGTGGTAGGTGCCGACCGCCAATACCGCAACCTTTGCGCCATTGCCGACACGAACGTCCAACTCGCCTTTTGCAAATCTTCTAGTCTCACTTAGACCCTGCAACGATTTGCAAGTGTGAATCATCGATCCAGTATCAAATATCTATGATTCACTGGAAGATAATGCAATATTAATTTCTATAACATTTATACCTGAAGTGGAAGTCTCACTTCCCTTCTTCTTCTTCTTTTCTTCCAAGTACTTCTTGCAGTTCCTAGACCAATGTCCCTTTTCATGATAGTAGAAGCATTCATCCTCAGAAGTAGGGCCAGATTTGGCCTTAGGTGCTGGCTTTAGCTTAGAGCCCGAGGACTCACCACTGGAACTCTTTTCCTTACCTTTACCTTTGGGATTAGGTGGCGTCCAACGCTTCCTCTTTTTGTTCCCCTTCTGAATCATCATCACATGATTGGGATTCTTCTTAATGCTCTCCTCTGCTGTCTTTAGCATCCCATGCAACTCACTCAATGTTTTATCTAAGCCATTCATCTGAAAGTTCATGATAAAAGGCTCATAGCTCGTCGGGAGCGACTGGAGAATAACATCAGTAGCCAAGTCTTGGTGAAGTTCAGAACCAAATCTGTCCAAAGTCTCAATGTAACCAATCATTTTGATCACATGATGACTGACCGGGCTACCTTCTGGCAGCTTGCACGCAAACAAAGACTTTGAGATATTGAACCTCTCAGTCCTGACTTGGTTCTGAAACATCCCACGCAGCCCCTCGATCATGGTGTGAGCATCCGCATGCTCATACTGCTTCTGCAGATCAGGGGACATGGTGGCGAGCATCAGACAACTGACATCAAGTGAGTCATTACAGTGCTTCTCATAAGCTCTGCGATCAGCGGCAATTGCATTGTCAGGGAGATCATCAGGATATGGCTGCTCAAGAACATACTCCCTTTTCTCTTGCCTGAGAACAATTCTTAGGTTGCGGTACCAATCAATAAAGATTGTTCCATTCAACTTTTCTTTCTCAAGAACAGAACGCAAATTGAAAGCGGAATTGTTACTGGCAGACATGATCTACAACATAAAAGTAAAGCAAGATTTCAGCACTAAGTTTATGTAAAGACTTTCATTAACTAATTTAACAAAATACAACCTACTATATCAAAGTCATCTTCCCTCTAATTACATATAGTGGTTCAAGATCCATAATCACTAAAATCCTAGTGAGCTATAGCATCACGGCTAGAAAAGTAGTGATACAGGTAAGCAACAAATTGCTAATCACATCTCTATGCGACTCTTGTTTATTGGGTGGCATCGAAAGCCCCGACCCCAACCCTATGCCTTAAAGCCCAAAATTGTTTTGATAGCTTTGTTGAGTAAACCAATATTATGCTTGTGAATGTCCGACATCCACCATATACAAAAGTGATAGCTGAGGGTACTCTACTTTGGTAAACCTACCACACAACGTTCAAAATTTATAGGTACAGCTATTGGTAAAAGGCATCAAAAATCAACCTTTTCTGAGGGAAGCTATTCTATCATGATTAAAACATCCACCATTCGTAAAAGCATGAAAGAATAGTATGACAGGAAAATAAACATCACAGGCATATAATCATATTATATTGTGAATAGTATGGCCTCTTGCATCACAATGGGCTCCATCGCCATGGCTCCAAGGTGACCTCCATTGCCATCCGTCCTGTTTTGTGGTGATCATCATCGCCATCATGATTGAAGCCTCCATGAAAAGATACTAAGCTACTACATCTAATAGCTAGTGAAATAATTACATGAGGATTCAAACATCACAAGTCGACACGCAGGTCGTTATACAATAATGGTGCAACCTCAACCTGGTTGTGTTAACTTGCGACACGCAGGCCGCACAAATCATCACATACATCATCACATGACATTGAGGCCATACCATTCACATCACACCCTGCAAAAACAAGTTAGGCGTACGATGTGTTCTACCAAAGTAGCGCTTAGGAAGCCGCTATAGCGAGAAAGCAACGGCGGTCCGAGCCATGGAATTACACAGATCGCATCTATGGAATCCCTATGAAATCTCATCAGAGTGATCGCATCACCTCAAATTCGAGCCATTCATAATGCCTCAATTTTCACTAGGTCAATCACATTGACCGTGCAAACTTTGCACTTGAGAAGACTGCATCTACACATGACCTCGATCTGTTGGTTCAATCTGCTGACTATGCACACAGTTAGTCCCTGATGGTGATTCCAGCCGGTAGGGACATGTTGTATGCATAACAGAGAAAGAACACGAACTAATCTTTTTGTCACATGCCGCGCAATCAACTCGCTCCAGCTTTAACCCCTTATGACCAATTGATCTAATCAAACCGTGCAAAAGTAATAGATCCAATCTACTACAACAACATGTCACATATATGCTAATGATCCAGACAAAAAACTATGCAAGATGGCTCTGGTACCACTGTAGGTAAACGGGTAGGCTACGCTAACAACACTACCGCATATACCCAAGATACTTGCGAGTAGAAGATCATAGATCGTTACCACTAGACGCGCGGCGCAACGGAAGAAGTCGCGCGTCGATGTAGAGGAAGTAGTCGATCATGTCCCACGAACCGAGCTCCTCGTCCTTGATCCCAGCAGCCGATCAGCGCAGCAGTCGCAGCAGCGCCTCCACGGAGTCCACACGTACGGGGATGAAACGCCGGGCGTCGGTGTGCTAGCACCGCACGCACGGCAAGGGCGGCGGCTGAGAGAGGTGGGGGGGGGGGGCTAGGGAGGTGGCGGGGCTCACAAGTTGTGTCGTCCCCCTAGCCCCTCCCTCGTATATATAGGGCGTACTAATGAGCTTCTATCTCATAGGCCCATTAGTAACCCTAATACCTCTTGGATCAATATCCTCTTGGGCCTTTAAACCGTATTGTGATGATGGGCTCTTGGGCATATCACCAACAGATATAGCTTCCCAATTGTTAAAACAAGTATGCTTGCAAACAGACATGCACTTTTAATGAACTCTATTGACGTTCGAGTCATCAAGAAAGATGTCACGGAACAATTTAAAACAAAGCAGATGTACTGTTTTGTAGATCATAAAAACTGTTGGAACCTCATGTTTGTATTAGGAATAAACTGTTGGACTCACAGACATACATCAGAGTTTCTTAGAAATAAATTAGTCTGATGTGTGGTCCATGCCTGCACCTTTGATCTTTTTGTTTATCCACACCACACCTCATGCACCATTCCTGCACCAACACCAGTAGCACAAAAGGCACCATAGATTGCCAATGCAGAAGGCCAAGATTGACTAGGCAGAAAATGACACTCAGGGACTTGTCTGATCTTCTTTGGAAGCCGCTTCTTGATGACAGGCTGGCTAGATTCAGTAGTTACTGCACCGTCCACTGTCTTCCAGTCATATTCGTTAGCATATCTTTGAGTCCTCACTAGCCATTTGGAATCTATGCATGTAAAAACTTGCAGTGTGTATCGTTTGAGTCCTCACTAGCCATTTGGGAGTCCCTTGCAGAGTTGATTTAATGAAAATCAGTTACTGTAAGAAACCAACTATTGAAACTACCACTAATAGATGTTACGACAGTGTAACAGTACATAGTGCAATGAGGAATGAGGCAAAACTTCATCCTCCAAGTGAATCCACCTCCAGTAAGTAGTCACCCATGAAAAGTTACCTGAACTTCTCAATCAAAGGGTCATGGGCGACAAAGGGAATATCCTTCATATGGTAGTATGTCTTGTGGTTTCCTTCCACCTTCTTTGCGCCTACATGGAAAAATGCCCTTGAAAATGCATAGCTTCCGGGAATAAGCAGGAGATTTTCAATACAATTCTTTCAAGATATTTGCGAATTAGAACTGCAATTTTGACTTATTCATGCCACACAAGCCGTGCATAACATAGTGACTCCATTAAGAATTAAGTAGCCCAAGACACAATAAACTGAAGCCTGAAGTTTATTAAGAAACATAATGTCATGTGGGGCCGGCACTACAGCCGCAGATCGCGCCCACAGGAGGAGCAGCAGCCGCCGGCGCCAACAGGCTAGGCGCAAGTTTAGGCATGTTGGCATACAGATTAGCTACAATTAAGGGGTTTGTTCCCTCTTGTTAGCCGGCCATGAGCCTATTTAGTGGATGTAATCGACACTCTTAAGGATTAAGTAATCACAAGTCATCCCTAATCTCCCTCTTCTCCTTCTACCTCTCTCCTTCCACCATAGAGCGCCTGGGCAAAACCCCCAGCGCCATTACCGGCCAAGGCTACAAGCTCCGTAGTCGTGGCCCTCCTATCTTGGATGCTAACGCCCTTGACAACCTGGTATCAGCATCCAGGCGTTCTTCTTCCACTACCTCGACCTCCACCTCCAGCCCACCTGCCGTCGCCACTGCGCCGCCTTCCCCGATGGCTGAACCGACGACTGCCGAACTCGCCGCCCACATCACCAAGCTCACCACCACGGTGGAGTCCCTCCAAGCCAAGGTCGACACGCTCCAACTGGACCAGCGCACCGAATCCTCGTCCTCTGGCCAGTGCGACCGGGTCGTCAACGAACACCACAACGACTGCCCTCCTCGTTTCCAAAAGATGGACTTCCCCAAGTTCGACGGCAAGTCCGACCCGCTCGCTTTCCTCAATCGTTGTGAGTCATATTTCCGTCAACAGCGGATCGCTGAAGAGGAGAAGGTGTGGATGGCGTCCTACAACCTAGAGAACGGCACCCAACTCTGGTACATGCAGCTCCAGTGCGATGAGGGGATGCCGCCATGGCGCCGCTTCTCCGAGCTGCTGAACACCCGCTTCGGCCCTCCCCTGTGATCCAATCTGCCGGGCGAGCTGATGGCCTGCAAGCGTACTAGGTCGGTGGTCGACTTCCAGGACCGCTTTGAGGCGCTTCTCCCACGAGCTGGTCACCTCTCCGAGTCGCAGAAGGTGCAAATCTTCACCACCGGTCTGCAGCCGCCCCTCAGCCTCGACGTCGAGATCCACAACCTGCAGTCCGTCGTCGTCACCATGAGCCTTGCGCGCAAACTGGAGCTCCGCAACCAGTGCGCCGCGGCGTCCGCGCCTCCATCTCGCCAAAGGGGGCTGCTGCCCAGTTCACTGCCGCGCCCGGCCCTGCCCCCTCCAGTGACGCCGGCTGCCATGCCCACCCCGGCCACTGTCTACGGGCGACAGGTGAAGTGCCTGACGCAGACCGAGATGGAAGAGCGCCGACACCTCGGGCTCTACTTCAACTGCAACGAGTGCTTCAGCCGCAGCCACAACTGCGTCTGTAAACACATCTTCCTCCTCGACCTGGCGGACGACGACGACGGCGATGACATTGAGCAGACTGACCCCGCCGCCGCCGCCGATGAGCCACAGATCTCGGTGCATGCGATCGCCGGCATCCGCACTAGTGAGACGATGCAGCTGGGCATCCGGCTCGGCGACGCCTCCCTCCTTGCCCTCCTGGACTCCGGCTCGACCCACAATTTCATCGCAGCGGAGGCGGCCTCGCGCACGCAGCTCCGACTCCGACCCGGGGTCAAGATGCAGGTGACCGTGGCCAATGGGGACCGCATGCCCTGTCCCGGCGTGTACCGTGGTGCGCCGTTCTCCATCAACGGCGAGGCGTTCTTGGCGGACTTCTACCTCCCACTCATCGGCTATGACGTGGTCCGGGGTACGCAGTGGCTCGTGACCCTTGGGCCCATCTTGTGGGACTTCGGCTCCCTCACCATGTCCTTCTAGTGAGGCGATCACCAAGTGCACTGGCAGGGCCAGGCGGCCCCTCCGAGCCCGGCCATCCGCTCCTGTGCCGGAGACGACCTCCTACCGGCCCTCCTCGACGCGTTAGCCACGGTCTTCTCTGAGCCCACGAGCCTGCCACCCCCGCACTCCCGTGACCACGGGATCACTCTGATCCCCGGATCGGCTCTCGTGGCAGTGCGCCCGTACCGGTACCCGGCCACACACAAGGACGAGCTAGAGCAACTGTGCGCCGCCATGCTCACCCAGGGCATCATCCATCGCAGCTCGTCGGCGTTCTCCTCCTCGATACTGCTGGTACGCAAGGCGGACGGCTCTTGGCGATTCTACATCGACTACCGCACCCTCAACGCGATCACCATCAAGGATGCCTACCCGATCCCGGTCGTCGACGAACTCCTAGACGAGCTCTTTGCTGCGCACTTCTTCACGAAGTTGGACCTCCATTCCGGCTACCATCAGGTCCTCATGCGCACCGAGGTCATTGCCAAGACCGCGTTCTGCACGCACGATGGCCTCTATGAGTTCATCATGCCCTTCGGCTTGTGCAACGCCCCGGCCACATTCCAGGCGCTCATGAACGACATCCTCCGCCCGTTCCTTTGCCGGTTCGTCCTCGTCTTCTTCGACAACATCCTCATCTACTCCAACTCGTGGAGCGACCACCTCCGCCATGTGCGCGCCGTCCTTGACGTCCTGCACTAGCACCGCCTCTACGCCAAGCGCTCCAAGTGCACGTTCGGCATCACCGCCATCTCCTACCTCGGCCACACCATCTCGGCAGCAGGCGTCGCCATGGACCCGGCTAAGGGCCAAGCCGTCTCGGACTAGCTGACTCCCAAGTCCGCACGGGCGGTGCGCAGCTTCCTCGGCATTGCGGGGTACTACCGCAAGTTCGTCAAGGAGTTCGGCGCGATCGCCGCGCCCCTCATGGCCCTTCTCCGCAAGGAGGGTTTCTCCTGGAACGCCGAGACTGAGGCGGCGTTCGCGGCGCTCAAGACCGCGGTAACCACGGTGCTCGTTCTCGCGCTGCCTGACTTTGGCCAGCCCTTCGTGGTCAAGTGTGATGCTTCCACGCACGGGTTTTGCACGGTCCTGCTGCAAGGGCAGCACCCGGTGGCCTTCTTCAGCCGCCCAGTGGCGCCACACATCCGCGCCCGCAACACCTGCCAGTGCTACAAGATGGAACACTGGCACCCGGCCGGCCTGCTCCTGCCCCTACCAGTGCCCACGGTGGTCTGGACGGACATCGGGCTGGACTTCATCGAGGCACTGCCTCGCGTCGGCGGCAAATCGGTCATCCTCACGGTGGTCGACCGATTCAGCAAGTACTGCCACTTCATCCCCCTCGCGCACCCCTAGACGGTGGAATCTGTGGCCAACGTCTTCTTCGCCGAGATCGTACGACTACACGGCGTTCCGCAGTCCATGGTCTCGGACCAGGACCACGTCTTCACCTCCAAGTTTTGGCGCGAGCTCATGCGTCTGATCGATGCCAAGCTGCACATGACGTTGACGTTCCTCCCCTAGTCCGACGGCCAGACGGAGGCAGCCAACAAGGTCATCGTCATGTACCTGCGCTGCTTCACCGGCGATCGTCCCTGACAGTGGCTCCACTAGCTTCCATGGGCCGAGTACATCTACAACACCGCCTACCAGTCAGTCCTCCGCGACACGCCGTTCAGGGTCGTCTACGGCCGGGACCCCCCCTCAATTCCCTCGTACGAGCCAGGGGAGACACGAGTCGCGACGGTCGCCAAGAACATGGCGGAGCGCGACGAGTTCCTTGCTGATGTTCGCCTCCGCCTCGAGCAAGCCCAAGCGGTCTACAAACGTCACTATGACAAGGGACACCGAGAGCTCTGCTTCGTCGTCGGCGATTGGGTTTGGCTCCGCCTGCACCAGCGCGCGGCGTCCTCACTCAAGACACCCACGGCTGGCAAGCTCAAGCCTCGCTACTATGGGCCGTACCGCATCATCGCTGTTGTTAACGAGGTCGCCTACCAGCTCGAGCTTCCACCCCGCGCTCGACTCCACGACGTGTTCCACGTCGTCCTCCTGAGTGCTTCGTCGGCACGCCTCCGACAGCGCCACCAAGCCTACCGCCGGTCCACAATGGCGCCACCATCCAAGAATTGGAACGCGTCATCTGTTCCCGCTTGGCCAGAGGTATTCGCCAGCTCTTGGTTCATTGGAAGGGGGAGTCCGCCGCTTCTGCCACCTAGGAGGACGCTGACGGCTTCATCGACCACTACCCCAGCTTCCAGCTCGAGGATGACCTGCTCATCTAGGTCGGGGGGGGGGGGAGATGTCATGTGGGGCCGGCACTACAGCCGTAGATCACGCCCACAGGAGCAGCAGCCGCCAGCGCCAACAGGCTAGGCACAAGTTTAGGCATGTTGGCATGCAGATTAGCTACAATTAAGGGGTTTGTTCCCTCTTGTTAGCCGGCCATGAGCCTATTTAGTGGATGTAATCGACACTCTTAAGGATTAAGCAATCACAAGTTATCCCTAATCTCCCTCTTCTCCTTATATCTCTCTCCTTCCACCATAGAGCGCCTGGGCAAAACCCCCATCGCCATTACCAGCCAAGGCTACGAGCTCCGTAGTCGTGGCCCTCCTGTCTTGGGTGCTAACACCCTTGACACATAATAAACAGGTTGTTTGTCCATATTGTCGTTCACTCACTATGAGGTGATTTTCTTGGCTGTTTAACTAATATGGCCATTACAATATGTCCATGCGATTTGGAAGTGTATGTGTACAGTTGTAACCTATGTATGGCTTTTCATTTTGTATATATCAGCAGACAAAATAATTGAACTGTTAGGCATGCCTTTTCATGTGCACTTATCACTAACCGAAACAAGTGGAAGATACTGAACTGTTAGGTTTGATATTTATATTACTGTAGTGAGCTGTAAGACTGGGAGTCTCATTCAAAGCTGCTACTGTAATCTTTGCATCTGTCATGCTTGGTGCTTTTCTTCCAGAATGCCATTATCATATTGAATGCCATTATCATATTAAAAGTAGTGACCAATAAATTGGGTCATAATCCTCGTAGGACTCCTATCCATACCAGTCTTGTCATTTTACTGTTGTTTCCTTTTATTTCTCTGTTGTTTCCTCTTACTCCATTCATTTCTCTATTGTTTTAGTATAGATCCCAGATAAATCATGCATGGAGACACTACAAGAATCAGTAACTTATTAACTTAACAGTTAACTTATTGCTATAATTTGCAGAATTCTTTTTTTACTCCCAGTCCATTAGGTTGATCATGATTTTATAGGTCTCAGAACATGAGTGACATGACTGGACAACCAGCTGGACTTGGTCTTGATGAGAATAGTGATTGGTTGCATACTAATGACTCCTACATACGGGGAACTCCCCGACATGAGGGTACTGTATCGACGCCGACAGGTAAACAATGGGTGATGTTGCATTTATTAGATATAATACTACAAACTACATGCTAACCAATCTTTGTTGCAGTGCTTTCTCAAGATCGTGCTTCCTATGGAGATCCTGTTGTTGTCTTGACTAATGCGGGCTCAGTATGTTCAGATTATTGATTAGTTTAAAATTTACATATTCCTGTTAAACATGATATCACGGATTGATTGCATTAGTCAAGATGCACTAAGTATATAGATTCTGTTATTTATAACGCAGGGGCTGAGAGTGTACCCAATTCACCATCACCAAACAATAATAATAAGCAACGTAAGCGGGAAAGGGAAAGAGCAAGGTATGCAGCAATGTCTCAGGAAGAGAATGCAAAAAATCTGAGGAGACGTGAAGCGCGTCAGAAAAAGAAAGGTGCTGGATAACATCAGGGGCGTCCCAAAGCCCGTGCAGGCTGTGCGACCGCAGAGGGCCCCCAAATTTGAGGGGCCCCAAAATATAAAGTATAACTTATGTATAGTAATATATGAGGCTTCAATTTTGTTAATTTTTAGCTCAATCCATAGCAAATCGATGTTCAAATTGCACCCAAAAGTCATACATCGTATTTTTGATTGTTGATCGTCTGGCGTCCAGCCTTCCGCGCGGCGGCGCTCAACTTGATCACCGACACCGCTTACTGTCGTGCACTGACGCTCATGCCTCATGGAGGCGGATCTGGAGCAGACTAGCACCTGGCGGTCGCGGTGTCAACTCTCCGACGCTGGTCGCCAGATGTGAGCTGTGAGACGCCCACAGGCTACGGCTAGTTCTAGACGCCCACAACACTCGGTAGCCTAGACGCTGCTGCCGTTAGGGCCCATCTTAATATTTCGTACTGGGCCCCCGGTTTGGGCGGGACGCCCCTGGATAACATGCTTTTATCCCTTCCTTGTTGCTGATTTCCTATTGTGTGAAAGGATAGCAATAAAATGGCTCATATGCATGAACTGTGTAGATGTTCTGTTACTGTGGTTGAGTTATCAATAGAATGGCTTCTATAGGCCTTCGTGTCAGGTTGGATGGCATTCATATATTTCCACAACTATCTTCAGATTTTTTTGGTTTTGGTTCCAAGTTTCCTTCACTAGAGCTTTTTAGTGTTAGCAAATAGTTGCAACTAATTACATCACTTCACAGAAGAAATAGATCTGGTAGTTGATGAGTAAGGTGATATGTAGTCAATCTGGCTCTTTCTTTTTTTTTAGGGACTCTGAATCGAATTTCCTGTCAAGGACTTTACTCACAAGATCTCTTGGTCTGTTAGATGTCACATACGTGTTTGGTGCTAGCCAAAATTCATCTAGCCCCAGAGTTTTGAATGTATGCCAAACACCTGGGTTTTTTCTACCAAGTCTTGAAAACCTTTTTGGCCTGCTTAGGCTTTCGAGTATTAAAGCATGGGGTGTGGACTTGTTGTTACCTGGCCAATTGAGTCTTCCTATTAATTTGGATGATAAATGACCAATACCTGTATCGAGTTCAGTCTCCTTACAAAATTATAGGTTGTGGTGGTCATCTTGATTCCTGGTCTCCTTTATCATGGTCACAAAACATTTTTGATAAAGATAAGCCCTGCAAGGTATGAATATGTGGCCTTCACCTTCACCTTCTTTTGTGCTGCATTCATAGCTTGTAAGTTCTGCAGGATTGGTTTGTCAAATAGAGTTACATATGTCTAAATCATGGATCTGAGACTTCCAAAAGCCATCTGGCATCACCACCAGATCAGCTTGACCTGGAATTCACTGTAACAAATTGTTTTCTTAATATATATACTGGTTAGTTCAGTCCTTAGTCCTTTGATGACAGATTCTGCGATTATCATTCTCGTTTCCTATTAACAAAGATAGTATTGTTTAATTCATTTTTTACCATGTCATTGTAAGTTCAAAATATGGAATCTATCCTCTTAAATTGTGATATATACCATGCTTTCGTTTATCCTCTACTGTAATTTCTGAAATCTGGTACATGATCAAGTGCGAACGGAGACGCGTGTGATTGTAAATTTGAACTACCCTCTCAAATTGTAAAATGCATCCTATGAGCGCTTCATTTATTTTACTGCTTCGATGTTCTGTTCAGCAAGGAAATGGCTTCTTTGCCTTGAGCTGGAGTAAGTTTTGGTTGCATGCTAATTTTCCTATGATCCCGATCATAAGCCCCTTGTAGCAATTTCACCTCCAAATTTAGGATATGTTGTGCCATAGGCCTTGGTGTCAGTTTGGATGTCATTCATGTAATTCTACTTGTATTTACTTTAGTATGCTGCTAAATTTTGTTTTTATTATGTGTGGTTTACAGAATATCAGAGTCCCATGGAAATAAATGGTTCTCAAGATCGTGCTCCGTTTGGCAAACCGCACTAATGGAGGTAACTAATGAATACACATGATACAAGGGATTACTTGAATTAAAAATATAGACGCACTGACTACATATGTTCTGCTATTTAAACTGTAGGGGCTGAGAGTGAATCTAGTTTACAGTCAGCAAATAATAGTACCGAGCAACGTAAGAGAGAAAGGGAAAGAACAAGGTATGCAGCAATGCCTCAGGAAGAGAAGAATACAAGAAATATGAGGAAACGTGAAGTGCGTTAAAAACATATAGGTGCTACATGCATTTCATCTTTGAGGTGTTACAAAAACATTACATGTAATCTGGGTGGATCATTGTTTCAGATTGTTGTACCTTTTAATACTTTGATCTGCTTCATAACATTAACTTATGTCTCATAATATCATGAAAAGAATTTGATGCCAATTAGAGTTTCTGAAACACCATTTAATGATGCAGTTTTAGTTGGACTTTTACTACCTTCTGTTCTTATATTTGTACATACTATTTGTAGAGGAGGCTGGTGCATTGAACACCAAAAATGTTGATCCTTGTAAAAGTAATGACTGCCTCCAAAGCAACTATTCCTATCAACCCAAAGGTGATGACAATGATGACCAATCCTTCCAATCACCAAAGCTAGGTGACAAGTGTGCAGGTGGGGTGTCTCCTGAAGTCTCTGACAAGATCATAAACAACCTTGATTCTGTATCCCATACTATGACAAGAAGGTCAAAGAGCATGTACAGTAGGGAGTGGTACAAAATACTGACCCAGAGCAAAGGAAAGCCAGAAATGAGCGTAATAGATGGCACGGTTGGAGAGGAAGAGAGTGTGCAAACAAAGAAAAAAAGAGTTGAGAACGAATGGACTGCACCCTCATTCCATCGCCATGGAGAATTCACATTATGTACCTGAAATTTTAGATCCAGCTAAGGATGGTGCAAAACTAAGTGCCGTCGATGTGAGTATACCCCAGTTCGACTGGTCGCCGGTCTACATATAATCACGTGAAGAACAACGACCTGATCTTGAGGAGCCAGAAATGTTTGCTGACAGCTTAATTCATAGGTGTCGTGTAACACACGGAGAAATACATTCATTATTGACACGTCAGAATCGAGAGTTTGTGTCAAACATGGCAACAAAAGCTTGTCAGACAATACGTGAAGATCAAGGCATTTATGAAGATAATGAGGAAGAAGTCAGTTTATCGCAACCCCTACTCAATCGGCTGGTGCTATGAATGGTAGTTACAATTACTACATTTTTACATTATTACATCTATTTTGTAACTTAAAATCTACCTTAACCGGATATCGTGTTATATGCTTCATAGACAGTCTTGATCAAAGCCAACCAAAATATAAGGGGGATCCAACCTCTGCAAATGTTATAGATGATTTTAATTTCTTTTTTTTCTTTAGATTAAAATTATTATTTGTTTCACACATGACACCATCCATTTCATTAATGTGTGTGCCAACCTCACAGCCGAGGATGATTGCGATGAGGACGTGATATTTGAGGAGGACGACGAAGAGTTTGAAGGATACCTCTTCGCAGGCCAAGGTACGTATATGCATGAAGATAAATTCCAAGATGCTTTAATACCATCGCTAAATATGTCTAACATGTTACTGTCTAAATACTCCACTTTAGATGATGACACCGAAGAGGAAGTTGTACTCAATGATATGGATGATGACTCTGGTTCAATCCCAGATGTATCAGATTCGTATGACGCAGTGTATGCAAATTTGCCTGAAGATATCCACATGTTGGAGCCAGTTGAGAACTGCCCGCATTGCAACGCGAAGAAGTTTGAGTCCGACCCCTCTGATTCTGCTGCCACGGCGGGAAGATTAAGCTATCCACACCTGATACACCACCCAAGCTCATGAGGCTGTGGTCAAGTTCAGATGCTGATGCTAGGCACTTTCGTGCAAACATCAGATATTTCAATGGGAATTTTTCATTCACTTCACTGTATTGTCAGCTCGATCGTATCACCACCAATATGAGGACCGCTGGGGTATACACGTCTTGTGCGCATGGCCAAATTTACCATAACCTCAGATCATTTGGTAGAGATGGTACGGAACCTAAACACCTGAAACTTTACTTCTACGATGACGACCCCAGCCTTGAGTATCGGTACCACAAGTGCCGGCAGAAGTGCATAGAGATGGACAAGGAGGTGATTCAGAAGTTGGTCGACATCATGCATGGTAACCCATACTCTGAACATCTCAGGAGTATGGGGCAGAATGAGAATCTTGACGACTATCACGTGGAATTGACCTTGATTAGCGGTTAGACCAGAGAACATATAACACACCGCTCACATCTGAAGTGGCCGCTATATGGATAGAAGGGAGCGAGCGTTGAGGTCAATTTGAGCATAGTGTTGTCCTGCATGGGAAGGATAGGTCTATGCATGGCATCCGGTCATACCATGGGTGCTACAACACACTCTCGTACTTTGTATTTTTTTCCAAGAGGTGAACTTGGGTGGCACAACATGATTCCAAAGGCAGGTGTTACTATGGAAGAAGTGAATGCCGCTCGCGAGATATGCAGACAACAGGGGCAGGGCAATGGTGATGATCATCTAGGTAATTTGTTTTGACATAACTCATGCAGTGTACCTTTGTAGGATGTGCAATCATGGTCACCAATATAATATTCTTATATGTATAGAGTCTCCGAAAATCTATGCATGTCTGTACGTGATTACTACTACTACAAATTTCAGATGCGGCCAAGAATATTTAACCCAATATTGCATGGCAAGCGTATTTTCCGGCACTTTGCTGTGGACAGTTATGTCAAGAGCGAGAGCTCTCGTTTAGACTACTTCCCCAATAACCAAGATCAGATAAGGGCTGATCTATACCAAGGTCTTGTTGATAGTCTTCATGCGGCAAGGGTCGAGCAGATGTTGATAGTACTATTCGTTCGTCCCCAGTTGCTTCTAAGGTATGTACAAATCTAGTATATACTCACATAGACATCCCTAGTTGCTTCGTTCGTCCATACCCCATTCTTGGTGTGCGTAATGAACCAAAGTTCCAAATCATCAGGCTCCTCACCAGTTTTTGGGTCTTTCTGATTTGGCAACAAAGTTACAAATTAATATTGTAGCTTGATACAAAAGCTTGAGCATGTGCTTTTCGAGTTATTACCTTCTTATAGCTGCACTGAGAAAAACCCTTTGAGCCTGAAGTATTTTACAACTCCAGAATTCCAGGTTAAATGACATGAACTCTTCTTGCAAATTCAAATTTATTAAATAATTGCTATGTTTCAAGCAATGTAGAAATTTTATAAATGTATCACCACATTGTGCAGCCCTATAACATCAAGAATACTGATAATCCAAGTCTTAAAAAGGTACAACATAACACACCTGATTGTGTCATTCAACAATGTCTAAATCTCCAAGCAAGTTTCTCATTCTCTCATCGTAGCTGTTGTATGCCTTGTAGGTAGCACTAAAAGTTGCTCTCCATCCTTTGTATCGCTCCTTAGCAATTTTCCATATCTTTGTCCTTGTATCCTCATTATCCTCAAGGTCCCATCTAGCCTGTTATTAATATAGCAGAGACATACTAGGTCATTAATTTGTTACATTAATTAGTAAAATTGATGCCCAACAAACATAATTAAGAATCTTACCAAGATATCAGATGCTATTGAGTCTTTTACATCTGGGTCAATATCTTTCCACGATCTCACTCCAATGAGTGGTGCCCTTTTCCTAGTAAACATTACTATTTCATCAGTTTAACGTGAAGGTGTTATCACCAACCGGTCCTCCAAGTTTGGAGAATTCAACTTTCAGCTTTTGATTGCCTAACTTGATTCTCTTGTTGGTTGCTTTCAATCCTTTCAAGGTACCACGTCCTAGTTTGTTACTACTTTCATAGCCTTTTGCATTGAAACAATAACAATGACAAAGATTGAAAAATATTTTGCATAACGGTAAATGAACTGGACCTCAAAATGAAAACACATTAAACACTACGTACCATTTCCTAGTTGCTTGGTACGCCGAGCATGAGATGGTAGCCGCGCAGGTGCTGTTCTGTCGTTGCTGCCTTGGCTTGAATTAATTTCTATCTGAGGGCTACAGTTGACATACCCATCTGCAGACAAAATCATCACATGTGCAAGTAATAAACAAGCTTGCCAATGATGGACAATTTGTTTGACAACTTGGAGAAGGATATTACTGATTTGATCAAGTTTACCTTCCATCCTCAGCCATTCATTGTATGTCTATAGTCTCTTCCCTGGATGAATCTCCTAACTCTGAAAAAAGGATTGTTAAGCTGTGGGAGAGCAGGACCAGCCAGCGGTCTGAAATCTCGCCTATACTCAGCCGCTTAGAAGACATTTGTCATGATTTTCAGGATGTTAGATTGTCTTTTGTTCCTAGAACTTGTAATCAGGTTGCTCGTATATGTGCCCAGCTAGCTTCGGCTGACAACCCATTGGTGGAGTGGCTTTCACCACCGATGGAGTTGCAAAGCCATCTCCATGTACCCTGCAATCTGGACTCTCATGAATGAATGAAGGCTGGAGTTCTCAACAAAAAAAAACTCTGAAAAAGGATGGTTAAATTAGTCCTCATTGCATTGAAAAAAAAACGTCTATACTAGAGTAGCAGCATAACTCACCCATGCCTCGATCCCTTTCATGCAGATAAGAAAGTCGTCCTTGTATTCATTAATAACCGACAAATCCTCTACCAAGTTTTCAACATCTGATGTACTTGTTGCCGATTTAATGGGTGTTAGGGCCACATTATTTCGGTCTGTTACTTGTTGCTTGGACAAAAGTAATCTAACCTCCCTCTCTCCCTGGTTACTTTCTGTCATTGCTTGCATCGCCATTAGGATCGATCTCCTCCAGTGGTGCTACAACGCCACCATCACATCTCTTCTTATAGTACAAGCAGTCCCTCCCCCCATACCCCAGATTTGATTTGATTGTTGCGAAGTTACCGTAGGAGAGATCACTCCTGTGAACTTCATACTGAAAAAATTGGTCTCCCTCCGCCCCCCTGGCAAATGAAATACAGTGTCCAAGGTTCTTCCATACTGCAATTTCAGCGATGAAGTTTTAATTATTTGTAGTAAGTGCGTCACAACATGCATGTAAATAATTAAATTTGTAAATAATTAAATTTGTGCCATTCATTGCTTCTTCTTATGTGTGAACGTCATCAGGATTTAAATGCACTGATGCAAAGTCATTGGTACAATATATGAGGATTTTATTTAGATGCGAGGGGTGGCATGACACCTATTGATACAAATCTAGTCAACACATGAAAGCGCTAGCACGCGCGGATCGCAACGATCCTCACCAGCGAGAACCTCTGTGCCAACTGGTCTGACCGCTTGGCACGACCGGTCTAACCGGTCCTTCAGAGATCGCCGCGAAAACCTAGATTCACCAGCTCAGGAGGGACCCCGTCGGAGCCAATGGAGTTAGGGTTACCCTGAGATTGGCAGGCCACTCTGGACTCCTTCAAACACCATAGAGATGAAGGAAGAATAGCATGGGGTTGGAAAAGCTAGGGTTTGGATATAAAAGTAAAGGATAAATGTGTTGATTAGATTGGGATTATCCTCAATCGGCCGTGGCCCTTCATATATATGGGGTGTGGAGATTTGTACCCATTAGGAGTCGAAACCCTAACAAATCCCATGTCAAAATACAACTCCTAACTCAGACCGGTCTAACCGATCTCTGGACCGGTCTGATCACCCTGGACCGGTCAGACTGGCCAGACCGGGGTGCATTTCGATCGCCTCATCCGGACTCCAAATTGGACATTCCATATATGCATTTCGATCATCTCAACGAGATCTACGCAATGGTGCTGCTCAATTGGTAATTTGACAATGTTACCCAAACCAGTCTGACCGGTTTACATGACCAGTCTGACCAGTTCGCCTAGATTGTCCAGCAAACCTTGGTATTTGCCAATTTTGGGTGTCAACATATGCCCCTCTATTTCTTGGTAAAGCTTGCGTACCAAGAAACATCTCTCAATGCTCAAAATTGTACTGAAACAACGAGAAGCTCCTGTGCCAATCATGTCTTGCTTTCAAGGGCGATATTGTATATCGGCCATGTCATCTGATTCTACTCAATATCTTTACTTCAGTCCTGCTTTATGCCATTAATACAACTTGTGTGAGTGAGCCAAGCTTTCTCAAACATAATATCTCGGCTGTGAATTCTTGAAACACCAATTTAAAATCATTCTCAAAGTTGTAAGCTGTTGTGGATGTATAAAATGACTGAATTGCTATAAAATCAATCGGTCGCCACAATATCTTGATTGGATGATTACCAGATTACTCTTGAACCCCTCCGGTTTGTTTTCATCTTGTCTTCCAATATGTCTTGGATTATGCAAATGTCCAACAACAAGCTTTCTAACTACTAAACTTGGCCTCAATAAGTTATGAAACCTCAATAGCCGAAGTAGCAGCCCAACCAGTCAGATTAGTGTCAATGGCGTTTAGACCGGTTTATTCATGATGTGCCCCCACACATTACTAAACATCGGTCTTTAGCATAAAAATATCTTTTGAACATGATGTTCTGATGCTTATTGTTTTAAAGTATCTCTACATTTTCCCTCACTGAAAGTTTGCAAACTTTCTATCTCAAATTGAAAAACTTCTAATTCGGCTTTATTTGCTAATATTAAATTTTTGAACCAGTTCAAGACTTCAAAATAAAACATAATCAAAGCCTTGAGAGCCCTCTGCAAACTGATCTATTGAATAGAAACTTCATGAGGTAAATTACCATTTGCCAATTTTCTGCCCCTGAACACTAAAGTCTCATTGAGCTCCACGTTGCTGCATTCTAGGCGTAGCCTCATGATTGACTAGCTCCTCATCATCTTGTACTAAAGGCGCCAGTGGTGTTTCTTCAATTAAAGGAGCCGAAACGAGTGTTGCTGATTCAACTTTCTACTCAACTATGTCTCAGCCTGTCTGACCGGGTTGTCAGAGTGGTTAGACCGGTCGGCTGTACCGGTCAGACCGATCAGTAAAGGCGGTCCGACCGGTCCTGCTGGCTGGTTAGCTGACTTGACCCGCCACACCTTGCTCTGAGGGATAACGAGCATGTATTTGTTAAATTGCCTAGCCCTCAGCTTTTCGGCCTCCTATTCCTTCCTCTCCTGACATTGTAAATGCTACAGCTTCCTCTTTTGACTATGATTCAACCCAGATGGATACCACCTTGGTTGAAAGTACTTCGATGTTGTAGTGCTGCTACTGCTAGCCTCATGATCATCAGCCATGATCGGCCTCTGGACAGAAGTATCAACCGATTTACCAAGAACCATTGGTCTTGTGCCCACCTCATTGATAGCCACCTTGATGTTGCCGATCTGCATAATAGCATCAGCTTTGATCTTCTCTGAATCAATAGTGGACTATACCTCTTCTTTCTTCTCCTTGATATGGTATACCTGTCTTGGAGAATGAAACTGACCTGATCCCTGATGGGACCGGTCTGACCAGTGTAGGTTTTCGCCTCGGACTTGATTGGTGAAAGCCCAATCGGTCGTGCACTGGTTGCGATAACCTGTCAAACACAAGCCTTTTGAAGTTTCCTCCTCTCGGGTGGGATGGTGGATGTGACATCGGATAGCATTGCATCCAAATCCATTCGTGCTCTCACGTTGGGGAAGAAGAATCCGATGCCGGTGGCGCCCATGGCATAGTGTGATACACCATCTGAGGAGGGAACAGGGTGGTGACATCACCTCTGCGCTTGTTGAATTCTCCTCTAGGAAACACAGGTTTGCCTTGTTGCAGAGGTGCCCTTGGTGTCTTTTTTAATGACCGATCTTTTGGAACGGATTTTGTATACTTGTTAAGCAACTGATCAAAGGTGAGCTTCTGCTTCACAACTACTCCTTGCACCTTTGATTCATTCACTTTCAAAATACCCACTTCCGAGCACTTGGGCTTGAATATTTTGGCTCGGCCCTGGGGGTGACCAGTCTAACCAGTCGAAGAGGTAGTCTGACCGGTCGCGCTTGAGTAACAGGCCGACTCGAGTTCTACGAGGAACTTGCTTGCCCCCAGGTCTTGAAGCTTTCAAAGTAATTTTCAATGACTCCTTGCCATCTGGAGTCTTTTCTAGCACCACTTCCCTAGCCAGAATCTTGTCATTAACATTCTTTGGCCTTTCTTCACCAATGATCACATTCTTTCCTTTAGCTCCTTCGGCTTGCTCCGACTGAATGAGTACCTTAGCATTGTTCAGATCAATGGTGTGAAAGAGGGAACGATGCCATGTCAACTTGCATCTCATGCGAAGCCAATCGTCCTTCATTAATGGCCGATTGTGTCTGTCGATGGAAATTATTGCAATCAATGGTTGCATGTGAAAAAGAATTATGCCACTTGCAATATGCACGCCGCTTTAACTCCTCAAGCGGCAGTATGGCATGAGACAATTTGATGTTTCTATTTCTAAATAACTCATCAAATATGCAATCACACTTAGAAACATCAAAAGTAAAATGAGCTTTTTCTTGCTGATTCTTTTGAATCGGCTTAACTGATGAACAAGAATAAGGTATAGCCTCCGAAAGCCATACAAGCTCAGCAACATAGACTCCCTTTTTCTCATTGTTCGAATTATTGGATTCATAATCAATATTTGTATTGGACTGATGAGTTTCACAAGTTTCTTTGGCCCTTCTAAATCTGCACTCTTGGCCTAAAGCTGCAACTTGAAGTTGATTAATCGAAAAATAAGTATAACCCTCAAGCATTTCTTTAAAGTGAGAACATAAACCACCAAGACCCAAACCAGCCAAATCTCTTTCAGAAATTGACAAATCGAAATATCGGTCTTTTACATCTTTAAATCTTCTAATGTAATCATGGATAGACTCATCTCTACCCTGTCTAACCAATGTTAAATCTGTCAATTTCGCTTCATTGACACCACTATAAAAGTGATCATGGAATTTTTGTTCTCATTCTTTCCAAGAGTGGACCGAATTTGGAGGCAGTGATGAAACCAAGAGAAAACAATTCCAGTCAAAGATGAAGATAATAAGCGAACATGCAAAGCATTGCTAGAACTAGCCTCTCCAAGTTGAGCCACATATTGACTAATGTATTCCCAAGTTGTTCTATTATCATCACCGCTGAATTTTATAAAACCAAGAACACACCAGCCAACGGGATAAGAAACCAAATCAAAATCATTGAGATAGGGTGTCGGTGTTTACCGCCAAGCCTGCTCAGGGATACCCTTAGCTGTAGGATTGTAGGTAGGGATCGACTGCTCTGGAACTTGATGGTGCAAGGAACACAAAGATTTAGACAGGTTCGGGCCGCGAGTTGCGTAATACCGTACATCCTGTGCGATTGTTTGTATTGCCTTAGGTGTTGATGTATTTTGAGGGGGTCCCTATCCGCCCTTATATATTCGGGGGGACAGGGTTACATGGAAAGTCCTAGCTGAGTACGGTTGGAGTCCTACTACAACACAATCGGGTATTTTTCTTTGTACTGCAGCTAGTTCTACGCCTATTCAGGTAGTTACAAGAGAGATAAGGTACATCCATGAGCTATCCCTTACTTTAGAACATTCTATGCCTATAAGCAGTCTCGCTGCCTTGGGTCTGAAAAGCCCCCGAGCTCTTTGTAGCCGAGTCTTGCAGGCGTCGAGTACTTGAAAGGGCGTCTTCGAGTACTTCAAGTAGTCAAAACATCCTTCTGGTTGGTTCTAAGCCTTCCTTCTAGTACGTCGAGTAGTCCTCCAAGTTCTTCCGATTGCTCCGAGGCTGTGAGGTGCTCAAGCCCTGAAATCTTGATCATATATGGTGCGCGAAGTATTCGCGTTCCATATGGAGTAGTCCCCGAGCCTTAGGTTGAATCGCAGAATCAGGCTGAGGGTCACTTCAGTCTTTTTCCTTCATTATTTTCCAAAAAATTTAAAAAATAAATCTCTGATGCACATATCCCGCAATCCCCGAGCCTTAAATCAAAATCCCGTATCTTGCGGGCAGCCCCTGAGCAAAGATTTGGAATTAAGGATCTAAGACAAGGCACTAGATTTTATTCCTAAGAGTATCTGTCAGTTTAATCAGATCTGATATCCGAAAAAACCACTTTTTTGGGGTAAAATCTTAGAAAAATGATACGATTGGATATGCCACACTGATTGCACCTGTAATATCCTCAAAAATAAAAGCCGGGATGTTTATCTCTTTACTGTACGTTCACATGGGATTTCACTGTTCGGAAAATCTGCATTATTGCACCCGTGAGTGCTTCCACTGTAGCATCACGGGTTGTCATCTAGTAAGGCCCCATGCGACTATAAAAGGTGGGTGAGAGGTCTTTGCCAGAAGCACCAACACTCTGAATCTATGGCTTGCATTTGGTGTTCTTGCTCTCACCCTCCTGAAATTTGTGTAGTGCTTTCCAGCAAAAGATGCTAGAAGAGAACTTGCGAGTGACAAGAGAAGTCCCTGCTAACTCATCCTGCAACCCTGCTTCTCTTAGCGGATCCATGCTGAACATCATGTCCTTGAATATTCCAATGAGGCAGGTTTTCAAGGGATGAGTGGCATCTAGTTGTGTCATACTCTTGGGGTTACCTGTTTCTGGGTGCCCAAGAACTGCCATCTCTAGTGGGGATACTTAACCTTGTCACAACGTATTCAGGGAGAAGGAGAAATTCCATTGCAAGATGCTACAAGAGATCTTGTGAGGCGATTACTATAATCTGCCTCCTTACTATTGAAACCTTTCTCCCAGAATACGAGTATCATTATTCCCTTGATGGGAATAACAAGTTTGTACTTTGTCACGGCCTCGGGCCGATCTAGCTACAGTAGACTTCGCTCAGGAAGCCAAGAAGTGTGCGCGCAGACCTGAGTCATTGTAAAGTTTTTAGAAGAAAGTAATCGAGTTGTAATATCGACTAGTTGTATTGTGTCGAGTACTTTTCCTTTATTCTGGAATGTAATCCCAGTAGAGGGAAGTTACGTCGAGTAGTTGTCAAGAGATGTGAGTGTTTTCTTTTTCCGGAATGTAATATCAGAAAATAGAAATATCTCAAAAAATCCCGCTTTTACCGTAATTGGTAACTGACTGTTACTCTTCTGGGTATTTACCACTATGCCACCGCTGCTATTATAAAATAGAACGGTAAACTAGGTTTTACCCTACCAGCCGCCATTCCCCACTTTTTACTATTTTTAGATCTGTTCTTGCTCATTTCCTCAAGCCTCCAGATCTAAAACTCCTTGCTGTCCCTCGCTCCCAAATCCCTTAGGGTTTAGCCATTGTATGCGCGTGAAGCGCTCTGTAGACTTCCGGATGGCCCCCAAGAAGTCGAGCAAGGGCAAGGGCGTGGCTGCGGAGCCAAACCACGAGGAGGGATGGGTTCCAAACAAGTGTTCCGATTCCGACTTGGAAACCTTAGTTTCTAATGGTCTTTTGCCGGAGAAATCCATCATCCAATGGCGTCCTGCCTTGGGTGAAGATCGTCCATATGAAAATACTGGCGAAATCGTAGCCTTTGCCCCTTATTTTGAACGGGGATTGGGGCTCCCTTGTTCGGCTTTTTTCTCTGGGCTCCTGCATTATTACAGGATCCAACGTCACCACTTGACCCCAAACTCCTTTGTTCATATTTCCATCTTCGTACATTTGTGCGAAGATTTTCTGGGCATCGAGCCCCATTTTGAACTCTTTCGGTTTCTTTCCATCTCAAGCCCCAACCCGATTCCTACGATTTAGATGTAGTAGGTGGTGTGGGTTTTCAGCTTAGATAGGGGAAGGAGAAAGTGTGTATCCCTTATAAGCTTAGTAGCAAGGTAATTGACTAGAAACCCAAATGGTTGTACATAAAAGACCAGTGGGAAACCCTACCAGTGATTACTCCAGGCCCTCCGACCCAATGGCCAGAGTGGAACAAGAAACCAGTCGACAGCAGCCAAATCCCCGAGTTACTCAAAAGGATTGCCGAGCTTAGGCAAAAAAATTGACTAGGGAGGCTGTTGTACTCGACTGGATGAAAAGAAGAATTCAGCCGCTACAGACTCGAGAAACATTCAGTTTCCAGTATCAGGAAACAACTGATTCAACAAGGTACTCGGAGGAAGAGATCTCGGATGAAGAAGTCTTTAGCCGAATTCAGCGACTACTTAAAAATGTAAAAGATCTACCTGTTGTCCCTGATACTTTCTCGGCTGCAAATCCTCCAAAGCAGGTATGAACTAAAGTAATCGAAGTATATCGATCGAGTACTTTGTCCTAGCAAGCTTCTGATAGCTTTTCTGTAGGAGGATGTGGAGCTTTTTAAGAGCAGTCCTCCATTGCCAGGCACTAACCATCCTTTTTGTACCCTTCCCGAGCGCTCTTTCATTTGTCAACCAATTCCAAGAATTTTCTCATGGAAATTTGCATAGATAATACTAATATCTGATTTAGGTTGTGTAGATGAAGAAGCGGCTTGAGAGGACACTGATGGGGAGCACAGCCCTATTCTGAGCGCAGATACCCAAGCGGGGCACCCGAAGGGTACGCAGTCGGCGGTGAGGAAGCATCGTAGCTCCTCACAAGCTACCAGCGACAGGTAAGTAGCTAGATGGTTGAAATCGAGTAGTTTGTCTCAAGTTTATCCATTTGCTTTCCTTGATTTTGTTCTTGCTTTTTCTAGTCCGGCGGCTAAGATGCCGCGGACTACATCTTCTGGAGATGATACTGTGGTGGGAAAGACTGCCCCTTCCACCATGGTGGGCTCGTCAAAGGGGACTGGGACTATTCGGCCAGCGAGTAGTTCCAATGCTAGTGACGTCGGGAACACGGGTGGTGGTACAGTGATCATCAAGCCGCCCCCTAAGTTCGCCGTGAGGAAGCTTGCCTTAACAAGGGCATCTACGTAAGTTCCTCGAAACTTAATTGTAGATTTGTCTTTATATCAAATGCATTTTGACTAGTTTGTCTTTGTAGTGATGCACTCCTGGAGGCAAGGGGAGAAACTGAAATCGATTCAGTCCCCAAGCCAATAGCGGAGAGGCCCTCGAGCACTCCAGAGATGGATTCTCATGAGGCGGAGGAGATGGCGAATTCTGTGATGCTGAATTCGCCACTCCCAAATCCTGAAAGGAGCGATGAAAAGCTCCCGGAGGAAGAGGGGAGCGTGAAGTTTCCAAAGGAGGGAGGCGGCGAGAAGCTTCCTGAGGAGACCCCCACATGTAAACTTATAATGCCTTGTACTAAGGGAGTACTTCCCTTTGTTTTTCCTCTTGTTTGATTTTGTAACCCAATTTGTCCTCTAGTTTCCCAAAATCTAGGGAGTACTGTGGGAAGAGTTGAGGATTCGCCGCATACAAAGGCGGTGTCTGTGGTGCAGGTGACTACTTCCCAGATTTCATCGGAAAGTGTTCTGCCACAGGAAAAGCTGAAGCTTGCTTACAAGCTTTTGGGCGTAAGTAGTTTGAATAACTCGAGTACTTGTATTTAGATTGAGTAGTGTATACTAATCTTTTTATTGTATACTCTTGGCAGGAGGTGTTGGAACAGGGGAGTAGCTAGCCTCGGGACGACTCGGAGCTAAATGCTCTGAGAGAGCAGGTGGAGAAGCTCTCGTCCGAGAAGGCTACTCTCCAGGAGAAGAATAAAAAACTCTCCAATGCCAAGAAAGGTTAGTCTTGAGCATATATAATGCAGTCGACTAGGTTGTTTTGTCTGGTATTTATAATTTTTTTAATCGAGTACACAGCCTGCTCAAAATCATTAAAGATTGAGGAAAGCTTGGTACTGGATCTAAAGATTCTTATGTACCGAAAGTAGATGAGATTGAGAAGCTCAAGAAGATCAAGGAAGATTCTGACCGGGAGATGGAAACTATCCTCAAGCAGCTCAAGGAGCTGTCAGAATCCTGTGACTTGATGTAGCAAGAGCTTGAAGAGCTGAGAGATCCAAAAGACACTGCTCAAGGTGTGGCGAACCTTGTGGAGATCCCAGAGGGGAACGAAGATGAGTCGCTCACACTAGCAGGGAGACTTTGTAAAGTACCCGAGAGCTTTGAGAGGTATGTCTCCACAACCACCCGACAGTACGTAGGGCATGTACTCTGGTTGGTGAAGTCCTACTGGCCATGTACTCCACTAGATTCGCTCGGGGAGGGTGCAAAAGCCGATTGCAGTCATGACCAATTTGGTCAGTATCTGAGAGAGACCTCCTCCGTAGTGGATAAGATAGTGGAGACTTTGAACAAGTCTGGATCTCCTTGAGTTTCTTGTAAAATGATTGGCGTTTAGAGCCTCAAGTACTCTGTGTGTGTACAAATGTGTAAATTGTTGTATTGTCGAGTATTTTGTTTATTTGAAAGGATTGTGCAATCCTTTGATTTGTCGAGTAGTAGTAGATAGAACTTCCTAGGTTCTGGTGGTATCGCACCTACTCGATCTTGAAAGTAGATACAAAGTTTTGTATCCATTAATGATATAAGCAGGGTGGACTCAAATTGAGTCGAGTAGTTTGGTTCTATTCAGAACTTCAGTGCTGACCGGTTAGGATTGAATCCCGTGGGATTAACCAAGTGGGAAAAGCACTTTTCAAATGAGTGGTTAGGCCGTAGCCCATTTCGTATTTCTTTTTGGAAAGAAACGTTTAGAGCTAGAGCGGTGCCCTTGTAAATTTGGTTATCCGAGTAAATGGGAGACTTTCGTCAAGTACTTGGAGAACCAGGAGCTTAGCTTTTGTTATGCTCCTTGATTGTAGAGTAATTTTCAAAGTTGACCGGTTAGGATAGACCTCATCAGATCACGCAAGTGGGAAAAACTTTTTGAAAATATACACGATCTACTCGAGCCAGCGAGTAGGGTGTCCTTTACCCAAGGACTGGATTGCTTTCTAAAATAGACCTGTTAGGATGAACTCCGTCGAGTTAACCAAGATGAAAATATTTTAGAAAAATCCAAAACTTACTAGAGCGAGCGAGTAAGGTGTCCTAAACAAGGACTGGAGTAATTTCTAAGATAGAACTGTTAAGATGAACCCCGTCGGGTTACCCGAGATGAAACCATCTTAAAAATATTCAAAACTTACTCGAGCCAGCGAGTAGGGTGTCCTAAACAAGGACTGGAGTAATTTCTAAGATAGATCTGTTAGGATGAACCCCGTCGGGTTACCCAAGATGAAACCATCTTAAAAATATCCAAAACCTACTCGAGCTAGTGAGTAGAGTGTCCTAAACAAGGACTGGAGTAATTTCTAAGATAGATCTGCTAGGATGAACCCCGTTAGGTTACCCAAGATAAAACCATCTTAAAAATACTCCTTGGAGTAAACCATAGTTTAAGGAACTACTCGATTGTTGCTCTATGGTGAGCAAAGCTAGTGGAGTACTGTTAGATACGGGGTATAGGTCAGATGAGCGAGAGCAAAGTAGTCGATTTGTAAGGAAACCAACTTTTATTGAGGGCTTGTCGTGATTACAACGATTGTAAAATGACAGACTCTGACTCTTATGACCTACCCCTTGCTCATAGTTATAAAGACATGAGCAATGGTTTACTTAGCTGAATATGAAAAATATTCGGGGGTAATTCTAATCGTTCTTGTAATCAACTAGATTTTGGGTAATGCTTCCTTTACCAAGGGCGCCCCAAGGGCTTTGCGGAGTGAGTTGCACTCAAAGATCGTGTGGGAGCTCTTGGGGTGCATGAAGCACTTGTGTAAGAGTGTTTTGTTGATCCTGTCTCCTCCAAGATATGTTTCTCCATACTGTTGGGTGCGAGGTTTACCCTGAGGGTGGGTGCTTGCCGGGCTACCCTAAGGATGGGTGCTTGCCGGCTTGCGGTTTTTGAAGGATGTGGAGGTGTGCGCTGGGATACGGTAGTTGGAAGAAGGGCTGTACGCCTCTATTTCCTCATGCTCCTTTCTTTTTGAGATGATGACGTTGCATGCATCATGACCAATGTTGATCACGTTGCGAAGGTCGCTGTTGGAGTAGTTGTAGTTGTCGCCCTGCTGTTCTTGTTGGCGGTTAGCGACATGCTGGCGTCTGAATGCCCTTTTTTGGTTAAGCAGGCGACGACGTTCATAGAGGTCCTCCGCTGTAGGCTGCTCTTCCAGTTGGACAGTTACTGTGACTGCTGGAGGAGGTGCAGGCGGGTCTTGATTGATAACAACTTCGACTTTTGTGACTGTAGGAGTAGTTCACATGTTGTCGGAGAGGTACTCGTCATAGTCATCAGAATTATAGTTGTCGAGGTATAGACGTTCCATCGAATCACCCGTTGATTCATGGACTTCAGAGATGCGAACCATGAGGATTTCTCGGCAGAGATCCTAAACTTCTTGGTCTTGTTTCCTTGCTGACGGGTCTATCGGGGTGCCTTGCTGGAAAGGGAGATTTGTTGGCTGAGGGCTGAGAGCCTTGAGAGCTTGGCCGTGTGTCTCTTCCAGGTGCAATGTCCGTCCTTGGGGCGTTGCATATATGACCAAGTTTGGGAGAGAGTCCTGATCGGGCATGGAGTTCTTAGTCGAGTTGGATTCGACTTCCTTACTGTACTGGATTAGGTCGTCCAGTTCATCCTCCTTGTCATAAGAGTACTCGGAGTCGGAATCAGTTAGGCCGCCGATCTTGGTATATGTGTGCTTTGGGTGAGCGAGAAGCGGGATGTCCATCTCTACGCGGAGGGCATTCTTGTTCATCCAATGTAGGCATGATTGAGTGGGAGTTAATCATTCTGGTTCATTAATCCAAGGTTTGTTGAAAATTGACTTGCTGGTTTGTTTAGGAGCTTTGGATTTTCCCTTTTTAAGCTTGACTAGTTCCCAGAGGGCATCTTCCATCTTGGGTGGATGGGCCATGGCATCTGTAAACAAGTCGACGTTGTCTAACCTGTCTTCGATATTGTCGAATGGTTCGAAGTTGTTGAGACTTCCCATGAACTGATCAAAGTCCAGATCGAATAAGGGAACAGAAGTATCAGTTGGTTCATGAGTCCACTTGTGAGCAGGTTTCGCTGAAAGATTCTGGGGTTTCCCAGAAGGAGACAGTCCCATCCAAGCAAGCCGGGGGTTTGCCTCTTCGAGTTTTTCGCAGAATTCTCCTCCCGAGTTCTTCCTCTTGCTTTGCAGAGTGCTTTCAGCCATCTTAATGCAGTCGATGAGTTTAGAATCTACTCGTTCAATGTTTTTGGGTTCTGCTGTGTTTTAGATATGTTGTGAGCGGATTCAACGATCTTTATGAACCCCTGTATCGATCGTGAGACCCGATCTACTCCATCGAGTAGTTCTGAGTTGACTATCTTAGGGTGTTTGATTGACTTGGGATGAGCCACTTATTTTCCGAGAGTTTCAGAAAAGTGGAGGTTTTCGGAGTCAGAATTTGTATCAAACTCGGCTAACTCGTGAACTCGAGTTGGAGTTGACACGTTTTCTGCAATATCCAAGTCAAGCTTGAGTGGAGCTTGTTTCCCGTCGAGTTCTGCAACCATGCAGGTTTCGGCGGATTGGTTGGTTGTTTTCGATTCATGTATTTTAGGCGCGATGAGGTAGCTGGAGAAGCCGCCCGATCCATCGGCCGTGTAGGCCCAGTGTAACGTCCCGCCTCCCCGAGGCCGAGCCCGCTTACATCTGGCTGCTTTCTAGGACATAGACTGTCCTCACAGACCAACACTAGTCTTTTCTGCACACTTTGTCCTCACTCGTGCGCTCCCGGGAAGAACTTCCCGGTCGGTCGCCCATCCCCAAATTTCTCCGGGACAAGCACGCTTAACCTCAGAGTTCTTTGGAGACTGGCTTCCGGAAAAGAAGTTGCAACTTGTTGACATGAGTATTCTATCAATCCTATTAAGCCCTGGGCCGGGGTGTCACATACTCACCCCCTTAAGAGACCGACGTCCCCGTCGGTCAATCCCAAGCCAGGAACGTCCTCTCTTGGCCACGTACCGTACGTCCAGTGCCAGCAGCCCATGTGCCACATCCGTGCGTCCAGTGCCAATGGTCCCTGTGCCACGTCCGTGCGTCCAGTGCCAATGGCGCATCCCAGATGCCCGTGCACTGACCCGCCACGCGCCCGTGCACATGCCGGTGGCATCTGCGCCCCCACGCGCCCGTGCTCATGCCTCCGCACTTACGCCCATACGTGCCCGTGAAACCACGAGAGTCGGCTCTGATACCATTCTGTAACGTCCCGCCTCCCTGAGGCCGAGGCCGCTTACATCTGGCTGCTTTCTAGGACATAGACTGTCCTCACAGACCAACACTAGTCTTTTCTGCACACTTTGTCCTCACTCGTGCGCACCCGGGAAGAACTTCCCGGTCGGTCGCCCATCCCCAAATTTCTCCGGGCCAAGCACGCTTAACCTCGGAGTTCTTTGGAGACCGGCTTTCGGAAAAGAAGTTGCAACTTGTTGACATGAGTATTCTATCAATCCTATTAAGCCCTGGGCCGGGGTGTCACACCCAGGAACCAAAAACAAGTGCTGTGCCCTCAGGCACGTTATTGGCGCCGCTTGATCCGGCCATCGAATTCGTTGATGAACTCGCCGAATCCCCTACCTGGAGTACCAGCTGTCGGTGTTTACCGCCAAGCCTGCTCAGGGATACCCTTAGCAGTAGGATTGTAGGTAAGGATCGACTGCTCTGGAACTCGATGGTGCAAGGAACACAAAGATTTAGACAGTTTCGGGCCACGAGTTGCGTAATACCCTACATCCTGTGTGGTTGTTTGTATTGCCTTAGGTGTTGATGTATTTTGAGGGGGTCCCTGCCCGCCCTTATATATCTGGGGGGACATAGTTATATGGAAAGTCCTAGCTGAGTACGGTTGGAGTCCTACTACAACACAATCGGGTAGTTTCTCTTGTACTGCAGCTAGTTCTATGTTTATTCGGGTAGTTACAAGCGAGGTAAGGTACATCCATGAGCTATCCCTTACTCTAGAACATTCTATACATATAAGCAGTCCCGCTGCCCCGGGTCTGACATAGGGTTTTTGATATAAACTAGATCTACCCATATCCACTCCGAGTTTGGCTTTAAACATACTAGCCAGATCTTCTTTTAATCGAGTAAGATCGGCTTTGTAATTTCTACTTGTAGAGACGACGGAAGAACAACATGGGGTTGGAAAAGCTAGGGTTTTGAGATAAAAGTAAAGGATAAATTTGTTGATTCGATTGAGATTATCATCAATCGGCTGTGGCCCTTCATATATATTGGGTCGTAGGTCTCTACCTATTAAGAGCCGAAACTGTAACAAATCCCGTGTCAAAATACAACTTCTAACTCAAATTGGGCATTTCGGACCAGTGTGACCGGTCTCTGGACCGGTCTGTCCACCCTGGAGCGTTGACTGGTTAGACCAGGGTGCAGGTCTTTCGGGAGGCATAACTCCTTCATCTGGACTCCAAATTGGATGTTGCATATATGCATTTCGATCGTCTCAACGAAATCTACGCAATGTTACAGTACAATTGGCAATTTGATAATGTTACCCAGACTGGTCTGACCGGTTTACATGGCCGGTCTGACCGGTTCGCCCAGATTGTCCAGCAAACCTTAGCATTTGCCAATTTTGGGTGTCAACAATACCAAATTGATTTAATGAAACCTAATTCAAAATCATGCATTAATGTTGAATCCAATCCCAATAGTGTATGGGTTCTAGATAATGTATCTGGCGTCGGTGTCAAACCGTTCAGATGACCTTCCACAGCTTTCTTGATGTTGGCTGCCATGACCAGAATCATCATCGGCTAAACTCTGTGTAGACTTCCTCAATGAAGGAGTCCGGAAGAGCGACATCGTCGACCTAGGTCTTGACCTCGTGGTGACGGCAGGTGTAGTCGCTGGTGGTGGCCTTGTTGCTGGAGTGATCGAGGGTGCCATCGCCGGTGCAGATGGAGGCCCGTTGCTGCTTGACGTGACATTGACTCTGCAGGGATCGGCATCGTCTTCCTCTTGGTGGTTGCGATAACCCTAGCTGGCCGCTATGTTTGTGGGTTTAACACAAGCTAATGGCTCTTAATTAGATCTATTTGGGGGCTGAAATGCGTGGGGGGTGGGGGGGTAAAACAATGGGACCAGTTGGACCAGATCGTGAGCTCCGCTGGTGCACCTTGCCTCCGCCGTTCCACTACTCCGGTGAGCCTTGGCCGTCATGGCCGAACCCTATCTAGCCCTAGGAACTCTCTTGTCCTTTTTGTGCCGCCGGTAGGGACCCTACGCCGCTCCGCCATCCAAAACCTACCCGTGCTGCCCACCGCCGCCGTCTTCGCGGCCACGCCATGCATGTTCCGTGCAAGAATGCACGCAGAGGCACCCAAGGTCGGCCCTTGGCCGCCTTGGCACCCAGGGCCTCCACCGCCGCTTCGTAGCAGGCAGTCGCACCGCCGCCGACCAGCCATGGCCTTGACGTGGCCGGGCCAGCGTGTGCACATGGGTCTCTTGGCCAAAAGCCTTGCCTTTGGACCTCTCTGGGCACGCACTCGCCTCGGAGCGGGCCCTTGCCTGTATTGCTGCTGCCCCGGACCACCATCGCCGCAGTGCGTGCTTCGCCTAGTAGGCTGAGCCATTGGTGAGGTAGTCGACGACAATGATGGCGAAGCGACGGTGTCGGCGGCGGGCAAAAGTGATGGCACGACGTTGGAGGAACGCTTGGATGCTGATACAAGGTTGTCAAAGGCATTGTGCCCTAGGGTAGTAGAACCCTGACTACGGAGTTTCTCGGATCGCCCAATTGTGAAGGGGATGAGATTGAGAAGAGGAAGGGAGTAGGGAAATGGTTTGATATTGCTCAACCCCATCACTCCCTGATTATAGCAAATAAATAGTGTTTCCTGCAACTGAATTGGAAATCAATCCCTAAGATTAAGGGCCTCATAAGGCCGGCTAACTGAGTCTCCTCTATGGCGCGGCGGCGGCGGCGGCGTCATCGCGGCAGATCCGGCGTGTGTTGTGCAAGCCCCACATGACAACACCAATTTAACCGCTATGAAATTTTTTTTCAGCTTTTTTTTCAGATACACCTATTGACCCCCCCGCTAGGCATCACAAATATCCTTTTAGTAGGAATTATTCAAATTGGCAAATGTTCAAGCGTTCAGCTTCAAATGAGCTCTTCTTACCATCCGGAATTAATCTGATGTACAAACAGAGCGCCTCAACTAAGCATTAGAAACATCGTTGCGTTGTTTTACATCTTTGCGTTGTCTTGACAATGCCCACCTTCTAATGGTTGAATTGGCTACCAATGGCGAATACTAGTACAACAGGAGCTTCCACTCGGCAATTGGTCGTTCCCTATTTGAAGCACTATATGGTTATTTTTACTGCCATTTTGGTATGTCAGATGCTGTCATGCTGATGCTATCACTAGTCCTGAGCTATGTTTTTGTTGTACAAGTGTCAAGTGACACATTCTCTTATCAAGCAACACTCCCGTTCAAGACTACGTATGAAGAAGCAAGCTGATAAGAACTAAAACAATGCAAGAGGCAGTTTAATTTGGGTGATCTTAAACTGCAACCATGCATGCAGTCATCGCTCGCTCAGCATTCTAATCAGAAGAAAGCATTCAAATATTTTGATCCATTTTCAGTATTGGCTCGGATTGGTCAGGTGGCATATAAACTCTATCTGCCTACACATTCTTCCATCCACCTGGTTTTCCACATCTCTCAACTAAACAATATGGTGTTAGACAATGAACATTTATCTCCTTGTATGCCTATTGTGTGTGAAGTTACCATATGGTTAATAGAGGTGTTGATTTAGCCCAGCATTTATTGATCAAGTGGTCTGAGTGGTCGGATTCTATGGCTACATTGGAAGACTTAGTCAGCATCCAACTGAAATTTCTACATGCACCAGCTTGGGGTCTCTTGATGCTATTTTTTGGCACGCGTCAAAAAGATGATGAATAAAGGAAATGTCAGTTTAAGGAACGGGAATGGTGTCCGGGAGAAGAAAATCGGTCACAATTTGGTGCGATTAGGTGTCTTGGTATTAATGCACAGATTTGGTTCGAGGCGGCCTCAGTTTAGAAGGTGGTGTTTTTGTTTATTAAAATAAGTTTTTTAGATTGTACTTTGCCGTAATCGGCTAGGACTGTGTTAGCGTGGGGTATAAATATGAGCCCCCGGCCATTGTAGAATATTGATACACATCCAAACAAACAAACTTTACTACTTGCAATTTACTTTCTCGTCGGCGACTTCGCCATCTTTTTTTTCTTTATTCTGCGAGTTCTTTCAAGCCGATCAAGGACGCCTCACATTCGAGAGACTTGGTTTGCTAGTAAGTCTTCGTTTACCGAGTAAATCTGAGCTTTAGCTTCCGGGCGCATCGCTGTGGCTTTGTTCAGATCTATTCAAAATTTACCGAATTTATCTAAGCTTTGATCTTGGGCGCATCGCTGTTTTCTCGTTTAGATCTATTCACAATCTATCCGGCTTAGTGATCTGTTTAATCGGCTGTAAGCTCCTTGTTTATCACGATAAACCTTGTAAAGCTGATTAGATTGGTTACAAGCTTAGCTTTGTTTAGATCCACACATTCGTGGGTTTGTACATTGTTACTTGGCACGTGTCGGCTCTAGGTCTAGCCGTCTTGTCGCATATCGGTATCGGTAGCCTTTGCCGATTCCCTGTAGATCACTTTTATTACATGCTCTTTATACCTAATCTGCTGTCGTTTTCTGTATCGGCAAAGCCTTGCCGATACGCTGTGTGAGAGTGATTCAGAAATCCAGCCGATACACTCTTGAATTTGACTGTTTGTTGTTTCCTTGTCAATTTACAGGTAAAATTGACTGGCACGCCTTGGTTTGAATCAAGTGCAGTCCGAGCTTGGCATACGGGGCTCTCGGGCTTTGGTGTGTGATCGTTTCGCGTCAACACATCTTTTGGCACGCTCGGTGGGACAGAAGCATCAAGATGACAACTGAAGGGAAGGATAAGGTTTCTACAGGAAACGAGATCCCGATCGACAAGGACAAGCTGAAGGAAGATAAAAAAGTAGAACTCAAGGCATCTACTGAAGTTTATGAGCAGCGGTGCCTTCTATCCTTCAGCACCAATAGGAGTGGAGAGGTAATCAAGAAGTACGATTTTCCTACTCTTCCACCCTATGATGAGTCACAGAAGGAGGACAGGATGGTGCATATGATGAATCAAGCAATAGGGCAAGCTTTAATGTGTCATGCTCCGATCATGGCAAATTATGTTCACAATGCTGTGCTCAAGACGCTGCAAGATAGGGGAATGCTTGGCTTTGTGGGACCGGCCTATCAGCAGGCTAGTTAGATGGTCTTCGCCCCTACTGGATCGGCTACTGAAACATCACCGATTGACCCTCAGGCTCAGGAAGATGGGGATATTGGGAATTCATAACCGATTAGTACTGCAGCATCGTCTCAGTTTTCTCCTGTGTACACCAGTTCTACACCAATGGCTACACATGCACAGGGGAACTACATGACAGGATTTCCAGTTCGGTGGAATCCTGCTACTGGATTTGGTATGCCCCCAGAATACATGGTGTCATAGTTGATGAATCAGCAAGTTAATGTGTCGGCTCCACAGCCGACCTAGTCTTAAGACACCGCACCGGCTCCACAGCCGTCGATTACAACTGCATCAGCACCATCGCCAACAAGTCCAAGAAGCGTGTCGGCTTCTGGGCCGACACCTTAGCAACAAAATCTGGCGATGATCATACAACCCAAGTCTCCAATAGAGGTCCTGGTGACTAGACTCCCTCACGCCAATGGAGTTACTTGGGTATTCCATGATCCTGTGTCTGGTTTCGTTCATCACGTGAATGTGCCAAACATACCTCCTATGGCACAGCAGCAAGTTAATCAAGGGTCAGCACAGGCTAATCATAGAAATGAGATGGTCCTCTACCAGCTGCCATCCAATCAAGTTACTCAGCAAGTTGCGCGAACTGCATCGGTTGCTCAGCCGATGGCTACACCCAGTGCACAACTAGCATCGGCAGCCATGCCGATAGCCTCTCCAACATCATAGTCAGCATCAACTGATGGTCAATAGATTGACTGGGCATCTAAGATTGCTGAGGTGATGAGGGATCAGTTTGGTTTGAGGCAAAAGCAGCAGAATCTGATGTACAGAACTCCATATCTAGCTGCTTATGATCAACTACCATTGCCCCACAAGTACAAGCTTCAGATTTCACTAAGTTTTATGGACAGGGGGAGGTCTCCACAGTAGAGCACATCAACAGATTCATCATGCAGTGTGGAGAAGCAGCACAAAATGATGCGTTGAAAGTGTGTCTGTTCTCCATGTCTCTCTCTGGATCGGCCTTTACATGGTTCATGATGTTGCCAGCCAACTCTATAATATTTTGGGCCAATTTAGAGAAGCAATTCCACCAGTTCTTCTACTCTGGTATAGAAGAGATGAAGCTGACCGATTTGACCAACTTAAGGCAAAGGAATGATGAATCGGTCGCTACTTTTATTCAGAGGTTCAGAGATGTGAAGAAACCGGTGCTTCAGTTTGGTTCTGTCTGATTAGCAGCTTGCAGAAGTTGCTTTCCAAGGACCCTTGCCACACATCAGAGAGAAGTATGCTTCCCAAAAGTTCTACAGCATCAGTCAAATGGCTCATAGGATGATTGGGGAAGTCGAGCCTTATGAGTAGAAGAAAGGTAACTTTCAGAAGAAAGTCAATTTTGTTGACTGCTCAGATGCATCTGATTCAGATGATGACCAGATGGTGGGATCGGCTGAATGGGTTCAGAACAATAAAAAGCCGATCTCATGTCCATTTGGCAACAAAGAAACCGAGAAGTACGGGTTCGATATTACCAAGGGTGATAAGATCTTCGATCTGTTGATGTCAGAGGGTCAGATTAATTTGAAACCGTATCACAAGATCCCAATAGACCAAGAGTTGAAGGACATCAAGTACTGCAAGTGGCACAATGCAACATCTCATGACACCAATGAGTGCAAAGTGTTTCGTCAACAGATACAATTGGCTACATAACAAGGGAGGCTCAAGTTTGAGACACCCAAAAAGCCGATGAAGATTGATGGACACCCGTTTCCTGCTAACATGGTAGATGTTGAAGGGAAGAGGAATGCATTGCAGACAAAGGTGCTCACGTCACAATTCTAAAGCTCAGATAACGGCCGATGAGGCTAAAAGTAAGGAGCTGCAGGAGAAGGAAGAATCCGCGGCACCAAAGAAGAAGGTCACATCCCGGATGTTGCTGAACAAGTTCCAACGTGATCAAGAAAGGCGACAATATAGGTGATGAGCCCATGGCTGGACAAAATAATTCAGGCAGCAACTCTTTGGATGTGAAAAATGATTCAATTATTTCATCCAATATCATTTTCAGAGGTTCTGTATTGCGTCAAATAGAAGAGAAAAGGAAGCCAAGGAAATATATATACATCGGCTCCATGCATGTTGACGTCACTTGAATTTCTATTGCCTTGGAGAAATACTTGGGGAAAAGTGGTAATTTCCATATATACAAGCAGATACAAGCATGATGCTGAGAGATGCGTGATTTGCATATGTCCACATTTTTATACTATTAGATTACTAGTTGCATGTTACAATTATTTTAATGTTATTCTGTCACGTGCTTAGGTTTGAGATACTTCTACACGTGAGTTAGGCATGGTCGAGTGGTTTTAGAGTCCTGGTGTGGTGCCTGCGTGCACTTGTTTTAGCCGAGCCTGTTAATGGGCCGTGGAGTCCAGGGTGCCTGCGTGCACATTGATAAATATCCCAGGCATGTAGGAGATTAGATTGGATTTTATTTGTGTCTCTTGTCTAGGGTTTCTCCTACGAACAGCGAGACGCCGTCCGATCTCATCTACCTTGCCGATTCTTCTGGATCGTGATTGGGAGCGTGATCAGGATTGTTTCCTGGGTGCGCTACTCCGGATTCTTCAGTGGATCCCCATCTTCTGATCGTGGTTCGTCGTGGCCGCGGGTGGAAGATCTATCTAGGGTTTGGTTTGCACATCTGCTGTAAGCCGATCCCTCCTACCATCGTTATTATCTTTGTGTTGGTTGATCAAACAAGCTATTGTTGGCGTGGAATATTACATACAGTGATCTTGATTGGTCTTGTGAAACTTATTGCTGTACGCGAGACTCATCTATACTAGTAGCTGTGTATGTGCCGCTGTGATCAGATTGTGGAATAAAATACTGGCCAACCTATTTGAATTGGTTGACTGCTGTTTCCGTGACAAGTACTGATTAGTATTGCTGTATTGTCTGCCACTATTCACAATCACGACAGGAAGTTGTGGTGCCATTGGCAAGAAGCTTTATTAATTTCTGTGCACACTAGTTGGGTGAAATATTCAGAGATCGGTCTTGTCAAGAAATTTAATTAGTACCGTGAAAGATTGGGGCATATTACGGACAGCGTAGACGTGTCCTTATCAGTTGGTATCAGAGACAGGTTGCTCACGGTACTTTGCTAATTTTTGATGATGGATTACTCTTTTGACATATACCTTGAGTTTGTGCCGATGTTGTATGCAACAACCACTCCGTCAGAATACTATGAGTGGGAGGATGCTATAATACATTGTTATAGTATTGGTGAATTGCTGTTAAACCAGCTGGCAAATTTGGCTAAACAAAGCTTCTCTTTTTCTGTGTCATTATGGTTTCGAAGAATGCAGATGGAACATGGTGATGACTATTGCACTTCTTGGTATGCGATGAAGGAGGTCTTACGGCGACGATTTGCTCCTACTCTTGAGCCGGAGAAGAATATAATATCAAGCAGTGGGAGTTTTTATATGGTTGCTTCTGAATGTGCTTCTGCTTCACAATTTGAGAAAAATGATTCTACTAACCAGCCGGCTATAATGGGATTGCCTAGTGATCTTCCTGCAACCACATCCATTGTTGAAGCAGATGCCCCAGTGAATGCTAGTGTTTCGGATTTTTCTTTTACATCGGGGCTGCATAGTAGTGCTTCTTATGATTCTCAGTTTGATATCAATATTGATGATACAGATGATGCATCAGATGGCTTATCTATGATGGCACAGGATGTACAAAGTGATGGTACTGCTGTCATGGTGAAGGGGCAGTGTTCCAATATTTTTCAGTCACAGTGCATAGTCCAAGATAAGGTATGCAAATTAATTATTGATGGTGGTAGCTTCACTAATGTTATTAGCTCAGATTTAGTACATGCCTTGTCATTATCTACATGGAGGCTTCCTACGCCTCGTTACATGCAATGGATGAATCAAAGTGGCACGCTGAAAATTACTCATAGAGCGAGAGTAAAATTTTCTATTGGAAATTATATGGATACAGTAGATTGTGCTGTTGCGCCGATGAGTGCATGTCATTTGTTGTTCGGAAGACCATGGCAGTTTGATCTTGATGCTACTCATAGTGGTCGTTCCAATAATTATTCGTTTGTGCACAAGGGAGTTCATCATGTGCTCAAACCGATGCCGGTTGGTGCTATTAAGGTTGGGGTGTTTGCTACTTCGAAAGTAAAGAAAAAGGCTGCCACGGTTGCCACAAAGCCGCAGACAGCTTTGCTTCACGAGGTACAAAACGATGTCACTGTACCTTCTCCCAAAACTGTTTCAGTGCATTCTGGTTCGGACTCTACTATAGCAGCTCATGTTTTTGAAGATGATCAAATACTTCCTTTCAGTACATTTGAACATAAATGCAAGGGTCGTCTGGAAAACTTGTCTATCCAGTTTGGTTCTTTCTCTCACATTTCAAGACATGATACATTGCCAAGCGAAAATATGCATGCTTCCAGGAAGGTCGAGGTGCTTGTTACTTCAATTGATAATGATTCACCCATGGAACTAACAGAGCCAAAGACCTTTTTCAATGGAGGCACTGATGATGTGGCCAAAAATTCTGCCATTGCAATTTTAGAAAACTCTTGCGCTAATACAAATATTTTGGCTGGTACTTCTGTGAAACTTCGTGGGTCTCGATTGGGTTGTCCTGCTGCAGACATGAAAGGCAATGGACCAAGCATGGTCAATGCTACAAAATGCACGTCTATCAATAATTATGCTAATTCTCGGATTAATGAAGCTATTGACAATAACTCAAAGCCGAGGACGGCTTTGTTTCAAGGGGGAGAGAATGATGAGCCCATGGCTGGACAAAATAATTCAGGCAGCAACTCTTTGGATGTGAAAAATGATTCAATTATTTCATCCAATATCATTTTCAGAGGTTCTGTATTGCGTCAAATAGAAGAGAAAAGGAAGCCAAGGAAATATATATACATCGGCTCCATGCATGTTGACGTCACTTGAATTTCTATTGCCTTGGAGAAATACTTGGGGAAAAGTGGTAATTTCCATATATACAAGCAGATACAAGCATGATGCTGAGAGATGCGTGATTTGCATATGTCCACATTTTTATACTATTAGATTACTAGTTGCATGTTACAATTATTTTAATGTTATTCTGTCACATGCTTAGGTTTGAGATACTTCTACACGTGAGTTAGGCATGGTCGAGTGGTTTTAGAGTCCTGGTGTGGTGCCTGCGTGCACTTGTTTTAGCCGAGCCTGTTAATGGGCCGTGGAGTCCAGGGTGCCTGCGTGCACATTGATAAATATCCCAGGCATGTAGGAGATTAGATTGGATTTTATTTGTGTCTCTTGTCTAGGGTTTCTCCTACGAACAGCGAGACGCCGTCCGATCTCATCTACCTTGCCGATTCTTCTGGATCGTGATTGGGAGCGTGATCAGGATTGTTTCCTGGGTGCGCTACTCCGGATTCTTCAGTGGATCCCCATCTTCTGATCGTGGTTCGTCGTGGCCGCGGGTGGAAGATCTATCTAGGGTTTGGTTTGCACATCTGCTGTAAGCCGATCCCTCCTACCATCGTTATTATCTTTGTGTTGGTTGATCAAACAAGCTATTGTTGGCGTGGAATATTACATACAGTGATCTTGATTGGTCTTGTGAAACTTATTGCTGTACGCGAGACTCATCTATACTAGTAGCTGTGTATGTGCCGCTGTGATCAGATTGTGGAATAAAATACTGGCCAACCTATTTGAATTGGTTGACTGCTGTTTCCGTGACAAGTACTGATTAGTATTGCTGTATTGTCTGCCACTATTCACAATCACGACAGGAAGTTGTGGTGCCATTGGCAAGAAGCTTTATTAATTTCTGTGCACACTAGTTGGGTGAAATATTCAGAGATCGGTCTTGTCAAGAAATTTAATTAGTACCGTGAAAGATTGGGGCATATTACGGACAGCGTAGACGTGTCCTTATCAATAGGGAGGAAGCTGCACGACATCATGAGGGGCATTGGAGATGTCCTTTCTTTGTGTACTATTGGGAAGAAAGCTTGACTCTGCCGACAGTAGATAATTGTCCAGAGTGCAATGGTTTCTACTGAGAAGACCGATCATACAAGAAGCCACGATTCGACTAGAGGCCTCGTGGGCCTATCATCAGAGAGAGGAGCGATGATAGACACATCTCCGTACATGATCGGCTGGGGGGCAGGGTTTCAGTGCATGATCAGCTGGGGGGCAGGACCATGCTACGTGACCCTGCTGGAGGAAAGATTTCTGCCGATGAGCGTGTTGAGCAGACTGCTGATGCCCAGGTGTCAGATGAGTACCCACATCGTAGGGATCTAGAGAGAGAGCCTGTTCATGACAATGTTGATCAGCCTCGGTGGTGTCCAGCGGGTTTGACCAGATAACAGAAAAGGCGAGTTCAGAGGCTGCGTCAAACAAAAGCACTGGAGGAAGAGAGGAAGGAGGCTCCCAGAAGGGGAGTCAAGTCAGAGGTTTGGCGTGTCAAGCAGAGGGCCGATGATAAGCAAGAATCAAGGTCATCGACTGCACCGGTTAACATGGTTTTCATGTTGCCCAGCGAGTTCATGGCGCCAGATAACGATGATGAAAAGCAAAATTTGGAAGAAGCTATGGCTCAACTGAATTTGGAACCTATACCGACTACTTTTGAGAAGCCGAAAGATGAAAAGCGTAAACATCTCAAGGCTTTATTTTTGAAAGGATTTGTTGATGGCAAACCTGTCACGAAGATGTTAGTAGATGGAGGAGCAGCGGTGAACATAATGCCGTATGCCATGTTGCATAAGCTTGGAAAAGGCAGTGAAGATCTGACTAAGACAGATATGATGCTCAAAGATTTTGAGGGAATCGTATCTCCAACAGTTGGAGCATTATGTGTTGATCTGACCATCGGCAGAAAACTCTTCCCACTACTTTCTTTGTTATTAATGGAAAGGGTTCGTACAGTTTGCTGTTTGGGAGAGACTGGATTCATGCCAATTGTTGCATACCATCTACTATGCATCAATGTCTTATACAATGGATCCGCGATGTTGTTGAAGTCGTTGCTGCCAATTCGTCATTCATTATTGCATCAGCAGAAGCTTGTGAAGAAAGCTATGAAAGGATAAGTTGTTTTTCTGGTCAAGCATGGGAGACAGAGTTTTTAAAGATTGCTGATTATGAAATGTCATTGAGTCAGACAGTTGGATCTACAGATGAGTCTTGAGTGGTGATGTAAAAAGCTGCTGAATTAAGCATCGGCTGGGTTTGGTATAGCCGACATGTTAAATGTCGCCTTTAGAGCAAAAAATATAAAAGAAAGCCAATGGTGTTTTGTCAGCATTGGTTACAGAGGGAAGAGATGTGTTTGCCAAAGACAAATGTTGTGGAGTTAATGGTTAGCATTGTTTGCAATACATCAAGTTGAAGTTTTAATTCCACTACGGCAGAACAAGTAGCATTTTACAGTGACCTGAGAGTGTCTTGGATCACAGAAATCGCACGTAGGCGAATGTCATCAGCTTCTTGGATCTCCTTGTTATCAGCTTCAGCAGAACCTGGTATTGGCTTGAGACTTTTGTGGAGTTGGTAGGTCTGACAAGCCTGTTCTTATTTTTCTATCTCAAGTTGTTGAAGTGCCGATGGAAGTTGGGTTAGTCTAGCACCCACATCGGCAATCTCTTGATTTACCTACTCCAGTTCTTTGGTGAGGCGCCCTCGCTTGGCTTCCAAGTCTCTTTTGGATTGTTCCATGTCTGCCTTAGACTAGGTTAAGGAGATGATCTTTCCTCGAGTCACTTCCACAAGATTTTTCAAATCATCTCTCTGTTTGATTGTTTGCTCTTGGTGAAGTCGATCAGAGAGACGTTTCTGAGCTCTGAGGATTGGGATCTGGCGACTCTCAATGTATGCAGTAGCATGCAGCGTTTCTTCAAGAGATTCAGGAAGATCGCCTTTTAGAGACTTCAGAATGATACGGATCGGCTCGGCATCTCGGACCAGCTGACTAATATCTTGATTCAGAAGTTGCAGGATTTCTTAAAGCTTGGCCTTGGTCTCTTCTGATAATGGACTCGATTCTGCCGATGATATGGCTTCATCTTCTGCACTAATTGTTCCTAGTTGGAAGGAGAAAAGGCTGTTGTTTGGACTGTCCTGCGCCTGATAAAGAATATGGGAGTATCAACTGATTGTTGCCTTTTGATTCTTAAAAGATGAAAGAGTATCCTACTTGTTTCAGAAGAGCTTCATTAGTAGTCGGCGCGGAGGGAGATGCCGGTAGCAGTGTTGGAACACTGGAATCAAGAGGTGCACCTTGAGAAATGATCGACAGATCTTGTGTGCCAATTGTTGCCTGCTAAATAATTGAATTGAATCAGAAGTGAGCTAGAATCAAGGAAAGGAGGTGACTGCCTTACCTTAGTGGATGAGGAAGTTATTCTAGCCTTTTTGGAGGGCAGGCATTGGATCTGGTTTGAAGATGCAAATGTCAGATAATGTTGGAAGAATGGTAGACAGACAAGTAAGTTACCTGAACCATTGGAGATGTTTGAGAAGTAGTCTCTGGAATATCCTCTTCATCCATATCTTCGGCAGCTATGTTTTAAATGCCGATTGATGATGTAATCAATAAGACAGAAATCATAATCAGAAGGAGGGATGAAGATTGTTTGTTACCTTCCGATGAAGAAGAGACAACATCTGTTGGAACATCGGCATCTGGTGCCGATGTAATGGTCAGGGCATGACTGGATGAGCTTTGAGTCTTCTGGGCTGTTCTCTTGGTGCTAGTCATCTTGCGTTTCCTGCCAGCAGCAACATCGGCAAGGGATGGTGCATCACAGGTGATAAGGGGATAATTTGTTGGTTGAGAATATTTAATCGGCTGCCTGCTTCTACTGATTGTTTGAGGTGAAGTACCCTCAGCCTGTTGAAAGCAATTGTTAGAATACAAAAAATTAGTGTAAGATGGAAATACAACAAAGAGATTTCTGTACATACCTCATCATCAGTGCCGTGATAGTTTTCATCCAAGGTGATGCAGTAGATCCTTATTGATCCACAGAAAAGATGTTCTTGCCATTCTGACCACCATTGTGCAAATGGTATGGTGGTGAGAGGTGCTACTTGCCAATCGGCTAGCTGCGTCATGTCAATGATGAGTTCCAAGCTTTTCAGCCGATTGTATGCAAGAGCATTGCTGATTGGGTTCCTGGCCTGAACTTTATCGGCAAAGTAAGGGAAAGGTGGTACTTGAACAAATCCCACTTGTCTGGCTACTAATGATGGATAGCAGAACTCGTAGCCAATGGCGCTTTTTCCAGAAGTGAAATTAGCAGGCAAGATTCTTGGAGATATGGCCTCCTTCATAATATTTGTGGCTTCTTCGTCATTGCTCCAGGAATCAAGATTTAACTTGAAAATATTCTCATACTTCTTATTATCGTGGTATGCAAACCAGATGGTGGAATCTTCAGTAAAACCATTGTAGAAACATCTGAAGAAGTCAGTTTTGCCAAAGACATTGGGGTCATTGGCAATCATTATAGCTGCTTCGCCAAAGGAGGTACATCGGCGAGTCGTTGGGTCTTCTCCCTCATTAAATTCTTTTGATGGGAAGGACATTTCTGACAGCTTGATCCCCATGGTCTTGTGCATATACATGTTCATCCATAACTAGATGAACCACCAGGGACCTCCAAGATTGGAGATTGGTTGATCAGCCCTGAGTTTGGCCGATACTTGGTGAAGTAGATGATAAACTGATCCAAGCAGGTGTTTGCCAAGAGGGATTGGGTTTCCACTGGCTAAAGTTTCGGCCATCTTGAGGGTGTTGTTCGTTGGGCCCGCTGTTTTGCCACAAAAGATGAATTTTACTAGTCACATGTTAAGAAAGGAAGTGTGTTCCCTGAGTGATACAAAACCAGTTCTCATGTTCTTGGTGATATATCCTTTCCACCCACTGATGGTCCTAGTCTCTATTTTGAAGGAAGCTTTATCCAGAAAATCAAAGGACCGATCAGGGGCAGTGATATTCAGGCCAGTCAGCATCATGACATCTAGCAGAGTCAGAGTCATTGGGCCATGGCCGAACAGAAAAGCATTGATAGCATCAGAACAGAAGAAAGAAGTCGATATGAGCATCGACTCGTTCTTGACGATTTTAGATAAAGACAGATTGAGACATTGGCTAATGTCATATTGTTCCCAATCCGCACGATAAACACCTGCTACTCTGCGGAACCAATTCCTCCACCCTGGGATGATGTTTGGCCAAGATCTAAAGGCGAGGGACCAATCTGAGGTCATGTTTGAAGTCTTGAGGGGGTTTTTCCAGTTTCTAAGATGATTATGCTAGTCGGATATGGGTTACTCATGGGGCCTAGGCAAATCATGCTGGGTTGCTCGGACAGAGGGATGATGGTTGAGTTCCTAAGGGCCTAGAAATTATAGCGGAGAAAGAATCAAGAACAATCGTAAACCGTAGACTGAAATGACAGCGCAGAGGAAAGGTAAGTCGCTGTACCTAGGGGATCTCGGAGATGGAAGTCATTGGTGGAATCTTGGAAAAACTTTCGGTGCTTGAAGAGGACGCAGTTGAGGATTCGAAAGCGGCGGAGCAGATGAGTTCTTAAGTAGAAGGGGAAATGGTTTGGGTGCAGAGTCCTTAAAGAAGGGGAGGAAGGAGTATGCTGACGTATTTATAAAGTAATTCCCCCCGGATAAAGACGCCGGATTAATGAGCTGCTTGCGCCGGATACAAGAAACGATATGAAGCGCTTTTTAGGCAACCATTTGAAGGAAATAATTGTGATTGAGAGATAATTTTAGAGCAAAAGGATATTTCATTCCGAAACTGGGGGGCATGTGTTGATGCCGTTTTTTGGCACTCGTCAAACAGATGATGAAGAAAGGAAATGTCAGTTTAAGGAACGGCAATGGTGTCCGGGAGAAGAAAATCGGTCGCGATTTGGTGCCGATTAGGTGTCTCGGTATTAATGGACAGATTTGGTTCGAGGTGGCCTCAGTTTAGAAGGTGGTGTTTTTGTTTATTAAAATAAGTCTCTTAGATTGTACTTTGCCGTAATCGGTTAGGACTGTGTTAGCATGGGGTATAAATATGAGCCCCCGGCCATTGTAGAAGATTGATACACATCCAAACAAACAAACTTTACTACTTGCAATTTACTTTCTCGTCGGCGACTTCGCCATCTTTTTATTTCTTTTTTATGCGAGTTCTTTCAAGCCGATCAAGAACGCCTCACATTCGAGCGACTTGGTTTGCTGGTAAGTCTTCGTTTACCGAGTAAATCTGAGCTTTAACTTCCGGGCGTATCGCTGTGGCTTCGTTCAGATCTATTCAAAATTTACCGAATTTATCTAAGCTTTGATCTCGGGCGCATCGCTATTTTCTCGTTTAGATCTATTCACAAACTACCCGGCTTATTGATCTGTTTAATTGGCTATAAGCTCCTTGTTTATCATGATAAACTTTGTAAAGCTGATTAGATTGGTTATAAGCTTAGCTTTGTTCAGATCCACACATTTGTGAGTTTGTACATTGTTACTTGGCATGTGCCGGCTTTAAGTCTAGCCGTCTTGTTGCATATCGGTATTGGCGGCCTTTGCTAATTCCCTGTAGATCGCTTTTATTACACGCTCTTTATACCTGATCTGTTGTTGTTTTCTGTATTGGCAACGCTGCGTGAGTGATTCGGAAATCCAGCCGATACACTCTTGGATTTGACTGTTTGCTATTTCTTTGTTAATTTATAGGCCAAATTAACTGGCACGGCTTGGTTTGAATCAAGTGCAATCCGAGCTTGACGTACGGGGCTCTCGGGTTTTAGTGTGGGATTGTTTCGCGTCAACAGGGTCAAGCGGCTCGTCAGAGGAATGTCAGCACACCTACGCGTGCAGCTGAAGACTGGGCCGTGAATGGGCTCAAGAGTGCAGAAGCCCAGCTCGTGAGTTAAGGAGGGCCAATGAGTTATTAACTGGCCAAGCCCAAAGCCTATGACGTCGTGGAAGTTGTGTATAATACGCTGTGCATGTGTGAGAGTCATCGAGGGTATCAATTTGTATGAACAATCAACTCCTCCAAGCACCGCGGAAAAATAGAAAAAACAAAAAGCAAAACTCCTCCAAGCAACCAGACCTCTCTGTTCTTCCCCGAATTCTTGTCCCATCCTTGATTCAATTCTTCTCCTTGTGTTCCCGCTATCCTCTGCTAATGCTAACACACCTGCAAACCTGAAACTCCATCATCATCATCACTAGCTCCAGCAATCGAGTTTCAGTTATCGTCGCGTCGCTTCAGGGAGCCCCTCTCCACAATGGTCATATCATATCACCGGAACCACTACTACAGATTTAGCCTTTTGTCCCGGTTCCAAACTGGCTTTTGTCCCGGTTTTGGAACCGGGACAAGGCTTCCGGGACAAAAGCCTCGAGAGGCTTTTGTCCCGGGTGGAAGAACCGGGACAAAAGGTGCCTGACGTTAAAAAATTTTTTGCACACCACGGGATTCGATCCCAAGACCTCTTGCCCAACGCATGGTTTCCTTGCCAATTCACCTAAGTAGTACACGTGACTCAGTATAGAATAACTTCCTTTTGAACTATCACGTGGAGAGGCCTTTTGTCCGGGTTGGTAACACCAACCGGGATAAAAGGGGCCTTTTGTCCCGGGTGGTAACACCAACCGGGACAAAAGGTGACCCTTTTGTCCCGGTTGGTGTTACCACCCGGGATAAAAGGGTTGGACCTTTTTGTCCCGGGTGGAGCCACCAACCGGGACAAAAGGGGGGCCTTTTGTCCCGGTTGGTGGCTCCACCCGGGACAAAAAGCCCCTGTCCCCCACGTTGGCCCGGCTAGCCGTTGGACCCGGGACAAAAGCCACCTTTTGTCCCGGGCCCAAAGGTAACCGGGACAAATGGCCTGGAAGAAAGGCCTATTTTGTAGTAGTGAACAAACGGTGGCGCCCTAGCTCAGAGGCAGACATAGGACAAACCGTTGTACACGTCCTGCAACCTGACGTTATCACTCCTAGCTAGAGAAGCGTTTGGATGGGCATGCCTCTCGCGGCTGCGCTTTATGCATGTGCTGTTGCGGGTTGTAGATGAATTGAAGTTCTTTTATGTTCGGCGCATGGAACTATGACGTGTTATTAATAAACACTAGGTAAGATTAGTTGGGACATACACATGCATATATATATACTCTGCAGACTACACTGTCTCAAGTGGCAGCCATGATGTAGTTTAAGCGAATAAAATGGTTGAGCACTGCTAATCTATATAACTCATGCTTTGTTGAGCCCTCATCTTATATTTTGCTTCACTATCAATCCAGATTGTGTTCATACAACAAGAAAGCACCTATTCACCATATAGAAAAAGCGACAAATTGACTGCTTGGCTTTGCTGCTTATCTTCCAATAATTTTAATTTAGTTTGACTAGCCTAAGCCTGGCACGTGTCAAATGGTCAACTCTTGGGGGTGTTATGATAATGATAATTATAGATTCCATTTCTCAATATAGATATCACTATCAGTCCCATTCAAGAATTTGACCACAACGAACTAGTTTTATAGTCGGAGATATCGCACCATCTTTTTTTCTTGTGCTGAGATTGGTCGCCCCAAGTCAAGACACACCGAATTCCTCTGACCAGGAAATATTCTAGTTTTCAGTTCTACCTCTGCGTGTGAATCATGGCCACCCATGTCCACAACTACGTTCTCACCTCGTTTTCCCTTCGTATAATGTACTCCCTCCATATCTTTATACATGTCGTTAGGACATAAAATTTTAGTTTATTTTAGTACAATTATTTGGTCTGAAACGTCATATAAAAAGATATGGAGGTAGTAATAATCAAAGCCATAAAAAATCATTAGGTAATACCAAAATGGCCGAGTAGTTAGTGTCAACGAACTAACCCGAGCTCTGGAGGACGGCAGCGTGCAAAGCATTCTGCGACATGGGACCAGCGGCGGAGGCTTCCTGGTACCCAACAATCGCCTCGACGGCGCGCACCGACCGGCTCATCACCGCCAGGTACATCGGCGATACTCCAGCATTATTCACCTCCGAGGCTAGCTCGGGCGCCAGCTTCATTAGCACCTCCACCGTCTCTCCACGGCCGTGCCTCGTGGCTACGTGCAGTGCCGTGTCCCCAGCATCGTTCCTACTGCCGAGAAGCTCCCACAGCCTGTCCTCCTCCACGCTATACCTGGCGTGGCGAACAATGGCCTCGACCGCGTCGGCGTGCCCGTGCCTCGCCGCGCAGTGGAGGGGCGTGTCGAACGAAGAGTTGACCGAGGAGAGGAGGGCGCTGTCCCGGAGGCAGAGCTCGGTGATGAGCCCGCAGTGGCCCTGACCGGCGGCGATGTGCAGGAGCGTGCTGCGTTCCGCGGCCACCTCGCGGGTAGTGCAGCAGTGTCCAGGGTGAATGGCTTGAATCAAAGGAAAATTGCGCTGTCAGACTGCAAGAATCACGAGTTGCAGATGCGCTCAAAGGTACTACGAGTTTGCCGAAATGGTGTTGGCGTGTTGCAAAGGTAGAAGTACCATTAGCACTTGCTGCCGAGGATGGCCGACCGTTTGTAGCCGCCGTCGTCGCGTGGCTGCTTCCAGCTAATAGCCTGGTGACCTCCTCCGTTCGCCCCTCTATCGCAGAGATATAAAGTTCAGAGCACATGATCATGAGATCAGCGGTTTCCTCCTTATTGGACATAGCTGGGGCTTGGGGGACGCTTGATCAACCTTTGTTGCGAGGTTGCGTCTTGCCTACTTATGGATGTTGGAAGCTGCGTGATGGAAGTACTGGGGTTGAAACCATTACAGTACAGTTGAAATTATAAGGATATGTCAGTGAGAGGCGACCCCACCAGAATTTTGGTTTAAGATATGTTTGTTTTCTTAATCATTGCTGATTTGTTAGACCACGCGTTTAATTAATGACGTACCCTGTGTTGAATAGAATGCACAGGTGGCGTAGACTCAGTCCATCGGTATGTAAACATTGAACGAAACGTGCACGGCTATTGCTGCCTCCTTGGCTTCTTGCCCACAAAAGTAAACCCCATTCTTTCCCATGGTTTCCGCAGTTGTTTCAGGTAAATTTGCTAACTTCACAAAATTTTCATCATTTTCCTTTCTTATTAAATCAATGCTTTTTTTTCACTCGGCCCGGACTTGCTCAACCTTCTTCATCGGCTGTGCCTTCAACCGAATTAACTCCTGGTCCTGCTTTAGTTTTTTCCGCAGAGCATAATCTCGCAGCGTCGACTGACCCCAGCAATGAAGGAAACTGAGGCGGAGGCAGCCGTGACAATTTCTGACGAAGTACATCTACCAGCTGAAGAAGAATAGACTGCCACAAGGACCCCCACATACGTCTTCCCCTAAAGATCCACAAGGAGTCAAGGACAAACCCATCCATCGGCAACCGAAGCATCTAAAGAAGAAACAGCTACAGAGGTATCATCAGAAGAGCCGATGACTTCTATCCAAGGTATAAAATCGCGGGTTAAGACGTTTAGCGGAAGCCATTCCAAAAAGCTAAGAGAGCTATAGCGAAAGCTATAGCGGAGCTATCCATTTAGTGATTTGCAAAAAAAATATGCATAATGTGGCCAATAACATTAGTAATGCAACCAATTTCAGCAAATTTTTCATAGCCATACGTCCATAATACATATAAAATTAGAAACATCATTGGTCTAACATTCTAAAATAGACTCAACACGTCTCTTGACTGCCTAACTGTTCCCGTGATGCTTTGTCTATGGTCCACCCAAGTTATATTAATTCTTTATTTCTTTTGGCTACATCTTTAGCGGAAGTAGCGGACATTTATTATCAATAAATCCTATAAAAAACCCCTATAGCGGACATAGCGGACAAATATTGTATAGCGTAGCGGGAGATCTCTTAAAAAGCTAATAGCGGACAATAACGGGCTATTAGCGGGCTATTTTGTACCTTGCTTCTATCAGAACCCAAGACGATCTTGCAGCACAGATCCCTGTTGGGGATCACCGTCTCGGAGGTCGGAGTTTGCCCGAAGCTACAAGAGGGGAGCCGAGTGAGCCGAAGGTAGCTGGAGCCCGAACGTCTCCATAAGCTACCGAAGGTCCAGAGATGCGCCCGAAGGTTTCCAGTTGAAGCCGAAGGTCTCCATAAGTTACCGAAGGTCCAGGGAAGCGCACGAAGGTCAACTACTGATCCGAAGGTTACCGTGGTACCTTCAGAATAGCGTCCTGATTATGAATCAAATAGGGTAGGCAATTTGTACACTCCAATCTGTATGAAATGACCTACGGCCCGAAATATTTGCAGAATATCCCGGGCAGGTAGGGGCATTACAGTCATTATGTAACAAAAGTTAGGGGTATAAATACCCTCAACCAATCTGTACTGGATACGTGCTAATACGAGGGCAAAGCTCTGCCACCTTACTCTGTTTAACCTTCGTGTATGCATTTTGATTGGGTTGTAAGGAAGCCGAGAGCCCAACAAGGGCGCCCACCATATTCCCAGCTCGTAAACCAACCCTCGATGGCACCACAAAAGAGGAAACCCACAAACCCTCCTTTGGAGGACAACCAAAATGATTCCCGAACCTCTCAGGAACACCCATCCAGACAACTCCCACCACATGACAACCAGCCACCTAATACCACACCTGAAGTTACAGAACCTTCGGGATCTAACCAAGATGAGCTCACCATCGTGAGCCTCCATCTCCAGGCCTTGGAGAAGCAAAAAGACATCCTCGCCAAGCAGCTGGCCACGCAGCAAAACGTGCTGCAGCGAGCAAACCAACTGGCTGAGGCCAAGCGCAAGGTAGCAGCCATGCAAGCAGAAATTGACAAAATGCAGCAAGAATGTGCAAGTACTCAGACCAATCATGAACAGCAACCTCCGATAGGGGCCCCCCATCAGAACGAGATCCATAACATCCGAACCATTCATACCCTCCAAGACCACTACGTCCCACCTTTGACTGGCACATATGACGCAAGCTCACCACTCTCTGCAGCCTTGCAACACACACCATGGCCGCTGAGCTACAAGCCAACGCAGCTCCCCAGGTACAACGATTCGGAGAACCCCACTCAATTCATCATGGCCTACGAAGCCAGCATAGCTTCGGCTGGCGGCGACGGTCCTATCATGGCAAAATCCTTCATCATGACCTGCGAAGGTCCAGTAGCTAACTAGTACTCCCACCAACCCTCAGGCTCCATCACAAGCTGGCCTCAGCTAAAGGCGAGGCTCAGGCAAGACTTCCAAGGCTTCGGACGACTCGACCCGAACACTATAGAAAACTTCCAGTGTCTGCAAGGAGACAAAAAACCACTCTATGATTACTTCCGAAGGTTCGTCCAGAAAAAAGCCCTGATTCCAAACTTCCCAGAAAGAGATGCAATCGCCAAGTGCATCGCCGGCTTACTACCCGGACAGCTAGCCTCGCATCTGTCTAGAGAGCCACCCAAAACACTCAGTGACCTATATGCAGAAGCGGAAAAATATGCCAGGTCCGATGCAGACCACATACAGAGGGTTGAGCAATGAAGGATAATGAGGTAAGCTAAAAAACACAACTGGAACTATCAGAACAAAAACCCACAATTCATTTTCCCCATGGAGCCTTCGCAAGAAACCAACCCCGAACAAGATCAGGACCCATTCATGACTCCCCAAATAAGTCCCCCGAAAATCAACGCAATGGCCAAGGCCATAATCATTCAGGGCATAAAGGCCGAGCCCGCCGGCGCGGTCGTGGAAAAGGTCGCAGATCTTCGCACGGACCGAAATTTTTTTTCTGTCATTTCCATGGCAATGAGTCGGATCATACAACTAATTTCTGCCCCAAGAAAAAGAGAACACTAGAGCGAAATGGAAGAAGAGAAAAAGGTAAAATTGGTCAGCCACACTGCGTGGTCTGGACCTTCGGCACCACCGTTCTCGTCAACACCCACACTGTACAATCCAACCTTCCAACCCACGCCCGCCTTCACCTATAACCCGTACCCAAACAACTAGCCCCCTCAGCCACCAGCTTACCCCCAAACCGCTCTCCTTACCTCCACCTCCGAGCCAACAGCAGGCTCAGGAAGAACTACCTCCACCTCCTCCAGGCCCACCCCCAAAGCAAGAGCCCCAAGGCTCTCAAACTCCCCAAACAATCGCACGGCCATCCTTCGGCATGATCTTGCCCATATCCGGAGGCTCCACTCTCGAATTCCAAAGCAAGGGGCAGCACAGAGATTACTTCAGACAAGTCAACATCATCCTATTTGACGGCCCAACAAAGAAAACTCCTTGGTCTCACATGCCGATAACCTTCTCAGAGGATGACATGAGCCTCAACAGCTACCCACAAACTGATGCAATGGTCATCGAAGCCAACATTCAAGGTTGGACCATCGGGAAAATACTAGTCAATACTGGCAGCTCTACAGGCATCATTTTCTCAAGCACCTTCGACAGAATGAACATTGACAGAAACCTCCTACAGCCAGCCCAAATCCCCTTAATTGGATTCGGAGGGAAAAGGGTCGAGGCCCTCGGCAAAATCTCACTCCTAGTCTCCTTCGGTGACACCTCTAACCCAAGAACAGAACATATCACTTTTGACGTGGTCGAAATGAACTACCCCTACCTCGCCATCTTCGGCCGGGGACTCATCAACAAATTTGAAGCAGTCGTGCACCAACTGTACTTGTGCATTAAAATGCCGGAATCAAGGGGCATCATTACTTGACGTGGCAATCAGTAGCTTGCTAGAGACATAGAGCAAGGAGTAGCTCCGGGGCAAAGAAATGTTCATGCCCTCGAAGCTGAATAGAGCGCAGTCACTGAAAAGCCCAACAAAGAAAAAATAACCTTCGAGGAAGGGTGCGAAGTCAAAAGAGTACCCCTTGACATGCATCTTCCGGATAAGGTTGTAACAATTAGCGCAACACTCTCTTGCGAAGAAGAAAAAGAACTGCTTGATTTCCTGAACAAGAACAAAGATGTATTCGCATGGTCAGTAGGTGACCTTCGGGGAGTAAACAGAGACATAGATGAACATCACCTTGACATCAGACCTGGTGCCAAGCCGAAAAAACAAAAGCCCCGCAAGATGTACGACGAAAAGGCCGCCGCTGTCAAAGTAGAGGTACAGTGCTTGCTGGACGCTAAGGTTATCCGAGAAGTTAAATATCCAACTTGGCTCGCGAACACAGTGCCCGTCAAGAAGAAGAACGACAAATGGAGAATGTGCATAGACTTCACAGACTTAAACAAAGCTTGCCCGAAAGATGATTTCCCTCTCCCACGAATTGACAAAATCATTGATGACGCTGCAAACAGTCAGCTGATCTCACTTTTGGACTGCTTCTCAGGGTACCACCAGATTTGGATGAGAACGGAAGACGAAGAGAAAACAAGTTTTATAACCCCCTTCGGCACTTACTGTTTTGTAAGAATGCCCGAAGATCTGAAAAATGCCGGCCAGTCATTTTCAAGGATGACCTCCAAAGTCCTGGAGCCATAGCTAAAAAGAAACATCCTAGCCTATGTCGACGACATTGTCATCATCAGCGCAGCATGACAAGATCACATCTCAGACCTGGCAGAAACCTTTGCCAACCTACGGAAAGCAAACCTAAGCCTCAACCCCGAAAAATGTGTCTTTGGGGTACACAGAGGAAAGATCCTAGGGTGCCTGGTCTCAATAAAAGGCATCAAAGCAAACCCAGACAATATCGCAGCCCTCTGTAACATGGAAGAGCCGGAGTCAATAAGGGATGTGCAAAAGCTCACTGGCAGAATCGCCGCTCTAAACAGATTTATCAAACGCTCGGCAGACCGAAGCTTGCCATTCTTTAAGGTGCTCCAGCCCTAAAAAATTTGAATGGGGCAAACAACAAAGAGAAGCCTTCAACTCCCTCAAGGAATACCTCCAGAATATGACCAAACTAACTTCTCCAGACCCGAAGGAGACACTCTTGCTATACACCTCAGCCTCTCAAAAAGCTGTTAGCACAACATTAGTTGTCGAAAGAGAGACAGATGGCACTCGCAAACAATTCCAAGTTTACTTCGCATCCGAAGCTCTAGCAAGATCCAAGTTGCATTATTCGGAACTTAAAAAGATAGCCTATGCGGTCATCATGACCTCCCGCAAGCTTCGCCACTATTTCGAAGCCCACAGAATTATAGCCATCTCTGATCAACCTCTGCATGACCTGCTACATAACAGAGAAGCTTCACCTAGAATAGCCAAATGGGCTTCTGAATTATCAGAACTAGTAGTCGACTTTGAAAAGCGAACAGCAATCAAATCCTAGGTCCTGGTTGACTTCGTAGTAGACTGGACATCCCCCGAAGCTCAGGAAGAAGAGCCCATAGAAACATGGACAATTCACTGTGACAGAGCCTGGCAAAACGAAGGTGTCGGTATTGCAGCAATCCTCGAATCACCTTCGGGAGCAAAAATAATCAGTCAGCACCATCGACAAATAATACAACCGAATATGAAGCTCTCTTATTTGGGCTTCGCAAAATGAAGGTCCTCGGACACCAAAACTATGTCATCAAGACAGACTTGAAGGTCATAGCAGATCACATAGAAAAAGAATATGAAGCTAAGAAACCCGAGCTCATCCAATACCTGGAAGCTGTAAGGGCAATGGAAAAACATTTCAGAGGCTTTACAATCATTCATATCCCCTGCGCCCAGAACGACGAAGCCGACAGGCTCGCAAAAGCAGCTGCTAGAAAGCAACAACTCCCACCAGATGTACTCTTCGAGGAAATCTCTACACCTTCGACCAGGGCAAGGAAGGAAAGCAGAATCAATGCAATCTTCAGCAAAGATTGGAGGGCGCCGATAATGGCATACCTTCGGGGACACCACGAACCTACTGATGAAGCAGAAGAGAAAAGACTCTCTCTCAAAGAGAAAGAGGCCACGTAATCTCGCAAGGCGAGTTATACAAGTCGGGGGTAGTAACCCCTTGGCTCAAATGCATCCCAGTCGCCCAAGGCGTCGAACTCCTTAACGAGATTCACTCTGGCATCTGTGGATCCCACAAAGGAATCCGACCCCTCGCAGCAAAAGCTTTCAGGCAGGGTTTTTTCTGGCCATCATCACTAAAAAATGCGGAGAAAGTAGTCAAGACGTGCGAAGCCTGCCAAAAGTTGGGCCCAAAATCCAACAAACCTTCGGAACCCTTTGCAGCTAATAGCCCCCGCTTGCCTCTCCAATGGTGGGGAATGGACCTTGTAGGCCCCCTGCCTACTGCCCAAGGAAATTACAAATACGCGGTGGTTTCCATAGAGTACTTCAACAAATGGGTCGAAGCTAAGCCCTTGATAAATATTACCTCCTAGGCAGTTCGAAAATTCTTTTGGCAGAACATAGTATGCATGTTCAGGGTACCGAAGGAGCTCACAGTAGACAACGGCAAACAGTTTGGATCGTAGCCATTCAGAGAATTCTGCCGAAGCATAGGAACCAAACTCATGTTCGATTCAGTTTACCACCCCCAATCTGTTGACACCGTTTTTTTGACACGTGTCAAGGAAGGTGATTTTTATGAAGAGAAGGTGGCCGATTTGGAAGAAACCAAAAGATGCACAGTGTTGGAATCGGCCGATGGAGTCCGTCCGATGGACCAGAGGAATATGCCATGAAGATGCTGATTTGTCTGTTCTGGTGTTCGGCCGATGGATAGTTATCGATGAAGTCAAGGAAGGAGGAGAGGATCCGGACTCTACGAGAATCTTGATGATTCGGTTGTAATATTTAAAGTAGTTTATCTTTTAGAAAGTCTTTTCTTTTTAGTCAAGTAATGTTTGCCGTGATCGGTTAGAACTTGATAGCGCTAGGCTATATATATCGGTTGTAAGGGATCGGAAAAACTTGATACACATCCAATACAACAAACTTTACAATTCCTTTGCACTTTTTCGGCGACTTCGCCTTTTCTTTTCTTTTTTCAACGAGTTCTTTCAAGTTGATCAAGGACGCCTCACATTCGAGCGACTTGATTTGCTGGTGAGTTTTCGTTTTACCGAGTATATTTGAGCTTTAGCTACCGGGCGCATCGCTGTGGCTTCGTTCAAATCTATTCAAAAGTTATCGAGTTTATCTAGGCTTTGACTTCCGGACGCATCGCTGTCGTCTCGTCTAGATTTATTCACCAATTATTGATATCGGCTAGATTTGTAGGTTTTCCTATGCTTTTTGGCCATTATCACATCTAAAAATGTACTATATCGGCTTTAGGTTTTGGAGTAACACTTTTGTTATCTCAAGAGCCGGTTTAGATCTGTTTTTAGCTTCACATCATCTGAGTTACACATTCGTAACTTAGATCTTGTCATACATACACGATCGGCTGTTCAAAGCTAGTTTTGTCGTTTAGTGTATCGGCTGATCCTGCCGGTACACTCATTTACTATGCACTTGCATTTAATATCTTTTTGTCGTCTACAGTATCGGCAAAGCTTGCTGATACGCCCATCTGAGAGATATTCGGAATCCCAGTCGATACGCTCTCGAATTTGACTTTGTTTTCTCCCTTGTCAATTTCAGGTCAAATTGACAGGCACGCTTGGTTGACTTTCCGTGACTCGGCGAACACTTGCCCTCGGATTCCAGTGTGTTGATTTTTGCGTCAACACATCTTTTGGCATGCTCGGTGGGACCGAAAGCTTCCACATGGTGGAGATTACTGATAAATCTGCGGTCAGTGAAGAGAACCAGATTCCTGTTCCTGAAGATAAGCTCAAAGAAGAACAAAAGAAGGAATATGAAGAGCTGGTGGAGAAATTCAAATGTGAATGCCTCAAGTCGTACAGTGTCAACAGATCTAGTGAGGTGATCAAGAAGTTTAATCTTCCATCTTTCCAGCCATTGACAGAGGCTCAACGTGAAAGCAAGATGATAAACGCAGTTGGCCAAGCTGTGGCACAAGCCTTCATCAAGAGTGCAACAGTCATGGGGAACACGGTGCACAATGCAGTGGTCAAGACTTTTGCTGAAGGCACGTTACCTGGGTGCATGAGTCCTTGCTATATACAACTAGATCAGATGCAATATACTCCCTTGGAGGTGTCTATGGCAGCAGCCCTGTCGGCTCAAGATAGCCAGGCAGGAACAAGCAACTGTCAAATTCCACCCCAGATGACTACTGCAGCATTGACGGGTATAGCAGATCCTATCTACTCAACAACACCGCCGATTGCTACAACTATCCAAGATGGATCTGCGTCCGTATTTCCTAAAGGGTGGAATCCTGCTACTGGGTATGGTATGCATCCGGATTTCTTTTCTACGCCACCCAAGATGTAGTTTAATGCGTCGGCTTCTCAGCCGATAGCTTCTCAGCCTGATCCATCGGCCGTTCAGCCGATGGGTGCACAGCAGGATGCATTGGCAACACAGCTGAATGCACAAGGCGCATGGAGTCCACAACAGATGGCACAAGCTAATGCATCGGCGCCATCGCCGATGACCCCGCAGCAGCGTCTTGCTATCCTGCTCCAACCCCAATCTCCTTCAGAAGTGTTATTGTCGCAATCTCCGCATCAGAAGGGAATCAACTGGGTATTCCATAATCAAGCAACTAGACAGATACGGTATGTCAATGTGCCATACATGGATATTAATGGTCAGCAACCGGCTAACCCATCAGCTACACAGCTGACAATGACCAGCAGATACCCATTTAGATGTCCCAGCAAGCACAACGGATGCAATCGGTTGGACAGCCGATGAACCATGTAGCTTAGCAACTTGCGATGATGACCAATGCAGCGAGCACGGTTTCCCCTCAGCAAATGCCAATAGTTGAGCTGCAAGTTGATTGGAGCACAAAGATAGCTAAATTGATGAGGGAGCAGTTTGGTTTGAGGCCAAAACAACAATCCGTTATGTACAAGACTCCATATCCTCCAGCTTATGATCAGATTCCTCTCCCACACAAGTACAAGATGCCTGACTTCATGAAATTCTCAGGGCAGGGAGAAGTTTCTACGATGGAACATGTTAATAGGTTCCTTCTACAGTTGGGAGAAGCGGGCAACCATGATGCACTCATGGTCCGTTTGTTCTCCTTGTCTTTGTCTGGATCGGCCTTTACTTGGTTCACCACTTTGCCGACAAACTCCATATTATATTGGGCCGATCTAGAGAGACAATTTCATCAGTTCTTCTTCTCTGGGATTACTGAGTTAAAGTTGACTGATTTGACCGGCTTGAGACAAAGAAATGATGAATCGGTTGCTGCTTTTATCCAAAGGTTCAGAGATGTCAAGAACCGATGTTACAGTTTGGTTCTGTCCAATCAGCAGTTGGCCGATGCAGCATTTAATGGGCTCTTGCTGCACATTAAAGATAAATATGCATCGCAGGAGTTTGAAAGTATTAGCCAGATCGTGAGTCGGATGACAGGAGAGACTTGATCCTACGAGGCCAAGAAGCCTTTTCAGAAGAAGATCAATTATGTGGAATATTCTACCAATGATGAGTCTGAAGAGGAGCAAAAAACGGTCGCATCGGCTGAGTGGATACAGAACAGCAAAAAGATATTGATGTGTCCATTTGGGAAGAAAGAGCCTGAGTCGTATGGGTTTGACATCACCAAAGCCGACAAGATCTTTGACTTGTTATTGTCAGAAGGGTTGATCAAGTTGAAGCCATATCACAAGATTCCATCAGAGGACGAGCTCAAGAATATGAAGTACTGCAAGTGGTACAATGCCACATCGCATGATACAAATGAGTGCAAGGTCTTCCGGCAGCAAATTCAGATGCCTTTTGAACAAGGGAGATTGAAATTTGAGGCTCCCAAGAAGACGATGAAGATCGATGGACATCCTTTTGCCACGAACATGATTGATATGGCTAGAGATGAAGGTTCTCCTCAAGCCAAGATTCTGACATCATCATCGGCCAAAAAATCTGGAGCTGTTGATCCTAAAGCGCAGATAGTGGCCGATGAGTTCAAAGGAAAGGGTCCGATGAAGAATGCTAAACGTTCATCGGCACCACGTAGACGTGTAACGTCTCAAATGCTGTTGAACAAGTTTCAGCATGATCATGAAAGGCGGCAGCATAGAGAAGAAGAGGAGCAACGCGAGCAAGATCATTGGAGGTGTCCTTTATTTGTCTACTGCTAGGAAGAAGGGTTGACATTGCCATCGGCATATGATTGTCCCGAATACAATGGTCAAGGCAGCCGATCATATGAAAGGTCACGTCATGAGACCTATCGGCGTGAGCGCACTCCTGTGCATGATTGACTAGGAAAAAGGGTATCGATGCATGATCGACTAGGGGGCAGGACAATGCTATGTGATCCTGCTGGGAGAAGAGTGCCTGCACACGATCGGCTAGAACAGATGGCCGATGAAAGAATGCAAGATGATCAGCCAAGGCGAAGAGATCCAGAACGTGAGCCTGATCACACGGATCAATTTCAGGGGTGTCCAGGAGGTTTGACCAGGTCTCAGAAGTGACATGTTCAGAGGCTACGCCAGCTGGAGATCATGGAAGAAGAGCGAGAACAAACTCTGAACAAGAAAGGAGTCAAATCACGAGTTTGGCGTGTTAAGGTTAAGGCCGGTGATGAATCGGCCAGTGACAATTCTACACCGATCCAAGTAGTCATTTCTTCAGAAAGTTCCTGATGGATGAGTTCCTAGAGGAAGAAGGGAAGTTGGGGCATGGGTTTACGTTGGCCGATTTACTAGAGGAAATTGATATCGGAGATGGTGATAGACCAAGGCCAACGTTTATTAGTGCTAATTTGGATCCCAAATACAAACAGGAATTGAAGAGTTTATTAAAAGAATACAAAGATTGCTTTGCTTGGGAATACTATGAGATGCCTGGCTTGGATAGGTCTATTGTGGAACATCGTTTGCCTATAAAACTGGGATATCGGCCATACCAACTGTGGCAGAACCACCTGAATTATCCCGGCTCAAGTGCGCTGGCCATCACCCTAAAGGCAACACCGGCTCAAACGCACTTCAAATGGAACAATTCTTGGTCTGTAGGGTAATGTCCCGATACAACCACCGGTTCTCGGATAGAACAAGCATACCCCGCACGATGGCGAGTCTAGAGATATTACAACCATACATATTTTACAACACAGGCATAGTATTTATTACATCAAAGTACTTAATACAGATACAAACTTAGCAAATCATTATACAAGACATAAGTTTAAGTTCAGAGTTTAAAAACAGCGGAAAGAAAAAAATGATGGCTACAACACATCGCAAAAGGACACCAAGCTAGCCCAAGCAAGGTATCACGCATCGGGGTCATTACCGGCCGAAGACGGATCCCACTCTACGGACCAGCCAGGAGGCAAAGAGCAGGGCCAAGACAGACTAGCGATCTGGTCCTCAAAACTCATACCTCAAAAAGGTTTCAACAACAAGGCTGAGTATTCTAATGCTCAGCAAGACTTAACCGTCAACGGATATACTTAGCCCACCTAGCTAGACTATGCAGGGTTTTGTAGGCTCTAGTTTTTCTTTTGCTGAAAAGCAATAAAGAGTAGGTCCTTACTTTCAAATTTTAGCTTCCAAGATTCTAGTTGATTAACCATTCTATGTAGGCAACTACTCCTATTCAACCATGGTAGAACTTTAAGCAAACATCAAGATTGATCATAATAATATTACTCTTATTAGTCTGTGTGGCAAAGGGATCAAGTAGTCCCAAACCATGAGAAGCGGACGATTCGAATCGAAATTTGTTGACCTGGCCAGGCAGACCTAACACACACATTTGGAACACCGTCGGGTCGTTCCCAAACAACCGTTGACCTTTCATTCCGTCTTGTGGATAGGGTCACTCTCCCTGACTACAGGGCACCAACTTCCTCCCTGCACCCGTGGTGTTGCGCAACAAAAACATAAACAAAACCTATCTCTAAGAGAGAGTGAAAGGTATATCCACTCCCCGGTCCGATCGGATACTAGGCTTACTGCGTACCATATTTATGCCATGTGGCTAGTACGTTCAAAAACATAACCACCGCTACCACACACCGCGACCTTAGCAGAATTTATCAACACAGACAGGGTCTCACCCAAGGTCATGATATCGAACACGACCCCGTCCATCGTCCTTATATTGATAGAAGAAAGTAAACAAGCAATTCCTATAGAGCTCGCGAGTGACAGTCAATCACTCGACTTTTACCGGTCCTATAAGCTTAGCAATTATTCGAACTCAGGTCTAGTGTTCAGTACATAGGTTCCTAGGATCATGCATCTAGTGTTTCATTTCAAATCCTAAGAACTGTAAATGCGCAAGTAAGTAATAACGATAAATTGTAATAATTTGAAATACTGGGTTATGTCCGGGGCTTGCCTTCGCGGTAGTCGCTAGCTAAAACAGTCTTGGGCTCTTCCAAACTTTGGTCCAGGTCTTCAGTTAGTACAGCAGCATTCACCTAGACTTCTGGATCACCTCCTTCAGACTCCGGGATCAACTCGTACGTCCCGTCCGATAAAACAGTCGTATCTATATGTGATGCAAGAACAGTATTATAAACATACACACGAGGCGAAGAAACTGCAGTCTAACAAATAGCAAACAAACTTAACACATGGGCAGTCATTTATAGAGTAGTTAATTAACATCTCTTACTCCACATAACAACATGATCAACTTCACAAAAGAACTACACTATCTTCATAAAGCAAGTCGTAGTTGTTTCCTATAGCAAATAAAACATGGTTTGCTTATAAATCAACAACTCAGTACTCAAACAGCAAGAAATTCAACAAAAATTATTCTAAACAGAAGGTATACGGAGTAATAAATTCTGAAAATTTCATATCAAATCATGCAGCCAATTATTCATAACAATTCATTTACTCAGACAACACCTAGAACAAGATTACATTCTACAGAACAAACGACAACATTATGAAAATAAAAAAATTTTATAACATACTTCATGTTCTTAAAAAAGTTCCATAAATTTTTCAGAATTTATTTAGACATAAAACTGAAGTAATAATTTTGACAAAATTAAACCACATATGATAAAGCTAATTAGTACAAAGAGTTATATAATGTTTCTGGTTGTAAAGTTTTACAGACATAAATATATGACCAAAATAGAGTTCCATAAATTTTCTTAGATTTTTCTAAGCAAGGAAACTATTTACCATAATTAAATCCAACTTAAAAATAATTAAATAAAAGATATAGCTAGACAGCTCTAAAATTTCCTAAACTTAGGTAACAGCAAGGATGTAGTATGTGTAAGTATGGAAATAGTTTCACACTCAGAACTTAAATATTTCTACTAGCACAAATAAATTAGCAAAACTAGTAGATTTAGGAATCTTGAAACTTTGACTTAGTTAATGATGTCAAAAAGGTTTCAAATTTTTACCAAGCAGTAGTAACACTGTAAGACACAATCAAGCCAAAAATCACAGATAGTTTCTGAGTAGAACTCCTAGAACAAATAAAGCCTATTTATTCTTTCCTTTTTCTTGGATTAAAATAAATACCAAAAATGAAGATGTGTATGTAACAAAAGTTGTAGGCCTTGTAACAAGGATTCCAAAACATTTGGATTTGTATTTTTATGATTTTTCTACAAATTTCTAGGTATTTTCAAAGTTTAGCCTAAAAACAAAAGGAAAAAATCTGATAACTTGCAGAGAGGTCCTTAGAATTCTAAAAGTATTTGCAGGGAAGCCCCTGGCTGGAGTCAGAGCAGGGGAAGGGGGTTGACCGGCTGTTTCCGGCAGCTCGGGTCACCGGCGGCTAGGGTGGAGAGGCGTGGGAGCTTCAAGGCTTCACGCGCTACCTCCTGGTGGGGTTAGGTCGGGGAGGAGGCGGCTGGAGGTGGGTCGTCGACGGCGAGCAGCGGTGGTCGAGAAACGGCGGTGAGGTTGCTCCGGTGGAGAATAGGTGACGAGGAGGGGTCGGTGAGCTGCGCGAGGACAAGGCAGAGCTATTGGTGGGGTCAGCGCGGGCGGAGGTGGTCTGGAGGTGCGGGGCGACAGTGAGCTTCGAGCTCACCGGCGTTCGGGCGGGCGGCGACGATGTTCTGGGGGTTCTGGGCAGGGAGCGGGCGAGGCAAGGAGGGGAAAGTGAAACGGAATGGCTCCTAGTACTAAGGCGCACGCGAGTTGGGGAGTTGAGGCTCTGCAGCGAGCTGTCCACGGTGACGGCGAGGTGGCGGCCGCGGAGCTCGTCGGGGTGGCGTGGCGAGGGGAGCAGGACTCCAGCGCGAGGTGGAGTGGGTCCAGAGGGTCGCGGGGGCGTCGCGTGTGGCGGTGGGGAAGTAGTAGCTAGCCTGCGGCCCTCCTCGGTGGCGTGCGGCGCTGAACTGTGCCGGCGGCGGTGAAGCAGAGAGGGAGGCAGGAGGTTGAAGAAGGGTGGACTGTTTTGTAATTTCTGAAAATTCCAGGGACCCTACTATAAATCAACAATAACTTTTAAACTAGGGCTCAATTGAAAAAATGCCCAACATGAAAGTTGTTCAACTTTTCAATATCTACAACTTTGATGTTGTGCAAAAATTGATTTGACCAAAGGTTAAAGAGTTTTTTTGAAAACATAGGAAGAATTTCGAATTTAATGGACTTTTGTCTTTTCCATTGCAAATTCAGTTTAATTTCAAACTAAAAAGCAAAATTTTCTGCCATGTAATGATTACACTGAATTTTACACATAAACCCTCCACAAAAGCAATATTTGCTCTCCCTATTCACACTAAACTATAGAAAGGACCCTGCAATAAATCATATTTACACAACTACCCTTTTATTTTTACAATAAGATCCTTTTTCAAGCAAATTAAGCACATGATGCATAAAATAAATACAATTCTACTGTGCAGACACCTAGGGTGTCACAGTCTTCCCCCCTAAAAGGAATCTCGCCCCGAGATTATAAGAAGAATAAGGATAGAAAGATTTAGTACCTGGATTGGTTCTAAGAAAGTCGGGAAAATTTCTTTGGAGATAAGTTTCAGTCTCCCAAGTGGCTTCTTCCTCAGTATGATGATTCCACAGGACTTTGTAAATTTTAACTTTCTCCCTTCTGGTACTTCTTTCTTTGGTGTCAAGAATTCTGATTGGATACTCAGCATAAGATAGATCGGGTTCAATTTCGATATCTTGTGGTTTAATGATCTCAGTGGGCACTTTGATGCACTTCTTGAGTTGAGAGATATGGAAGACATCATGAATAGCGGCCAACTGAGAAGGAAGATGGATTCGGTAAGCAACTGGACCACAAGTTTCGATGATTTCAAATGGTCCGATGTATCGGGGTGCCATGTCCCTTTTATGCCGAAATGTTGAACCCCTTTAGTAGGAGATACTTGCAGATATACGAAATCCCCTACCTTGAACTGTAAAGGGTCTCTTCTTTTGTCAGTATAACTTTTCTGTCTTGATTGGGCTACTTTAAGATTAGTCTGGATAACTTTGACTTTCTCTTCTGCTTCAATGACTAGATCTGGCCCAAAAATTTTGCGTTCTCCGGCTTGTGACCAACTCAAAGGAGTTCGACACCTTCGACCGTATAACGCTTCAAATGATGCCATTTGCAAGCTAGATTGGTAACTATTATTATATGAAAACTCTGCCAGTGCTAGGCACTTATCCCAGTTCTTGCCATATTGAATAGCACATGCCCTCAACATATCTTCAAGGATTTGATTGATTCGTTCGGTTTGCCTATCTGTTTGTGGATGATAGGCTGAACTACGAATCAATTTGGTTCCAAGGGATTCTTGCAATTGCTCCCAGAAACGTGCAATGAACTGCGCCCCACGATCAGAAATGATCATCTTTAGAATTCCATGCTGACGGATAATCTGGTCGAGATATATCTCTGCATACCTCTTGGCAGAATAAGTTGTATTCACAGGAATAAAATGAGTGGTCTTAGTGAGTCTATCAATGATTACCCAAATAGAATCATGTTTCTGTGAAGTTTTGGGTAAGCCAACGATAAAATCCATACTAATGTCCTCCCGTTTCCAGGATGGAATGGGTAAAGGTTGGAGAGTACCAGCTACTTTTCAAGTGACTAGCTTTAACTCTTTGACAGACATCACACTCAGAAACATATTTGGCGATCTCTCTTTTCATTCAAGTCCACCAGAAATTCTGTTTAAGATCCTGGTACATCTTGGTACTACCGGGATGAATAGAAAACTTCGATAGATGTGCCTCATCAAGGATTTGTTTTCTAAGCTGGTGATTCTTGGGTACAACAAGACAAAATTCAAACCACATAACTCCTTTATGATCCACTCTGAAACACTTGTACTTTGCTTCTCCTTGGGATAGCTTTTCCTTGATGATTTTGAAACCTTCATCATGTAATTGTGCCATGATGATGCTATCATGAAGTGTAGGCTCGGCAGCTATATGGTTCGGACTTCCTTGAGGTACCATTTCTAGATTTAGTTTCATCATTTCCTGGCATAGAGTTTCGTTGAATGGCTCTACAAATAGACAATGGCATTGTGACTTGCGGCTGAGTGCATCCGCAACCACATTAGCTTTTCCTGGATGATAGTGCACTTCTAGATCATAGTCCTTTATCAATTCTAGCCAGCGTCTCTGTCTCATGTTGAGATCAGCTTGGGTGAAGATATACTTGAGACTCTTATGGTCAGTATAAATATTACAATGAGTTCCCATAAGATGATGTCTACAGAGCTTAAGAGCATGAATGACAGCTGCTAACTCCAGATCATGTGTTGGATAGTTCTTCTCATGATTCCGGAGAGCTCTTGATGCATATGTGATCACCCGGATGTCTTGCATAAGTACACAACCAAGTCCCGTACCAGAAGCATCACAATAGACATCAAAAGGTTTGGTACTGTGTGGTGTAGCCAGCACTGGAGCAGTAGTTAATCGTGCTTTGAGAGTTTGAAAAGCTTCTTCACATTTATCATCCCAAACAAATTTCACTCCTTTCTTTAATAACTCCGTCATAGGCTTTGCTATTCTGGAGAAATCAGGAATGAATCGACGATAGCATCCAGCTAAACCGAGAAAACTGCGAATCTGATGGACTGAAGTAGGAGGTTCCCAATCCATCACTTTTTGCACTTTAGTTGGATCAACTGATATACCTTCACTGGAGATAGTATGGCATAAAAATTCACACTATCTAGCCAAAATTCACATTTGGAGAATTTGGCATAAAAGTGATGATCTCGTAATCGTTGAAGAACGATGCGTAAATGCTGAGCATGATCTTCTTCATTCTTGGAGTAGACCAAAATATCATCGATGAACACCACAACGAATTTATCAAGCTCCAGCATGAAGACTGAATTCATCATGTACATAAAATATGCCGGGGCATTGGTAAGACCAAAAGACATAACCAGAAACTCATAGAGTCCATATCTGGTCGAGAAAGCTATTTTTGGAATGTCACAAGGCTTGATCTTTATTTGATGGTAACCAGAACAAAGATCAATCTTAGGAAAAAAACTTGGCTCCAGCTAACTGATCAAACAGGATATCAATGCGGGGAAGAGGATACTTGTTTTTAATAGTGCCCGCATTGAGTGGTCGATAGTCAACACATAGCCTCAAACTGTTGTCTTTCTTCTTCACAAACAGAGCTGGACATCCCCATGGTGAAGCACTCAGATGTATAAAACCCTTGTCAAGAAGGTCTTGAAGTTGGATTTTCAATTCTGCCAACTCATTTGGAGGCATACGGTACGACCTCTTTGAAATAGGGGCGGTACCGGGTTGAAGCTCGATAACAAATTTGATATCTCTATCAGGGGGCATTCCAGGCAAATCATCTGGAAATACATCCACATACTCACACACAACAGGAATATCTTCAATTTTAATTTCTTTTGTAGCATAGGCACAAGAGTTGAAGCACTCTCGTTGTGGCAGATAGAGTATGATGGCTCCTTGATAAGGTGAATCTATCTCAATAGCTCGGGAAGAGATATCTAACAGTACTTTATGTCTAGTCATCCAATCCATGCCCAAAATAACATCCATACCTTCTAAATTCAACAAGATCAAATCTGTCTTTATCAAATTGCTACCCAACTTAATTGGCACATGTCTAATGATTTGATTGGAAGCTATCTTCCCACCAGGGGTTGCTATCATGCAAGACATCTTGGTATGACAAAAATCCAATTCTAACCTTGCACCAAATTTGGCACTTATAAAGCTATGAGTTGCACCATAATCAAATAATATGACTGCGGGTTTATTGTGGATAGAGAAAATACCCGACATGACTGGTGCTCCTTCAGGAAGCTCTGCAAGAGTAGTGAAATTAACTCGCCCCTGTCGGACTTGCACCATTTGCTTGTTGCCCTTGCCCTTGTTGTTCTGATTGGAGTTCTACCCTGGATAAGACTTCTTGTGTTGCGGGCAATTTCTGGCGAAATGGGAAGTACTGCCGCAATTAAAGCATCGATTGTCACCGTTCCCACGATTGAACGGTGGGACATTTGGCCTTGGGCCAAACTGCTGCGGCTGCTAAAAAACTGGAGGTCTGAATCGTCCCGGTTGCTGAGGAATGGTCATGGTGGCACTGCACTTCTGAACTCCATCCTCAGAAAACTGTCGTCCCTTGTACCAGGGTGGTTCTGGGTAGTGGAAAATACGAAGAGTATCCTACAAAATCCTAGGAAAAGCCTCCCAGTACAGGCAATCAGTATGAGCATTTCCATCATCATCCCAGAAGATGCTTGTAAGGTCCGCCATCTGAATCCAGAAAGATTCAAATGTGAGTTAAATGATTATCTCAAGACTTCTCAAATAAAGCTTTTAAGAAGACTGTGGAAAAATGTGAGTTTGATCTAAAAAAAATTACACGGTTTCATAAACTCAGGAGGTAAACAAACCACAATTGGTACTGGTTCATCATTTGAGATTCTTTGGAACGAAAAGATCATTAGAACATCAAGATGGGGCTAAGGATGAAGGCATGACTTAAATCCATCTTTTTATCCAAGGAAATCTAAATGTTTCAACAAACATGCTCCTAATATCAAATTTAACTCATTTTATTTGCAAGCACACTAATACATATCCATGAAGATCCACACTAGAAATCCCTTAAAAAGACTCATGTAACAATTTCAAATTCTAGGAATCAAATCATACATCATCAAACCATGCATGCACGACCTATTCGCCCTCTCAAGATAAACAATTGCCAACTATTGTTGGGCTTACGCGGTTAGTACAGTGACATAACATAGATACGTCTCTCCCTATAATATCTAGTCAATAAATTCTAACCGTTCTTAACTTATCGAATCGCGGTTAGTGTACCTGCAGAAATTTGACAGAACATATATATGCATTGAGCCTTTCATGCCAGCACTCATGAAAGCGTCCCCATACATTACCGCTCACTATAGAAGCGGCATCCATGCGTCCAACACTGCATGGACAGTGCTCATACGCTACCGAGGCAACATATTCACAGTACTTTTACTCTCAATATAATCGACCGATGGTCAATATATTGGCAGTAGCTCAAGTAGGTCTCTGCTTGAGCGCAGCGTTCGGTTCGCATCACCGACGGGAAGGTCAGACTCCCTCAGCTGACTGAGTACACTTTACTCCCAATATAGTCAACTAATAGTTGGTATATTGGTAGCACCTCAAGTAAGCCACTGCTTGAGGGCAGCGTTCGGCTCGCATCACCGACGGGAAGGTTAGACTCCCTCAGCTAACTGAGGATCCTTACCTTCTTACCTTCACGTAGGTGCGTCATTACAGAATTCAAAAAGTTGATTGTGCACAAATGTAAGGTTTGACAGAATGTAAAGTGCTGGAAGTCAGATATAATAAACCATACATAGATAGCCACCTGATAAATCCCATAATTTCCCTAGGGCTTTACGCTCTATGCACAATCCTTAACGAAACCAACGTAGTTTTATAAACAGTTTGTTGGTCCAATTTTTATACCGAAATCAATTTTTAAGGTTCCAACACCTCTAGTGTACACTTGCAGTTCTGATACCAGCTGTGACAGAACCTCCTGAATTATCCCGGCTCAAGTGCGCTGGCCATCACCCTAAAGGCAACACCGGCTCAAACGCACTTCAAACGGAACAATTCTTGGTCTGTCGGGTAATGTCCCGATACAACCACCGGTTCTCGGATCGAACAAGCATACCCCGCACGATGGCGAGTCCAGAGATATTACAACCATACATATTTTACAACACAGGCATAGTATTTATTACATCAAGTTCAGAGTACTTAATACAGATACAAACTTAGCAAATCATTATACAAGACATAAGTTTAAGATCAGAGTTTAAAAACAGCGGAAAGAAAAAAAACGACGGCTACAACACGTCGCAAAAGGACACCAAGCTAGCCCAAGCAAGGTATCACTCATCGGGGTCATTGCCGGCCGAAGACGGATCCCACTCAATGGACCAGCCAGGAGGCAAAGAGTAGGGCCAAGACAAACTAGAAATCTGGTCCTCAAAACTCATACCTAAAAAAGGTTTCAACAGCAAGGCTGAGTATTCTAATGCTCAGCAAGACTTAACCATCAACAGATATACTTAGTCCACCTAGCTAGACTATGGAGGGTTTTGTAGGCTCTGGTTTTTCTTTTGCTGAAAAGTAATAAAGAGTAGGTCCTTACTTTCAAATTTTAGCTTCCAAGATTCTAGTTGATTAACCATTCTATGTAGGCAACTACTCCTATTCAACCATGGTAGAACTTTAAGCAAACATCAAGATTGATCATAATAATGTTACTCTTATTACTCTGTGTGGCAAAGGGATCAAGCAGTCCCAAACCGTGAGAAGCGGACGATTCGAATCGAAATTTGTTGACCTGGCCAGGCAGACCTAACACACACGTTTGGAACACCGTCGGGTCGTTCCCAAACAACCGTTGATCTTTCATTCCGGCTTGTGGATAGGGTTACTCTCCCCGACTACAGGGCACCAACTTCCTCCCTGCACCTGTGGTGTTGCACAACATAAACATAAATAAAACCTATCTCTAAGAGAGAGTGAAAGGTATATCTACTCCCTGGTCCGATCGGCTACTAGGCTTACCGCATACCATATTTACGCCATGTGGCTAGTACGTTCAAAAACTTAACCACCGCTACCACACACCACGACCTTACCAGAATTTATTAACACAGACGGGGTCTCACCCAAGGTCATGATATCGAACACAACCCTATCCGTCGTCCTTATATTGATAGCAGAAAGTAAACAAGCAATTCCTATAGAGCTCGCGAGTGACATGCAATCACTCGACTTTTACCGGTCCAATAAGCTTAGCAATTATTCGAACTCAAGTCTAGTGTTCAGTACAAAGGTTCCTAGGATCATGTATCTAGTGTTTCATTTCAAATCCTAAGAACTGTAAATGCGCAAGTAAGTAATAACGATAAATTGTAATAACTTGAAATACTGGGTTATGTCCGGGGCTTGCCTTCGCGGTAGTCGCTAGCAAAAACAGTCTTGGGCTCTTCCGAACTTTGGTCCGGGTCTTCAGTTAGTACAACAGCATTCACCTGGACTTCTGAATCACTTCCTTCAGACTCCGGGATCAACTCGTATGTCCCGTCCGATAAAACAGTCATATCTATATGTGATGCAAGAACAGTATTATAAACATACACACGAGGCGAAGAAACTGCAATCTAACAAATAGCAAACAAACTTAACACATGGACAGTCATTTATGGAGTAGTTAATTAACATCTCTTACTCCACAGAACAACATGATCAACTTCACAAAAGAACTACACTATCTTCATAAAGCAAGTCGTAGTTGTTTCCTATAGCAAATAAAACATGGTTTGCTAATAAATCAACAACTCAGTACTCAAACAGCAAGAAATTCAGAAAAAATTACTCTAAACAGAAGGTATAAAGATTAATTTATCCTGAAAATTGCATATCCAATCATGCAGCCAATTATTCAGAATAATTAATTTACTCAGACAACACCTAGAAAAAGATTAAATTCTACAGAACAAAAGACAACATTTATGAAGCTCCAAAATTTTCAGAACATACTTCATATGATTGAGAACGTTACATAAATGTTTCAGAATTTATTTAGTCATAAAACTGAAGTAATAATTTTGAAAAAATTAAACCACATATGATAAAGCTAATTAGTACAGAGAGTTCTATAATGTTTCTGGTTCTAAACTTTTACAGAAATAAATATATGACCAATATAGAGTTCCATTAATTTTATCAGATTTTTCTAAGCAAGGAAATTATTTACCATAATTAAAGACTACTTAACAAGCATTAAATCAAAGATATAGCTAGACAGCTCTAAAATTTCCTAAACTTGGGTAACAGTAAGGTTGTAGTGATATGTAAGCATGGAAAAAGTTTCACACTTAGAACTTAAATATTTCTACTAGCACAAATAAATTAGCAAAACTAGTAGATTTAGGAATCTTGAAACTTTGACTTAGTTAATGATGTCAAAAAGGTTTCAAATTTCTACCAGGCACTAGTAACACTGTAAGACACAATCAAGCCAAAAATCACAGACAGTTACTGAGTAGAACTCCTAGAACAAATAAAGCCTATTTATAATTTCATTTTTCTTGGATTAAAATAAATACCAAGAATAAAGATCTGTATGTAACAAAGGTTGTAGGACTTGTGGCAAGGATTCCAAAACATTTGGATTTGTATTTTTATAATTTTTCTACAAATTTCTAGGTATTTTGAAAGTTCAACCTAAAAACAAAAGGAAAAAATCTGAGAACTTGCAGAGGGGGTTGACCGGCCATTTCCGGCGGCTTGGGTTGCCAGCGGCGAGGGTGGAGAGGCGTGGGAGCTTCAGGGCTTCACGCGCTACCTTCTGGTGGGGTCAGGTCGGGGAGGAGGCGGCCGGAGGTGGGTCATCGACGGCGAGCAGCGGCGGTCGGAGCTCGAGAAATGGAGGCGAGGTTGTTCCGGTGGAGAATAGGTGACGAGGAGGGGTCGGTGAGCTGCGCGAGGACAAGGCGGAGCTATTGGTGGGGTCAGCGCGGGCGGAGGTGGTCTGGAGGTGCAGTGCGACGGTGAGCTTCGAGCTCGCCGGCATTCGGGCGGGCGGCGGCGATGTTCTGGGGGTTCTGGGTAGGGAGCGGGCGAGGCAAGGAGGGGAAAGTGAAACGGAATGGCTCCTAGTACTGAGGCGCATGCGAGTTGGGGAGCTGAGGCTCTGCAGCGAGCTGTCCATGGCGACGGCGAGGTGACGGCCGCGGAGCTCGTCGGGGTGGCGTGGCGAGGGGAGCAGGGCTCCAGCGCGAGGTGGAGTGGGTCCAGAGGGTTGCGGGGGTGCCGCGTGTGGCGGTGGGGAAGCAGGAGCTGGCCTGCGGCCCTCCTCGGTGGCGGGCGGCGCTGAACTGTGCCGGCGGCGGTGAAGCAGAGAGGGAGGCAGGAGGTTGAAGAAGGGTGGACTGTTTTGGAATTTCTGAAAATTCCAGGGACCCTACTATAAATCAATAATAACTTTTAAACTAGGGCTCAATTGAAAAAGTGCCCAACATGAAAGTTGTTCAACTTTTCAAGATCTACAACTTTAATGTTGTGCAAAAACTGATTTCACCAAAGGATAAGGAGTTGTTTTGAAAACATAGGAAGGATTTTGAATTTAATGGACTTTTGTCTTTTCCATTGCAAATTCGTTTTAATTTCAAACTAAAAAGCAAAATTTTCTGCCATGTAATGATTACACTGAATTTTACACATAAACCCTCCACAAAAGCAATATTTGCTCTCCCTATTCAAACTAAACTATAGAAAGGACCCTGCAATAAATCATATTTACACAACTACCCTTTTATTTTTACAATAAGATCCTTTTTCAAGCAAATTAAGCACATGATGCATAAAATAAATACAATTCTACTGTGCAGACACCTAGGGTGTCACACCAACATGGAGCAAGATGGTGCAATCCTAAGATTTTGCCAGATATAAAGGCTGAGATCACACGGTTAATTGAAGCTAATTTTATTCGGCAGTGTCGTTATGCCAAATGGATTTCTAATGTGGTTCCTATTTACAAGAAGAATGGCAAACTATGAGTGTGCATTGATTTCAGGGATCTCAACAAAGCTACGCCGATGGATGGTTACCCTATGCCGATAGCTGATATGTTGGTAGATGCTGCTGCTGGGCACAAAGTGATCTGTTTTATGGATGGCAATGCTTGATACAATCAGATTTTTATGGCAGAGGAAGACATCCACAAGATTGCGTTTAGATGTCCAGGACATCTCGGTTTATTCGAGTGGGTAGTCATGACCTTCGGATTAAAAAATGCCAGTGCTATGTACCAGAGAGCCATGAATTATATCTTTCATTAACTCATCGGCAAAATTGTGGAGATATACATTGATGACGTGGTTGTGAAGTCAAAGGGGCACCAAGAACATTTGGCCGATCTGCGTAAAGCTTTGGAATGCACCAGAAGACATGGTTTAAAGATGAATCCAAACAAGTGCGCTTTTGGTGTATCAGCTGGCCAATTCTTGGGTTTTATGGTACATGAACGAGGAATTAAAATTAGTCAGAAGACTATATCAGCTATCGACAAAGTTGAAGCCCCTACGACGAAGGTTGAACTTCAGTCATTGATCGGCAAAATTAATTTTATTCGAAGATTTATATCTAATCTGTCGGGAAAAATTTAGCCGTTCGGTTCTTTACTGAAGTTGAAGGCTGATCAAGAATTTGTATGGAGAGAGGAACATCAGAAGGCATTGGATGAAATCAAACATTATCTGGTAAAGCCTCCGGTATTGGTCCATCCCCAAAAGCACAAGCCATTTAAATTGTATTTATCGACTGATGAGCGTGCTATCGGATCGGCCCTTATTCAAGAATTTGAAGGAAAAGAAAGAGCTATTTATTTTGTGAGCAGAAGATTGTTGGATGCTAAAACCAGGTATTCTCCTGTAGAGAGGTTGTGTCTTTGCTTATACTTCTGTTGTACCAAGCTTAGACATTATTTATTATCGGCTGAATGTGTTGTTGTGAGCAAAGATGATGTTATTAGATATATGCTCTCATTGCCGATTTTAAAAGGGAGAATAGGGAAATGGATTTTGGCATTGTCGGAATTTGATTTGAGATATGAATCGGCTAAAGCAGTTAAGGGTCAAGCCATAGCCGATTTTGTTGTGCAACATAGTGGACCAGAGCTAAGCATGGTAGATCTTGTTCCTTGGACTTTATTCTTTGATGGATCTTTGTGTGGGAACGGTTCTGGAATTGGTGTGGTGCTGATTTCCCCTCGGGGGCAAATTTTGAGTTCTCATTTCCAATTGAAGCCTCTGCAACCAATAATCAAGTTGAGTATCGTGCTATTCTCAAGGCAATTCAATTACATCGAGAAATCGAAGTTGATGCTGTTGAGATTTTTGGAGATTCTATGCAGGTGATCAATCAGTTAGTTGGGGAGTATGAATGCAAAGATTACATTTTACAATTATATCATGAAGAATGTCTCTGGCTGCTGAAGGAATTCAAGAAGGTAACCATCGAGCATGTTCCCAAATTTCATAACAGTGATGCAAATTGGCTGGCTCAGCATGCTTCATGATATCGGCCGATGGAAGGAATAATGGCCTTGGAGTTAACAGCTGATGATTGGAGGAAAGAGATTATTGATTATCTAAAAGATCCATCTAAGAAAGTGAACAGGAAAATCAGATTCCAGGTAATCAAGTATGTGTTGTTGGAGGGAGATTTATATTATCGGACAATTGATGGGGTTTTGCTCAAATGCATTGATAAAGAAGAAGCAAAGGTGTTAATGGGTGAAATTCACGAAGGTGTCTGTGGATCCCATCAATTGGCCTATAAGATGAAATGGGTGATCAGGAGGAACGGATATTTTTGGCCGACGATGCTGGAAGATTGTTTCACATATTACAGAGGTTGCCAAGAATGTCAGAAGTTTGGGAGCGTGCAAAGAGTTCCTGCGTCAGCCATGAATCCCATAATCAAGTCGTGGCCGTTTAGAGGATGGGGAATTGATTTGATCGGCCAGATATATCCTCCATCCAGTAAAAATCATAAGTTTATGTTGGTGGCCACTGATTATTTCACCAAGTGGGTTGAAGCAATTCTTCTGAAAAATATTACATCGAAAGAGATGATTGAATTCGTCAAAGAACATATTATCTATCAGTTTGGTATTCCATAGACCATTACGACCGATCAGGGTACTATGTTTACATCAGATGAATTTGAGGAATTTGCTACTGGAATGGATATTAAATTTCTGAATTCTTCTCCATATTATGCCCAAGCTAATGGTTAGGCAGAAGCTCCTAATAAAGGAGTCATCAAATTGATCAAGAGAAAGATTGATGAATATCCTAGAAAGTGGCATACTGTGCTTCATGAAGCTTTATGGGCATACAGAATGGCTTGTCATGGTGCTACAAAGGTGTCTCCATATCATTTGGTATACGGACATGAAGCTGTTCTCCCATGGGAGTTGAAACTTGATTCACGGCGTGTCACATTTCAGAATCAATTGACGGTCGATGAATATTCTGCTCTGATGAAAGATGAATTAGAGGATTGGGCTGGCCATCGGCTGAAGGCTCTCGTAAATGTTGAGGCAAATAAAGCCAGAGTTAGCCGATAGTATGATAAAAAAAGTAAATGCCAAAACCTTTGAGCAAGGGGAATTGGTTTGGAAATTGATACTGCCAATAGGAACAAATAGTTCAAAATTTGGCAAATGGTCGCCAATGTGGCAAGGACCATTCAGAGTAAACAGATGCGTTCCTGGCAATGCTTATATTTTAGAGACACTCAAAGGGGAAGAGTATTCTAGAGCTCTTAATGGAAAATATTTGAAGAAGTATTACCCTAGCGTTTGGGTGGATGGATAGCCGATTAATTGAATTATCGGTTGAATTGTTATGGCCGACACGATATGTGTCGCCCTTAGTGCAAAAAATCTACACAATCCAGATTGTTCAAATTCGGGTCAGAGTTGGTTTTTTGCCACGTCAATTGGGAAATTGCAATGGAAATTGGCAAAAGAAGGGAAATACTTCATTAATAATACTATTTACAAAGGGGCCGATCTGAGGATCTGGCCGATACAGCAAAAGATTGTTTCTAGGAAGATGCTACTCTTAGAAATCTAATCATCGGCAAAGACATTGCCGATGACCGCCTCTATGCTGACATCTTCGGTGATGGCGGCGGCTGCCATCTCCATGTCATCGGCGAGCTCCTCGAAGGCCCACCAGTCTTTGCTGCCCAGTGGGAAGTGGACCGGTTCGACCTGCAGGAGATCATGACCAGTCTCGAACTGGGCCGTGGCGAGGGCGACGACGGCGCCACGGCGAACCCCATGTCCGGCGACCTCCCGGATGCGGTTGGGGACGTCATGCAGATGGGCAGCGACTCCAGGACTGAAGCAAGATGTCAGAAAAAGAGTCATAAAAATAGGAGAGAGCAATGCTTCGGAAGGGGCAACTTACAAGCAACCTTGGAGTCGGCGGCGGTGAGCTGGGCCTGGAGGATTGCCCGATCGGATTGCCCCGCCTCCAGTTCGGCGGCAAGGAACTGAGTCCAGATGGTCTCCTGGGAATAATTCTGCCGAGCTTCATCCTTCTCGCGAAGGAGCTGGTGAATGTACTCCTTGGTGCTCTCGGGAACACCAGGAAAAGGGGGTCCCTCCGAGTTGGAGGAACCAGAAGAGGCATCGTCACTTTACAGAAAAGAGGCAAAGAAATTAGAGATCGAAGTTGAACAAAAGCATGGCAATCTGAAGATGGGAGAAAGAGGAGCTTACTCCACGCGGCGATGGATCGCCAGCGGGGCATTAGAGGGACCCTCATCGGGGCGCTTGGAGCCCGCCATTGCTACATGAAGACCTAGGGTTTTTGCTGAAGAAGGAAGAGAGGAGGCTCTGTAGCTAATGGAGACTTGTTGCCGATACAAGGATGGAAGGCGATATTTATGGCCCAGTCTGGGTAAGTGAAAAGACAAAAGGTGAATCGGCGCGTAGGATTTGTGCGGACGGAAGGTGAAAGGCCAGGGGCAAAGAAGAGTTTTACACGATCGTATGGGGTAAGCTGTATGCACGGGGTACGAGGAATGGCTTTAAATGCTGGTTGGAGTAGTTTCGGAACAAAATAAATTATTCCGAAACTGGGGGGCATGTGTTGACACCATTTTTTGACACGTGTCAAGGAAGGTGATTTTTGTGAAGAGAAGGTGGCCAATTTGGAAGAAACCAAAAGATGCACAGTGTTGGAATCGGCCGATGGAGTCCGTCCGATGGACCAGAGGAATATGCCATGAAGATGTTGATTTGTCCGTTCTGGTGTTCGGCTGATGGATAGTTGCCGATGAAGTCAAGGAAGGAGGAGAGGATCCGGACTCTACGAGAATCTTAATGATTAGGTTGTAATATTTAAAGTAGTTTATCTTTTAGAAAGTTTTTTCTTTTTAGTCAAGTAATGTTTGCCGTGATCGGTTAGGACTTGATAGCGCTAGGCTATATATATCAGTTGTAAGGGACCGGAAAAACTTGATACACATCCAATACAACAAACTTTACAATTCCTTTGCACTTTTTCGGCGACTTCGCCTTTTCTTTTCTTTTTTCGATGAGTTCTTTCAAGTTGATCAAGGACGCCTCACATTCGAGCGACTTGATTTGCTAGTGAGTTTTCATTTTACCGAGTATATTTGAGCTTTAGCTACCGGGCGTATCGCTGTGGCTTCGTTCAAATCTATTCAAAAGTTATCAAGTTTATCTAGACTTTGACTTCCGGGCGCATCGCTGTCATCTCGTCTAGATTTATTCACCAATTATCGATATCGGCTGGATTTGTAGGTTTTCCTATGCTTTTTGGCCATTATCACATCTAAAAACGTACTAGATCGGCTTTAGGTTATGGAGTAACAATTTTGTTATCTCAAGAGCCGGTTTAGATCTGTTTTTAGCTTCACATCATCAGAGTTACACATTCGTAGCTTAGATCTTGTCATACATACACGATCGGCTGTTCAAAGCCAGTTTTGTTATTTAGTGTATCGGCTGATCATGCCAATACGCTCGTTTACTACGCACTTGTATTTAATATCTTTTTGTCGTCTATAGTATTGGCAAAGCTTGCTGATACGCCCATCTGAGAGATATTTGGAATTCCAGCCGATACACTCTTGAATTTGAATTTGTTTCTCCCTTGTCAATTTCAGGTCAAATTGACTGGCACGCTTGGTTGACTTTCCGTGACTCGGCGAACACTTGCCCTCGGATTCCAGTGTGTTGATTTTTGCGTCAACACAATCCAACGGGGCTGTGGAGCGCGCTAATGGCGTCATCTTCACAGGCATAAAAAAATGCATCTTTGATCAGAAAAAGGGTAAATGGGTTGATGAACTCCTGAAGGTCATTTGGTCACACAACACATCCGAAACCAGAACCACCAAATTCACTCCATTCAGGCTACTATATGGCGCCGAAGCCATGAGTCCAGAAGAGCTAAAAAATCGAAGCCTAAGAGCAACCTTCGCACCCGAACGCAATGAACCTCCGGATGACTCAGATCTAATAGAACTTGATGTTTTACAAGCAACCTCCAATCTGAGCAAATACCAGAAAGAAACCAGCAAATGGAGGGATAAAAAAGTAGTCAAGAAGAACATATGTGTGGGAGACTGGGTCCTCAAGTGAAAGCCAAATGCAGAAAATGTAGGAAAAATGGAGCCAAAATGGGACGGCCCATACCTCATCATCTCCAGCAAAAGGCCTGGGTCATACCATCTGGCCGACTCCGAAGGCAACGAGCTGCCGCATTCATGGAATGCTGACAGCCTCAAAAAGTATTATATCTAGCGAAATATAAAACTGCTGGACTGCGAATCTATAAGCAGGACCAAACCCATTAGGCGCTTTTTTTAATTTCCTTTTCATTTCTGAACCTTCGGGCCGTACTCTTTTCCTCACAGAATTCAGGAGGTGAGGTTTTTAACGAGGCGGACCCTTTGTAAATGTCATCGCACCATGAATGAAAATAATTTCCCCTATCTCCGAAGCTCTCGACAGTCGAAGCAGCATTAAAGCTGCAAACTTCAACCGTCGCTTGACAAAATTTGTAAAACAAAGTCTGCTAGGCTCGCTTCCCTCTCGAACCCAGCGTACTTATCCAAAGGGGTCCAAACCCTTGCTTTTAGCAACATGGGCAAGGTGGGGGGAGACGTTTTCTCAAGAATTGCCCATGTCGCTAAAAGTACCAAAAACACCTTCGCCCTAAAAAATAAAGTGCAACAAAGCACTAAAAGGCAAGGGGCTGTCGACCTAGTGTCGAAGCCAAAACACCTTCGCCCTAAAAATTAAAGTGCAATAAGCACTAAAAGGCAAGGGGCTGTCGACCTAGTGTAGAAGCCAAAACACCTTCGCCCTAAAAGTTAAAGTGCAACATGCACTAAAAGGCAAGCGGCTGTCGACCTAGTGTCGAAGACAAAACACCTTCGCCCTAAAAGTTAAAGTGCAACAAGCACTAAAAGGCAAAGGGCTGTCGACCTAGTGTCGAAGCCAAAATACCCTCGCCCTAAAAGTTAAAGTACTAACAAACGCTAAGAAAAGGGGCTGTCATTCAACCAAAACACCTTCGCTTAGCCCCAAACAGCATGTGCAAGGTGGGGGGAGACATTTTTCCTAAAAAAGAAAAACAAGATCTACCCATGCTGTTTAAGGCACGCGGCCAGCCGCACAAGGACACAACCCCAAAACACCTTCGCTCAGCCTCGAACAGCATGTGCAAGGTGTGGGAAGACGTTTTTTCTAAAAAACAAGATTTGCCCATGCTGTTCAAAGCTTGCGGTCACCCATACAAGGGCGAAGCCTCAAGACCCTCGTCCAGTTCTAACAAGCATCAGCAACCAACGCCGAACGAAGCTCAAGACTAACAGTTTCATCCTCGAAACTCAAGAGCCTCAGCCAAGACTCGACATTCAGGTAGGGGGAAGACGTTCTCCCAGAAATGTTACCTATGCTACTCGAAGCTTAGGAACAACAGTCCTAGCCCGAAGCCCAAAAAACTTCGCCGCTCAAAATTTCCACACACAAAACAAACAAGACAAAACCGCAAAAGACAAAAGATAGAGCAAGCCAGACAATGAATCCATTTACATCAAGCATAAGATCAACAGTGTTCACCCCAAGAGAGCATTGTTCACCACACAACTCAAATACTTCTAGCTCCACTAGCATTCAAAAACTCAGCAACACTCGCGCCAGGGTGCGCGAAGCTGAATCGCTCCCAGTCAGAACAAAGTGCAGCGACACCATCGCGCCCGATTCGAAGCGGCACCACAGTAAGTGTTTGACCTGCCGGCACAACCGCCTGGCCAGGGTGGGAATATTTCATCAGTATCCACAAACAAAAGTTATATAAGTCTCGAGTTCATTTCACAAACTAAACTCCTAGACCTTCATGCTCTCATCTGTTGGAAATATGCCCTAGAGGCAATCATATTTCCTTTTATTCATGATTAATAAAGTGTTCCTTGAATATCCATGGATGACAACTTGTATTGATTATTGCTTATGTGAAGTATTTGTGAAACTCTTTACTTGTATAGATATTCTAAAATGTTCCTAGTCGGAGTTCATGTGAGGACACACATGAATATTAGACTAGCACATGTATTAGTTGATTGACTACGTTTCACAAGTCATGGACATGAGGATGTCAAACTAATAATGTGGGTTCATGTGAGACATGAGACAGAACTGACCCAACACGAGATGATGACTTCTCATTACACAATATGTACGCTGTGTCCTAAGACCTGAGATCGTCGTATGTACTCAAGATGTGAACCGACTTATTTAGGAGCCATCAAACGCTACACCGTAACAGGGTAGTTATAAAGGTGGCTTTCGGGTCTTTTAAGAAGCATGCTGTGAGACATAGTCGGTCAAGATGGGATTTGCCCCTCTATAAGAGAGAGATATCTCTGGGCCCCTCGAGTGATTCGGATCAAGAAATGCATGGCCATGCTAGGGTTAAGAGTTAACCAAGGATTCCAAATCACAGGACCGAGAAAGAGTGGTCGGCTTCAAGCTAGACCAAATATCGTGAGGCAAAGGGAACAGCATGTATAAGATTGTGACGGCTCGACAGATATGATTCGCGCGTGCTTAGGAGTTGACACGTCTTGCTAGAGACCGCTATCAACTATTGGCCAGTAGGAGTACTGGGCCATGTCTATTCACGCGTAAGCCCATAGGGTCACACACTTAAGGGACAGAAGCCTAATGAGGATGAGATCCAAATTAGACTGGGCATAGATGCACTAATGGGCTTCCATTGGCCCCTTAGGTTATGCCTAAGGCGGGACCAATGAAAGCCCACCTAGGGGGCGCCCAAAGGGGATATAAATACAGTACCACCGATGCTACAGTAACCCTAGCCGCCCCCTCCTCCCTGCTTCGCTTCCTCGTCCATCTAGCCCTAGTTCGTTCTCGCGAATCTAGCAATCCGGAGTGCGAAGCTTCTTTCCGTACGTGTGGACTTCGTGGAGGTGCTGTGCTTGCTGCACAAGGATGAGCCGTTCATGAGGAGGTTCACGCAACTGCACTGCTGGCTTCCATCTGTACTACACCGACGCGCTATAGAAGTTCCGCAACCGCGTATCTAGTGGTAATCCTGTGATCTATAACTGCAGTAATCCTGGTTTATGCGGTAGAAATTTTTTGTTTTTGCTACTCCATATTCCTACATCATCGTCATCGCTTCCTGCCGCGCCAGATGTCCCAGCCATCTCCTTAGCGTCACCACCCTCGTTGACAACCCCCTTCGTAGCTTTACGAGCTCGCTTGGACTACACAAAAAAAGCAGTCAGAAAACATCTAACGACAAAAAAAGTTAGCCCGAAGGGTAACATCCTAACCTCTTCAAGGCGTTGGCGGGCGGTATCCCGCAAAACTTGTCGCCCTACGAATAACCAGAACCTTCGCAGGAACGCCCTTTTCACGGACTGAATTTTGGCATAACAAGCTTCTAACTCTGATGACTCCTGGAACTGATACCCAGGAGCGGCAACCCTGCCCAGGTCCTGACAGCCTTCATGCTCGAGCAAAGCAAAAGCATTCTCACACGAGATTACCGCCGAGTTGTCTAAAATATTAGTCAAAATGTTCCCCAATACTGCAAATTCTTTCAGCATCCAATCCAACAAACCAGAAACCTCCGGACCACCAGACTTCACCAAAGGTTTGGGCTCTGCCCCGAAAGCAGCAAGGGTGTCACGATAGGCTTCAAAAATAGCATCACTTTTTTCCTCGATCACGTCGCTTGCATCACTGAGCATTTGCATATTCTCCCGGGCCTCCTTTTGCAGCCTCTCAATCAACTATTCTTTCTTGGAGCATTCGCTAGAAAGCTGAATGACAAGGCTCTCTGCCTTCTTGGAGCTGTCAACCCCTTTAGCAACTTCTTGCCTAAGGCCTTCAATGGTAGCCTCTTTCGAATCCAACTCCTTCTGCATCTTAGCGACGACAACATCATGGCATCTTGCCCTCTCCTCCAGTTCCTCGTTCTGTTTCTTCCGAGAGTCGTTCAGAGCTTGAAGCACCACCAGCTCCTTCTTCAATTTCTCATTTTCCACAACCAAACGGAGCTCTCAGCTAAACCTTCGAGCATCTTATCGGACTCTGCCTTCGCCCTTCGTAGTAGCACCCTCCCAGCTATGAGAGCCTTCACATTCATCACTGCCACCACGCGGCCAAGATGCCCAGTACCGAAACCTTCGAGCTCCTTCTTAAAACCTACACAAAGCACAGCCGTTAAATAATTCACTACATGTACATCACCAAAATAAACAAAAGTACATTCGATGTCAAAAAGTTCCTTCTCCAGTTGTTGCTCCACACCCAAAGAAGCGCCCTGCAAAGACATAGGCACCTTCGCAAACCCAACCTCGATTTCATGGCTTAGCTCCACCATCATTGTGGCAACATCTACTTCGTGAACCCAAAGAAGATAAGGATCAATATCCGGACCATGAAAATCAAGAGGACGAGGCAGTAGAATCCCACCTAGCTCGTTGAAGCGATGTTGACCGTCGTCACGTACATCTTCACCCATGAAGACCTCCTCCGCCCTCACCGGGTCCTCGCGGGCTGCAGTAGTAGTGGCACCAGCATCTTCGTTAATAGCACCCTCCGAAACCCCCGAAGGCTGAACGCTCGGGGTCACAATGACTGTGCTAGCAACCTTCGCGGCAACTTTCGCTGGGGTAGGAGTTGGCCCAGTAGTGGGTGTAGGCAAAACAGGGTCAATGGTAGTACCCTCGTCTTCAAGATCAAGCAAGCTAACACTTCGAAGACCAGTGACGCTTGGTGGGTGAAGCTTTACAACCACATCCCCAACGCTGTCTGGGCTTGAAAGGAGGGACCCAAACTGATTAAGATAAAGCTCCATAGACTCTCCTCGGAGAGGGGAGTATCTTATTGTTTCCTCTAGCTCCCGTATAAAAGATTCACTACACATCTCACTATGAGAAACACCCCGAAGGTATCGAACTAAGCGATTACCTTTCTTCGTCGAAAGCACCTTCGGAGGCGGACGGGGCGGCTTTGTAGCCATGACTTTCGGGTTAGCCTTCGAGGAACCAGTGTCCGCAGAAGAAAATTTTCTCTTCTTAGCGGTAGGATCTTCACCTGAAGCCCCCTTACTCCTCATCTCTAGTTTCTTGGGCTCCTCCCGGTCAGGATACTTCACGCCCATGACAGCAAAAGACTGATTCACCCGAGAACCACTAGGGCAGCAAAGAATGAAAGCATCATGCTCCTTCGATAGATATGGTCCTACTAGCTCCGCCGCCCTTTCCTCAACCTCTGCAACAATAGCCTTGTCACTCTTGCCGAGCGGCTTGACCAGCGCAAGCTTCGGGAAGGGAACAGTCTCCATTGAGGCTCGCACCCTAACCTTCCCAAGGGGATTTGGATCCCAGCTGGCGGACAAGGGCCAGATATTCGCACAAACAAACTCCTCAATCAAATCTCTCCCTCCAATCAGAGCAGCCACCGATGCAAAGCCATCCAAAGAATCCTTGTAACCAACCCCAGACCTCCGGAACTCAGCCTAGCTGATATGTTCAACTGGAAGGACCTTCGAGGCCAAAGGATAAGAAACCTCGACTGGATTGTTGGCACTTGGAAAACAAACTTTGGCATAGAACCAAAATTGGGTCCAGTCGACGTCCCATCGATTCTTCTGATAATACAAAAGCTTCAACCGATCAATCTTCAAAGACTTATTGGGCCTCCGGGGCACGAAGGTGCAACAACCACTCTGAGCGCTAAACACCTCATCTTCGTATGCAACCTGACCTTGAGACCTTGAGGGTGAAGCTCGTACAGATGACAGAACGTGTCAACTGAGACAGGCCCCGCGAAAGTCTTGACGGCCCAGAAGAACTTCGAAAGCTGAACGAATGCGTTCGGCGTCAGCTGGTGAATCTTCACCTTGAACCGAGACAATATCTCCGGAACCGCTGGGTCAAGGGGAAATCGAAGCCCAGCGACAAAGAAATCATGAAACACAATGCACTCCCCATCTTTGGGATTGGGCGTTTCCTCCGCTTGAGGCGGGCGACAGACACCCGCAGGAAAGTATCCTCTTTCAACATACGACTCGATTAGAGCCGCAGACATAGCCGAAGGTCCAAACCTAAGAGTCGGAGCAGGCCTGTCTTTCTTCATCAATTCCGAAGGATCGGCATCGACGTTTGACAGTTCTTCTTCCTCCTCTGAAAGATGATCCCTCTCCTCGGACAGACTAGCACCTTCGGTGATGTCCTTCGCTGTAATCCTCACACGAGCCATCCCTGCCATGGCACAGCAACAGAAAAGTTCGTAAAAAAAACTCACAAAAACTGCAAGAGATGTCAAGATCCCCCAACTCGCAAATCGCTTCACCAAACAACAGAAGCGAAAGTGCTCGAAGCTACTGGTAAATCAGCGAATCGCAGCACTCCACGAGGCAAGCTCAAAAAACTGGCAGAGCTTCGCTACAAGAAGAGGGCATGAAAGCGATGCCTCACCCCCCTTATATGCGGGGGGGTAAAAGTGAACAGTCGTGTCAATGGTAAAATCGAGAAGAACACCAAAGGTCACCCAATAAAAAGTCGACACGTGTAAAAAAAATCACCTTCGGCTCGTTCCAACCTCCGACGGAGGGAGACGTTTTTTGGTTGCAGGTGATAAATGCTTCGAGAGTTCGACCCATCAGAGTCGGCCCTCGCCCGCGAGGGGCTACTGTTGGGGATCACCGTCTCGGAGGTCGGAGTTTGCCCGAAGCTACAAGACGGGAGCCGAGTGAGCCGAAGGTAGCAGGAGCCCGAAGGTCTCCATATGCTACCGAAGGTCCAGAGATGCGCCCGAAGGTTTTTTGTTGAAGCCGAAGGTCTCCATAAGTTACCAAAGGTCCAGGGAAGCGCACAAAGGTCAACTGCTGATCCGAAGGTTACTGTGGTACCTTCGGGATAGCGTCCCGATTACGAATCGGATAGGGTAGGCAATTTGTACACTCCAACCTGTATGAAATGACCTACGGCCCGGAATATTCGCAGATTATCCCGGGCAGGTAGGGGCATTACAGTCATTATGTAACAAAGGTTAGGGGTATAAATACCCCCAACCAATCTGTACTGGACATGTGCTAATACGAGGGCGAAACTCTGCCGCCTTACTCTGTTTAACCTTCGTGTATGCATTTTGATTGCGTTGTAAGGAAGCCGAGAACCCAACAATCCCTTCATTTGCTAACACTTTTACTTCTGCTATGGAGAACCTTTGGAAAAAGGTATTAACTTGTCCTCCCTCTTATATTTTCAACAAAAAATATCAACTTTTTTACAACGGTTGGGAAAAATGTATGGCTCACATCACACCTAAAAGATATACCTGAAAAAGAGGTACCTAACATGCACAAGGTGCATGCTAAATGGTGGGCCAGCATGCACCAAGTGCATACCATTTTGGTGGGCCCACATAAAAAAGAATAGTATATAGGATAATTATCATTCCGGGATTAAGTTTTTGTGTGATGGGTAAAATAGTCAATCTATAATGATTGAAACAATGTTTTGGTAGTATAGTTTTGATTGAATGGTTGATTTAATATTGTTTGATCCCACTAAGGTTGAACCCTATGTCGGCCCTAGGGTTCCCGGCGGACCAAGGTTTCCTGCCATCGAGGGGACACGGTCCAGCGACGAAGGGAGGCTATGACCATGGCATCATCAAGCTCGCGCTCGTTATAGTGGTCCGCATCATCGTCGAGGGGAAGAGAAGGCGGGGAGATAGAGAGGTTGAGGGCGTGGTGCCATACCATGTAGGTCTGTATCACAACTCCTTGACGGTGAAGTGTCGTTGCAATAGGAAGGCGCCTTGCTGGAAATCATGGAGGGACGACAACCTAGGCCGGAGGTACTACGGTGCCCTTTAGGATTGGTAAGCCTTTCTTTTGGTTTTCCCCTAGGATTGGTCTGCTCCGTGATTGATTTTCTGTTCTTTTGTGCAATTAATTTGAGTGTAAAAGATTGGGGAATGAGTCTATTATGTGTGGATTGATCGTGAGACGCCCAGTATGAGCGGATTTTATTGTGTGACCTTGGTGATGCTATTTGGCAGCTGAGGATGGAGAAAGAAGAGGAGTAGCAGCAGGTTCAAAGGGTTTGAGGAAAAGGGAGGACTCAGGCAGGTGATAGTACAACTAGAAAAGGAGAAGGATGAATTGAATAAGACGATGGCGGAAAAGGAGCAACTTGACTTGAAGGAGAAGAGCAACTTCAATTGTTTTAGTAGGTGCATTGTAAATTTTGGCTGAGCTTGCAGCCTATTTCAATGCAAAATGAATTGGTTTGCAAAATGTAGTGATAAATGCACATGGATGGCAGTTAACAATATCAGTTCACAACTCACAGCACTAACATGAACCTTAGTTCATAGAACTAACATCAGTCCATAGCAATAAATATTTACAGGAAAAGGTATCATCATGTAGATGTCATCAAACAACATAAGTTCAGAAAGGGCATCATCTTTTAGCTAGACATTTTCAGTACTTGTCACCAAAGAAAAGGTAAGAAAGGCGGCCACTGCTGCTTGAGATGCTCTTGGAATGGTTTGCTAAAATGGTCCTTGAGAATATGTTGCAGCTCCTGGTCTTGGGACTTGAAAAGTTAATGCATTAGCTAGGCTTGTTGCTTGAGCAGGAGCTGCCAACGGCTGTTGAGAAGGACATGGTCTTGCTGCTTGAGGAGCAATAGCAAGAGCTCTTGGTGCTTTCTATGCTCTTATCTACATGATGAAGATATCTTTGTAAGGCACTGAAAGGATGTAACAGAATAAAAAGGAAGCAGACATTATATTTTTGTACACTTGATCCTTCAGCAGCTATTGCAGCCAGCACTATTGAGACAGTTGAGACCACCAGATAGATCCTCAGGTCCATCCGGTGCTATATTGTCAGGTGAACATGTTCGATGATCACCGCCGGTCGAATTGGTGCATGGAAAAAACAGTCGGTGAAAATGTTCTGGGCCTTATTGGATGGTTTGATCTGATAGAAAGATAGTGGAAGAATTAGACTTGTAACGGAACTTAGTTCTGAAGACCAAGTTGCATGATTTTGTGATCTTATTAGTATGTAATAATAACCAAAATGCTTCAGAGGCTACCTGGCTTGTAATGTTTGCGACATGACCTAAACACCAAAACTCACTATAGCCATAGTATCGAAATACTTTAATCTCCAATGACACAAGAAACGTTTTGATGGTTCTTTTACTTTGCATCGACTGTTTTTCTTGTTGTTGCATTCATAAAATCTACGGTGCCATGCTAGTAGATCATGACAGCTAGCACCGGTGAGATCCGTAAGACCACTGGATAGATCCTAAGGTCTGTCCGGTGAACATGTCCGATGATCACCGGTCGAATTGGTGCGCGAATTGATCACCAGTCAACCCACTCATAGAATCGTTTATGGTGGTTCTGACCGGTGGCCACCAGTCCAACACATGCGTCGAAAGATGAGATTCATTAGAGAATGCGGGAATTGCATTAATAATATTTCGGTGACAATCACCACTGATCACCGGTCAATCATGTGTGTAACCATTCACTAGTAGAAATAGTAGCTCCAATAACATTTTGTGCTTGATGTTTCAAAAATTCATCATTGAATAGACCGCTTCTATGACGAAAATTCAGGATTCGCCATAGCTCTCCGGCGATGGCCCTCGAGTCCTGTTCAACTACGACGAAAATAAAACACGCAGAACAACATTAGTTTTGTCACAGTTCACCATCGCAGCCTTTATCTGATGTGGAAGTGTGACAAAAGTAAAATATGTGTCACAAAACATCGTCTAATAGCGTCACAAAATGGGGCGCCCTCAAAACCCGACTCGTCATTGAACCAGAACAGTCCTCATGCCACGCTTGTTGGTCATCTACGTCAACGCAGGTCCACTGGAGAGGTGTGGCTCGGGCGTCCACATGTACGAGCGCGGGCCCAGCAGGCTGACATGGCTGACACATGTAATTGTAGGTCCTGTTTGACTGGTCCAGTATGTCTACCTGGTAGCGACATATGCTGACTGGGACCCCAAGGTAGACGTGTTAGAGTTGTGTTTGCAATATGTCAACGAGGGGTCCACATGATATGTGGGAACCGGCCATCCACGTGTTCCACTGCAGGCCCATTAGGCTGACGTGGCTAACATGCATAACTGTAGTTCCCATTGGGTGGGTCCCAGAGATCTAGTCTATGTGCAGTGGGGTCCAGCATGTCATGGTGGAGGCCATAGATAATAAGGCTCGGTCTGTTTCAGTGTTAGGCCCAAAATTAAATTGATGTTTTAGGATCCAACTTGATCCGGCCTAGGAAGACAAACACGTGCACGGAATGTGCCGAACGAGCCCTAAAAGTAGAAAAAATTCTACGGCCGCGCGGGTTTGAAAACGGCTAGGGCAACTACTGCGCTAAATACCACTATGCTAGTCAATTATTTTCGCACAACTACACACTTGTATTTTTTTATAATAGCATGCGACATATCTTTGGTCGATGATGTTTCCCCCAATTCCCGCATGACGGTTCCTTTTCCTGCGCACCTACGCGCGCCTCCTGAACTTCCCGGCGACAAATTTGAATGGCGCCCCTTCCACTTATCCATCAATTCCTCCACAGCAATAAATAACGATCCCGAGTAGAGCGAAGAAAGTCAATCTATATCTTCTCATCTTCTCCAGTCTTTCTGATTAGGAGCATCGGTAATAACAAGCGCCCATAAGGAGCTCTAGAAGGCAATCTAGCGCTCTGTGCTCACCTTCACCGCCAAGGGTAAGAAGATCTTCATCCTATGTGGCCTCAAGCATGTTTGTACCACTAACTCTATTCTGATCATACATAGCCATCTCAATAGCTGGCTTAGCTTGTAGTGGTGCTTGCGGCATCGAATCCACAGCCACAACAAGCTCCTAAAATGGAGACGATGCTCGGCGCTAGCTCCATTAGTGGAAGGGGACCCGCGACCTCTACTCCGAGGTGATTCGTGAGGTTGGGCATCTCTGGCTCTGCTTGGAGGCCACCCAGGCTGTCGTGGACACTACTGAGGGTGAGACCTCTGCCACTAGGGCGATGTTGTTCGATGCGGATGCCAGAGTTGTAGGTACGGTTCTTCTCTCTGAGCAAAATTTGTTTTCAACCAACCAAAAGTCCGTTCCGTAATAACCATCTCTTTTTTTTTGCATGGGAAGCCACAGAGGCACAAATTCAGGGCCCCCACCAAGCGGCTAATGGCATCGCCACCACGGTGAACGCCAAAGGCGACTTGCTCGTGAAATGACTACCAGAAATCCCCAACCGCGCTAGGGACATCGCCATGCACAGTGTCCGCCAAGGGGCAGCAACTGCTCTGGCTGTGGCGCTATCTTGTACTGGGCACGAGCTTCACCTTTTGGACCTTATCTTCACTGAAGGAGAAGACCGAGTAGGCTTCAACAAGCTCGTTATGCAGTTTCATGTAGCTGCTGATGCCATCGACAATGATGTCAGCGCCGATAGTTTTGTAAAAAAAGGTCTTCCTAGGTGAAGATTAGATTGTATCTGAAAGATTATGAATGGACAATCTAATATTTTGCTTATGTAAATGTGTTATTCTTCGAGGATAGCATCATTATAGTGCAATCAGCATGATAAAAAACTATTATAGTAAAACAACAAAACAATAAATAACACCTACTTGTTCAGTTGTTTGCATGTACGATAAAAGGCAACAATAACACTCAAGACCAAAATTGACGCACACTCCTATAGATCATTGCCGTCTACGGCTACATCATCATCATCATCATCTACACCATTCCCATTGGTGTCACTGGCATTACTACAATAATGGAAGACAGTGTCATCTTCATTATCTTCCTCCAAATCATTTTCATGGACTCCCTTCTTGTTCCGTAAAAAGTCTTCTAAATTACCTTCAATGACGATGGCGACTTCTCCATTGACTACCTAGTGCACATCTACAGCATGTTTATTTTCATGGACTTTTATAATTTCTCGTGGCTAAATCTGAAACACCAAGCATCCCTTTATATTTTGGGAGGAAAAGTGACACCCTAGATGTTTGAAAGTCAATAACAGGCAAACTAGAACACTGAGTTGAATTAATGTGAAGTCAAGCTTTTATTTAAATCCATAAAGAGGCAAAGAAATTTCAAATTCAAATATTGGAATCAAATTGTGAGGACAAATAAGAGAAGTTTCAACTATATTTCATGGCCAAATCATCTCACAAGAATAATGTACACAGAAATAAGGTACAATTAGTGACGTGCTTTATTGGGAGTGGGCTCAAATTCAACCCAAATAAACAAATTAAATCAACCCTTTATTGGAGTTTTTGAACTCTTTAAAATAACTCACAATCCATTACTCAAATGAAAATGTTCCTGAAACGAAAGTTGTAGATCTTGAAAAACTGAACAAAAATGGTATTCAAAAGTTTTTCATCTGAGGCCAAGAAGAAGAAGAAAACTGGTGTTAACATAACTGGATTTTGAACTTTGATCTATTTACGAAATTGCCACTGCCAGCATCTCTCCCTCCTCTCCTCTCTCCCTCACGCCGTCTGTATGCTGGCGACGAAAATCGGCCCAGGAGACGGCCGCACGCCCCTGGTTTCGAGCGAAAGCGCTCCTCCCTGGAATTCTCTCCACTTGCGGCGCGTCCCAGGCCACTTGGTCCGACGCCACGCCACCCCCGCCGTCGCCGTTAGCCCCACGCGCCGCCAGCTCACCGTCGAGCTGTCTCCGGGCCAAATCGACCTCCCCCAGTCACGCATTTGTGTCGTGGTTGCACCACGCGAAACCCAGAGCGCTATAAATAGAAGCCCAGGGCCCGAGTTGCGTGAACTACCGTTTTCCCCATCCGCCGCCTGCCATTGCTGATGGCGAGGAGAGCTTGCCGTGGCGCCGCCTATCCACTACCGCATTGCCCAAATTAACCTCCCCAATAGCTTCGTATCGTCCCATGGATGCTTCTGAGCCTGGCTGCCCCTTCATTCCTCCACCAGAGCACCGCCGCCGCCGCCGCCGCCTGCTACTGCCGCTGACCGCCGCCGCCTGCGGAGAGCCCCACTCCGGCCATCTCCCGACGAACCGAACCCACCCAGAGGTAGCCCTTGATCCACTCACTCTTTTCCGCTGTGGGTCCCCCACTGCCGGTGACTCTCCTCGCTAGGAATCGGCGGGCCCTCCCCTGCTCTGTTCCAGAGTCCAGACAGGGACTTCTCTTCAAAAGAAACGAAAGTTTCAGGGGTCTAAGCAAAAAATGTATATGAACTCAAAACAGCAAACTTTGAAAATGCGCAAAAATTTGTAGAAAAATTAGAAAGATACAAATCCAAAAGTTTTGGAATCTTGCAACAAGATATACAAGTTTTGTTACATACACATCTTCAATTCTTTCTATATTTTAATCTAGGAAAAAGATTAGATTAAATAGACTAAAATTGTTCTAGGAGTTCTACTTTGTACATTTGGATGATTTTTGGCTGGTAGCTACTTCATGCCATGCTTAGCTTTGTGGTAAAATTTGAGCACGAGTAACACTTATAGCTAGATGAAAACCTAGCCTTTGCTGGATCTAGGTTGAATTTTTGTATTTTTGTTCTCGAAGTTGTATTGTAAATCTATCTATGAAACTTTTTCCTTGCATGCATGTCACTAAAATCTTACTGTTGCGCAAGTTTGAGAATTTTTAGATCTGTTTTACTATATGTTTGATTTAATGCTTCTTAAGTAAGCTTTAATTGTGATAAATACTTCATGTGCTTATAAAAATCTGAGAATATTTGGGTTACTCTAACTTGGTACTGTATTCATGCCCGTAAAGTTTGAGATCCATTTGATGGGTGTATTGTAGATGCAAACTATGCATTTTATACCATGACTAGTATTGTTATTTTTGTTCTGGCCAAAATACTGATTGAATGCTCCTGATATCTGTGCCCATGATTAACCACTGTATCTAGATGCTACCGAAAATTTTGGCATGCCTTACGGTACAAATTATTTTTCGAATAATTATGCATGTGTATATCTAGTCTTATTCACTGATAAATATATTTTTGATGAAATAGCTCCATATTTTTACTGAAGCATGTCTAGATAGAAGCTGAGCCCTGGTAAAAATTTGACACTCAGAGACATTGTAGAACTTTCTGTAGAACTTAAGGTTGATAAATGCATGTTAACTTTGTCGATTTTATATCTCCTGTTATTTGCTGAGATTAGTTCTAGAAAAATTTCAGTATTGAGAATATCATGTCTAGTTGTCGCTATAAAATTATGAGCTCCAGAATCCATGCATAGATGTCTGTACAAAATTATGATGTTAATAGCATTTTCTGAGTTAATGAATTTTCATGCTTAGATACATTAATGTCATTTGCTAAAAATTTTACTGAACATTCTAGAGTATCTGATCTGCTAAAAGTAAAATTTACAGCACTAGATTGTGTTTATAAATCCTTTTATGGTTTATGTAAATGTATCTATGTTTCTAGTCTAAAAATTTAAATCCACAACCCACCTCATTTAATGAAGTAAAGTTAATATAGATACTACTCTATAAATGACTGCCCAAGAAATGGAATTAATGAGTTCATCACTGAAATTACTTCCTTAATGAACTGCAACTTTATCGAAAAGGAAAGACTGAGTTTATCGCATTGTAACATGTCATCTCTCATGCATATAGAAACGGTAAATCTTATCGACGGTGAATACGAGTTGGTTCCAGCGAACACCATCGCTCCGGAGAGCGCCTCTATTAACTTTACTGACTTGAACCAAGGCCTGGGCCAAGCCCCAGAAGAGCCCAAGGCTAACAGTGCTCAAGAAGGCAAGCCCCGGTGCATTTAAATCCTATTATTTCCGCCTATTCATTCATGTATATATGTGTTGTAATAATTTATTTGTTTACGCATTTAAGTTTTCAGGCATTGTTTTTAACCTTAGATGCATGTTCCTAGGTTCCAATACGATGTTTACCCGGTTTACCTCGACTAGATGCATGGCTAATAGGTCCGGTAAAAGTCGGGTAGTTTCCTGCTACTCGCGAGATTATAGGAGTTGAAATGCTTTTACATTCTGCAATAATATAAGGACCACGGGCAGTGATGTGGTACATGTGATTCCCTGTCTGTGTAGTGGCAAAAATGTTAAGGTCACAGTGTGTGGCATATTTCGTTAAGCTTTTGAAAGTACTAGCCACATGCCGAGAAATATGGTAATCGGTAAGCTTAAGTACCTGATTGGACCGGCGAGTGAAACGATCATTCATCCATCCTCTTTTGAAGTTGTTCAGGGTTGCCGCATCAGGCGGCTACGAGAGTAGACTTACTCTGTAGTCGAGGGGGATGACTTGGTTCCCATACGTGTGTGTTAGGTTCCACTGGCCAGGTTAACAAACTCAATTCGAATCGTCCGCCTCTCACGGCATGAGATTGCTTAACAATTTCTATCACATAGAGTAACAAGTGAAAGATGATGATGATGAGTAATCTTGTTGTATGATTTAAATGTTTTATCTACCATGTTTGTTTAGAAATAAGATACTTACCTAGAATGGTTAATCCACCTAGAATCTGAAATCTAAAATTTTGAATATAAGGACCTACTCTTTAGTGCTTTTTAGCAAAACAAATCCCAGAGCTGAATAAAGCATTGCATGTCTAGTTAATGGACTAAGGTATATCCGATGATGGGTAAGCCTTGCTGAGTATTAGTATACTCAGCCTTTCTTGTGGCACTGTTTTTCAGGTACTGATTTTGAGGATATGATAGCTGGTTTGACTTGGCCTTGTACACTGCCTCCGGGTTGGTCAATTGAGTGGGATGGTCCCTCAGTGCATGCTGATACCCCTCCTGAAGAGTGATGTCACATACGGGTTTCATTGTGGCATTTTACATATCGCTAGTCATCATACTTTTTACCTTCCGCAAAATAATGAACTCTGATGTATTGTGTTAAGAATTCTATAGTACTTTACCTTGTTGCACTGGTTTGTAATAAATTTAAATTCCGCTGCTTATCTCTGAGTTGTATGAAATGGTCTGTGTTGTACTCTCTGGACTCGCCTTCGTGTGAGTTGCTTGTTTGTTACGATCCCGGATAGTGTGGCTTTAATCGGGACTTTACCCGAGGAACCACAGTTAGAGTGCGGGTTGGATCAGCGTTGCCTACCAACAATGGTTAGCGCACTCGGGCCCATTTGAATTGGGTGGTTCCGCCACAACAAAAATCTTCCCAAGCAACTTTACAATGTCCACCATGGTATTTGTCCTCGCTTGTCTACTGAAAGGCTCTTAACAAGTGAGTCAATAGTTCCTTTGAAGAGTAGTAACGAACTGATGGCACAGACAGAGTTTGAGGCAAGGACAGAAGCTACTAAGGTCGTTGGTCCCATTTCATTTAAGAGATATCCTCACCACCCGGCCAGGTATTTATCTGAACCTGCAATCATGGTGGGTAAAATTATTTGTGCCACTATTGCAGAAAAGATTTCCAGGGGCGGGTAGAATGGCATTTGTAGGGGCGGGTGCGCCATCCGTAGCTAGAAATCAAGTTTTCCAAGGGCGGGTAAAGGGCCTGCCCTTGAAAACCAATTTCTAGGGATGGGCCATGGCACCAACCGCCCCTCGAAACATATTTTTAGGGGCGGCCCACCCCATGAGCCACCCTTGAAAATGTTGTTTCTAGTGGCGGTTGCTGCCATGACCTGCACCTGGAAACTGGTTTTCAGGGGCGGCTCACAGCATGGCCCACCCCTGAAATGCTTTTTCCACCAATCCAAAATTTGAATTTCCAGATCTGTTTCCCGCTGTATTAAACCATTCAAATTTTTGTTTACCGCCAATTTATTCTAATCTGCTTCCCGCTGTATTTAATTATTCAAATTTTTGTTTCCTGCCAATTTTCACCTGTAAAGCTATTGCGTGATTCGATTCAGCTTTTCAAAATTCTATTTTCGCTTTATTTAAATTTCTGTTTCCTGCCAATTTTCACATGTCAAGTTAGTTCGCTATTGAGGATTTTGTGATCGATGATGAATATATCTCTTATACATAACTAATTACAAATTCAACATAAAATCATATAAAAGTATCATTACAGTGCATATCATTAGAGTACAAACATCATGAATGTGCATCATTAGAGTACAGACTTCATTTACGTTGACTAACGCTACTATTGCCGGCCTGAAGTGCTTGATTGTCCCACTGACGGAGGCTTGCAAATTTTGGGTCGGTTGATATTTCATGCTTAGGGTGAACAAATTCTCCATCTATATGGACCACTTCATGCAAAATGAAGCGACATAAATCGTCAACTATAAAAAGAATTTGTTGCTCATGGAGTGGACCTTTGTGGAGTGGCCGTCGATCCTGAAAATAAGAAATCTATTCCAAAATTAAGCCACGTGTTAGATGCAAACACTTACAATATGCAGTTATGCATCTATCCTAGCAAAGAGTAGATGCTTACCAGTTCGGGATCTTTTGTGTACCTCCCGAATTCCCTCGTGTGCTTTCACCCGTTGTTGTTGGCGCCTACCAACGTTACCAGCGATGATGCCCGCATACGCCAATTTGGGGTGGCAGTATTTCATGAACCACGAATGAATCCGCAAGCGCACGGAATACCGCTGTAGCATTTTACCCGGGAGTATACCGGGGTGTAATTTATATTTCCGCAGGGAAGGCGGTGAGTGAGAGAATATAAAGATTAGTGGGTGAACTCTATCTAGATTGGATATTCTCATGCATAAACAGGGGTAAGATAATAACATGGTAGGAGGTAGTGTGACACACACAAACTACCCTCTCGGATAAATAAATAAGAGAAAGATAAAAGATGCTTTAGGCCGGGAGCAAGGTAAAAGTCAGAGCTCGAGTCAGCTGTGCTAGGCTAGCTATATCTACACTTTCTCATTGGTTAGCTCGTCAGAGATTAAACTACACAACAGGGAGATCGCTATCGAAGTGACAGGATGAGCCCGTACACCCCGGCGACTTTATGTACCTCCTACCCCCATACTGAATGTGGAGGATTACTAAAAGGCTTGGACAGGGCTGTCACCACCTGCCGACTACCTCTACAAACCGTGGATATAGTTGACATCCAGCAACACTTAACTAATCTAGACACCATGTCTACACTAGTAAGGGATACTCTAGTGTCCCGCGCGGAGCCCCCACCCTCCGGATGGACAGACATCACACTAGAGCAATCATACGAATACAGGAGTAGTTGATAGATTTCATGTGAACAGTACCACCGCCGCTATAGTAACCCTAGCCGCCCCTCCTCCCTGCTTCAATTCCTCGTGTATCTAGCCCTAGTTTGTTCTCGCGAATCTAACAATCCGGAGTGCGAAGCTTCTTCCCGTACATGTGGACTTCGTGGAGGTGCTGCGCTTGCTGCACAAGGACGAGCCGTTTGTGAGAAGGTTCACGCAACTGCACTGCCGGTTTCCATTTGCACTACACCGACGTGCTACAGAAGTTCCGCAACCGCGCGTCTAGTGGTAATCCCGTGATCTATAACTGCAGTAATCCTAGTTTATGCGGTAGAAAATTTTTGTTTTTGCTACCCCATATTCCTACAGTGGTTTCAGAGCCAGTGCTGTGTCGTTATAGATTCAGATATGTGCATATGGAGATATGCATAGTTTCAGATCGATCTATGACCTAGTTTCGTATACTTGCTGCGAAAGTTGTGCAACGACATACTCCTACCGGTCGGTTTTCCGCCACCGGAGTTAAGTGATGCACATAAACCCATTCGCTGTGGTTGGACATCAATGTGATTGGTCAAATCGAAACTCAGGGCATAAGCCAGATGCATGAGACGCATAGGGCAGTAGATTGGATCTACTGCGAATTCCGTTTTGTTGCAAAAGTATGTTTTACAGTAAAACAGTCATAACTTTTGCATACGAACTCGGATTGAGGCGAATTTTATATCGATTTGTATCTAAAGAAAAAGTTGGACTTGGTTCAGAACAGAGCCGCTGTTTTTGCGAAATTCGGCCTGGAAGATACAGTTTTCGGCATTTTAAGTTCAGACGTCGGAATCGCATAACTCTGTTTTGCAGGTTTTGTGATCGGTATGGCCCCTATGTGTATGTGATGCATGTGTGTAATTGTTTAATGACCTACGTGTCGTGATTATGACAATTCGGCCGGAGGCATATGAATTGTTGCATTTGATGTAATGGCCTGCGTGCCAACCTGTGATGATCCAAGTTGTGAATGTAATTTTATTTACTAGCTATTAGGTGTAATAGCGAGTTCTAGTTCTTGGAGGCTTCATCACATGGAGGATGGTGCATATGAAACATGAAGATGGAGATCAACATGGTGAACAGGTTCTATGGAGATGGAGATGACCATAAGAACATGGGCTGTACTGATTCACAATTATGTGCTTGCCGTTCTGGACGTTTTACTACTACGTGCGTCATAGTAGAAGTAGAACGATCCCTCACAAATTTCGAGCTATCATTCCCTACCAACTAAACCTTGCATTGTCCCATGTCTTGTATGATTGGTGGTGGGTCTATGAAATTAGGGCGCCACTGGTTTTCCTTGACTAGACAGGCTGTATCGGATACATGCACGCATAAAGAGTTGGTTAGCTTGACAAGGTGACCTTAACGGTTAAGGACCTTGGGGAATAAAGGTTGGGAGCGAGATATGGAGATGTCACCCAACAACAAGAGTCATATGTGATATGATTAGCAAAGAGTTGCTTACCGATCTATCTAGTCTTCTAGCGGTGATGCTAAAGCTCACTAGTTGACTTGATAGTTGTGGGTCTTGAATCGCTAAGAATCAATAGAGGGATATTGATTTTAGTGGGAGTAAATTCTGTTAATTGCTTAATGTCATTTACTCCATCATGAATACGTTTGTCTTAGTATTTTGCATTATTATTTTGTTGTAGATCATGGTCCACAATAACACCCAATCCTTTTCATTGCGTTCGGTCCTTGAGAAGGACAAACTGAATGGGACTAACTATGCGGATTGGATCCGCAACCTGAGAATTATTCTCAGGGCAGAGAAAAAGGAAGATGTTCTGGATACCGCATTACCAGAAGAGCCTGCTGACGATGCACCTGCTGAGGAAAAGACTGCTTACAGAAAGACTTGTTACAACAACCTTGAAATAAGCTGCCTTATGCTCGCTTGCATGGAACCTGACATACAGATGCAGTTCGAGACAAACCATGAGGCACATGATATAATCGTGGCGCTTTAGGACATGTTTCAAACTCAGGCCAGGACTAAAAGGTTCGATGGGTCCAAGGCCTTTGTCGAGAGCAAGCTGGCAGAAGGCGCTGCAGTGGGTCCGCATGTAATCAAGATGGTTGGTTACACACAGAGGTTGGAGAAGTTGGGTTTCCCACTTGGCCAAGAGTTGGCCACTGATTTTATTCTATCCTCTTTACCACCAAGCTATGGGAACTTCATCTTGAACTACCATATGCATGGGGCTGAAAAGGGCCTGACTGAACTGTGTGGCAAGCTCAAGAGTGCAGAGAGTGACATCAAGAAGAGCACAAGCAGCGGCCATGTGATGGTTGTCCAGAACAAGCCTGCTTTCAAGAAGAAAGATTCTTCTTGGAAGAAGAAGGGCAAGGCTAAGGTTGCGAACCCTAAGCCAAACCCTGCACCCAAGGCTAAACCTGGATCAGCTGCAGATAATGAGTGCTTTCATTGTCATGAGAAGGGACACTGGAAGAGGAATTGCAAGCTGTACCTCGCCTTGTTGAAGAACCGTTCTTCCACCTCATGTACGCTTGTTATTCATATTACAGAAATATTTCTCACTGACTCTTGTGTTAATTCTTGGGTATTTCATACCGGATCGGTTGCTCACATATGCAATTCGATGCAGGGACTAACAAAGAGTAGAAGCGTTGGAAGAGGAGAAGTTGACTTCTGCGTCGGCAATAATGCAAGAGTTGCTGTTGTGGCCGTCGGGACGATGCAACTTCACCTACCGTTAGGATTTGTCTTGGAGCTTAGTAATTGTTATTTTGTTCCTAGTTTGAGTCAAAACATTCTGTCTCCTTCATGTTTGATGCAGGATGGTTATACTTTTGCGAGTGAAAACAATGGTTGTGCTATCTCTAAGAATAATATGTTTGTGCCTTTTGCGTCCATTGTGAATGGGCTATTTGTTTTAAATCTTGATGATTCACCTATCTGTAATATTAATGCTAAAAGGCCTCGGCTTGCTGATTTGAATCCTACCTACATGTGGCATTGTCGTCTCGGTCATATAAGCGAGAAACACATGAAGAAGCTCCATTCGGCTAGACTTCTAACTTCATTTCATTTTGAGTCATACGAGACATGCGAAGCTTGTTTGCTACGCAAGATGACCAAGATGCCATTCCCAGGGTTTCCAGAGAGAGCATCGGACTTACTGGAACTCATACAAACTGATGTATGTGGACCAATGAGCTCGACTGCTAGAGGTGGATTCCAATACTTCATAACTTTCACTGATGACTTGAGTAGATATGGCTATATCTACTTGATGAAGCATAAGTCTGAAACTTTTGAAAAGTTCAAAGAATTTCATAGTGAAGTTGAAAATCAGTGTGGCAAGAAAATTAAAGCTTTACAATCTGATCGTGGAGGTGAATATCTGAGCCACGAGTTTAGCAATCATCTAAAAAGTTGCGGAATTGTTCCACAACTTACGCCGCCTGGAACACCTTAGAGAAACGGTGTGTCTGAGCGACGTAATCGAACTCTGTTGGACATGGTTCGATCAATGATGAGCCAGTCAGACCTACCGTTATCGTTTTGGGGTTACGCTCTAGAAACAGTAGCTTTCACATTAAACAGGGTACCATCAAAATCCGTAGACAAGACACCATATGAGATATGGACTGGCAAGACTCCCAGTTTGTCTTTTCTAAAGATTTGGGGTTGTGAAGCATTTGTCAAACGACTCCAGTCTGACAAGCTTGAACCCAAATCGGATAAGTGCATATTCGTGGGATACCCAAAGGAGACCTTAGGGTATTACTTCTACAATCGATCTGAGGGCAAAGTGTTTGTCGCTCGGAACGGAGTTTTCCTGGAGAAAGAGTTTCTCAAAGGAGAGAAAAGTGGAAGAATGGTGCAACTCGAAGAAGTTCGAGATGAGCCAATAGGACAAGACTCTACAAGTGACGCTAATGTAGCTGAACAAGTTGAGATGCCTATGGCAACAGAAGCACCTCCGCAATCACGAAGGTCAGCAAGTCTCCGCGCAACGTGTGAATTATTATTGACAATGATGAGCCTACAACATATGCAGAGGTGATGGCAGACCCTGACTCTGAGAAATGGCAAGATGTCATGAAATTCAAAATAGAATCTATGAAAGAAAATCAAGTTTGGAACTTGATAGACCCGCCTGATGGTGTGAGAACCATCGAGTGCAAATGGATCTATAAGAAGAAGAAAGATATGGATGGAAATGTTCACATCTATAAAGCTCGACTTGTCGCAAAAGGTTTTCGACAAGTTTAAGGAGTTGACTATGATGAGACTTTCTCGCCCGTGGCGATGCTTAAATCTGTTCGGATTATTCTAGCTATTGCTGCATATTTCGATTGTGAAATATGGCAGATGGATGTCAAAAGAGATTTCCTTAATGAAAATCTGATCGAGGACGTGTATATGATGTAGCCCGAGGGTTTTGTCGATCCGACCAATGCTGGAAAGATATGCAAGCTTCAAAAATCCATTTATGGATTAAAGCAAGCATCTCGGAGTCAGAATATTCGTTTTGATGAAGTAGTCAAAGGGTTTGGCTTCATTAAAAACAAAGAAGAAGCTTGTGTTTACAAGAAGGAAAGTGGGAGCTATGTTGCATTTCTAATCCTATATGTAGATGACATACTGCTGATTGGAAATAATATTCCTATGCTTGAATCCGTAAAGACTTCACTGAAAAATAGTTTTTTGATGAAGGATTTAGGAGAAGCAGCATACATACAGGGCATCAAGATCTATAGAGATAGATCAAAGAGACTTATAGGATTAAGCCAAGATACTTACATTGACAAAGTGTTGACGCGGTTCAACATGGAAGAGGCAAAGAAAGGGTTCTTGCCTATGTCACATGGCATACATCTTAGCAAGACTTAGTGTCCTACGACTACTGATGAGCGAGAGCGCATGAACAAAGTTCCATATGCCTCGGCAATTGGATCTATCATGTATGCAATGATAAGTACATGCCCAGATGTTTCTTATGCTCTAAGTATTACGAGCAGGTACCAGTCAGATCTAGGTGAGAGTCACTGGACAGCTGTGAAAAACATCCTCAAGTACTTGAGAAGAACTAAGGATGTGTTCCTAGTCTATGGAGGTGAGGAGGAGCTCGTTGTAACCGGTTACACTGATGCTAGCTTCCAAACCAACAAAGATGATTCAAAGTCTCAGTCCGGTTTCATGTTCAAAGTAAATGGTGGTGTGGTTAGCTGGAAGAGTGTCAAGCAGGAGACGGTGGCCGATTCTACAACAGAAACCGAGTACATCGCAGCTTCGGAAGCTACGAAGGAAGGTGTTTGGATAAGGAAGTTCCTTATTGAGCTTGCTGTGTTCCCTAATGCCTCTAGCCCGCTGGATCTCTACTGTGACAACAGTGGAGCCATTGCGCAAGCCAAGGAGCCAAGGAGCCAAGGAATCACCAGAAGAGCAAACACGTTATGCGGCGATTTCATCTCATTCGAGAGTTCATCGATCATGGTGAGATCAAGATATGCAAAATACAGACAGACCTGAACATTTCAGATCCGTTGACAAAACCCCTTCCACAGCCCAAGCATGAGAGGCACACAAGAGCAATGGGTATTAGATACATTCTAGATTGACTCTAGTGCAAGTGGGAGACTGTTGGAAATATGCCCTAGAGGCAATCATATTTCCTTGTATTCATGATTAATAAAGTGTTCCTTGAATATCCATGGTTGACAACTTTTATTGATTAATGCTTATATGAAGTATTTGTGAAACTCTTTACTTGTATAGATATTCTAAAATTTTCCTAATCGGAGTTCATGTGAGGACACACATGAATATTAGACTAGCACATGTATTAGTTGATTGACTACATTTCACAAGTCATGGACATGAGGATGTCAAACTAATAATGTGGGTTCATGTGAGACATGAGAGAGAACTGACCCAACACAAGATGATGACTTCTCATTACACAATATGTACGCTGTGTCCTAAGACCTGAGATCGTCGTATGTACTCAAGATGTGAACCGACTTACTTAGGAGCCATCAAACGCTACACCGTAACAGGGTAGTTATAAAGGTGGCTTTTGGGTCTGTTAAGAAGCATGCTATGAGACATAGTCGGTCAAGATGGGATTTGCCCCTCTCTACAAGAGAGAGATATCTCTGGGCCCCTCGAGTGATTCGGATCAAGAAATGCATGGCCATGTTAGGGTTAAGAGTTAACCAAGGATTCCGAATCACAGGATCGAGAAAGAGTGGTCGGCTTCAAGCTAGACCAAATATTGTGAGGCAAAGGGAACAGCATGTATAAGATTGTGACGGCTCGACAGATATGATTTGCGCGTGCTTAGGAGTTGACACGTCTTGCTAGAGACCGCTATCAACTATTGGCCAGTAGGAGTACTGGGCCATGTCTATTCTCGTGTGAGCCCATAGGGTCACACACTTAAGGGCCAGAAGCGTAATGAGGATGAGATCCAAATTAGACTGGGCTTAGATGCACTAATGGGCTTCCGTTGGCCCATTAGGGGATGCCTAAGGTGGGGCCCATCAAAATCCCACCTAGGGGGCGCCCAAAGGGGCAATAAATACAAGGGTTGGGGGGGCAGGTACTATAACCCTAGCCGCCCCCTCCTCCCTGCTTCGCTTCCTCATGTATCTAGCCCTAGTTCGTTCTTGCGAATCTAGCAATCTGGAGTGCGAAGCTTTTTCCCGTACATGTGGACTTCGTGGAGGTGCTGCGCTTGCTGCACAAGGATGAGCCGTTCGTGAGAAGGTTCACGCAACTGCACTGCTGGCTTCATCTGCACTACACCGATGCGCTACAGAAGTTCCGCAACCGCGCGTGTAGTGGTAATCCCGTGATCTATAACTGCAGTAATCCTGATTTATGTGGTAGAAAATTTTTATTTTTGCTACCCCATATTCCTACATCATCGTCATCGCTTCCTACCGCGCCAGATGTCCCAGCCATCTCCTCGGCGTCAGCACCCTCATGGACAACCCTCTTCGTAGCTTCACGAGCTCGTTTGGACTACACAAAAAAAGCAGTCAAAAAACATCTAACGGCGAAAAAAGTTAGCCCGAAGGGTAACATCCTAACCTCTTCAAAGCGTTGGAGGGCGGTATCCCGCAAAACTTGTTGAGCTGCGGATAACCAGAACCTTCGCAGGAACGCCCTTTTCACGGACTGAATTCTGGCAAAGCAAGCTTCTAACTCTGAAGACTCCGGGAACTGATACCCAGGAGCGGCAACCCTGCCCAGGTCCTGACAGCCTTCATGCTCGAGCAAAGCAAAAGCATTCTCACACGAGCTAACCACCGAGTTGTCTAAAATATTAGTCAAAATGTTCCCCAATACTGCAAATTCTTTCAGCATCCAATCCAACAAACCAGAAACCTCCAGACCACCAGACTTCACCAAAGGTTTGGGCTCCGCCCCGAAAGCAGCAAGGGCATCACGATAGGCTTCAAAAATAGCGTCACTTTTTTCCTCGATCACGTCGCTTGCATCACTGAGCATTTGCATATTCTCCCGGGCCTCCTCTTGCAGCCTCTCAATCAATTGTTCTTTCTTGGAGCATTCGCTTGAAAGCTGAATGACAAGGCTCTCTGCCTTCTTGGAGCTGTCAACCCCTTTAGCAACGTCTTGCCTAAGGCCTTCAATGGTAGCCTCTTTTGAATCCAAATCCTTCTGCATCTCAGCGACGACAACATCATGGTGTCTTGCCCTCTCCTCCAGTTCCTCGTTCTGTTTCTTCCGAGAGTCATTCAGAGCTTGAAGCACCGCTAGCTCCTTCTTCAATTTCTCATTTTCCACAACCAAATGGAGCCTCTCAGCTGAACCTTCGAGCATCTTGTCGGACTCTGCCTTCGCCCTTCGCAGTAGCACCCTCCCAGCTATGAGAGCCTTCGCGTTCATCACTGCCACCACGCGGCCAAGATCCCCAGTACCGAAACCTTTGAGCTCCTTCTTAAAACCTGCACAAAGCACAGCCGTTAAATAATTCACTACACGTACATCACCAAAATAAACAAAAGTACCTTCGATGTCAAAAAGTTCCTTCTCCAGTTGTTGCTCCACACCCAAAGAGGCACCCTGCAAATACATAGGCACCTTCGCAGACCCAACCTCGATCTCATGGCTCAGCTCCACCATCATTGTGGCAACATCTACTTCGTGAACCCAAAGAAGATAAGGATCAATATCTGGACCCTGAAAATCAAGAGGACAAGGCAGTAGAATCCCACCTAGCTCATTGAAGCGATGTTGACCGTCGTCACGTACATCTTCACCCATCAAGACCTCCTCCGCCCTCACCAGGTCCTCGCGGGCTGCAGTAGCAGCGGCACCAGCATCTTCGTTAACAGCACCCTCCGAAACCCCCGAAGGCAGAACACTCGGGGTCACAATGGCTGTGCTAGCAACCTTCGTGGCAACTTTCGCCAGGGCAGGAGTTGGCCCAGTAGTGGGTGTAGGCAAAACAGGGTAAATGGTAGTACCCTTGTCTTCAAGATCAAGCAAGCTAACACTTCGAAGACCAGTGCCGCTTGGTGGGTGAAGCTTTACAACCACATCCCCAACACTGTCTGGGCCTGAAAAGGAGGGACCCAAACTGATCAAGATAAAGCTCCATAGACTCTCCTCGGAGAGGGGAGTAACTTATTGTCTCCTCTAGCTCCCGTATAAAAGATTCACTACATATCTCACTATGAGAAACACCCCAAAGGTATCGAACTAAGCGATTACCTTTCTTCCTCGAAAGCACCTTCGGAGGCGGACGGGGCGGCTTTGTAGCCAAGACTTTCGGGTTAGCCTTCGAGGAACCAGCGTCCGCAGAAGAAACTTTTCTCTTCTTAGCGGTAGGATCTTCACCTGAAATCCCCTTACTCCTCTTCTATAGTTTCTTGGGCTCCTCCCGGTCAGGATACTTCACGCCCATGACAGCAAAAGACCGGTTCACCCGAGAACCACTGGGGCAGCAAAGAACGAAAGCATCATGCTCCTTCGATAGATATGGTCCTGCTAGCTCCGCCGCCCTTTCCTCAACCTCTGCAACAATAGCTTTGTCACTCTTGCCGAGCGGCTTGACCAGCGCAAGCTTCGGGAAGGGAGCAGTCTCCTTTGAGGCTCGCACCCTAACCTTCCCAAGGGGATTTGGATCCCAGCTGGCGGACAAGGGCCAGATATTCGCACAAACAAACTCCTCAATCAAATCTCTCCCTCCAATCAGAGCAGCCGCCGATGCAAAGGCATCCAAACAATCCTTGTAACCAACCCCAGACCTCCGGAACTCAGCCTGGCTGATATGTTCAACTGGAAGGACCTTCGAGGCCAAAGGATAAGAAACCTTGACTGGATTGTCGGCACTTGGAAAACAAACTTTGGCATAGAACCAAAATTGGGTCTAGTCGACGTCCCATCGATTCTTCTGATAATACGAAAGCTTCAACCGATCAATCTTCAAAGAATTATTGGGCCTCCGGGGCACGAAGGTGCAACAACCACTCTGAGCACTAAACACCTCATCTTTGTCCGCAACCTGACCTTGCGACCTTGAGGGTGAAGCTCGTACAGACGACATAACGTGTCAATTGAGACAGGCCCCACGAAAGTCTTGATGGCCCAGAAGAACTTCGAAAGCTGAACGAATGCGTTCGGCGTCAGCTGGTGAATCTTCACCTTGAACCGAGACAATATCTCCGGAACCGCTGGGTCAAGGGGAAATCGAAGCCCAGCGACAAAGAAATCACGAAACACAATGCACTCCCCATCTTCGGGATTGGGTGTTCCCTCCGCTTGAGGCGGGCGACAGACACACGCAGGAAAGTATCCTCTTTCAACATACGACTCGATTAGAGCCGCAGACATAGCCGAAGGTCCAAACCTAAGAGTCGGAGCAGGCCTGTCTTTCTTCATCAATTCCGAAGGATCGGCGTCCACGTTCGACAGATCTTCTTCCGCCTCTGAAAGGTGATCCCTCTCCTCGGACAGACTAGCACCTTCAGTGATGTCCTTCGCCGTAATCCTCACACGAGCCATTCCTGCCAGGGCACAGCAATAGAAAAAGTTCGTAAAAAAAACACACAAAAACTGCAAGAGATGTCAAGATCTCCCGACTCGCAAATCGCTTCGCCAAGCAATAGAAGCGAAAGTGCTCGAAGCTACTGGCAAATCAGCGAATCGCAGCACTCCACGAGGCAAGGTCAAAAAACTGGCAGAGCTTCGCTACAAGAAGAGGGCATGAAAGCGATGCCTCACCCCCCCTTTATATAGGGGGGTAAAAGTGAACAGTCGTGTCAATGGTAAAATCGAGAAGAACACCAAAGGTCACCCAATAAAAAGTCGACACGTGTAAAAAAAATCACCTTCGGCTCGTTCCAGCCTCCGACGGAGGGAGAGATTTTTTGGTTGCAGGTGATAAATGCTTCGAGAGTTCAATCCATCGGAGTCGGCCCTCGCCCGCGAGGGGCTACTGTTGGGGATCACCGTCTCGGAGGTCGGAGTTTGCCCGAAGCTACAAGACGGGAGCCGAGTGAGCCGAAGGTAGCATGAGCCCGAAGGTATCCATAAGCTACCGAAGGTCCAGAGATGCGCCCGAAGGTTTTTAGTTGAAGCCGAAGGTCTCCATAAGTTACCGAAGGTCCAGGGAAGCGCACAAAGGTCAACTGCTGATCTGAAGGTTAATGTGGTACCTTTGGGATAGCATCCCGATTACGAATCGAATAGGGTAGGCAATTTGTACACTCCAACCTGTATGAAATGACCTACGGCCCAGAATATTCGCAGAATATCCCGGGCAGGTAGGGGCATTATAGTCATTATGTAACAAAGGTTAGGGGTATAAATACCCACAACCAATCTGTACTGGACACGTGCTAATACGAGGGCGAAACTCTGCCGCCTTACTCTGTTTAACCTTCGTGTATGCATTTTGATTGGGTTGTAAGGAAGCCGAGAACCCAACAATCCCTTCATTTGCTAACACTTTTACTTCTGCTATGGAGAACCTTTGGAAAAGGTATTAACTTGTCCTCCCTCTTATATTTTCAACAAAAAATATCAACTTTTTTACAACGGTTGGGAAAAATGTATGGCTCACATCACACCTAAAAGAGATACCTAAAAAAGAGGTACCTAACATGCACAAGGTGCATGCTAAATGGTGGGCCAGCATGCACCAAGTGCATACCATTTTGGTGGGGCCCGCATAAAAAAGAATAATATATAGGATAATTATCATTCCGGGATTAATTTTTTGTGTGATGGGTAAAATAGTCAATCTATAATGATTGAAACAATGTTTTGGTAGTATAGTTTTGATTGAATGGTTGATTTAATATTGTTTGATCCCACTAAGGTTGAACCCTATGTCGGCCCTAGGTTTCCCGGCGGACCAAGGTTTGCTGCCATCGAGGGGACGCGGTCCGGCGACGAAGGGAGGCTATGACCATGGTGTCATCAAGCTCGCGCTCGTCACAGTGGTCCGCATCATCGTCGAGAGGAAGAGAAGGCGGGGAGATAGAGAGGTTGAGGGCGTGGTGCCATACCGAGTAGGTCTGTATCACAACTCCTTGATGGCGAAGTGTCGTTGCAATAGGAAGGCGCCTTGTTGGAAATCATGGAGGGACGACAACCTGGGCCGGAGGTACTACGGTGCACTTTAGGATTGGTAAGGCTTTCTTTTGGTTTTCCCCTAGGATTGGTCTGCTCCGTGATTGATTTTCTGTTCTTTTGTGCAATTAACTTGAGTGTAAAAGATTGGGGAATGAGGCTATTATGTGTGGATTGATCGTGAGACGCCCAATATGAGCGGATTTTATTGTGTGACCTTGGTGATGCTCAGCTGAGGATGGAGAAAGAAGAGGAGTAGCAGTAGGTTCAAAGGGTTTGAGGAAAATGGAGGACTCAGGCATGTGATAGTACAACTAGAAAAGGAGAAGGATGAATTGAATAAGACAATGGAGGAAAAGGAGCAACTTGACTTGAAGGAGAAGAGCAACTTCAATTGTTTTAGTAGGTACATTGTATTTTTTCCTTTGTTAGAACTTTAGTTTGTACTGAAGTACTCAATAATGTGGCTTTCTCTATTAGAGCCTTATGGAGCTTGTATGGATACTTTTGTTAGTGATGATCTTTTGATGTAAATTTTGGCTGAGCTTGCAGCCTATTTCAATGCAAAATGAATTGGTTTGCAAAATATAGTGATAAATGCACATGGATGGCAGTTAACAATATCAGTTCACAACTCACAGCACTAACATGAACCTTAGTTCATAGAACTAACATCAGTCCATAGCAATAAATATTTACAGGAAAAGGTATCATCATGTAGATGTCATCAAACAACATAAGTTTAGAAAAGGTATCATCTTCTAGCTAGACATTTTCAGTACTTTTCACCAAAGAAAAGGTAAGAAAGGCGGCCACTGCTCCTTGAGATGCTCTTGGAATGGTTTGCTAAAATGGTCCTTGAGAATATGTTGCAGCTCCTGGTCTAGGGACTTGAAAAGTTAATGCATTAGCTAGGCTTGTTGTTTGAGCAGGAGCTGCCAACGGTTGTTGAGAAGGACATGGTCTTGCTGCTTTAGGAGCAATAGCAAGAGCTCTTGGTGCTTTCTATGCTCTTATCTACATGATGAGGATATCTTTGTAAGGCACTGAAAGGATGTAACAGAATAAAAAGGAAGCAGACATTATATTTTTGTACACTTGATCCTTCAGCAGCTATTGCAGCCAGCACTATTGAGACCGTTGAGACCACCGGATAGATCCTCAGGTCCATCCGGTGCTATATTGTCTGGTGAATGTGTTTGATGATCACCGCCGGTCGAATTGGTGCATGGAAAAAATAGTCGGTGAAAATGTTCTGGGCCTTATTGGATGGTTTGATCTAATAGAAAGATAGTGGAAGAATTAGACTTGTAACAGAACTTAGTTCTGAAGACCAAGTTGCATGATGTTGTGAACTTATTAGTATGTAATAATAAGCAAAATGCTTCAGAGGCTACCTGGCTTGTAATGTTTGCGACATGACCTAAACACCAAAACTCACTATAGCCATAGTATCGAAATACTTTAATCTCCAATGACACAGGAAACGTTTTGATGGTTCTTTTACTTTGCATCGACTGCTTTGCTTGTTGTTGCATTCATAAAATCTACGGTGCCATGCTAGTAGATCATGATAGCCTGCACCAGTGAGATCCGTAAGACCATTGGATAGATCCTAAGGTCTGTCCGGTGAACATGTCCGATGATCACCGGTCGAATTGGTGCGCGAATTGATCACCAGTCAACCCACTCATAGAATCGTTTATGGTGGTTCTGACCGGTGGCCACTAGTCCAACACATGCATCGAAAGAGGAGATCCATTAGAGGATGTGGGAATTGCATTAATAATATTTCGGTGACAATCACCACTGATCACCGGTCAATCATGTCTGTAACCATTCACTAGTAGAAATAGTAGCTCCAATAACATTTTGCGCTTGATGTTTCAAAAATTCATCATTGAATAGACCGCTTCTATGACGAAAATTCAGGATTCGTCATAGCTCTCCGGCGATGGCCCTCGAGTCCTGTTCAACTACAACGAAAATAAAACGCGCAAAACAACATTAGTTTTGTCCCAGTTCACCATCGCAGCCTTTATCTGATGCGGAAGTGTGACAAAAGTAAAATATGTGTCACAAAACATCATCTAATAGCATCACAAAATGGGGTGCCCTCAAAACCCGACTCGTCATTGAACCAGAACGGTCCTCATGCCACGTTTGTTGGTCATCTACGTCAACGCAGGTCCACTGGAGAGGTGTGGCCCGGGCGTCCACATGTACGAGCGCGAGCCCAGCAGGCTGACATGGCTGACACATGTAATTGTAGGTCCTGTTTGACTGGTCCAGTATGTCTACCTGGTAGCGACATATGCTGACTGGGACCCCAAGGTAGACGTGTTAGAGTTGTGTTTGCAATATGTCAACGAGGGGTCCACTTGATATGTGGGAACCGGCCATCCACGTGTTCCACTGCAGGCCCATTAGGCTGACGTGGCTAACATGCATAACTGTAGTTCCCATTGGGTGTGTCCCAGAGATCTAGTCTATATGCAGTGGGGTCCAGCGTGTCATGGTGGAGGCCATAGATAATAAGGCTCGGTCTGTTTCAGTGTTAGGCCCAAAATTAAATTGATGTTTAAGGATGCAACTTGATCCGGCCGAGGAAGACAAACACGTGCACGGAATGTGCCGAACGAGCCCTAAAAGTGGAAAAAATTCTACGGCCGCGCGGGTTTGAAAACGGCTAGGGCAACTACTGTGCTAAATACCACTACGCTAGTCAATTATTTTCGCACAACTACACACTTGTATTTTTTTATAATAGCATGCGACATATCTTTGGTTGATGATGTTTCCCCCAATTCCCGCAGGACGGTTCCTTTTCATGCACACCTGCGCGCGCCTCTTGAACTTCCCGGCGACAAATTTGAATGGCGCCCCTTCCACTTATCCATCAATTCCTCCACAGCAATAAATAACGATCTCGAGTAGAGCAAAGAAAGTCAATCTATATCTTCTCATGTTCTCCAGTCTTTCTGATTAGGAGTATCGGTAATAACAAGCGCCCATAAGGAGCTCTAGAAGGCAATCTAGCGCTCTGTGCTCACCTTCACCGCCAAGGGTAAGAAGATCTTCATCCTATGTGGCCTCAAGCATGTTCGTACCACTAACTTAGTTCTGATCATACATAGCCATCTCAATGGCTGGCTTAGGTTGTAGTGGTGCTTGCGGCATCGAATCCACAGCCACAATAAGCTCCTAAAATGGAGACGACGCTCGACGCTAGCTCCATTAGTGGAAGGGGACCCGTGACCTCTACTCCGAGGCAACTCGTGAGGTTGGGCGTCTCTGGCTCTGCTTGGAGGCCACCCAGGCTGTCGTGGACGCTACTGAGGGTGAGACCTCTGCCACTAGGGTGATGGTGTTCGATGCGGATGCCAGAGTTGTAGGTACGGTTCTTCTCTCTGAGCAAAATTTGTTTTCAACCAACCAAAAGTCTGTTCCGTAATAACCATCTAGGGCCCCCAACCAAGCGGCTAATGGCACCGCCAACACGGTGAACGCCAAAGGCGACTTGCTCGTGGACTGACTACCGGAAATCCCCAACCGCGCTAGGGATGTCGCCATGCACGGTGTCTGCCAAGGGGCTGCAACTGCTCTGGTTGTGGCGCTATCTTGTACTGGGCACAAGCTTCACCTTTTGGACCTTATCTTCACTGAAGGAGAAGACCGAGTAGGCTTCAACAAGCTCGTTATGCTGTTTCATGTAGCTGCTGATGCCATCGACAATGATGTCAGCGCCAATAGTTTTGTAAAAAAAGGTCTTCTTAGGTGAAGATTAGATTGTATCTGAAAGATTATGAATGGACAATCTAATCTTTTGCTTATGTAAATGTGTTATTCTTCCAAGATAGCATCATTATAGTGCAATCCGCATGATAAAAAACTATTATAGTAAAACAACAAAACAATAAATAACACCTACTTGTTCATTTGTTTGCATGTACGATAAAAGGCAACAACAACACTCAAGACCAAAATTAACGCACACTCCTATAGATCATTGCCGTCTACGGCTACATCATCATCATCATCATCTACACCATTCCCATTGGTGTCACTGGCATTACTACAATAATGGAAGACAGTGTCATCTTTATTATCTTCCTCCTCATCTTCCTCCAAATCATTTTCATGGACTCCCTTCTTGTTCCGTAAAAAGTCTTCTAAATTACCTTCAATGACGATGGTGACTTCTCCATTGACTACCTAGTGCACATCAGCAGCATGTTTATTTTCATGGACTCTTATAATTTCTCGTGGCTAAATCTGAAACACCAAGCATCCCTTTATATTTTGGAAGGAAAAGTGACACCCTAGATGTTTGAAAGTCAATAACAGGCAAACTAGAACACTGAGTTGAATTAATGTGAAGTCAAGCTTTTATTTAAATCCATAAAGAGGCAAAGAAATTTCAAATTCAAATATTGGAATCAAATTGTGAGGACAAATAAGAGAAGTTTCAACTATATTTCATGGCCAAATCATCTCACAAGAATAATGCACACAAAAATAAGGTACAATTAGTGACATGTGCTTTATTGGGAGTGGGCTCAAATTCAACCCAAATAAACAAATTAAATCAACCCTTTATTGGAGTTTTTGAACTCTTTAAAATAACTCACAATCCATTACTCAAATGAAAACGTTCCTGAAACAAAAGTTGTAGATCTTGAAAAACTGAACAGAAATGGTATTTAAAAGTTTTTCATCTGAGGCCAAGAAGAAGAAGAAAACTGGTGTTTACATAACTGGATTTTGAACTTTGATCTATTTACGAAATTGCCACTGCCAGCATCTCTCCCTCCTCTCCCCCTGCTCCCTCACGCCGTCCGTATGCCGGCGACGGAAATCCGCCCAGGACACGGCCGCACACCCCTGGTTTCGAGCGAAACCGCTCCTCCCTGGAATTCTCTCCACTTGCGGTGCGTCCCAGGCCACTTGGCCCGGCGCCACGCCACCCCCGCCGTCGCCGTTAGCCCCACATGCCGCCAACTCGCCGTCGAGCTGTCTCCGGGCCAAATCGACCTCCCCCAGTCACGCATTTGTGTCGTGGCTGCACCACGCGAAACCCAGAGCGCTAAAAATAGAAGCCCAGGGCCCGAGTTACGTGTACTACCGTTTTCCCCACCCGCCGCGTGCCATTGCCGACGGCGAGCAGAGCTTGCCGTGGCGCCGCCTATCCACTACCGAATTGCCCAAATTAACCTCCCCAATAGCTTCGTATCGTCCCACGGATGCTTCTGAGCCCGGCTGCCCCTTGATTCCTCCACCAGAGCGCCGCCGCCGCCGCCTGCTACTGCCGCTGGCCGCCGCTGCCCGCGGAGAGCCCCACTCCGGCCATCTCCCGACGAACCGAACCCACCCAGAGGTAGCCCTTGATCCCCTCTCTCTCTTTTCCCCTGTGGGTCCCCCACTGCCGGTGACTCTCCTCGCCAGGAATCGGCGCCCCCTCCCCTGCTCTGTTCCAGAGTCCGGACAGGGACTTCTCTTCAAAAGAAACGAAAGTTTCAGGGGTCTAAGCAAAAAATGTATATGAACTCAAAACAGCAAACTTTGAAAATGTGTAGAAATTTGTAGAAAAATTAGAAAGATACAAATCCAAAAGTTTTGGAATCTTGCAACAAGATATACAAGTTTTGTTACATACACATCTTCAATTCTTTCTATATTTTAATCTAGGAAAAAGATTAGATTAAATAGACTAAAATTGTTCTAGGAGTTCTACTTTGTACATTTGGATAATTTTTGGCTGGTAGCTACTTCATGCCATGCCTAGCTTTGTGGTAAAATTTGAGCACCAGTAATACTTATAGCTAGATGAAAACCTAGCCTTTCCTGGATCTAGGGTGAATTTTTGTATTTTTGTTCTCGATGTTCTATTGTAATTCTATCTATGAAACTTTTTCCTTGCATGCATGTCACTAAAATTTTACTGTTGCGCAAGTTTGAGAATTTTTAGATCTGTTTTACTATATGTTTGATTTAATGCTTCTTAAGTAAGCTTTAATTGTGATAAATACTTCATGTGCTTATAAAAATCTGAGAATATTTGGGTTACTCTATCTTGGTACTGTATTCATGCCCGTAAAGTTTGAGATCCATTTTATGGGTGTATTGTAGATGCAAACTATGCATTTTATTCCATGACTAGTATCGTTATTTTCGTTCTGGCCAAAATACTGATTGAATGCTCCTGATATCTGTGCCCATGATTAACCAGTGTATCTAGATGCTACCGAAAATTTTGGCATGCCTTACGGTACAAATTATTTTTCGAATAATTATGCATGTGTATATCTAGTCTTATTCACTGATAAATATATTTTTGATGAAATGGCTCCATATTTTTACTGAAGCATGTCTAGACAGAAGCTGAGCCCTGGTAAAAATTTGACACTCAGAGACATTGTAGAACTCTCTGTAGAACTTAAGGTTGATTAATGCATGTTAACTTTGTCGATTTTATATCTCCTGTTATTTGCTGAGATTAGTTCTAGAAAAATTTCAGTACTGAGAATATCATGTCTAGTTGTCTCTATAAAATTATGAGCTCCAGGATCCATGCATAGGTGTCTGTATTAAATTATGATGTTACTAGCATTTTCTGAGTCATTGAATTTTCATGCTTAGATACATTAATGTTATTTGCTAAAAATTTTACTGAACATTCTAGAGTACCTGATCTGCTAAAAGTAAAATTTACAGCACTAGATTGTGTTTATAAATCCTTTTATGGTTTATGTAAATGTATCTATGTTTCTAGTCTAAAAATTTAAATCCACAACCCACCTCATTTAATGAAGTAAAGTTAATATAGATACTACTCTATAAATGATTGCCCAAGAAATGGAATTAATGAGTTCATCACTTAAATTACTTCCTTAATGAACTGCAACTTTATCGAAAAGGAAAGACTGAGTTTATCGCATTGTAACATGTCATCTCTCATGCATATAGAAATGGTAAATCTTATCGACGGTGACTACGAGTTGGTTCCAGCGAACACCATCGCTCCAGAGAGCGCCTCTATTAACTTTACTGACTTGAACCAAGACCTGGGTCAAGCCCCAGAAGAGCCCAAGGCTAACAGTGCTCAAGAAGGCAAGCCCCGGTGCATTTAAATCCTATTATTTCCGCCTATTCATTCATGTATATATGTGTTGTAATAATTTATTTGTTTACGCATTTAAATTTTCAGGCATTGTTTGTAACCTTAGATGCATGTTCCTAGGTTCCAATGCGATGTTTACCCAGTTTACCTCGACTAGATGCATGGCTAACAGGTTCGGTAAAAGTCAAGTAGTTTCCTGCTACTCGCGAGATTATAGGAGTTGAAATGGTTTTACATTCTGCAATAATATAAGGACCACGGGCAGGGATGTGGTACTTGTGATTCCCTGTCTGTGTAGTGGCAAAAATGTTAAGGTCGCGGTGTGTGGCACATTTTGTTAAGCTTTTGAAAGTACTAGCCACATGCCGAGAAATATGGTAATCGGTAAGCTTAAGTACCTAATTGGACCGGCGAGTGAAACGATCATTCATCCATCCTCTTTTGAAGTTGTTCAGAGTTGCCGCATCAGGCGGCTACAAGAGTAGACTTACTCTGTAGTCGAGGGGGGTGACCCGGATCCACGGACTGGAAAGAAAGGGAAAAATTCGTGTGGGTGACTTGGTTCCCATACGTGTGTGTTAGGTTCCACTGTCCAGGTTAACAAACTCGATTCGAATCGTCCGCCTCTCACGGCATGAGATTGCTTAACAATTTCTATCACACAGAGTAACAAGTGAAATATGATGATGATGAGTAATCTTGTTGTATGATTTAAATGTTTTATCTACCATGTTTGTTTAGAAATAAGATACTTACCTAGAATGGTTAATCCACCTAGAATCTGAAATCTAAAATTTTGAATATAAGAACCTACTCTTTAGTGCTTTTTAGCAAAACAAACCCCAGAGCTAAATATAGCCTTGCATGTCTAGTTAACGGACTAAGGTATATCCGATGATGGGTAAGCCTTGCAGAGTATTTGTATACTCAGCCTTTCTTGTGGCACTGTTTTTCAGGTACTGATTTTGAGGATGTGATAGCTGGTTTGACTTGGCCTTGTACACAGCCTCCGGGTTGGTCAATTGAGTGGGATGGTCCCTCAGCGTGTGCTGATACCCCTCCTGAAGAGTGATGTCACATACGGGTTTCATTATGGCATTTTACATATCGCTAGTCGTCATACTTTTTACCTTCCGCTAAATAATGAACTCTGCTGAACTGTGTTAAGACTTCTGTAGTACTTCACCTTGCTGCACTGGTTTGTAATAAATTTAAATTCCACTGCTTATCTCTGAGTTGTATGAAATGTTCTGTGTTGTACTCTCTGGGCTCGCCTTCGTGTGAGTTTCTTGTTTGTTATGATTCCGGATAGTGTGGCTTTAATCGGGACTTTACCCGAGGAACCACGGTTAGAGTGCGGGTTGGATCAGCGTTGCCTACCAACAATGGTTAGCGCACTTGGGCCCATTTGAATTGGGTGGTTTCGCCATAGCAAAAATCTTCCCAAGCAACTTTACAATGGACACCATGGTATTTGTCCTCGCCTGTCTACTGAAAGGCTCTTAACAAGTGAGTCAATAGTTCCTTTGAAGAGTAGTAACTAACTGATGGCACAAACAGAGTTTGAGGCAAGGACAGAAGCTACTAAGGTCGTTGGTCCCATTTCATTTAAGAGATATCCTCACCACCCGGCCAAGTATTTATCTGAACCTGCAATCATGGGGGGTAAAATTATTTGTGCCACTACTGCAGAAAAGATTTTCAGGGGCGGGTAGAATGGCATTTGTAGGGGCGAGTGCGCCATCCGTAGCTAGAAATCAAGTTTTCCAAGGGCGGGTAAAGGGCCCGCCTCTGAAAACCAATTTCTAGGGATGGGCCATGGCACCAACCGCCCCTCGAAACATATTTTTAGGGGTGGCCCACCCCATGAGCCGCCCTTGAAAATGTTGTTTCCAGTGGCGGTTGCTGCCATGACCCGCCCTGGAAACTGGTTTTCAGGAGCGGCTCACAGCATGGCCTGCCCCTGAAATACTTTTTCCGCCAATCCAAAATTTGAATTTCTAGATCTGTTTCCCGCTGTATTAAACCATTCAAATTTTTGTTTCCCACCAATTTATTCTAATCTGTTTCCCTCTGTATTTAATTATTCAAATTTTTGTTTCCCGCCAATTTTCACCTGTAAAGCTATTGCGTGATTCGATTCAGCTTTTCAAAATTCCATTTTCGCTTTATTTAAATTTCTGTTTCCTGCCAGTTTTCACA